>NC_053496.1:41180440-41780440 GCF_905171775.1 Rana temporaria | reverse complement strand
TTTCGAATAAAAGAAAATAAATTAGACAGAGGGCCAGATTCTCATAGAATGCGCGTTGGCATAGTGTAAGCCATTTACACTACGCCGCCACAACTTCCTGGAGCAAGTGCCGTATTCTCCAAGCACTTGCTCCGTAATTTGTGGCGGCGTAGTGTAAATGGCCCGGCGTATGGCCGCGTAATTCAAAGGGGGCAGCTTGTATTCCAATTAAGCGCGTCCCCGCGCCGATCGAACTGCACATGCGCCGGGCGGAAAAATAGCCCAGTGCGCATGCTCCAGCTCACGACGGAAAACGTCAAAGACGACGCTGACCCGACGCCATACTTAACATGGCATACGGCGGACTGGCGTAAGGTTACCCCTCATATAGCAGGGGTAACCTTACGCTTACGGAAACTACGTAAATGACGACGACGCAGAGCAAATTCGTTCGGGAATCGGCATATCAGGCTAATTTGCATAGTCAAATGAGAACTAAACGTAAACGCCACCTAGCGGCAAGCGTCGAATTACATCTAAGATCCGACGGTGTAAGTGACTTACACCTGTCGGATCTTCGCCGTATCTATGCGAAAATGATTCTAGGAATCATACGCATAGATACCCGGGGCCAAAAACAGAGATACAACGGTGTTTCCTGAGATACACCGTCGTATCTCTTCTGAGAATCTGGCCCAGAATTACGAATCATTCAGTATCAATGAAAATAAAACTGTCACGAAAACAGGAACGAGTCCGAATATGAAAACTCGCGTCCTACGAAGGTACGAATCTTTACGAATCTACGGAAACGAGACGAACGAGATCTGAGTAAGCTATTTCAGTAAAGAGGAGAATATACATCTTTGCAAGTCTGAAGGAAAGATTGAAGTATAGCTTTAATAACATGATTTACATTAAACTGACCACGCTAATATATATTGTTCATAAAATGTTGGAAAGCAAATAGAATTCATTTTAAGAATCTCTCTAGAGAACAAATAGAGCTTCCCAGGAAATAATACAAAAGTTCATTTGGTTTCCTTTTATCTGAGGCCATTCAGAGGATGAGAATGCTGGCAGACAAGAATCTGGCGAGCCGTACTGGATGAATGCCACAATGGAAACAAGAGCCGCTCTGCCCACAGCCTATCTCACAAGGTTTATCCTTGACTGCTTGAATATTCATTTGAAACTGAACTCCATGAAAACATGTCGATATGCAGCTAAACTTTCCTATCTGCCAAGGACTTGCAATTGTGCTCAACTGGTCCTGAGATCTATTCACGCAACCCTGGCGTCAGACCAAAGTGCCGAAACCTTCAATACAGGAAATAGTGCTATTAACTCCTTCCCATCAAAGGTGTTCTATCAGGTTGAGGTCAGGAATCTGTGCAGGCCAGTCATGTTCCCCCTACCCAAACTCACTCATCCATGTTTTTATAGACATTGTGCACTGGTGCGCAGTCATGTTGGAACAGGAAGGGGCCATCCTCAAACTGTTCCCACAAAGTTGGAAGCATGACATTTCCAAAGTGTCTTTGTATGTTGACTCCTTAGGAGTTCCTTTACTGGAACTAAGGAGTCAATCCCAACCCCTGAAAAAACAACCCCACACCATAATCCCCCCTCCACCAAATGATTTGGACCAGTGCACAAAGCAAGGTCCATAAAAACATGGATGAGCGAGTTTGGGGTGGAAGAACTTGACTGGCCTGCACAGAGTCCTGACCTCAACTCAATAGAACACCTTTGGAATAAAGCAAAATGAAGGTAGATGGGACCTTAAATGAGGCATAGGACCAGCAGCTTGAAGAAAAAATGTAAACATGTTTATTGCCATTAGAATATGACATGGCACGTAGCAATTAATACATAACTAGATGATAAAAGAATTCATATATATACACACATAGCAAAGGCGTAAAAAAAAATCATATATGTACACATGGGTCACATAAACGTAATTCTAGTGTTATCATGAATGGACATATATCACATAGTAACATTTTGCCGTGTCAGGTAATATAAATCATAAATGCTGGATATCATAGGATCAATTGGAAAAACAAAATTGTTGTATCAAGATGAAAAATTTAACTGGATGTTAGGGACATGGTTGCATCCAATAAGCTCAACGTGTTTCGTGGATCAACTCCACTTCTTCAGGAGCGGACACATAACATGTTCTATAGAAAAACAAAAATTACCAATATGGCCCGATGTAAAAAAAACAATAGATGGAAAAGGGGGAATAGGGCAGAAAAGAAGTGTCCACCCATGATACTTACATGTTAGTAAGATGAACGCCATGCGGTACTACAAAAACCGGGCTGATATGGTAGTCTATCCTTGGTGCTATGGGGGCCACAGGGAAAGCTGGGCGCAAAAAAAAAAACACCCTAAGGGCGAGAGTGTCTCCATGAATCTAAGATGGTGGTGCAGGAGGGTAAATCCAACTATAACAGTGAAACTAATGGATATAGTATAAAATGTCATATGCAAGTAGTGCTATTGTGTTAAAAAGGTACCCAAAGATTATAGATGGATAAGGAATTGAGCACATATAAAGTGTGAGACTGCGAGCCAGGCCTTCTCATCCACATCAGTGTCTGACCTCACAAATGCGCTTCTGGAAGAATGGTCAAACATTCCCATAGACACACTCCTAAACCTTGTGGACAGCCTTCCCAGAAGAGTTGAAGCTGTTATAGCTGCAAAGGGTGTGCCAACTCAATATTGAACTCTACAGACTCTTAGCTAGATTCAGAGAGGGCATCCTAACTTTGCGGCGGCGTAGCGTATCGTGTTTACACTATGCCGCCGTAAGTTAGCGAGGCAAGTACATGATTCACAAAGTACTTGCCTGCTAAGTTACGGCGGCGTATCGTAAATCGGGCGGGTGTTATGGCGCCTAATTCAAATTTAGCTGAGGGGGCGTGTTTTATGTTATTGTATATATATACTGTATATATATATATTTTATATACCTATTTTCCGGCGTATAAGATGACCTTTTACACCAGAATTACACAGCCCAAAACCGGGGGTCGTCTTATACGCCGGGGGAAGCAGGTGCTCGATCGATATCAGCCCGCCGGGTGCTCTGTAAGGCTGTATGTATTCTGTATTCTGCGCCGCTCAGCCAGTCCCGATGCACTCTGTTGATGACAGAGCATGCTAAGCCTGCTCGGATTACAGTAATAACCTCTGCCAATCCGAGCAGGCTACATTATGTTGTTTAATTAAAACGCATTACTACGGCACAAGGGGGACGTCTAATGCGGTGAGTAGACCACAAAACCAAAGTTTTCAGCAGAATATTAGGGGGTCGTCTTCAGGGCAGGACTTAGGGTGGTGGGGGCCCCTGAGCTTGAGTGTTAAAGGGGCCCCCTGGAGCCGAGATTTGGAGGGGGATCGAAGATGTTGAGCGAGGGGGGAGATCATAGTTGTTGAGCGGGGGGGTGCGCATTAAAAAAAGTTGTTGAGCGGGGGGGGGGCGAATTGAAGTTGTTGAGTGGGGGGGGGCGCATTAAAGTTGTTGAGCGGGGGGGTGCGCATTAAAGTTGTTGAGCGGGGGGTGCGCATTAAAGTTGTTGAGTGTGGCTCTCACCTGTGCAGTGCACGGAATGTGGGGGGTTTGCAGTTGTTGAGCGGAGGGAGTGCCTCTCACCTGTGCCGACAGCCGGGGCCACAGACTGTCATTAGCCCGGCTGTCGGCTTTCTTCCCTTCAGGAGCCACAGTCCTCCACACATCGCTCCGGTTCCTCCTGCTTCCGTGCTGCCTCCTCTTGCAGTGCGGGAAAATTAACCCTTTCGTGGGAAGAAGCTGTCTGTGAGGGAAAGTCCCGCAGAATCCGTGCATGTTGGGAGGAATGCGCAGGGCCGCCATCAGGAATTTTGGGGCCCCTTACACAGCTTAAGGCATGGGCCCCCTGGAGCAGAGAACCGGGGGGGGGGGGGGGTGCTGTGCCGCCTGAAATTGAAAAAAATAAACATTTATAAAAAATACATAAAAAAAGGGAGGTTGACATCCGGGGCCCTGGGGACCTCTGGGCCTTTTAATAAAAAATAAAAAAATATAAACAAAAATAAAAAAATGGGGGGTTGCCACATGGGGCCCTGGAGACCTCTGGACCCCTAAAAAAAAAAAAAAAAAAGCACAGTCAAGCCCAATGCTATATTCCGGCCCTGGTCGTCTTATACGCCGGCAAATACGGTATACATTCTCTGCTGACAGAGTGCTCACTCTGCACTCCCAGCTTCTGGTCATTGTTTATGATTAATAAAAAATTCCAAAAGGAAAACACTGAGCTAGATATAAATGTGAATGATAATAATAAAATAAATTAAATAATGCATGCATTAGCTGCCAGTACCAAAAATGTGTGATACAAAAATTAATAAAACATGTGTAATATAGGGTACAGCGCTCATAAAATATGAAAGTAGATTCTGATAATGAACAGATCAATATTAAAAACCGTGATAACTAATAAATAATGAAAATACAATATCACCAAAATTGAAATTGTGAACAATCTGTGTGTGACACTGAAACCATCAATAGTGAACAAAAAAATCTAAATTGAAAAATGAATAGAAAAGGAAAGGATTTACACTATATGTGATGAGTGAAAAAAACGTGTGGAACCAATCCACATGGAAAAAAAGTCCCAAAAAAGTTAATCCAAATGTTCATCCATAAGATGGGTAACGGGATAGAGTAAACTTCATCCACCAGAAAAGACACCCGGGAGTAGTGTTGTAGTCTCCTTACCCTGTTTAAATGACCACTATGACAGTAGTCTCAGCATACATGGGGATTTTAAGTCTCCCTCCGGACCCTTTGTGGTGTATCTAAAGTGCTGTCTTATCTATAGCTTTGAAATTTCATATGTTTATTTGAGTGTTTGAAAAATGTGTTTTGTTTCCATCACTTCCTGTGATTCATGTGACATCCAGGAAGCTTTGAATCTCACCACGCACTGCCCCAGTGGGCACTGGGGCAGTGACCCCTGTGACAGCCAATCACGCAATGAAGACCCTCTTAAAGGGCCACCAGAAAGTGGTGTCAAGGAGTTAATTAATGGCAAAGTTAGAATTAGCAGTCCCATAGCAAAACTGTAAAAATGCCTCTGGTCCATAGTAGTTGTAGGGGTACCCATGATTTTTTGGGATCTAGAGCTTTTCCTTGTATGAAGAAAGTCATATCATCCTGTGCTAATTGTAGGGGTTCCCATGATTTTTTGGGATCTAGAGCTTTTCTTTGTATGAAGAAAGTAGGGGTACCCAAGATGTTTTGGGAGCTAGAGCTTTTCCTTGTATGAAGAAAGTCCTATCATCCTGTTCAAATTTTAGGGGTTCCCATGATTTTTTGGGATCTAGAGCTATTCATTGTATCAAGAAAGTCCTATCATCCGGTGTAAATTTTAGGGGTACCCACAATTTTTTGGGATCTAGAGCTTTTACTTGTATGACGAAAGTCCTATCATCATTTGAAAATTTTAGGGGTACCCATGATTTTTTTGGATCTAGAGCTTTTAATTGTATGAAGAAAGTCCTATAATCTTGTGCAAATTTTAGGGGTACCCGCGATTTTTGTTGGGATCTAGAGCTTTTCCTTGTATGAAGAAAGTCTTTACATCCTGTGCAAATTTAAGGGGTTCCCATGATTTTTTGGGATTCAGAGCTTTTCCTTGTATGAAGAAAGTCCTATCATCCTTTGCAAATTTTAGGGGTACCCACAATTTTTTGGGACCTAGAGCTTTTCTTTGTATGAAGAAAGTAGGGGTACCCACAATTTTTTGGGAGCTAGAGCGTTTCCTTGTATGAAGAAAGTCCTATCATCCTGTGCAAATTGTAGGGGTACCCACGATTTTTTTTAGGAGCTCAAGCTTTTCCTTGTATGAAAAATGTCCTATCATCCTTTGCAAATTTTGCATTTACTAGTGTCTTAAGATTGTATTTAATAAAATTATATTTGTATTTTTATATATATATTTGTCATAGTGGTGCCTTTCCAAAAGTCCCCTCTATAAACCTCCTTTCTATATCTACTTACCGGGATGTGGCACCATCATGGCATTCAACATTTTTGATTTCCATAATGGTTGTACTGGTGAGTATGGAAGTGGTTAAGGTAATTGGAAAGTGGAAGGCCTGTTTTTTCGATATACAAGTAGAAGAAAATGCAGTTCCATTCTGTCACGCTGTCCTGAGTCATTGACATGATTGTATCACCTCCACGGCCCATCGCTCAGCGTAGCGCAACCAAGCGTGGACAGTAAACTAAACCAAAAAAAAGAAAAAAAATCAATTTTCACATTAAAAATAATCCAATTTGGTGACAGTATAATCCCTTGAAATCTGCTAATACCTAAATGATTATTTTCCATTTCCTTCGAAGAACAAGAAAATAAAGGAAGCCATTGATTTGCTGCTCTTCCTGTTAAATAAACAGCGCCGAAGATCAATGTTGATTATATGTTATTGCTTCCAATATTAAGGCGCACACATTGTTTAAAGCTTATCCTGTTATTAAAGGCGCTAAGAGACTCCAAAAAACCTACAGTATTTAAATATAATTAAATCTTCTCCGTGCAAACGCCCGGAACGTAACCCGTAATGAAATCAAAACATATCGAATTGCCCCCAACAAATACATCTTTATGTCGAGTTGGGAATATTCCGAGCATCCTTTACAGGCTCTGCCGTTTCATATCTGCGCAGGGAGCGAAGGAGAGGAAATGAAATTATAGACGACGAATCATTAGGTGGCAGAGATGTAATTTTACACCAGGGGAACAATGAGGATTATTGCACCTTTCAAGCAGTAAACAGTTTGACCCGACACTGCGCGTTACTGTGTGAAAATAAACAGCCGCCGTCGTAGAGAGAATTATTGGAACAGGCCTCAGAGGGAATGATACAAATATAATGCCGGGTTGATCGATAGTTATAATTTAAAGAGGACCAGTCACCAGTGTGCTAACGCAGGAATTTTCATTTTAAAACTCCTGGGATAAAAAAAGATTATCTAAATCCATTCATATGTATTCTTCCTGAAATCTCAGTGTGCTGTGTGTATTTCTTTCAAATCTGTGCAGTAATCCAGTGTGAGACTTATCCTGTAATAAAGATCGATCACTGCTGCTCTCTCTCCTTGTGCAGGGTGACTGGTCTGGTCTCCGCCCCCTCCTGTAGTTTTCTGTACTGGGTGGAGCCTGCTGGTCCCCTGCCACAGCTCTGCTCTCGTTCCTTGTGCAGGGAGACTGGTCTTGGCTCCACCCCCTCCTGTAGTTTCCACGGGTCAGGGGACGAGGGCGCGGCTATTTAAACACGGCTTCCCCGTGCTTCACTGTGGCGGCTGCATCGATCGTGTCATCCCCTTTATAGGGGAGACACAATCGATGACGTCAGACCTACAGCCACACCCCCCTACAGTTGTAAACACACACTAGGTGAAGCATAACTCCTTCAGCGCCCCCTGTGGTTGACTCCCAAACTGCAACTGTCATTTTCACAATAAACAATGCAATTTAAATGCATTTTTTGCTGTGAAAATGACAATGGTCCCAAAAATGTGTCAAAATTGTCCGAAGTGTCCGCCATAATGTCGCAGTCATGAAAAAAATCGCTGATCGCCGCCATTAGTAGTAAAAAAAAAATAATAATAAAACTATCCCCTATTTTGTAAATGCTATAAATGTTGCGCAAACCAATCAATAAACGCTTATTGCGATTTTTTTACCAAAAATAGGTAGAAGAATACGTATCGGCCTAAACTGAGGGAAAAAATTGTTATATATGTTTTTGGGGGATATTTATTATAGCAAAAAGTAAAAAATATTGCATTTTTTTTTAAAATTGTCGCTCTATTTTTGTTTATAGCGCAAAAAATAAAAACCGCAGAGGTGATCAAATACCACCAAAAGAAAGCTCTATTTGTGGGGAAAAAAAGACGTCAATTTTGTTTGGGAGCCACGTTGCACGACCGTGCAATTGTCTGTTAAAGCGACACAGTGCCGAATCGCAAAACCTGACCTGGGCATTTAGCTGCATAAATGTCCGGGGCTTAAGTGGTTAAGGGGGTACATTTTCCGGAGGGCAAGTGGTTAACACACCAGGCTCTACCTATAACTAAAATTTTATGTTTTCTTTAACTATATTGCCTAATATCACAAAATAAAAGTCCCATTGAACATGCTGCAACAAAACCATAATATCAGTTTCCACCATGCTTGTTTGCAGCTCACAACAATTAACTTTTTTTATTTTTTATTTTTGCAAGAGATCGTTTAAAATAACTACAAGCCTGTTTAAATTTTAAAAGGCTCATCTCGTGAAAAAAAAGGAAAAAAATACGTAATTCTCCTCTGGTTTGAGGCTCCCAGAACCTGACGCGTCTGCAGTATTTTCCGCTGCGTAATAATCAGCCATCTGGCGCATGTTGCAGGAGGAAGGAAGGTAACATGTGCCCAGGACCCCCGAGACGTTTTCTTCCAAGGCCGACACCGGATACGGGGCGCTCCTGGCTGGCTCAGCACATTCCCCTTCAACTCAAAGGTAATCAAGATTCAGAGGAGTGATAACTTTTCCAGCGACAATCGACTTCCAGATATTTTTTTAATTCTTTTCCTTTATGTTTGTTAACAATTATTATAAATAAGGCCGAACGCACCTTTAATTCCGCCGATCTAAAGGCGAGGGGAGACGGGATGACGGAAAACAGATGGTTCATTTAATTTATCTTCCAATTACAGCTGACACTTCGGGTACAGCAACTCCGAGTCATCTGTTACTCTTTTAATGATCCATTACACATCTGTGTTTATTATTATTCTCCAATGCATTATCTCATTAAGACCTGTAGTGCATTGTCGGATCTATCTAACGGCGCAATTTCATATCCCTTTATTAATGGCTGGTACAGTATCTCCGAGGGCCTTCTGTGTGAGTGATTAAGCCGAAAAGCGAGCTGTTTTGCAAGGAAGATCCAATTCATCCCCGTTATCAGCCCATGCGCTTATGCCAAATGGTTTTGTCTTTTTAAAAAAAAAAAAATTAAATTGCCGTCTACGGTTTCTGTCTGCATCGTAAATATTGAGGAGCAAACTGCACGTATTGTCAGTCATGTCATGTACGCGTACAGGGTGTGCCAGATGTGCCTGGGCACACCCTAATCACCCTGTGTGGCGCATATTCCCCTTGTTTAGACCCCTAATTTTTCACCAAATAAAAAATAAATTCTCCTTTTTTTTCTGCTAAAAAAAAAAAATGTAAAATAAATAATAAAAAAAATGTAATTGTAAAATATACAAAAAAAAAATTACAGCCACCAATCTCTGCCCTTATGACACCATCCACTGCTCTACTGACACAGTATACACATAAATACACACGTATATGTGTTTGAGCTTTGGGGCAACTCTGTATTCTGGCCTAGGCCAACAAGGCCCAGGCCTAGGGCAGCACTTTGCAGGGCGGCAGCACGGAAAGAGTCCCCGCGGGCTTGTGCTACACTGTTAGTGTAGCGCCAGTCTTATAGGGCGGACTGGGCTGAGAGGCAAATTAGTGTAGTGCCCCCATAAAGCGGCCGCACTGCTTCCAGTATGCGGATGGCCAGCATTCCGTAACTGTGTGTGGGGGGGGGGGGGGGGCAGTGCTTCATCCTGGACCACAAACCTTCCTCACTGTGCTATATGTTTTCTGCTGCACCATTGGCATGGTTTTATCTTCTTTGTCCTCTCCATAAAATTATCAGAAATTTGTGCTTAAAGTAGAACTATAGGCAACACTTTTTTTTTTTTTTTCATTTTGGATAGAGTAAGGGAGGGTTATAGCCCCTGTCCATTTATTTACCATTCCTGCCCCCTTGCAGAGAATTCCATTCACTTCCTTCCCCATAGCCAAACAGGGAGTGAGAGGAAATCTATGCAAATTAAGATAATCCATTACCCCCCCCCCCCCCCGGCACTCAGAACTAGTATCCCCACTTAAAATTTTCAGGGCGGGGCTTAAACAGCAAGGGGTGTGGCCTTGACAGGAAGGGATGGGTTATATTTAAATTATGGGTGCATGAGTTTAGTCAGGCCTAGGGCAGCACAAAACCTAAATACACTACTTATTTGGGGTGCACACCCTAATGCCAAAGGCTGTAAACACCTATGGTCACGTACCTGTGTAGCGCCCCCCCCCCCGCCATCCCCCAAAAAAAGGAGCCTGCTATTTAGGTCCAATGGTATTATCACAGTAGATGCACCAGCAGCCATGCACACAGTCATAGCCACTCTTATGGCTCAGTATTCAGTCTAGGTGTACGCTTTTCTGATGCTTTATTGCAGATCTTGAACTTCGATGGGTGTGGGGTAGCTGTAGCAATATAAAGCAGTAACTTGAGGACATTAATCTTCTTCATGAGAATTTGAGCACAGTCCCTGCAGCAGCAAATATTGGGCTGAGCTATACTGAGACACCAAACACAATGCCCCTTAAAGCGGGAGTTCACCCGAAAAACAATTTTTAACATTAGATTGAGGCTCATTTTGTGAAGGGGAATCGGGTGTTTTTTTTAAAATCGAAATAGTACTTACCGTTTTAGAGATAGATCTTCTCCGCCGCTTCCGGGTATGATCTTCGGGACTGGGCGTTCCTATTTGATTGACAGGCTTCCGACAGGCTTCTGACGGTCACATAAATCGCGTCACGAGTAGCCGAAAGAAGCCGAACGTCGGTGCGGCTCTATACGGCGCCTGTGCACCGATGTTCGGCTGTATGCGACCATCGGAAGCCTGTCAATCAAATAGGAATGCCCAGACCCGGAAGCGGCGGAGAAGATCTATCTCTAAAACGGTAAGTACTGTTTTGATTTAAAAAAAAACACCCGGTTCTGCTTCACAAAATGAGCCTCAATCTAATGTTAAAAATTTAGTTTTTGGGTAAACCTCCACTTTAAAGCGGAGTTCCACCCAAAAGTGGAACTTACACTTTAAGTACTCCTTGCCCCCTTACATGCCACATTTGGCATGTCATTTTTTGGGGGGGAG
Organism: Rana temporaria; assembly: GCF_905171775.1. Classification (NCBI taxonomy): domain Eukaryota; kingdom Metazoa; phylum Chordata; class Amphibia; order Anura; family Ranidae; genus Rana; species Rana temporaria. The sequence goes on along the minus strand of NC_053496.1, from coordinate 41,769,413 downwards.
TGGGGGCTTCGTTAGGAGTGGGACTTCCTGTCCCACTTCCTCCTCTCGCCCAGGGGTCGCCTAGGCGACTCCTCCTCTCTAGGCGATCTCCTGGGACACATGACAGGTCCCAGGATATCGCCTTTCCACTCCGGACTCACCCTGCCATGAAAAATTCCTGGGTGCTGGTCTGTCTCGTTGGAATCAGGCAAGAAAACAAAATGAATCACTGGTCTCCAAGCTGCAGTAAATTTACTTATTTTTTGGATAGTAGCAGGGATATTATCTCACCTATCTTTTTCGAAGAGTGTTATGTCAACTTTAAAGTGGACTTTGTACTTCATGCAAGGTCTACTTATTTGGCAAATTACCCATTCCTGTCACCCAAGTCTGTGGTTGTAGAAAAAGTTGAAGCTGACTTCAAGTTATGGATAGTTGTGCATACAGTGGAAACTTGGATTACGAGCATAATACGTTCCAGGAGAATGTTGCATATTAACCTCCCTAGCGGTATGATTCTGTCTGGAATTTTGTTCCAAAAGCGGTACCATTTTTGTAGAATAATCTGAGGTGAAATCTGAGGTGATACAGTGAAATCCTGTCAGATTACACTGTATCATGTAACTTTATGTGTGTGTTTTACTTTTTTACATTGTAACATTGTAACTTTTTTGAATCTCCCGCCCACTTCCGCCACTGTGAGGCGCTGCGGTTCACAGAGACGGAAGAGAGAGGAGACATCAGAGAAGACATCAGCGGGGCTCTCACCGGGATTAGGTAAGAACACCGCTGCGCTCACTCTGCAATACATTCTGCCGGGGCTCTCACCGGCGATCACAGCGGGAAACCCCGCTGGATCGCCGGGATGTCACCACACCACCGCTGCGCTCACTCTGCATTTCCCCTGACTCATCTGACCGGCGATCCAGCGGGAAACCCCGCTGGATCGCCGGGATGTTTAGCCACCGCTGCGCTCACTCTGCATCCCCCCCAGCGGGACTAGTCTGACCGGCGATCCAGTGGGAAACCCCCGCCGGATCGCCAGGAATTTTTGGGGGAAAAAAAAAATGCACCCCGAGCGTGACTCGGGGTTACCGCTTCTGGCACTGAATGTTAACCCCGAGTCACGCTCGGGAATACCGCCAGGGAGGTTAAAGAGAGTTTCCTCATAGAAGTCAATGGAAACTAAAATAATTTGTTCTGCTCCGACTTCAATGGCATGCAATACTGCATGTGGCCAGAGGTGGGGGGGAGTCGGAGAGCCCTGGAAACACCTGGGAAGGCCCGAGGACAGCTCGGCTGAACTCGGAAAACCTTGGAAAGGCTTGGGAACTGAGTATTTCTGAGGTTTTCCAAGCAAACCAAGTCAGTTTAAAAAAAAAAAGAGCTCATATTGCAATACGCTCGTTAACCGCGTTACTCGCAATCCGACGTTCCACTGTAGTTATATTGGTCCAGCTTGGACCATAGGTATGTAGGTGCTATACTTGTATTTTCCCTGTAGAAGCTGGAAACCACTGTAATAGTTCCTGCTGCTACAGTGATCATCATCACTAGCTTCTGGGCTCGTGCCGAGTAGCTGCCCAGCTGATTACTGAACACAGACGGTTGCTCGCTCGACATGGGCACCATTCAGAGAATATTTTCCATGTTTTTCATTGACTACAAAGTGATCTCTGATTGGACAAGGTGGAGACCGCCCTTCCTCTCCACATTATCGAATCAAACAACACCCACTAGAGGCTTTTTGCAGAAAACTACAGGAGTGGCGAAGACAAGACCAGTGACAAGACCAGAAGGATTTACCCCCTTAATAACCAGGCCATTTTTTGCTTTAACTGACGATTGCGCAGTCATGTGACACTTTACCCAAATAAAATTGATGTCCCTTTTTTCCCCACAAATAGAGTTTTTTTGGTGGTATTTGATCACCTTTGTGGTTTTAATTTTTTGTACTATAAACAAAAAAAGACTGAAAATGTTTACAAAAAACAAATGTATTTATCAATTTAAGCCAATTTGTAATCTTCTATATATTTTTGGTGAAAAAATCGCAATAAGCTTGACTTGACTTGTGCACCCCCTAAATTAAATATGACCCACCCCTTTCTGTCAAAGCCACACCCCTTGCTGTTTAATACCTGCCCTAAAATTTTAGAGTGAGGACACTAGTTCTGAGGGCCTGGGGGGGGGCAATGAATTCCCTTAATTTGCATAGATTTCCTCTCACTTCCTGTTTGGCTATGGGGCAGGAAGTGAAGGGAAATCTCTGCAATGCGACAGGGATGGTAAAAAGTAAACTGACAGGGGCTATAACCCTCCCTTACTCTATCCAAAATGAAACAAAAAAGCGTTGCCTATAGTTCTACTTTAAGCACACATTTCTGATAATTTTATGGAGAGGACTAAGAAGATATAACCATGCTAATGGTGCAGCAGAAACATAGCACAGTGAGGAAGGTTTGTGGTTCAGGATTATAGGACAGTCAAAATTAGAAGCAGCGCCCCCCACAGTTGCGGAATGCTGGCCATCTGCATACCGGAAGCAGTGCGGCCTCTTAATGGGGGCGCTAGACTAATTTGCCTCTCAGCCCAGTCTACCCCATAAGACTGGCGCTACACTAACAGTGTAGCGTAAGCCGGCGGGGACTCTTTCCGTGCTGCCCCCCTGCAAGATGCTGCCCTAGGCCTGGGCCTTTTGGCCTAGGCCAGAATACAGCGTTGATAGTATCTACAAAATAGGGGATAGTTTTATGGCATTTTTATTATTATTTTTTTTTTTTATTAGTAATGGCGATGATCAGCAATTGTTAGCAGGACTTCAACATTGCGGTGGACAGATCGGACACCTTTGACACTTTTTTGGGGCCAGTGATATTATTACTGTGATCAGAGCTAAAAATATGCACTGATCACTGTATAAATGACACTGACAGGGAAGAAGTTAACGGGGGGTAAGTGTGTCTTAGGAAGGTGCTTTCTAATTGTGGGTGGAGTGGACTGACAGGGAGTACAGAGAGATCACTGTTCCTGATCACTAGGAACAGGTAATCTCTCTGTACTCCCCTGCCTCTCTAAGGAGTGATCGCGGGTGGCCGGCGGACATCGCGGCCGCCGATCCCATGCATTGGCTCCCTGCCGTGCAGCGGGCGCGCTCCCACAGTGTCTCGTGCACGAAATGAAGCACAAGTACGCCCTGTCGCAGAATATATGCGTTGGGTGGTCCTTAAGGGGCTAAACAATTATTTATATACCGGCGTTCAGCTTGTAGGCAGGTGCAAATAGCAAGTTTACCACAAGGTGGCTCTGTGCCAGAATAGTGTCTGGTTACAGCAGATAGTGTAATCAGGTGCTAGGCCCCTTTCAGTTAGAGCCCTCCTGCAGTGATGTCATGGGTGAGCCAGTGCCCAGTTAAAAGCCAGGTTGGTAGGAGCCCTAGTGCATTTGGGGTATGGGAGCCAAGCACCCCACACCAGCACATATGTAACCAGCATGTGGAGGCCCTGTACAGAGCAGGAGGCCAGGGAGAAGTAGACCTGCACCCAAGAGAGCTAGCTGTAGACTTTCTGATCCTTATGGAAGTGGCAGCTGGGGCTAAATGCAAAAAGCCTTTAGGCCAGGCCAAGAGTTACCGGAGTGAGGCGATCCAGGGAGAGGTGTACCTATGGAAAAGGTGACTACAGAGAACCTAGTCCTCTGAGTACTAATGACCCTAGGTGGAAGGAGAGACTGTTCGAAGGCGATGGCTTCTTAAAGGCTAAAGGTTTTTACCTTAATGCATTCTTTACATGAAGGTAAAAATACTGTGTACAACAGCTCCCCAATCCTTACATGAGCTTCCCCTGATCCAGCGATGTTCACATTAGCCTTAGCTGTCCCAGAACTCTCCCTTCTCATTGGCTAAGACGGCAGCGGGAGCCTATTGGCTCCCACTGCTGCCAATCACATCCAGTGAGCAAATGAGGAGATAGCAGGGGCGCGGGCTGGGCCATGGCTTTATGTGTCTCATGGATGCATGGAGCAGTGGCACTGGAGCAATCATACAAGGGTGCCCCCAGGGCAAGCAGCTTTTTCTGGGGGCACTTCTCGAGACTGAGGAGCCAGGAGCGCCATCGGGGGACTCAAATAGAAGAGAATCGGAGCTGCTTTATGCAAGAACACTGCACAGAGCAGGTAAGTATAACATTATATACAGTAGATACACCTTGGTAATTATAAATAACTAATACAGTCCTGATCAAAAGTTTAAGACCACTTGAAAATGGCAAAAAATCATATTTTACATTGTTGGATCTTAACAAGGTTCCAAGTAGAGCTTCAACATGCAACAAGAAGAAATGAGAGTGAGACAAAACATTTTTTGAGCATTCAATTAATTGAAAACAACGAATAAACTAAAACAGGCTGTTTTTCAGCTGATCAAAAGTTTAGGACCACACCTCCAAACAAAACTAAACCCCCCCCAAAACAGAAATCCAACTTCCAAACATGAACCCAATAATGAGTAGCTCCGCCGTTATTGTTGATCACTTCAAAAATTTGTTTTGGCATGCTTGATGCCTCGCGTTTCCATGAGGTGAGTGGGAACATTTCTCCAAGTGGTGAAGACAGCCGCACGAAGGCCATCTACTGTCTGGAACTGTTGTCCATTTTTGTAAACTTCCCTTGCCATCCATCCCCAAAGGTTCTCAATTGGATTTAGATCAGGGGAACACGCAGGATGGGCCAAAAGCGTGATGTTATTCTCCTGGAAGAAGTCCCTTGTCCTGCGGGCATTGTGTACTGTAGCGTTGTCCTGTTGAAAAACCCAGTCGTTACCACACAGACGAGGGCCCTCAGTCATGAGGAATGCTCTCTGCAACATCTGAACATAGCCAGCGGCCGTTTGACGCCCCTGCACTTCCTGAAGTTCCATTGTTCCACTGAAGGAAAAAACACCCCAGACCATGATGGTGCCCTCTCCACTGTGGCGCGTAGAAAACATCTCAGGTGGGATCTGCTTGTCATGCCAGTAACGTTGGAAACCATCAGGACCAATAAGGTTACATTTTTTCTCATCAGAGAATAAAACTTTTTTCGCCCTTTGAATGTCCCGTGTTTGGTGCTCTCTTGCAAAGTCCAAACGAGCAGTTCTGTGGCGTTCAAGGAGACAAGGTTTTTGAAGACGTTTTTTGTTTTTGAAGCCCTTCAGTCTCAGATGCCGTCTGATGGTTATGGGGCTGCAGTCAGCACCAGTAAGGGCCTTAATTTGGGTCGAGAATCGTCCAGTGTCTTGACAGACAGCCAATTGTATCCTCCGGCTCAGTGCTGGTGAAATTTTTTGGGGTCTTCCACTTGACTTTTTTGTTCCATAACCCTCAGGATCATTTAAGAAATTCCAAATGACTGTCTTACTGCGTCCCACCTCAGCAGCAATGGCGCGCTGTGAGAGACCCTGCTTTTGCAGTTCAGCAACCCGACGTTCAAAAAGGGAGAGTTTTTTTGCCTTTGCCATCACAACGTGTGACTACCTGACAGAGAATGACAATGAATCCACATCTTTGCACAGATTTGGCCTTTTAAAGGCAGGTGGTCCTAAACTTTTGATCAGCTGAAAAACAGCCTGTTTCAGTTTAATCGTTATTTTCAATTAATTGAATGCTCAAAAAATGTTTTGTCTCACTCTCATTTCTTCTTGTTGCGTGTTGAAGCTCTACTTGGAACCTTGTTAAGATCCAACAATGTAAAATATGATTTTTTGCCACTTTTCAAGTGGTCTTAAACTTTTGATCAGGACTGTATATGTGGAAAATTCATGTGAATCAATGTTAAAACACAAGTTCAAATAAAATGTGTCTATTTCCCCGCTGTGTTCCTCTGTCCTCCAACAGTTAATAACACCCCAAGAGTGCACATCGCCAACACCAGAAAAACCTGCTCACCTCAAGGATGAGTTCAATGGACTCGGGATTCAGCTCTGTATCACGTCTCTTAACTCAGCGGGCCACATGTAATCACAAACACAGACTACATAGTGCTCTCCGTTTTACAAATTTATTAAAATTGCCCCATAAAAGTAACACTTACAAGATAACAACTTTAAAATCATATGTACATAAAAAAATATGTCCTCCGTCCGCTCGCTCACCGCGAGGGATTTCTGCTTTTGGCGCCAATTCTAGCCAATTGCAAAGCCCTTTCTACAAGCTTTAATTTCTTCAAGCTGATTTATTTTACACAAATATATATTAAAAAAAGATCTTTGTAAACACATTACTACTTTCCCTTTATATGTATGAGTCATACAGAGTAAAAGGTAGATTATAACCAGAATGTTATATATGTTTAGAGAAAATAGCAGATAATGTAAATGCATTTTAAAAGATCTTACGTTTTGTAACAAAAAAAAAAACATTATTGTGAAAAAAATCAGGAGAGCACTAATAATAATAATATTCTGTATAATAAGTAATCTACCTGCAGGCACATTGCCATGGAAATGTTTACTTTGTTGCAAAAAAAGATATGTGTTAAAGAATAAAAGTACTTTGGTGCTCTGTCTTCCTGCGCCAGCCGATGCTACAATTGTATTTTATTTAGAATATAAATTAGTTGTTTATGATGCACATTTTTTAACAAACGACATTTTATTTTAAGACATGACATACAGCGGGTATGTTCTTTCCACTTCCAGATTATGGCCCCAACAGTGCTTACTGGAACATTCAAAAGTTTAGAAATCCTTTTGTACCTTTTGTAACCAATGCCATTAGTATGTTTTGCAACAATAAGGTTGCAAAGGTCTTGCTTTTACCCATCATGAGATGTTTCTTGTGTGACACCTTGGTAATGAGACACCTTTTTATAGGCCATGATTTGAGTTGAACCAGCTAATATTTATTTGCACTGACAAGAGGCAGGATTGTTTTTGGCACCTTCCTTTCTTCATGCATTCAAAACTTTTCCCTGTGTCATTCCATTATTTTACACATAACATAAGGCAGTTGTGAACACACTTTGAAACTTTTTGGGCACTTTTTGACACTTACTTGACACTTTTTTTACATTATTTTGAAACTTTTTTTTGACACTTTATTGGCACTTTTTTGACACTCACTTGACATTTTTTTGACACTGATGCCGCATACACACGACCATTTTTAATGGTCTAGAAAAAACATCGTTTTTTTCAACCCGATTTTTGTTAAGCCGATGCTGCTCCTTGCTCCGTGGAAGAAACAAGGGGGGGGGGGGACCTTTCTAAGTGTAGTATTAAAACAGTAACATTTATTTCACAAGATTAAAATTACTTAAAATGAGCATGACTCCCACTTATATCTTATAAGTATGTAGTCCTGGCAGTTCTCCTGCATCCCACAGGCTCCTCGCACGATCGAGCATGGAGCTGACTACTTCCTGGTTTTCCTGAATATACAGCTATTCAGCACAACATCACACCAGAACCTTTCCCAGCTATCCGGATCGTGCGAGGAGCCTGTGAGATGCAGTAGAACTGCCAGGACTACATACTTATGATGAGCATGACTCCCACTTATATCTTGTAAGTGTTTTTAATCTTGTAATCTTCTCCATATTGCTGACTTCTGAGCTGACTGGCATCCCAGTCTTAGTCCATAATGTTCAATGTTAAGTTGGCCCACCCTTTGCAGCTATGACAGCTTCAACTCTTCTGGGAAGGCTGTCCACAAGATTTAAGATTATTTCTAAGGGAATGTTTGACCATTCTTCCAAAAGTGCATTTGTGAGGTCAGGCGCTGATGTTGGATGAGAAGGCCTGGCTCACAGTCTCCGCTCGAATTCATCCCAAAGGTGTTCTATCTGGTTGAGGTCAGGACTCTGTGCAGGCCAGTCAAGTTCCTCCACCCCAAACTTGCTCATCCTTGTCTTTATAGACCTTGATTTGTGCACTGGTCCAAAACATTTGGTGGAGGGGGGATTAGGATGTGGGGTTGTTTTTCAGGGGTTGGGCTTTGCCCCTTAGTTCCAGTGAAGGGAACTCTAATGCCTCGTACACATGGCCGGACTTTCCAAGAAAAAAAGTCAGACAGGGCTTTTTTCTCGGAAAGTCCGGCCGTGTGTAACCTCCATCTGACTTTTTTTCAGAAGTCCGATGGACCTTAGATAGAGAAACTGTTCTCTTTCTTTCTGTCGGACTTCTGACTGACTCACTGCAGACTTTTGCACGGTCAAAAGTCTGACCTTGTGTACGAGGCCTCAGCATACCAAGACATTTTGGACAATTTCATGCTTCCAACTTTGTGAGAACAGTTTGGGGATGGCCCCTTCCTGTTCCAACATCACTGCGTACCAGTGCACAAAGCAAGGCCCATAAAGACTTGGCAAGGGTGGTGGAAAATTAATTTCAAGTGCAAAAATTCACATTATAATAGTAACTAAAACATATAAAATTAAGTGTAACAAGCTAAAAAATATAATATAGATATAATGGTGTGAACCTCCCAACTAAACTTACAGTAGTTGCACTTGAAGTTAATCTGTATGGCCAATATCTATAGGAGGGGGTTTCCATTATCCCTGCTAAGTTTTATTTGTTATGTCTTATTTTCAGTTTGATGTGTATTATATGTGAAGCACAGAGGCCGGTATTGTGGTAATATTGAAGCATATTGAGATTTCCATACATTAAAAGATTCCACCATTATTGTTAACTTATTGATCAGTAAATTAGCGCTGCACTCTTTTTTTGTGTGTGTGGTGTGGGAAAACATAACAGGGCTTAGCGGCAGATAAACAGGTACAACGTATGTAGAAGGATTTGTTTCATATCTGTGTATACCCTGAGACCAGTCACTTCACTGGGTATTTGGAAGGGTTTACAACCATTTTTGGCTGCGACAGATGAGGGTGTATACATACCGCAACTGCGATGCTGTGCAAAAACAATCCCCCGGTACTGCCTTCCAAATGTGACCCATTCAGCTACATGGCTGCTTTAACCACTTAACCCCCGGACCATTAAGCAGGTTAAGGACTTTTCCCCTTTATGTGATTCGGCACTGCGTTGCTTTAACTGACAATTGCGCTTTCTAATAGAGCTTTCTTTCGGTGGTATTTGATCACCTCTGCGGTTTTTATTTTTTGCGCTATAAACAAAAATAGGAGCGACAATTTTGAAAAAAAATGCAATATTTTTTACTTTTTGCTATAATAAATATCCCCCAAAAATATATATAAAAATTATTTTTTTTTCCTCAGTTTAGGCCGATACGTATTCTTCTACCTATTTTTGTTAAAAAAAGTTTTATGGCATTTTTATTAATATTTTTTTTTTACTACTAATGGCGGTGATCAGCGATTTTTTTTTCATAACTGGGACATTATGGCGGACACATCGAACACTTTTGACACATTTTTGGGACCATTGTCATTTTCATAGCGAAAAGTGCTATAAAAATGTACTGATTACTGTGAAAATGACAATAGCAGTGAAGGGGTTAACCACTAGGTGGCGCTAAGGTGTTAAGTGTGCCCTAAGGGAGTGATTCTTACTGTAGGGTGGCGTGGCTGTAGGCGTAACATCACTGATCGTCGTTCCCTATATCAGGGAACAGACGATCAGTGTCACTGCCAGAGTAAAGAACAGGGAAGGTTTGTTTACACACACCTCTCCCCGTTCTTCAACTCCTATGACCGGTCGCGGGACACCGGCGGCGATTGGGTCCGCGGGTCCCGCTGGTGCGGTCACGGTGCTTCTGACACGCGCGACCCATGGCTGGGCTCTTAAAGACAACGTACAGGTACGTGCCTGTGCCCAGCCGTGCCATTCTGCCGACGTAAATGTGCAGCAGGTGGTCCTTAAGTGGTTAAAACCACCCCCCAACTGCAAGCAATTGTGGCATTGCGGCGTGGGTTTTTAGGCATAAAAAGGGGACATAATGCCTCCTCACTGCCTGCCAAATGCCCTCTGAGAATCAATCCTCCGGGGATCACTTTTCAGAGGGCAAGGCTTGTGTAAACAAGCCCATATAATGTATACTTTATATCTTTATATGTTTATATCTTTATAAAGCTGACTCTTGTAAGCCTTGAGGATGACACCAGTTTCATTTAAAATATGTTCAGAGTTGTTGTTTTCTTAATGCAACAAAAAAGTTGAAATAAAACTGTTACTAAAAGCTTTTTCCTTCAAAAAAAAAAGAAGGAAAAATCTGAGCGGCTCATTCCGATCGCATTATTTGCCCTTTCATACAAATTTATTATGTAGCAGGTGGGTGATGTGAAGTGGAGCTGGAGATGGCGGTGCTTATGCTCTTTTATCAGTTTTTAAGGAATTGCGCACTCCGAGCTGTAAATAGCGGTTGGTCTTGCTGTGCAGATGTTTATTCTACTCAATGGAAGGAGAGCGGGGTTAAGCATTTGTTCTTATGAATCTTTTTCAGTGCCAGCGAAGCCTCTCCAGCATTACACAGAAGAGGGGCCCGGAGCCTTACAAGCGCAGTGCTGGGGGGCCCGTTAACTCTTTCACAGGCAGTCTCCTGTCCAAGGGCGGATCCAGAGTCTAGTCTCGGGAGGGGCACTGCCAGAAAATAAGGTGTTGCTTACAGAACTCAATTAGGTGTCCGATGTGTCCGCTGCAATGTTGCAGTACCGCTAAAAAATCAATGATCGCCGCCATTACTAGTAAAAAATATTTAAATATAAATGCCATAAATCTATCCCATAGTTTGTAGACGATTGTCAGGGACTGCAGACATGGTACAAGAGATGGTCAGAGACTGCAGACATGGTACAAGAGACGGTCAGAGACTGCAGACGTGGTACAGGAGATGGTCAGAGACTGCAGACGTGGTACAAGAGATGGTCAGAGACTGCAGGCATGGTACAAGGGATGGTCAGAGACTGCAGACATGGTATAAGAGATGGTCAGAGACTGCAGACGTGGTACAAGGGATGGTCAGAGACTGCAGAAGTGGTACAAGAGATGGTCAGAGACTGCAGACATGGTACAGGAGATGGTCAGAGACTGCAGACATGGTACAAGGGATGGTCAGAGACTGCAGATGTGGTACAAGGGATTTTTCAAAGACTGCAGACGTGGTACAAGAAATGGTCAGAGACTGCAGACGTGGTACAGGAGATGGTCAGAGACTGCAGACGTGGTACAGGAGATGGTCAGAGACTGTAGACGTGGTACAAGGGATGGTCAGAGACTGCAGATGTGGTACAAGAGATGGTCAGAGACTGCAGACGTGGTACAGGAGATGGTCAGAGACTGCAGACGTGGTACAGGAGATGGTCAGAGACTGCAGACGTGGTACAGGAGATGCTCAGAGACTGCAGACGTGGTACAAGGGATGGTCAGAGACTGCAGACGTGGTACAAGGGATGGTCAGAGACTGCAGACGTGGTACAAGGGATGGTCAGAGACTGCAGACGTGGTACAAGAAATGGTCAGAGACTGCAGACGTGGTACAGGAGATGGTCAGAGACTGCAGACGTGGTACAAGGGATGGTCAGAGACTGCAGACGTGGTACAAGGGATGGTCAGAGACTGCAGACGTGGTATAAGAGATGGTCAGAGACTGCAGGCATGGTACAAGGGATGGTCAGAGAATGCAGACGTGGTATAAAAGATGGTCAGAGACTGCAGGCATGGTACAAGGGATGGTCAGAGACTGCAGACGTGGTATAAGAGATGGTCAGAGACTGCAGGCATGGTACAAGGGATGGTCAGAGACTGAACACATGGTACAAGAGATCAATGCAGCCTCATCAGTGCCCACCATTGCAGCCTCACTGTGCATATGAATGCAGCCCCACCTTTGTGTATAAATTCAGTCCCACTTTTGTATATCAATGCAGACCCACTTTTGTATATCAATGCAGACCCACTTTTGTATATCAATGCAGACCCACTTTTGTATATCAATGCAGACCCACTTTTGTATATCAATGCAGCCCCACTTTTGTCTATGAATGCAGCCCCACTTTTGTCTATGAATGCAGTCCCACTTGTGTCTATGAATGCAGTCCCACTTTTGTATATGAATGCAGTCCCACTTTTGTATATGAATGCAGTCCCACTTTTGTATATACATGCAGTCCCTCTTCTGTATATGAATGCAGCCCCACTTTGTATATGAATGCAGCCCCACTTTTGTCTATTAATGCAGCCACACTGTGCATGGCACTCACCATGGCATTGCCTCGATCACACACAGCAGGTATCTCCTCTCCCGAAGTGTGTCATGGAACAAACAGGAGCTGTAGGTCTGTGTTCGGCTCTAGCAAAGTCCCACCCTAGACGGGCTTGTGTGATAGACAAAACACTGATTCAATCAGTGTTCCATCTCCATCTACTATCACACGAGCAGATCTAGCACAGGCAGCACAGCCGAACACAGATCCAGCTCTCACACACAGCAAGAGATGCCCGATGTCATACACGCAGGAGAGAGGGGAGTGCTGCAGTCAGCTACAGCTCAAAGCAGCCTACCAGCCCTGGTGATGAGAGAGGGAGAGAGAGTTAGAGACTCGGCAGCGGGAGCTGCAGGCACCGCAAAGCAGTTTAAAAGCCAATGTGACATGATTGCCTCGGGGGGGAGAGCAATTGCCATGTTGCCATGTTGCCCCCCCCCCCCCCCTGGATCCGCCGTTGCCACAAAGCAGTTTAAAAAAAAATAGTAAAAAAAAAATAATAATTTTTTTTTTTTTTTTTTAAAGCCAATGTGACATGATTGCCTCAGGGGGGGGCAATTGCCCTGTTGCCCCCCCCCCTGGATCCGCCGTTGCCACAAAGCAGTTTAAAAAAAAATTGTAAAAAAAAAAAAAAAATTTTTTTTTTTTTTTTTTACAGCCAATGTGACATGATTGCCTCGGGGGGGGCAATTGCCCTGTTGCCCCCCCCCTGGATCCGCCGTTGCTCCTGTCGATGCGAAAGAGTCTATGAGCATTTTGCTGTTGTCATTGGCAGTGAAAAGGTTTCAGGTCTAATGGCCTTCTACATTTTGGATGCCATCTGCGTAAATACAGCTGAATTGAGGCCAGCGACTCGCAGGGGCCCCCTAATTCAGCAGGCTCAAAGGGAAATGAGCAACATGCAGCAGGAGGAGGGTCATGTTTGTTGCTCTGATAAAGACTTCTGAGGGATCCTAAAGAACCTGTACATAAAGAACTAAGGGCCAGATCCACAACGAGCAGGCGCAACGTAACTTTTGTGATTTAAGTTACACCGCCGCAAATTGCCCAAGTTAGTGCCCGATCCACAAAGCACTTACCTGGAAATTTGCAGCGGTGTAACTTAAACCCGTCCGGTGCAAGGCGGGCCAATTTAAATGGGGCGTGTCCCATTTAAATTAGGCGCGCTCCCGCGCCGGACGTACTGCGCATGCTCCCGAAGCTATTTTCGTTACGTTACGTTACGTTGCGCCGAGTTTTGTGAATCGCGACGGGTAAAAAAGAGATGCGGCGGGAATTTTTTTTTTTAAAAAGAAATTTGACAGCGACGCGGGAAAGAAGGGTCTACTTTTACATGGTGTACTAAGTTTACACTTTGTAAAAGCAGCCCTAATTTTGCGACGGCAAACTAACACTTACGGAGACTTAACGAAGGGAAAAAGCTTCGTGGATCTCCGTAAGTGCTAATTTGCATACCCGACGCTGGATTTCGACGAGAAATGCCCCCAGCGGCGGCTGCGGTACTGCATCCTAAGATCCGACAGTGTAAGTCCATTACACATGTCGGATCTTAGGGATATCTATGCGTAACTGATTCTATGAATCAGCCGCATAGATAGAAACAGGGATACGACGGCGTATCAGCAGATACGCCTGCGTATCCCTTTTGTGGATCTGGCCCTAATAGTTTAGCATTTGGTACATGTTGAACTCTAGTTTCCAGGGTCTGTATACCTTTTGTGCCCATTATGAGGTGTTCCCACCATCCCAGTGCTAAGTTCCTCGGTCTACACACCTGATGTACCCATTATTAGGGGTTCCCACCACCCCAATGTTGAGTTCCTGGGTCTTCACACCTGCTGTGCCCATTATGAGATGTTCCCACCATCCCAGTGCTAAGTTCCTGGGTCTACACACCTGCTGTACCCATTATTAGGGGTTCCCACAACCCCAGTGCTGAGTTCATGGGTCTTCACACCTGCTGTGCCCATTATGAGATGTTCCCACCATCCCAGTGCTAAGTTCCTCTGTCTACACACCTGCTGTACCCATTATTAGGGGTTCCCACCACCCCAGTGCTGAGTTCCTTGGTCTTCACACCTGCTGTGCCCATTATGAGATGTTCCCACCATCCCAGTGCTAAGTTCCTTGGTCTACACACCTGCTGTACCCATTATGAGATGTTCCCCACATCCCAGTTCCTGGGTCTTCACACCTGCTGAGCTCATTTTGAGTGGTTCCCACCACCCCAGTGTTGAGTTCCTGGGTCTTCACACCTGCTGTGCCCATTATGAGATGTTCCCCACATCCCAGTGCTAAGTTCCTCTGTCTACACACCTGCTGTGCCCATTATGAGATGTTCCCACCATCCCAGTGCTAAGTTCCTGGGTCTACACACCTGCTGTACCCATTATTAGGGGTTACCACCACCCCAGTGCTGAGTTCCCAGGTCTACACACCTGCTGTGCTCATTATGAGTGGTTCCCACAATCCCAGTGCTAAGTTCCTGGGTCTACACACCTGCTGTACCCATTATTAGGTGTTCCCACCACCCCAGTGTTGGGTTCCCAGGTCTGTACACCTTCTGTGCCTATTATTAGGGGTTCCCACCATCCCTGCATTGAGTTCCTGGGTCTGTACACCTGCTGTGCCAACTATGAGGGTTGGCCACCATCCCTGCACTGAGTTCCTGGGTCTAAATACCCATTGTGCCAATTATGAGGAGTTTCCATCATCTCTGCGCTGAGTTCCCAGGTCTGCATAACTTCTGTGCCCATTAAGGAAGGTTTCCACCATCCTCACAGTTCCCAGTATACACATTTGTTGTGCCCATTATGAGGGGTTCTCACCCCTATAGTCGCACACCCATTGTGCATATTATGCGGGTTTCCCACCATCCCTGTGCTGAGTTTCCTGGTCACAGGTCAGTTAACTTCTGGTATTAATTGTTATTGTTAGTGGATGAGGCACCTCTGCTTTTGAGAGTAGGGCATGGGGCTCTTTAAGGAACTTGGTAAAAGATCCAAAGAACCCCTTAATCAATTCCCTTTGGGTGTTGGTTGATGTTATCAGTGTGTAGGCAGGTGAAATCGACTTTCTCCACTGCAGGGGGGCGCTTAACTACAGCAGCATTGCAGCGGACAACAAAGTCAAGAGGAATGTGGTTCCTATGGTTTCCTGGGTCATTGGGGAAGCTATCTGATTGGATGCTGCTTTTCCATGTATCTCTGGTCACCATCTTGGGTAAGGCAGAGTCTAGTTAAACACTTGCCTACTGAGCACTTTCACCCCCATCCAGACCAGGCCAATTTTCAGATTTTAATGCTGCTGCACTTTAAATGACAATTAAGATGTCATGTAACCCTGCACCCATATGAAATGTTATCATTTGCTTTGTTTCTGCTATAAAATGTTGCAAATAAGTAATTTTTCTTATTTACTGATATGCGCTGATGAGGCTGCCCTTATGGACACTGATAGACTGCACTGATGGACA
The DNA here is from genome assembly GCF_905171775.1 of Rana temporaria. Classification (NCBI taxonomy): domain Eukaryota; kingdom Metazoa; phylum Chordata; class Amphibia; order Anura; family Ranidae; genus Rana; species Rana temporaria. Next base: position 41,753,800 of record NC_053496.1, on the reverse strand, counting down.
CTGATAGGCTGCATTTATGGGGCTGCAAAAAAATCTGCAAAAAAATCGCACCACGATTGTGGTGCCATTAAGAAGTAATGTCCTCGCAAATGCCTTCCGTATATTGCCACGATTTGGAATCGCGGCGATTCGACCCGCGATTCAAATGGCCTAGGTGTAAATGGAGCCTTACAGATAATGGCAGCCAAAACATTACTTCCAAAGATACTGTGATGCAATTGCCTATATGCTTCAGTCTAATGCTCTCCCTGCTAATTTAATGCTGTGGGTTACAGGTAACAGGTGTTTCATGTGTGATTCATCTCTCTCTGTAAGAACTGTTCATATGTTAAATAAGGCTAGCTTTTGAAAGGCCTTTAATTGTGTGATAACCCTGTCTACAACCTAGTGATTCTCAGAGGTGTTAATAGGTGTCAAACTGGAAGCAGACGAAACGTCTGCTTAGGAAACTCAAGTGTGTGAAGGTGGTTTGTTGTTTAAGGAATGTGCAGTGATTAGACATGATAATTGTCGGTCGGTGCCGACCTGTCTAGAATGTTTTAGTAATTAGCCTTAGTGTGTGATTGGGGGGGGGGGGGTGGAGATTTCATTGTTGCTTCAATGTCTTGGACTGTATAAAAAGCTGAGAAGAAAAACCATTAAAGTCTGTGTTGTTCAAGCAGTAAGCTGGTCTCATGTGTGGCTTTCTGGGCGATTCCAGGGATATCCCTCCTCGTGGAATATTGGGGGGATTTTCGTTATGGGAAGAAGGGAACGTTGACGGGGATATCATACCGATACCGTCACAAATTGGTTGGTAGCAGTGGGATTTTTCCCTTCTATTCCCCTTCACACCCGGATTCCAAGCAGACACTGGAAGAACTACTGGAAGTTCGTGGAAGGATTGCTAGCAACAAAACCAAGCGGGTCATCATAGCAGAATCAATGGAGATAGACCAGGAGGACGGGATTGCAGCAACGCCAGCAGTACAAGAGATGGAGACACCAGTGATTCAGGAGGAGGAATCGCCAGCCAACAAGCTAATGAGAGAGAAGCTAGCGTGGTTCGGCCCGAACCCAACGCCGGATGTGGTGCTGAAAGTGATGGACCTGTTAGCGGAGGAGGCTAAACAAATAACAGACAAACAAATAAGAGACGCAGAGCTACAGGAGGCTAAAGAAATAAGGGACGCAGAACTACAGTTAAAACTGGCAGCAGTCCAACAAGCAGCCGCACCTTCTCCGAACAGTGAGTACAGCACAGCAGACGCAAGGAAGATTCCGTTTAGCGCTTTTAAAGCTTTTGATGAAAAGGACTGTGAGATTGATAACTACCTGGCGGATTTTGAGCGACAATGTAACCTGCACCGAATAGCTAGAAGAGAGTGGGTTGCAATATTGTCAGGCAAACTGTCAGGCAAAGCTTCTGATGCTTTCCGGACCGTGCCAGATCAGGATATCCATAGCTACGCCAGGGTTAAAGAAGTGCTCCTGGCTCGTTATGCAGTAACCCCAGAGTCCCACCGACAGAAGTTCAGGGACTCACGCAAAACCACGAAAGACTCTTACGCAGAATGGGCATGCCAGTTGTCCCTGTCGGCCTCTAACTGGGTTAACAGCAGCCAGGCCACCACCGCAGAGGACATTTTGCAACTAATGCTCCTGGAGCAATTTTACATTCACATCCAGACGGACGTCAAGGATTGGGTGAGAGATCGCAGGCCCATGACTCTACCAGAGGCCGCGAAGTTGGCGGATGAATATGCGGATACTCGCAAGACAAACCAGGTCACACCACGGGTACAACCTCCACGACCAACGGCACCCTCACACCCACCAGCCGCTAGATACCAACCGCCTAACAGACCGATGACATCTAGCCCTCGCTACCCACGCCAGGAGGACAACGAACAACGCTGCTTCCGGTGCAAACAGTTGGGTCACTTCAAGCAGAATTGCCCCATGAATGACAACACCAGGTCAAATTGGTCTCAACCTGGGTACCGCCCACCAGCAGCAGCCCATTGTGTAGACTCGGCTTGGGATCCCCAGGAGCTGGGTCAGGAAGAACCATTGGGCACCCCTTACGAAGCCCTCATGGTACAATCTGCTATTACGGACAACAGGGAACACCATTGTCAGCTGGTCATGGGCGACAGCCATGAGCCGGAGGGGCCTTGGAGGGAGCTGGGCAGAAAGAGGCACCGCCAGCTACCCTTCAAGAAGAAGAGGTCCTGGAAGCCGTATAACAAGCTGACCTGGGAGGAGAAGAAGCGACTGGAGGAGATGGAATCGCAGCGGGCGCCCCAGATGCGGGCCGAGATATTCGCCAAGGGCCCACCGGTGGCCCCTTACACCACCACCCAGTTCCTGATGATGAAGGACCACGTGGAAAGCCTGCAGGACATGAGCAAGCAGGATCTGATCCGTGAGTACATAGAGCTGGAGGAGTGCATAAGCCGCATGGAGGAGGAGAACAACCACCTGAGGTCACAGCGGGCTGACCCCCCCAGGCTCCATGAACAGGAGATGGAGCTGGAGAAGCTCAAAGAGGAGAACCAGCGGCTGCGGAGGGAGCAGGGGGTGGCTGACCTTATGGGGCTCTGAGTCCCCTCCCCCCCCCCCCGGACTCGGAGCACCAGTGCTACAGCATTTCAACAAATATAACTTTTTCTTTTTATGAATCTCCTGTGACTGTCACTTCAGAGCCATAACCTGCCCCTCCCATAGCGGGACACCTAGATGGCGGCGCACAGACCCATTCGCCGTCTTCACACTGACTTCTGGTGACTCTGCAGATCGCACAAAGACTTGGGGACTGAACGGCGTGTGATCTGACGACCCGGTGGCATACCTGAGTCTGAAGCAGTTGCCAAGGGAGGTCAGTTACGCCAAACGGAGTTAACCTCGGACTAAAAGCTCTGAACCCGTCAACCCTACTGGACCAGGGAAGGTCCAACCGGGTTTGCCGTAGCAGGGAGAAAAGGGGGGGCCATTGTGATGCAATTGCCTATATGCTTCAGTCTAATGCTCTCCCTGCTAATTTAATGCTGTGGGTTACAGGTAACAGGTGTTTCATGTGTGATTCATCTCTCTCTGTAAGAACTGTTCATATGTTAAATAAGGCTAGCTTTTGAAAGGCCTTTAATTGTGTGATAACCCTGTCTACAACCTAGTGATTCTCAGAGGTGTTAATAGGTGTCAAACTGGAAGCAGACGAAACGTCTGCTTAGGAAACTCAAGTGTGTGAAGGTGGTTTGTTGTTTAAGGAATGTGCAGTGATTAGACATGATAATTGTCGGTCGGTGCCGACCTGTCTAGAATGTTTTAGTAATTAGCCTTAGTGTGTGATTGGGGGGGGGTGGAGATTTCATTGTTGCTTCAATGTCTTGGACTGTATAAAAAGCTGAGAAGAAAAACCATTAAAGTCTGTGTTGTTCAAGCAGTAAGCTGGTCTCATGTGTGGCTTTCTGGGCGATTCCAGGGATATCCCTCCTCGTGGAATATTGGGGGGATTTTCGTTATGGGAAGAAGGGAACGTTGACGGGGATATCATACCGATACCGTCACAGATACAATTAATAAAAGAAGGTTGTTTTTTGTTATAATACATTTTATATTATCTATTTTTTTATCTAATATTTTTATATTTTTTTTGTATAGAGGGGGGCCTTTCTGTCAAGGGGGCCCAGTGAAGTTGTCCATTTTACCCTCTTATAATACCAGCACTTTCCCTATTCCAGTCCTGGTGACAACCAAAAATTTGTGATTTTCTTTTACTTACACTCTCGAAGATAATGGTAAACAGTAGGGTTGTCCCGATACCACTTTTTTAGGACTGAGTACGAGTACCGATACTTTTTTTCAAGTACTCGCCAATACCGAATACCGATACTTTTTTTTAAATGTGTCCACAAATGCAGCCATGTCCCCCCCATATATGCAGCCATGTCCCCCCCATATATGCAGCCATGTCCCCCCCATATCCAGCCATGTCCCCCCCATATCCAGCCATGTCCCCCCATATTCAGCCATGTCCCCCCCATATCCAGCCATGTCTCCCCCATATCCAGCCATGTCTCCCCCATATGCAGCCATGTCTCCCCCATATGCAGCCATGTCCCCCCCATATCCAGCCATGTCCCCCCCATGCAGCCATGTCCCCCCATATGCAGCCATGTCCCCCCATATGCAGCCATGTCCCCCCATATGCAGCCATGTCCCCCATATCCAGCCATGACCCCCCCATATCCAGCCATGACCCCGCCATATCCAGCCATGTCCCCCCCCATATGCAGCCATGTCCTCCCCATATCCAGCCATGTCCCCCCCCCCCCAAAAAAAGCAGCCATGTCCCCCTTACCGTACATGCTGCCGCGCCGCATCCCCGCTTGGTTTCTACGCGCGGGGAACATTACAGCTTTGAATAGCTGTAGTCTCTCGCGCCGCGCTGCGTATAGACACTCCCCCTTGCTCGGGATTGGACAGTTCACCCGAGCAAGGGGGAGTGTCTATACGCGGCGCGGCGGGAAAGACTACAGCTATTCAAATGAATGCTGTAATGTTCCCCGCCCGTATTAACCAAGCAGGGATGCGGCGTAGCGGCGGGATTCGTTCGGGTGGGGGGGGGTAGTGTATTCTATTTTGGTATCGGGGGTATTTGCGGGAGTACGAGTACTCCCGGAAATACTCGGAATCGGTCCCGATACCGATACTAGTATCGGTATCGGGACAACCCTAGTAAACAGGAAAAATAGAGAGCACAAATCTCCCTAAGGCTACATTTACACAGCCACAGGCAAAGATCAGTAGTAAACGCTGCCCATACACAACACACTGTGTGCAAACAGCTGCAGCTGTCAGAATTGTACTTTGTACAAATCAACTGTCGGTACATCTGCTGTTTGCATGTGTTAGCTCATCTAAGCAGACTTCAACAAAATGGTGGCCATCTGCACACAGACACTGACTCCCTGTTGCATGGATGTGAATAAAATAAGTAAAACATGGCTTCAGCTCCTGTTCTTCACCCGCAGAGAACTCTCCGGATGCGTTTCGCCCTTTTCAAGGCTTAAACATCTGAGCAGTTATTTCAGAATAGACCATAAACAACAGAAGAAAGGTGCTACTACCCCAAATTAGTGAAACTCCTCCTCAGCTGTCGGGTGCAGGATGTGCAGTTGCTCAGCTGCCAAAGTGATGAACGGATAAAGGACAATCCGCAAATATAAAAAAATGCTCTTTAAATCAGTCCAAATTTATTGTATCTCCATAAAGATAAAAGTACAGCAGATGTCGATGTGTTTCAGCCGCAACGGCTGAAACGCGTCGACCTCTGCTGTACTTTTATCTTTATGGAGATACAATAAATTTGGACTGATTTAAAGAGCATTTTTTTTATATTTGCGGATTGTCCTTTATCCATATGAGAACAGAGCCTCCAAACAACCCAGTGTGTATCCAGCGTTGGTATTTATGCAGACTTTTAGCTGCACGCAAACTCACCGCAGCTGTTCAGCCAGTGTGTTTAGATTAGAAAAGAAGGAGTCGCGCTAAATGACACAAAAAAAAGGCTTATTATCCACTATGTGACGTGGACACAATACTAAAGGAATATCTGTTCAGCGTGTAAAGGCTATCAGAAATATGAACACAAAGTATAAAAATTGAAAAAGTGAAAAATAAACACAGTCCATTAATAAACACAACAGGAGATAGTAAGTCCCAAGTGTGAAGCAAATCCACATGCGATGTGATTGTTGACGAACGGAAGACCTCCACCAACAGAAAACACTGACCCTTACCAGAGTCAAAGATCTCATAGAGATCAGATACAGCGTAATTATAAAGACATCCACCATCCACAGCGAGAATATAATTAATCCTCCATCCGGTGCAGTCAGAACAAGTAGTGAATCACTATCCCAATGGTCACCAGATAACAGTACTCCGGAATATTTAAAGGAATCAGGGAAACTCACATAGCGTAAAAACGTTTAGGATTTAATAAGTAAAACAGATTGTGCACACTTACAGCAATCTCGTAGTAAAACAGCATAAAATAACAGCCGGCCGGCTTGTGGAAGCGTGTACCCGCCTCTTCCGGGTCCTCACACGTAAACGCGGTGACGTCAGAGCGCCGCCTCCCGACGTTTCGTCACAAAAGGGACTTGATCACGGGATGAGGAGACGCTCCGAGTCACCGCATAAATACAAACTGAGGGAGGGGCTAGCCTCGAGATGAGTCCAGAACAGCCGCACATCCGCCATCTTGACTTCTGGAAAAGCCAGACAGCTCTAGTAAGAACATATACAATATCTCCATGCGGAGTAAGGGCAAATAAGAACAAATAAGAACAATGTATTGGTATTAACACTGATCAGTACAAAACCGACAGCGACCAATATAAACAGAACGGTACACTATATTAAATGGCACAGAGCACAGGGATGATACCAACACCCGCAATGTTAATGAAAGTGAAGTGAATACACGACACCTCATGTAACCATCACTCACGGCTGTTTATTAACCCATGAGGGTGCTCGAATAAATGGTCATAATCAGGGACTTAAGAGAATATATAATAAAATGATAACCATTATAAAAAATAGGATGTGCACCTGAGTGGGACCCATCTAGAGTTTACAGATTTTACAGACAGATTATCATTATAGCCACTCAAACCACCTCTGATAAGTAACATATTATGAATATTGTAAATATCAACAACATTATATAGTATAAATGTGAATACATATCCATAATGATTGCACATTAACCAATAATAACGTTACAAATGGATACCAATAAACCACAATTACGTCAAATTGTATAAAAAACCCATGATTGATCAAAAATTTAATTAAGAATATCAATAAAGCAGTTCACATCGACCTCGATATTGAGGCCATGAGGGGTGTAGCATTTTATTTTATGTATCCAAGACATTTCAGACCTGGAGATACTTCTCACTAGGTCACTCCCCCTCCAGTGGGCATTAAATTTGTCTAAGCCCAAAAAAACTAATGTTTTGAAACTGAATGTTCCGTAAAGCCATTTCGAATATTAGCAATGTGTTCATTGAGCCGTATGTGTAGAGGGCGTTTGGTCCTGCCCACATATTGAAGGCCACAAGGGCACATTAGTAAATAAATAACCCCCACAGTTGAGCAGGTAATAAAGGGCTTGATAGTAAAGCTCTTAAGAGTGCAACTAGAGCTGAATTCAATAGTCCTTTTGGATTTACATCCATTTAAAGTGCAACTCTGACAGTGTGTTTAGCTGCATGTGTACACAGCAAACTATCCGCAACCATGCGGCTGTACAAATTTAGCCTAGTAGGGGTACAGACAGCAATAAAAACTAGACAGGGGTTGTAATCTAAACAAAAAATGAAAATGCTGCCTTTAATTCTATTTTAAAGCGGGAGTTCACCCAATTCGTTTTTTTTTTCTCTTCTCCCCTTAGATTCCTGCTCGTTTTGTCTAGGGGAACCGGCTATTTGTTTTAAAATATGATCCGTACTTACCCGTTTTCGAGATGCATCTTCTCCGTCGCTTCCGGGTATGGGTCTTCGAGAGCGGGCGTTCCTTCTTGATTGACAGTCTTCCGAGAGGCTTCCGACGGTCGCATCCATCGCGTCACTCGTAGCCGAAAGAAGCCGAACTTCGGTGCGGCTCTATACTGCGCCTGCGCACCGACGTTCGGCTTCTTTCGGAAAATCGTGACGCGATGGATGAGACCGTCGGAAGCCTCTCGGAAGACTGTCAATCAAAATAGGAACGCCCAGTCCCGCAGCCCATACCCGGAAGCGATGGAGAAGATGCATCTCGTAAACGGTAAGTATGGCTCATATTTTAGAACATCTAGCCGATTCCCCTAGACAAAACGAGCAGGAATCTAAGGGAAAAAAGTAATATATACGGGTAAACCTCCGCTTTAAATTAAGTTTAAAACGAAGGAACAAAAGCAATAATTTTACAATGTATCGCAGCACGCACTTTATGCCCACCTTAATGCACGCCCGCTGATGTGAATGAGCCCTATGTTTTGAATGTATTTGTTTTCTTCATCACAGCACAGTGAATAATTAAACCTAAACAAAAAGCCAAAATCAATACAGAAACCACATTACCTTCTGAGCAATTTACTTCCTCGCCCATAATGCAAACAAAGACGCATATCAAAGCGAGAATTCCCTGAGAAAACCGCAACGTTCCCCTACTGAGCATCTTCGTGATGGATTTTAATTGTATTAAATCTAAGTTGATGGTATTAAAGTCGTATATCCATCCGCTAGGCTTGCAACTATCGTACATGGACCAGTCACCATGATCACGGTGACGGTGAATTACGGCTTGTCATTTCAGCATTCTTCAGCAGCTTTTCATGTACATAACAACATTTTTGAGAACATAATAACATTTATGGAATATCCCGCTGGCGCAAGACATCTTATCTTCACTATAATAGGATTATTTCTATTGTTGCTTGGCAACACCTTTCCAGAAATTAAGAAGTGGATGTATATTGTGGTTATTGTACTCTTTTGCCATGAATCATTAGTGGTCACTTAGGGAAGAATGGCGGAGAGGGGGGTCAGGGGGGTCATATTTATATTTAAAGTGCATTTATATGATAATTTCTTTCATTCCCTGTTTCATTCTACTGAGATTTTAGGATGCGATTTGTCATAACCTGCCATCACATATTACATTTACCGTGAAGGATCATCATCTTCTAACAATCTGACCCAACAGGGAAGAACATCGCTGTTCTGGATGGGCTGTATTCTTAACAAGGCCAATAGATTGTTGTCATGTACCTTGTGGCAGAGAGAAGGCCTCTCTTACAGCCCTGGATTTAGGACCACTGATGTTGTGACAGTGGCCATGAGAGCACGGGGAGGTGTGAGTGTCTGTCAGGCCCCGTACACATGACCGAACATGTCTGCTGAAACTGGTCCGCGGACATGTTCGGTCGTGTGTACGGCCGACCAGACAGGTTTCCAGCGGACATTTGTCCAGCCGACCGTTTTCCAGCGGACAAATGTTTCTTAGCATGCTAAGAAACATGTCCGCTGGAAGCCTGTCTGTCGGACATGTTCGGTCGTCTGTACAGACTCACCGTACATGTCCGCTCGGCCTCCATCCCTCACATGCGTCAAAGTGATTCGACGCATGCGTGGAAGCATTGACCTTCCAGGGCCGTGCACGTCGCCGCGTAATTGTCGCGGCGACGGCACGGCCACGTCTCCGCGTATCGTGTACGTGCGGATTTCTGTCTGATGGTGTGTACAACCATCAGACAGAAATCTCCGGGCGGACATGTCCGCTAAAAACGGTCCGGCGGACCGATTTCAGCGGACAGTCCGTGTGTACGAGGCCTAAGATGTTCCTTCTTCTTCATCTTCTGTCATCAGTAGCAGGCGTGTCGCCAGAGACAGGTTGGCTCGCTGGAACAGAGGATGGCAGCAGGGACAAGCAGACCCAAGAGTGGGCAGACAGCAGGCAGCAGATGCTTGACAGGCAGCTGGCAGGTGCGGGAGGATTGGTGGCACTCAGCAGGTGAAGAACCAGCAAGGACCAGATAGCATGCAGAGTAGAACAGGAAGGATAACTGGATGCAAGGTCAGGCAAGCCGGGTCAGCAACAGACTGTCAGATACAGGAACAGACAGCAGGTAGAGAATGGTCAGGTTACAAGCAGAGGTTAGCAACGTAGAATCAGGCAGATAAGCAAGAGACAGCATTGACTAATAGAACTGCTGCAGTTTAAATAGGCCCATTGGCGCCAACATTAGCGACGGGCGCACGCGGGCGTGTGTCACCAGTTCCTATGAAATTGATATTCTACATTTTCAGTGATGTCATTGCTCTCTAGTGAATGTATAGGCTGCATTCTCAGTGATGTCACAGGTCTCTAGTGGATACATTGTCAGTGATATCACTGGTCTCTAGTGAATAGATAGGTTACATCCTCAGTGATGTCGCTGGTCTCTAGTGAATGGATAGGCTGCATTCTCAGTGATGTCACTGGTCTCTAGTGATGTCACTGTTTTTGAGTAAATTGATAGGCAGTCTTTTTTAGTGATGTCACTGGTCTTTATGAAATGTATAGGCTACATTCTCAATTATGTCACTGGTCTGTAGTGAATGAATAGATTGTATCCTTAGTGCTGTCACTGGTCTCTATGAAGTGAATAGGCTACATTCACAGTAATGTTGGTCTCTAGTGGCCTTCTCAGCGATGTCACCCTTTTCTAGTAAATGGATAGGCTACATTCTCTGTGATGTCCTCAGTCTGCACTCCATTAGGCTACACTCTCAGCAATGTCAAAAGCCTCCAGTGAATGTATAGGTTGCATTCATAGTGATGCGTGTCACTGTCTCTTGTGATTGGAGAATGGAAAGGCTACATTATACGTGATGTCATCAGTCTCTAGTGTATGGATAGGTTCCATTCTAAACATTGGTGAATGGACAGTCTGCATTCTCTGTGATGTCACTTGTCTCTAGTGAAAAGATCAGTATATTCTAAGGCCCCATACACACCATAGAATCTATCCGCAGATAAATCCCATCAAATGGGTTTCTGCGGATAGATTCTATGGTGTGTACACTCCGTCAGATATCTATCCGCAGATAAATCTCCCCTGGGATGGATTTCCAGCAGATGGATATTTGCTGACATGCTCAACAAATCCATCTGCTGGAATCCATTCCAACGGATGGATCTGCTCGTCTGTACAGACTTACCGGATCCATCCGTCCAAAGGGATTCCCCGCACGCGTCGTAATGATTTGACGCATGCGTGGAATTCCTTATATGACAGCGTCGCGCCCGTCGCCGCGTCATAATAGCGGCGACGGCGCGACACGTCATCGGCAGAGGATTTCAGCGGGGATTTCAATGCGATGGTGTGTACACGCCATCGCATAGAAATCCTCTGAAATCCTCGAGAGGATTTATCCGCGGATACGGTCCGCTGGACCGTATCTGTGGATAAATCCTCTCGTGTGTATGGGGCCTAAGTGATGCTGGTCTCTGGTGAATGAATGGGCTGCATTCCCAGTGATTGACCAGCCTTTTTTAACCAGGGTGCCCAAGCACTTTGGCATGCCTTGAGGTTTCTTCAATGGTGCCTTGGCAAAATGCCTAAAAATTGCCCCAAAATTGAATACAAGCCAGTATGTGGATGAAACCCACAGGTTTTCATTGTGTACCAATACAACCTTCTTGCTGCCGGCGTCCTAACAATCAATGACATCATCAGTTGATAAGGAGGATGCCAGTTACCTGCATAGAATCCTTGTTGACCCTCCCCTGCCCCTTTCCATCAGTGTTGGGGTCACATTAACTAAGTGGAGGATAAGAGAAACTTTGGAATACTGGTCACTACCAATTTTTACATTTTAGAATGGGGCGCCTCAAATTTTGGAGGGTTCCTCAAGATTGTCCATAATTTTTAAAGGGAGCCTTGATTGGAAAAAGCCTGAGATAGACTGCATAACCATCAATGTGATTGGTATTTGGTGAATGGATAAGTTACATTATCAGTGATGTCACTGGTCTCTAGTGAATGGATAGGCTACATTCTTAGGCCTCGTACACACCACCGGATCTATCTGCTGGGATTTATCCGCAGATCAGTTCCAGCGGATAGATCCTGTGGTGTGTATGGCCCAGCGGATATTTATCCGCGGATATTTTTCGGGCCGATGGATTTCCAGCGGATAAAAATTTCTTAGCATGCTAAGAAATCTATCCGCTGGAATCCTGTCCAGCGGATTGATCCGATGGTCTGTACAGACTCACCGGATCAATCCGTCCAATCCCCTCCCTCGCATGCATCGTAATGATTCGACGCATGCGTGGAAGTCTTTACCTTCCAGCGTCGCGACGGCGCGACACGTCACCGCGGATGGATTCCGCGCGGATTTCTATCTGATGGTTAGTACAACCATCAGATCAAAATCCGCCAGAGGATTTATCCGCGGTAACGGTCCGGAGGACTGTTTCCAGCGGATAATCCTCTCGTGTGTACAGGGCCCCAGTGATGTCACTGGTCTCTAGTGAATGGATAAGCTACATTCTTAGTGACGTGATCAATCACTGGTGAATAAATAGGCTGCATTCCCAGTGATGTCACCACCAGTCTCTAGTGAATAGATAGGCTGCATTACCAGTGATGTCACCACCAGTCTCTAGTGAATAGATAGGCTGCATTACCAGTGATGTCACCACCAGTCTCTAGTGAATAGAAATGGCTGCATTCCTAGTGATGTCACCACCAGTCTCTAGTGAATAGATAGGCTGCATTACCAGTGATGTCACCACCAGTCTCTAGTGAATAGATAGACTGCATTACCAGTGATGTCATTGGTTTTTGGTGAATGAATAGGATGCATTCTTAGTGATGTCACCAGTTCGCAGTAAACAGATATGCAGCATTCTTATGCCTCATACACACGATCGAAATTTCCGATGAAAAAAGTCAGCCGGAATTTTTCCGTCGGAAATTCCGACGGAGTTAGAAAGAGAACATGTTCTCTTTTTTTTCTACGAAAAAAAATTCTAATGCCGCGTACACACGATCATTTTTCGGCATGAAAAAAAAACAACGTTTTAAAAAAATGTCATTTAAAATGATCGTGTGTGGGCTTTACGTAATTTTTTGGGTTCTGAAAAACGACAATTTTTTTTTTCTAACATGCCGGATTTTTTTTAACGACGTTTTAAACTATGTCGTTTTTCGGGTTGTAAAAAATTATTGTGTGTGGGCTAAAACGGCGTTAAAAAGCCGCGCATGCTCAGAAGAAAGTTATGAGACGGGAGCACTAGTTATGGTAAAACTACCGTTTGTAATGGAGAAAGTACATTCATCACGCTGTAACAGACAGAAAAGCGTGAATCGTCTTTTACTAACACGGAATCAGCTAAAGCAGCCCAAAGGGTCGCATCATCCGCATGGAACTTCCCCTTTATAGTGCCGTCGTACGTGTTGTACGTCACCACGCTTTGCTAGAGCATTTTTTAAAAATGATCGTGTGGGCAAGGTCGTTTTAATGATGAAGTTGGAAAAAACAAAGTTTTTTCTACATGCCGAAAAACGTCGTTTTTTTTCATGCCGAAAAATGATCATGTGTATGCGGCATAACGGAAGTTCCGTTCGTCTGTATGGAATTCCGACGGAGAAAAAAATATGCATGCTCGGAAACAATTCGACCCATGCTCAGAAGCATTGAACTTAATTATTCTAGGCTCGTCATAGTGTTGTAGGTCACTGCGTTTTTGACGGTCGGAATTTGGTGTGTCCGTGTGTATGCAAGACAGCTTGAGAGGAATTCCGTCAGAAAAACCTGTCAGAGTTTATTCCGATAGAAAAAACGATTGTGTGTACTGTGACAGGAAGTCAGGTAAATCTGTGGGTGTTGTCACAGTCGGGACATACATTTCTGCCTTGTTAGACAATACACCAATCATTATTAGGCGTCGGCTGCCAATAATAGCCAGGAAGGCTAAGGGCCATTGGAAGACTCCAGCTGTTCAGAGTGAGGCAATTAAAGGCCTCTATAAAGTAGCCCAGAGGATAACCACTAATTGGCTGCGTCACTCCTAAGGCTGTGTGAACAGGAGAGCAGTGCCAGAAATTCTCCTGATGAGGTGAGGAGATCATTGACTTTGTCCTGTGTTATAAATGTCAAAAGACTATTGTTTTATGCTGTATGACCAGCACTGTCTACCCAGCAGTAGGCTGAGTTAGACTTCATAGATAGGTTCCTGTGTGGAAGGTAGACGCCCAGAGTGGCAAGTTTTTTTTTTATGTTTTGATTTTGTTTATGCTGTTTGGATGCTTGCAATTGTTTTCCAGCAAGATAGAAAAATAAACCAGAAACTTTGTTTTCAACCGTCTTCGACTGCCAGTCTGTATAAATTCAGTGTGTGGTGAACCCAACCAAGGAGTCACACACCCCGCTACCGAGCTAACCCCTCACAGTACAGAGCATTGGTGATGTCACTGGTCTCTAGTGAATGGATAGGCTGCATTCTCAGTGATGTCACTGGTTCATAATGAATGAGTAGGCAGGCTGCAGCATCAATGATCTTACTAGTCCCTAAATGCCATATTCTCTCCCCACCCACAATATGTCTACCCAAGATATGGGTGGATCATAAATAAATCTAAATGCAGATTATGTCTATTTAGTGTTTTGGAATCCTCATATTAGTATTGGGAAGGTGGTATATACAACCCATCAATGTACAAGTAGAAATCAATATAACTCCCAATACGGCTGGATTCTGATGGAGTGAAATTGCTGCTTTCCTCTCCTGCCTGTTTTTCCTTTATTGGATTTCTGACAAGCAGAAACCTGATTGACAGTCGTTTTTCACTTAAACAACTTTGCATTCATTTCATACTCATTAGGAAGAGACCGATTAACTGGGCCGTCTCTGCTCCAAGATTGATGAAGTCGATTGGAGGAATTCTAGCACTGCTGAACCGAATCTGAAAAATAAAAACAAAAAATGTTACATTTATTTTTCTGTATAATCTGAGATTTATGCCATACCTTCTCCAATCTCTAACTGAAAGATCTTCTTTTTTTTTTTACACCTTGCAGCATGAAAATTACCAAAGTAATACCTCGTACACACAACCGTTTTCCTTGGCAAAAACCATCAAGAAACCTGCTGGCAGAGCATTTTTGCAGAGAAAAACGGTTGTGTGTATGCTTAGAAACCCACGCATGCTCAGAATAAAGTATGAGACGGTGTTATGTATCACGTACCTGGTAGCCAGAGCCCGATGGTAGGAGAAGGCCTCTCTTACAGCTCCGGCTCGTGAGCTGCCGGATTGGGAACAGCAGACTCAGGAGCCTGGCGGGGTAGGAGTGCCGGCGTGCTGGGTAGGTGAAGCAGGTGCTGACTTCCTCTGGACGGGTAGGCTGGAAGGTGATTGGATCACTGATAGCAGACGGAAGCGGAGTCAGGTAAGCCGGGTCACAACAGATGGTTCAGGTAATCAGGTGCAGCAGGCAGAAGAGTAATCAGGGTACAAGCAGGAAGGTCTGGCAATGGTAGGTCAATCGGAAGAGGTGGTCAATGGAAGCCGAGGTCAGGATCGGAGAGGTACGGATGGTCAAACAAGCCGGGTCACAAGTTCAATCAGAGGTTCAAATCAGGTAAGCAGGTTCTCAGGTTCAAGTTCAATCAGGGACTGCAGATCAGACAGCAACTTGCAGGAAGCAAGGACTGAGCTTTTAAAGGCGTTTTGGCGCCAAGGAGGGTTCACGTGCACGCGCGCGCTCCCGCTGCGCGCGCCGCTGACGCACGCGCGCGCGCCGCTGACGCACGCGCGCGTCCCGCTGATGCACGCCGCTGTCTCAGCCCAATGCTGGGCTGACGATTTTGGAAGGTGAGTCCCTGACATTGCCCCCCCCCAAGGGGCAACCTCCGGATGCCCAGTCGGGCCATTTTGTCAGGGTGAGCGAGAAAAAATGCACGTATTAGTCTTTTGGCATGGATATTACCTTCGGGTTCCCAGGAATTGTCTTCTGGTCCATAACCTTTCCACTTGATCAGGAATTGGTTTTGTCCTTGTCTTTTCCTACAATCCAGGATAGTCTCTACCACGAATTCCTCGTTGCCATCGACATGGATCGGTTCGGGAGGTTTGGACCCCCTATTAGGAAAAGGATCTGGAACTGCGGGTTTTAACAAAGAGACATGGAACACAGGATGCACTTTAAGAGAATCAGATAAGGATAGTTCATATGAAACTGTATTGATCTTTCTTTTGACCGGAAAGGGTCCCAAAAATTTTGGTCCCAATTTCTTGGATGGACAGGCTAGTCTAAGATTGTTCGTAGAAAGCCATACCTGGTCTCCCGGTCTCAGATCTAGCTCACCTCTCCTTTTCCTGTCAAAGAACCTCTTACTGTCAGCCTGGGCCTTGGTCACCGTCTCCCGTAACAGTTGGTTATTGCGGTTGAGGAACTCCATAGTGTTCTGTACAGCCGGAACTGAGGACTCTGAAAGAAAGTCTGGTAAAAAGGTTAAGTTGAAACCATAGTTGGCAAAAAAGGGAGATTGCCCCGTAGCAGAATGACTGGCGTTATTGTACGCAAATTCTGCTAGGGGTAACAGAGACACCCAATCATCTTGGGAGAACGTTGTAAAACACCTGATGTACTGTTCCAAAGTCTGATTGGTTCTTTCAGTTTGCCCATTGGTCTGGGGATGATAGGCCGAGGATAGAGCAAGTTCAATCTGTAGCGTCTTGCAGAGAGCTTTCCAGAACCGAGAGGTGAATTGAACTCCTCTATCTGACACGATGTTGGAGGGCACCCCATGTAGTCTGACGATTTCTTTAATGAATACACGAGCAGTCTCAATGGCAGAAGGTGTATTCTTTAAAGGAAGAAAATGGGCCATTTTGGTCAAACGGTCCACAATCACAAAAATGACAGAACAACCCTCAGAGCAGGGAAGTTCTACAATAAAATCCATGGCGATCATTTTCCATGGTCGATCGGGTACAGGTAGTGGTTTCAGTAGGCCCCAAGCTTGGTTTCGGGGTGTCTTGTTCCGGTTACAGATAGGGCAAGATCGGATATAGGACTTGCAAAAATCCTCCAAGCCGGGCCACCAGAAGGTGCGGCGTACTAGTTCCAGGGTTTTGCGAACCCCAAAATGTCCTGCCAGTGGGTGATCGTGCAGATGTTTTAAAACTTCGACTCGGGTCTTTTCAGGTACAAAAATTTGGCTTCCTTTCCAAAATAATCCATCTCTGGACTCTAGAGAAATATTGGGAGGTTTTGAAGATTCAGATGACGCTCCTCTAAGTAATGATATAAGATCGGCATGTAATAGCAGAAAGCTGTTTTCTGGAAGAATGGTGTCAGGGGTAGAGGTGTCCTTTGGGTTGTCAAACATTCGGGACAGAGCGTCTGGCTTGACATTCTTTGATCCAGGACGGTAGGTGATGTGGAAACAGAAACGGGAGAAGAAGAGAGCCCAGCGGGCCTGTCGAGGTTTCAATCGTTTAGCAGTTCTTAAATATTCCAGGTTTTTATGGTCCGTATAAATTAGTACTGGATGTGCAGCACCTTCCAACAGGTATCTCCACTCTTCTAATGCGGCCTTGATGGCCAATAATTCACGATCACCTACGTCGTAGTTTCTCTCCGCAGGGGAGAGTTTTCGGGAGAAGAAGCCCACCGGGTGTACTAAGTCCTTGTTCCCAAGTCGTTGAGATATAACGGCCCCTACAGCGACTTCAGAAGCATCCACCTCAAGGAGAAAAGGTAGAACCGGGTTGGGGTGACTGAGGATCGGAGCAGAAGTGAAGAGTCCCTTCAAGGTGTCGAAGGCCTTCTGAGCCTCGGAGTTCCAGTGGAAACGGAAATTTTGTCTGGTGAGTTGTGTAATGGGAGCCACGATGGAAGAAAAACCTTTAATAAAGCGTCTATAGAAATTTGCAAATCCTATAAATCTTTGTACCCCCTTTTTATCTAGAGGTACTGGCCAGTCCAGAATGGCAGACACTTTCTTTGGGTCCATCTCGATTCCCGTCGGGGAGATCACCAGACCCAGGAACTGAATGGTGTGTAACTCAAATTCGCATTTTTCTGCCTTTGCGTATAAGCCGTGCAGGCGGAGCCGGTTTAAAACTCTGCAGACATGCTCCCGATGTTTGTCTAACGAGCCAGAGAAAACCAGTATATCATCCAGGTAGACGATGACGAAGATGTCTAAAAAGTCTCTAAACACGTCGTTGACGAAATGCTGAAAGGTAGCAGGAGCGTTGCATAACCCAAAAGGCATGACGAGGTACTCGTAGTGGCCATACCGAGTGCGAAAGGCAGTTTTCCACTCATCACCGTCTCTGATGCGAATTAAATTATAAGCCCCCCTCAGGTCCAGCTTGGTGAAAATGGTGGCGGATCTTAGTTTTTGGAATAATTCAGGTATTAGGGGCAACGGGTATCGGTTTTTAACCGTGATGTTGTTGAGCTCCCGATAGTCGATGCATGGGCGAAGGGTTTGATCCTTCTTGGCAACAAAAAATATTCCAGCACCCGCCGGTGAGGTGGATGGCCGAATGAATCCCTTGTTTAGGTTTTCATCAATGTAAATTTTCAGAGCATCTTGTTCTTTCTCGGATAATGGAAAGATGCGCCCAAAAGGGATCTCAGCCCCAGGAAGCAGTTCTATCGGGCAGTCATAAGGACGGTGAGGTGGTAGGGAGTCGGCCCCCTTTTTGCTGAACACATCGAGGAACTCGTGATAATGTTCCGGGACGGACTGGAGTAAACTGGGATCGGTGTTCAGGCATAGCAGAGTGGGAGAAAAACTAGGTACTTGAGGTAAACAATATTCTTGACAGTACCGAGAAGGAAATCGCAAAGTTCCAGAGGACCAATCAACCTGAGGGTTATGAATCCGGAGCCAGGGAATGCCAAGAATTACAGGAAAAAGAGGAGAGGAGATCACATCCAAAATTAATAATTCTTTATGATGAGCGGAAGTAGTAGCGGGTAGAGGAAGGGTTTCTTGTGTTACTTGTCCTGATTTAATGTGGGATCCATCAGCTAGAAAAACGGAAAGTTTGAAGTTCTTCCTTCGAAGAGGAATATTGTGTAGGTTGGCAAAGGTGGCATCAATGAAGCAGCTGCAGGCCCCGGAGTCAATAATTGCGTTGACCGGAATCGTTCTTCCTTGGAGCTGAAAAGACAGAGAGAGAGCAAGGTGGTTTGTATTGACTGGGAGAGCGGAAACGTTGAGAGAAACAGAGGAATGGCACTTACGCATCTTGGTGGGACAGTTGGCGACGTAATGACCGGGCTCACCGCAGTATAGGCATAGATTCAGTTGACGACGGCGTGCTCGTTCTTCTGGAGGCAATGTGGGTCGCATGACTCCGAGTTGCATAGGCTCAGAAGTATCTGGAGGGGAGCTGGCAGGACTTGGGCAGACAGGTGGTTGATATCGGGATGCAGGCATGGGTGCTTTGGTAGTGACCCAAACTGGACGATTTAAATGAGAAGAACGTTCGGTCCGTCGTTCCCGTAAGCGTCGATCAATCTGAATAGCCTTGTCGATCAAATCTTCTAAGGTATCAGGAACCCCGATGCGAGCCAGTTCATCTTTTAAGGCCTCTGAAAGTCCCAGGCGGAACTGGTGTCGCAGAGCTGCGCTGTTCCACTGAGTGTCCGCACTCCAGCGGCGAAAGTCCGCGACATAATCCTCCACTGCTCGGCGGCCTTGTTGAAGTGCGAGCAGGGCGGCCTCGGCAGTGGTAGTCCGCTGAGGATCATCATACATTTGTGCCATGACCCGAAAAAAGGCTAGTAAAGTCTCTGTGTTGGTGCCATTTTCTTCCAATAATCGGTGTGCCCAAGCTAGGGGCTCTCCTTGAAGAAGAGAAACCACAAATCCCACTTTAGTGGCTTCTAGGGAAAAAGTCCTTGGTTGAAGGGCAAAATATAATTGACAGGCATTACGAAAATCCCGGAATTTGGAACGATCCCCGGTGAATCGCTCTGGCATCGGAACTCTGGGTTCGGGCGGTAGCATTACTACGGATGGAGCAGAGGCCGATGGAGATGATCTGGCAGCGGATGTAGAAGCTGTGTCTCCGGATAGGTTCTGTACTTGACCTTCCAGTCGCATGTAGCCGTCCTGTAGGTTCTTTACAGCTTGTGTGAGGGATGCGAGGTGTTTGCAAATCTCCTCCATGGCCGGGGCCATTCCTGAGGGCTCTGTCATGGCTGTCTGATACTGTTATGTATCACGTACCTGGTAGCCAGAGCCCGATGGTAGGAGAAGGCCTCTCTTACAGCTCCGGCTCGTGAGCTGCCGGATTGGGAACAGCAGACTCAGGAGCCTGGCGGGGTAGGAGTGCCGGCGTGCTGGGTAGGTGAAGCAGGTGCTGACTTCCTCTGGACGGGTAGGCTGGAAGGTGATTGGATCACTGATAGCAGACGGAAGCGGAGTCAGGTAAGCCGGGTCACAACAGATGGTTCAGGTAATCAGGTGCAGCAGGCAGAAGAGTAATCAGGGTACAAGCAGGAAGGTCTGGCAATGGTAGGTCAATCGGAAGAGGTGGTCAATGGAAGCCGAGGTCAGGATCGGAGAGGTACGGATGGTCAAACAAGCCGGGTCACAAGTTCAATCAGAGGTTCAAATCAGGTAAGCAGGTTCTCAGGTTCAAGTTCAATCAGGGACTGCAGATCAGACAGCAACTTGCAGGAAGCAAGGACTGAGCTTTTAAAGGCGTTTTGGCGCCAAGGAGGGTTCACGTGCACGCGCGCGCTCCCGCTGCGCACGTGCGCGCGCGCGCGCCGCTGACGCACGCGCGCGCGCCGCTGACGCACGCGCGCGTCCCGCTGATGCACGCCGCTGTCTCAGCCCAATGCTGGGCTGACGATTTTGGAAGGTGAGTCCCTGACAGACGGGAGCGCACCTTCGGTAAAAGTAGCGTTTTGTAATGGAGATAGCACATTGGTCACGCTGTAACAGACTGAAAAGCGCGAATCGTCTCTCACCAAACTTTTACTTAAAGTGGGAGTTCATCCATAAAAAAATGTTAACCCTTAGATTGATGCTCATTTAGTCTAGGGGAATCGGCTAGTTGTTTTAAAATCAAAGCTGTACTTACCGTTTTAGAGAGCGATCTTCTCCGCCGCTTCCGGGTATGGTCTTCGGGACTGGGCGTTTCTATTTTGATTGACAGTCTTCCGACAGGCTTCCGACGGTCGCATCCATCGCGTCACGAGTAGCCGAAAGAAGCCGAACGTCGGTGCGGCTCTATACTGCGCCTGCGCACCGACGTTCGGCTACTTTCGGAAAATCGTGACGCGATAGATGCGACCGTCGGAAAGCCTGTCGGAAGACTGTCAATCAAAATAGGAACGCCCAGTCCCGCAGCCCATACCCGGAAGCGGCGGAGAAGATGCATCTCTAAAACGGTAAGTACAGCTTCGATTTGAGCAGGAATCTAAGGTTAAAAAATGCTATTTCCGGGTGAACCTTCACTTTAACACGCAGCAACATGAGATTAGCAAAAGCTGCCCCAAGGGTGGCGCCAGTGGAATCAAACTTCCCCTTTATAGTGCCGTTGTACGTGTTGTACGTCACCACGTTTGAGAACAACGAGATTTTGTCTCGACAATGTGTACGCAAAGAAAGCTTGACAAGATTCTCGTCGAGGAAAACAAAGTTTCTTTTACGACGAGATTCTCGGTCGTGTGTACGAGGCCTAAGAGGCTATTTCTCACTTACATACAACAAATCTGTACTTAGGGTCTGTGTGTGGATGACTTTAACATACTTAGTATGACAAGTTCTCTATACTGTATGTGATGATCAGCTAGTGCCCAAATAGTAACTTATATATTGTGATAATATGGGATTCCGGATCACCAGCCAGTCGAAAACAAACAGTCTTAGTTCAAAATAGCCAAACAAAAGTAGATTTCCTTCAGCATACCAAACAAAAACAGTCCATAACTCGTATACAGGAAAAAAAACTACAGTTCACCTCCAGTAGAAACTAGTCCAACACCAGGGTTTAAGGTTCCCAAATGTTTTGGAGGTCCAGAAATGGGGACCATAGGCGCCACACAATCCACAGTCCTCTCACAACTGTGTTTGCTCCCACTCAACACCTCACAGACACCTGCTGACTGCTTCTTGCCCTTTTCAGCCTCTCTTGCAGGTTAACCCTTTCAGGACTGAAGTAGTTGTAGTCAGTGTGGGAGGCTCTTTTCCACCCAAAATCTCTATGAGTCTCTGAATTCCAGGTCCCATTCCAGGCCCTAACAATCTTAGGTAGACTGTAAATCAGTTTTCCCCTTTCTACCGGGTCACTCTGGAATCCTTCACGCTGAATGGGTGAGAATGCCTGAGTATTCCTTCCGTCTCCTCTTATGCCACTTAAAGGGACCACAATTTAAATAATGAGGATACATACCTGCCTTCCACGACCATCCCTGGCATCATGTACAGTATGTAAACCCTAACTGTGAACTTATCATTTGAGCTCCCTTTTAGTTAAATATATGAATGCATTCTGCTATATCTGTTCACTAAAAAAAGAATTCCAGGTATGGATAGTTTATACATAGTTACATTGGTACAGCTTGGAGCAATGGAAATATGTCTAGTGCCTTGAAAAAGTATTCATAACCCTTGAAATAGTGCCTTTTGGGAAATTCAGGCCTGGTTGCCACCCTAGGAGAAGAGTCTTGGGCAGTCACCTTATCAAAAGACTAGTAAGCTGCAACAAATTATTTTTTTGTACTTGGGTATAGATACACTTGAAGCTCTTCCTGCCTGCCCCTGTGTCCCTTTAAAAAGTCCTGAATGCCTGGAGGATGGGAAGAATTGACGATCATCTAACCACTGTGATTGGCTGTCACATGCAGGGCCGGTGCTACCACTAGGCAAACTAGGCAGCCGCCGGCATTGATGGGCACTTTTGAGGCTGCATTTGATGGGCGCTGGTGAGGCTGCATTTGATGGGCGCTGGTGAGGTTGCAATAATGGGCGCTGGTGAGGCTGCATTTGATGGGCGCTGGTGAGGCTGCATTTGATGGGCACTGCATTAAAAAGGTGGGGTATACAGGGGGGTGGAGTCAGGAGTGGAGCAAGGGGGGGTGGCAAAATTAGGTTTTGCCTGGGGTTTCAAAAATCCTTGCACCAGCCCTGGTCACATAATTGGGAGCCGGTCTCTGTGCTGGGAGCATGCTCTTAGTACAGAAAGCTTGGCCACCTAGTTATGCACATGTGCGATGTGTGGGTGTCAAAGCTCACCCTTTTTCAGCTGCACATATTTTTTAAGCTATGTTAAAAGTTTTGTTTAGATAAATAACTAATGAATAAGTGAATAGGCGAAATCAGTGGTCTCCAAACTGCGGCCCAGGGGCCGGATGCATCCCATTGCTTGCCTTTATCCAGCCCTTAGGGGACAATTCATTCCACTGATATGCTACACTGTTCCTCACACTGACACCAACAATGGGGCATTATTCCTACTGCTGACACCAAATTGGGGCACTATTTCTCCCCCTAATATCAAAGATGGGGCACTATTTACTTATACTGACGCCAGCACAATTTCTACCCCCACTGGTCAAAAACCGGCCCCACTAAAGTCTGAAGGACAGTAAACTGGCCCTTTGTTTAGAATGTTTGGAGACTCCTGGGCTAAATAGTACATTTCCTGGAGAAAATTGTGGTTCAAAGCCCTCTTAGGTTGCCCACATAAACATCGTTTGTTGACTGGTGAGTATCAGCCAATCTGAACACAGGTTCTGTGCTTTGACCAAGATCACATGACCAAATGCCTAGACTTCTGGTTACGTAAGCAGCACTAGAGAAGAATTTGGAGCATCATTTTCTCCATAAATGGCATACAGTACATTTCAGCCCTTAAATTACTCTTGATTTATTCACCCCGGCAAGCTATTTTAGTATATCTTTGTGATAATATTTGAGATCAGGTCAACTTCATATCAGACTTAATCAGTGTTTTTTATGTAAAAAAATCAGAAAATTCTAAAAATATAAATATGTAAGCTTGATCAGCATGTTATTATTTTTTTATGTAGAAAAAAAAACACATTTTAAAAATTCTAAAAATATAATTGCACACGGTGGGAAGCCATATCTGTTAATTAGATGCACAGTGTCTGCTTCCTACTTACCTGTAGTAGAGCTGAACTAAATAGGAAGCCTATCCT
Source organism: Rana temporaria (assembly GCF_905171775.1). Lineage (NCBI taxonomy): Eukaryota > Metazoa > Chordata > Amphibia > Anura > Ranidae > Rana > Rana temporaria. Next base: position 41,730,065 of record NC_053496.1, on the reverse strand, counting down.
GATGCAGGTCTATCATAACAATACAGGATTTTATCCAGAAATCTCTTGTCTACAAAGTTGTACATGGATGGCTGTCACTAAATTACGAAACAGCAAGAATGTAGAATGCAAAAAAAAAACGGATTCAGATAGGAGTTACGACACCGTATCTCCGGATACGCCGTCGTAACTCTGAGTGTGCGTGGTCATATCTATGCGACTGATTCATAGAATCAGTTACGCATAGATTTCCCTAAGATCCGACAGGTGTAATTCTCTTACACCATCGTATCTTAGGCTGCATATTTACGCTGGCCGCTAGGTGGCGCTTCCGTAGATTTACGCAAGGAATATGCAAATTAGGTAGATACGCCGATTCAGAAACGTACGTCCGCCCGGCGCATTTTTTTACGTCGTTTACGTAAGGCTTTTTCCGGCGTAAAGTTACCCCTCATAAAGCAGGGGTAAGTCATGTTAAGTATGGACGTCGGAAACGACCAAACAGCGTCGTATTTTACGTCGCTTGCGTAAGTCGTTCCCGAATAGGGCTGTACGTAAGTTACGTTCACGTCGAAAGCATTGACAGTTTGCGGTGCAATTTGGAGCATTCGCACTTGGAAACGTTCACGGACGGCGCATGCGCCGTTCGTAAAAAACTTCAAATACGTGGGGTCACAAGTAATTTAGATAAAACACGCCCACATCATCCACATTTGAATTAGGCGGGCTTATGCCGACACATTTACACTACGCCGCCATAACTTAGGGCGCAAGTTCTTTCTGAATACGGAACTTGCGCCCTAAGTTACGGCGGCGTAATGTATCTGTGATACGTTACGCCCGCCGATAGATATGAAAAAGTACCTGAATCCGGGCCATTAAAAATAACTTTCAAGTAAACTTCTAAATAACTACAACTCAGGAATGCACTACTGTTTTCTTTTTATACTCAAAGATATTTCAAGGGAATACATTTTCAATTCTTCCATCTATTAAGGCAAGCTTTTTTTTCCCTTTAGGATAAGCAAGGCTTTCATTCTCCCACAAAATAGAATTAATGTTTTTTATTATACTGATGGGACTAAAGCAAAGAAAAATAGGAGGAATAACAAAAATGGACCAGGCTTATCTTTGTTATCTCAAACTGAGTGTCTTACAAGTAAAATCACATTAATGTTAAAGCGGGCCCATCATTAAAATTCACATTTCATGTGTGCACATCATCTTTTTCATAACCCCCCCTTAAAAAAAACAAGCACCCTCCAAATCAACCTTCAAACTCTCCGCAGTTCGGTTCGAACCAAAACGCTGGAACATCGCAAAAGTTCAAACCCGAACTCTGAACCCAATTGAAGTCTTATGCCCTGTACACATGATCGGTTCGTCTGATGAAAACGGACTGATGGAATTTTTCATCAGATATCCGATGAAGCTGACTTTCATCAGTCTTGCCTACACACCATCGGTTAAAAAAACGATCGTGTCCAACGCGGTGACGTAAAACACAACGATGTGCTGCGAAAAATGAAGTTCAATGCTTCTGAGCATGCATCGACTTCATTCTGAGCATGCGTGGATTTTTGACCGATGGATTTCCCAACAGACGATCGTTTTTTTCTATCGGTTTTTTAACCATAAGAAAAATTTAAAACAGGTTCTATTTTTTTTCACCGTTGGGGGAAAAAAACTGATGGGGCCCACACACGATCGGTTCGTCCGATGAAAACAGTCCATCGGTCCGTTTTCATCAGACAAACCGATCGTGTGTACAGAGCATAAGAGCTGAATCTGAAAAATAAAAAGTGCCCATTTTGAAGGCTTCTCTGCAAGTTATTGGCCATAAAAATTGTATGGGGGTGCGCATACTGCCCTGGGGGACATGTATCATTGCAAACATTTTATTTTAAAAAGATCACCGCCTTTACGAGTAAAAACAATAAAAAAATTAAATCTAACCCCTGTTTTGTAGACACGATGGGGCAGATCCACATAGATCTGCACCGGTGCAGCGTATCAAAGATACGCTACGCCGCCATAACTTACTTGGCTTTGTTTCAAATCCACAACGAATTTGCGCCGTAAGCTACTGCGGCGTAGTGTATGTCTTGCGGCGTAAGGGCGCGGAATTCAAATGCAGCGAGTAGGGGGCGTGTTTCATTTAAATGAAGCATGTCCCCGTGCCGAAAGAAACTGCGCATGCGCCGTCCCAAAAATTTCCAGCTGTGCATTGCGCTAAATGACGTCGCAAGGACGTCAGTGTTTTCGACGTGAACGTAAATGTCATCCAGCCCCATTCACGGACGACTTACGCAAACGACGTAAAATTTTGAAAATTAGACGCGGGAACGACGGCCATACTTAACATTGAGTACGCCACCAGATAGCAGCTTTAATTATACGCCGGAAAAAACGAACGTAAAAGACGTAAACAAATGCGACGGCCGCGCGTACGTTCGTGGATCGTCGGAAATAGCTCATTTGCATACTCGACGCGGATTACGACAGGAACGCCACCTAGCGGAGGCCGAAGAATTGCATCTAAGATCCGAAGGCGTAGGAAGACTTACGCCTGTCGGATCTAACCCAGATGCCGTCGTATCTTGTTTCGAGGATTCAAAACAAAGATACGACGCGGAAATTTGAAAGTACGCCGGCGTATCACTAGATATGCCGGCGTACTTCCTTTGTGGATCTGCCCCGATAACTTTTGCGCAAACCAATCAATATATGTTTATTTTTTTATGTAGCAGAATACACATTGGCCTAAACTGATGAATACATTCTTTTTTTGGATATGTATTATAGCAGAAAGTAAAAAATATATTTTTTTTTTTTTTCAAAAGCCAAGGTGATCGAATGCCACCAATAGAAAGCTCTATTTGTGAGAAAAAAGGTCATCAATTTTATTGGGTGCAATTGTCACAAATGACATTTAAATTGATTTTCCCTGCAAGCTTTTTTTATTTTATAAACAACGGCTTGGAGAGCCGGTCTGTATGATGAGGCCACAATTTAGAGCACTCAGAAACAAGATTAGAGATTTTTTGGATAAATTCTGGTGTTTGGCAGATTTTGGATGGAAATTACACATTTTTGCAAGCCTTATGTGAAGAAGCCAAATTATAGCACACTCAGGCCAGAATTAACAATTTTTTTTAAATAAATTCTGGTGTCTCGTTTGCAGACTTTGGATAGAAGTAACAGGTGCCTCTCCTTGTCGGTCTCCCAGACATGATGGGGGAGCTTATTAGCAAAATATAATAGAAACTTGGAAATGTGTGATTGGATGCACTTTATTGAAAAAAAAAAAGGGGGGGGGGGGACACCAGCATTGCAGTCAGAAAAACTGCGACAATTTAAAAAAGGGGACAAAACAAATAAAATTACAACAAAAAACTAAATGCAGCAACCAAAAAAAAAAAAAAGAGTATACAGCAGTGTTATGTAATGCATTGTTAAACACTGCACTACACTAACACACTATACTATACTGACACACTCTACACTATACTAACACTACACTAACACGCTATAGTCAGAGTCACAATAAGTGAACACACTGGGCCAGATTCAGGTACATTGTCGTATCTTTGTTCGTAAAAAAAAAATCGCAATAAGCATTTATTGATTGGTTTGCGCAAAAGTTATAGCATTTACAAAATAGGGGGTATTTTTATGGCATTTTTATTAATATTTTTTTTTTTACTAGTAATGGCGGCGATCAACTATTTTTTTCCGGTACTGCGACATTATGGCGGACACTTCGGACACTTTTGACCCATTTTTGGGATCATTGGCATTTTTATAGCGATCAGTGCTATACAAATGCATTGGATTACTATAAAAATGCCACTGACAGTAAAGGGGTTAACACTAGGGGGCGGGGAAGGGGTTAACAATGTTCCCTGGGTGTGTTCTAACTGTAGGGGGGCGACCTCAGTAGGGGAAATGACCGATCTTCTGTTCATACATTGTATGAACAGAAGATCAGCATTTCTCTCCCTGACAGGACAGGGAGCTGTGTGTTTACACACACAGCTCCCGGTCCCCGCTCTGTAACGAGCGATCGCATGGGTACGCGCATGGGAGTCGGGGGCAAGCGGGGGGGGGCGCGCGCGAGCCCCTAGTGGCCTGCGAGAGAGTCGACGTAGAGCTACGGGCTCTCGCGCAGGGGAGCCGACCTGCCGCCGTAAAGCGACGGCGGCTGGTCGGCAACTAGTTAAACAAACAGTTCTAGAAAAGGTCTGGTTAGCAAGTGGATTGGCTCCATGAGAAAAGTTGGTCTTTGTTTTTTTTTTGTTTTTTTCTATGTTCTCAGTATTACTGATAACATAGATTTAGGTTAACATTTGAGATCATCTTGAGATGAGTCACATTGAAGTTGCTAAAGGCATACACAAGTCAGCTAAAGGAACTAGATTATTTTTTTGTAAGCGAGAAATAAGCATTTTCTTCAATAAGGTATAGAGAGGTTGCATCTCTGCAACTCCTTTATTTTTATCAATTTTCCACTCTTTATTAAGAAGAAGCGATCTTCTATTCTGGAAAAGCCCTTATTTAAAAGCTGTTTTTATTTTTTAATTTTTTTAGCTGGCTACTACGCCTTTAGTTTTCCTAATCAGCAGGTTTACACCATTTCCGGAGTCAGTCAATTCAAAAACCTATATGCATCAATTAATTGTGTTCTTTTCAGTCAATGTCATTGCGTAACCTTATAACATCTTTGTGTTCTATTTGCAGCCCCATCTCTCAATACAGCAAATGAATCATTCACAACTATGGTATTCATCATCCAAATTTAATTGGCTCTTAAGAATTTTTTTTTAGCAAAGGAGATATGCCAACGACTGCCAAGACTACTCATTGTGAAATCATCAATATTGTTTAAACCTATTTTAGATGTAAATTGTGTCCTACATTGGCTTATTTTGTGAGTGCTGTGGGATTCCTCAAAATAATTTGAGTTTCCAAGAATGGAAATGACGTACATTGCAGAACCTGTGAAAATAGATCAGTTGCATTGATTTCTTTGGCTGTTAAGGACCTGGAAAAAGCTACACAGCAGGATATGCAATTCTGCTCTATCAGTGCAGATGCTACGGGTGAAATATCTCTTTTGCCATCAATCTGTCTTCAGTATGGGCCAAACAAAATATTTTTACTTTATTGTAATTTAACTAGTTGGCGACCAGCCTCCGTCATTCTACGGCGGCAGCTCGGCTCTCCTGGGCGAGCGCCCGTAGCTATACGTCGGCTCTTTTAGTGGCCACTAGGGGCTCGTCCGTGACTCCCGTGCGCGTGCCCGGCGGGCTCGATCGCCGCCGGGCACCCACGATTGCTCGTTACAGAGCGGGGAACGGGAGCTGTGTGTGTAAACACACAGCTCCCGGTCCTGTCAGGGGGGGAAACGCTGATCCTCTGTTCATACAATGTATGAACAGAAGATCATTGTTTCCCCTAGTGAGGCCACCCCCCCCCCCCCACAGTAAGAACACACCCAGGGAACATACTTAACCCCTTCCCCGCCCCCTAGTGTTAACCCCTTCACTGCCAGTGGCATTGTTATAGTAATCCAATGCATTTTTATAGCACTGTTCACTATAAAAATGCCAATGGTCCCAAAAATGTGTCAAAAGTGTCCGAAGTGTCCGCCATAATGTCGCAGTACCAAAAAAAATCACTGATCGCCGCCATTACTAGTAAAAAAAATATATTAATAAAAATGACATAAAAATACCCCCTATTTTGTAAACGCTATAACTTTTGCGCAAACCAATCAATAAACGCTTATTGCGATTTTTTTTTTACGAAAAATATGTAGAAGAATACGTATTGTCCTAAACTGAGGAAAAAAAATGTTTTTTTTTATATATTTTTGGGGGATATTTATTACAGCAAAAAGTAAAAAATATTATTTTTTTTCAAAATTGTCGCTCTATTTTTGTTTATAGCGCAAAAAATAAAAACCGCAGAGGTGATCAAATACCACCAAAAGAAAGCTCTATTTGTGGGAAAAAAAGGACGCCAGTTTTGTTTGGGAGCCACGTCGCACGACCGCGTAATTGTCAGTTAAAGCGTCGCAGTCCCGAATCGCAAAAAGTGCTCTGGTCTTTGGGCAGCAATATGGTCCAGGGGTTAAGTGGTTAAATTAAAGTTATCCACATGGCACGTGATCTTTGGAAGAAAAGGCAATGGAGAGAAAGACAGGAGGAGAGACAAAAACAGAAAGAAAGTGAGGAGGGATAGAGGGGAAGAGATGTGAGGAGAGAGATAGGAGATGGGAGGAGGGACAAGAGCAAAAGAAGAGGGCAGAAGGAGAGAGTATAGATGAGACCAGAGAAGAGGAAAATGAAAACTCGTACTGCTAATACTCATGCTCATACCCATGCAGCTAATGCCCATACTTAGCTCTTGTGCATTTGCCAGCACACAAACGGACTTTGGCCAGTAACTGGCATGTACTGACATATTGGCGCATGCCCACACACAGCCAATCCCAGGAATAGCACTAAGTTGTCCATTTAAAGGAGGCCCTGGCATGTGCTAATCACTGGATATTCTTCAGATACCTGTGACTTGCATTCCTGCTTTCGTTGTCTGATCGCTTGTTGCTGACCCAGCCTGCTCCTGACCTTGCTTTGTGGATTCTGGACTCTGACCTTTGTTTGCCTGTGAGCACGCTTTGCAATTTTCCTAGTATCGACCTCTGCCTGCTGTTTGACTACGCCTTCTCCTGCTCCTCTTCTTTGAATCTGGCTTGGTCACTGATTACATCCTTGCTGTCCATTCATGCTGACTCTGGCTTGGTCACTGACTACATGTTTGCTGTCCATCCGTGCTGATTCTGGCTTGTCATCTGACCACGTTCTTGATCGCAATGAGGACCTGCATCTAGCACTGACTGTGTGTCCTCGCAGTCTTTGTACCAAGCTTCCAATGTCCGGTTCCCAGGTACCTTCATGCGGGCCGCCATCCTTGGTCCCTCTCTGGTGTACTGACTGCTATCCAGAGACCACTACTACCTTTTACCTGATTACTGGCACCCGAATGTCTTTGTGCCCTGTGCCCCTGTTCCCACACTCAAGAGCACTTGGACAAGGGAAAGCCCTATCGTCACTTTGGCCTCCAACCAATGTACATAACAGGAGAGGAAGAGGGCAGAAGAGATAAAAGGAGAATAAGAGAAGGGTCAAAAACAGAGAAACAAAAGAAGAGAGAAGAGAGAAGCAGAAATTAGTGGAGAGAAAGAGGAGAAACAAAATGAGAGGAAGAAGATAAGTGAGACACAAGCTTAGGAGAGGAGCGCAAGAGCATAAGAGTAGGTGAAGAGGAGATACAAGGACAGGAGAAAATAGAAACAAAGGGAAGAGAAAAGAGGAGAGGCCACTGTATGACAAGGGTCAATCCTAGGCAGGGTGCACAGGGTGCTTTGCACCCAGGCACCTGCAGAGGTGGGGGCGCTGAAGTGCCAGAGTTTTTCCTTCCCTCTTTCTCTCCTTGTTTGTGTCTGTCCAGAACTAGTGTTCTGAGCATAGGTGTGTATCCGTCCAGAACTGATGTGTGAGCATAGGGCAGCCTGTCCAGCCTGGCAGTGCTCGGGGGATTCCTCACACTGGGTGTCTTGGATCCCGCACTGTCTCCACCAACTCCAGTTGGAATGCCTCCCCCTCCCATCTCTATCTCAGGCTGCACAGAGAGAGAATCAAGGTGAGTCACAGTGTTCAGTGTGCTGTGTGCTGGAGGATGGCATCCCTTTACACGTGCTCTGGGCTGCCCCTGCTCTAGATGTTTTATGGCATGATAGATTGCATAGGATACACAGCCCCTGCCCATTCCTGTGCCTTAGTAGTCCATCTACAGATGTGATGTATAATGAGATGTACCAAGATCCCTTTCACACTGACAGTGCTAGGGCGTCAGTGGTAAAGCGGCACTTTACTGTAATTTTAGAGGTATATTTAACCCCCACTAGCGGCCAAATTGCTGATTGAATTACTGGAACCATGTCCTGTCGTCTGATGAGACCAAGATAAACCTATTTGGTTCAGATGGTGTCAAGCGTGTGTGGCGTAAACCAGGTGAGGAGTACAAAGAAAAGTGTGTCTTGCCTACAGTCAAGCACCGTGGTGGGAGTGTCATTGTTTGGGGCTGCATGAGTGCTACCGGCACTGGGGAGCTACAGTTTATTGAGGCAAGCATGAATATGTACTGTGACATACTGAAACAGAACATGATCCCCTCCCTTCGGAGACTGGGCCGCAGGCCAGAATTCCAACATGATAATGACCCCAAACACACTTTCAAGACTATCACTGCCTTGCTAAAGAAGCTGAGGGTAAAGGTGATGGTCTGGTCAAGCATATTTCCAGACATAAACCCTATTGAGCATCTTTGGGGCATCCTCCAGTGGAAGTTGGAGGTGCACAAGGTCTCTAACATCCACCAGCTCTGTGATGTTGTCATGGAGGAGTGATAGAGGACTCCAGTGGCAATCTGTGAAGCTCTGGTGAACTCCATGCCCAAGAGGCTTAAGGCAGTGCCTTATAAATAATGGTGGCCACACAAAATATTTACACTTTGGGCCCAATTTGGACATTTTCACTTATGCCGCGTACACACGGTCGTTTTTTGTGATGAAATAAAACAAAGTTTTTTTTCATGAAAAAAAACAACGTTTTTCAAACTTCATTTTAAAAAACGACGTTGCCTACACACCATCGTTTTTTCAAAATGCTCTAGCAAAGCGCGGTTACGTTCAGCACGTACGACGGCACTCTGTTCCATTCAAGCTCGCGTCGTAACTTGCTTCTGAGCATGCGCGGGTTTAAAAACGTAGTTTTAAACATCGTTTTAAACGTAGTCTTACCCACACACTATCATTTTAAATGACACAAAAAACGACATTTTGAAAAACGACATAAAAAATTGAAGCATGTTCGAATTTTTTTTTTTGCCGTTTTTTAGAAGACATAAAACGACGTTTTCCCCACACGCGGTCATTTTAAAAGACGTTTTTAAAAACTTTGTTTTATTTCATCACAAAAAACGACCATGTGTACGCGGCATTAGGGGTGTACTCACGCAAAGTGTCACAATGTTGTCACATGAAAAGATATAATAAAATATTTACAAAAATGTGAGGGGTGTACTCACTTTTGTGAAATACTGTCTATATATATATATATTTCTTTTCATTTTCCATTCTTTTCTGTCCTCTCCATATACATAAATAGGCCCGGATTCACAAAGCACTTACGCCGACGTATCTCGAGATACGGCGCGTAAGTTTAAGTATGTGCCGTCGTATCTATGCGCCGTGCCCACAATCTGAGATACGCCTGAAAATAGGCTTCATCCGACTGACGTAACTTTCCTACGCCAGCGTATCGTGGGCGCATATTTACGCTGGGCGCATTTGCCGCTCCCATTGATTTTCTATGCACATATGCAAATGAGGGAGATACGCCGATTCACAAACGTACTTGCGCCCGGAACATAATATACGCGGTTTGCGTAAGTCGTACGTCTGGCGTAAAGTATGGACCAGGGAACACAAGCCGTCGTATCTTTTGTCGTTTACGTTGTACGTGAATATGACTAGGCGTAGGTTACGTTCGCGTCGTAGGCAGTGATCCGGCATATCTTAGGGAGTAGTTCTGACGTGATTCTGTGCATGCGCACTGGGATGCGGCCACGGGACGGTGCATGCGCCGTTCATTTTAAGTACTTCTATGGCGCTTGCCCCATCATTTGCATGGGGTCACGCCTAATTAGCATGGCTCACGCCCACTTCCACCTACGCTGGCTTACGCTGAGGAAACCCAGTGTATCTTTAAGAGCGAGTGGGAGCAAGTGATTTGTGAATCCAGTGCTTGCCTCTGTGCGCTGCGTTGGCGTAGCGTATATTAGATACGCTACGCCCGCATAAGTATGCGCCGATGTATGTGAATCCGGGCCAGATACTGGTGTGTGTATATATATATATATATATATATATATATATACAAGTGAGAGATAAAGAGCCCAGTTAGCAACATGCTATAATCCCACTTCCCCACAAAGACCCAGCATGTGTATTCCGCTAGAAATTGGCTAAAAGGAAATTTGGTTCAACAGAACAACAGAAAGAAAAGTAATTAAAGAATTTCAAACAATGAACGTTGTTCTTGTGAAGTCTTAATGAAGCTGTTTACTACTTTGTTAGAAGGAGAGGGGTGATATTGTTCGGTAAAGGGGACGACGCAGGTGTTCTGCCGCTGAAAGCCTAATAGCATAGTTAGAAGTCACAAAATGATGCTTGTAGTCTACTTCATTGGAAAACCTCATTATGCAATTATCATATTATGTTAGCACCTGCACTTCGCTCCCGCTATACTGTGCACATTGCTTTGTGTAATTGTTACCGGTGAGGTATCGTCAGGAGATGAATTCAGCGCACTCTACGAAAATTAACCACCATTATTGTTGCGCAATATTCTCCATGCTCGTTGCTTTATTGTCTATGCTATAGTTTTCAACACTTCAGCGCTTAACATTACTTTTAGTCATACGTGTCATTTTCAGAAGTCGGAGTCAACTAAAGCTTGATTTATTTGTAGGTGGAATCTCAGTTATTGCTCTGTTAACATTTAATATTTCCATTGACACAGGACATATAGGGGGTTATTTACGAAAGAAAAATCCACTTTGCACTACAAGTGCAAACAACAAGTGCAAAGTGCACTTTAAATTGCACTGAAAGTGCACTTGGAAGTGCAGTCGCTGTAGATCTGAGGGGTAGATCTGAAATAAGGGGAAGCTCTGCTGATTTTATCATCCAATCATGTACAAGCTAAAATGCTGTTTTTTATTTTCCTTGCATGTCCCCCTTGGATCTACAGCGACTGTACTTCCACTGAAGTGGATTTGCCTTTCGTAAATAACCCCCATAGAGTCCATCAAAGAATATCTCTTTCCCACCCCTCACTCACTCACTTCTGGTGATCGAGTCTTCAGTTCATTGACTTCATTTATGGAGAAATGCTGGATAGGGTTCCCAACCCACTGTGATGTCCTTGTCCTATTAACCACTTGCCAACCGCCGCACAAGTTTTTACGTTGACAGAATGGCTGCGCAATTGGACGTATATATACGTCCCCTTTAATTTGCCGCCGTGTGGTCACGAGTGCCGATCCGTGACCGTGCCCCCGGACCCGCAGACTCCATGTCCGCCGGTGTCCCGCGATCGGTTCACAGAGCTGAAGAACGGGGAGATGTCAGTGTAAATACAACATCTCCTCGTTCTTCCTAGTGACCTGTCATCGGGAACAGCAAACAGTGGCGTGTCATGGCAAGCCAAGCCCCCTAACAGTTAGAATCACTCCCTAGGTCACACTTAACCCCATCAGCGCCCCCTACAGGTTAACCCCATTCACTGTCAGTGTCATTTTTACAGTTAGTGCATTTTTTGGCACTGATCGCTGTAAAAATGGTCCCAAAATGGTGTTAAAAGTGTCCGATGTGTCCGCCATATTGTCACAGTTACGATAAAAATCGGCCTTAACTCAGGAAAAAAACTTTTTTTATATTTTTTTTGGGGACATTTATTATAGCAAAAAGTAAAAAATATTGATTTTTCTTTTTAAATTGTCGCTCTATTTTTGTTTATAGCGCAAAAAGTAAAAGCTGCAGAGGTGATCAAATACTAACAAAAGAAAGCTCTATTTGTGAGAAAATAAGGACGACAATTTTGTTTTCGAGCCACGTTGCACGACCGCGTTAATTGTCAGTTTAAGCGACGCAGTGCCGAATTGCAAAAAGTGGCCTGGTCTTTGACCAGCCAAATGGTCCAGGGCTTAAATGGTTAAGAAAATAGTATGCCCTTGTACTGTAAGTTTTCTCTATGTTAGGGTATTTATGTAGCACTACCCCAGTAGGAGTTGCCAATGTCAGGGTTCCTCACTGCTGCACAGCCATTTCCTTCTTGCATCCAGACACAGAAAACACCTTTTGGCTTGTTTTTGTTTTATTAGGAAAAAAATAACTAGGATGGGGTAGGGATTATGAAATGCCCAACTTGACAAATAACAACAGATCCAGGGACAACTTCCTCCCTATTAACAGCTTCCACTTCCTCCTCCTGCACACATCTTGATCCTTTGCACAGCTCTGCTGGGTTCACTCCTTTAGGAGCTAACAGTCGTTTTCTTAGCTTTAGCAACAGCCCCTTACAGGCTAGGAATAACTCTCAGTCCCTTTGGAAAAGTAGCACATGTGGAGTAAACTGCATTCTGCAACTCTTTCTGCTTCCCTGTAGATGTTAATTCCAGCTCCACGTCTGCAGAAAATGCTAGCCCACCTGGCTGTCATTTCACCAGCCCACCTGTAGAGATGGGCTGAGCACCCCCCGTTTCAGTTCGCACCAGAACTCTTGAACATCCCAATAGTTCGGATCCAAACCACAAATCCTATTAAAGTCTATTGCACCCGAAAAAATCAAAAGTGCCTGTTTTGAAGGCTTATATGCAAGTTATTGGCCATAAAAAGGGTATGGGGTCGGGGTACTGCTCTGGGTACATGTACAAATGCAAATATTTTTTTTAAAAAATATTGTTTTTACAGGAGCAGTGATTTTAATGATATTTAAAGTGAAACAATGAAAAATTCCTTTAAATATAGTGTCGGGGGGGGTCCCCTTAGTCTGTCTCTATAATGGTGCATCTGTACCATGTATAGAACCTGCTGCAGCAAAACTGAGATTTTTAAAGAAAGAAATTACATTTAAATTGCCGGCAATACAAAAATGTTAAAATCAGGGTCTGGTATAGATTTTAAGGTGAACCCCACACCAAATAAAAAAAAAATGGTGTGGGCCCTCCTCCCCCAAATCCATACCAGACACTTATCCGAACATGCAGCCAGGCAGGTTGGGAAAGGGTGGGGTGAATGAGCACCCCCTCCTGAACCATACCAGGCCACATACCCTCAACATGGGGGGTGTTTTGTGGTGGGGAGGGACACTGGGCATGATGGGTCGGTGTCATCACAAGGGGGTAAATGCATCCTGCCTGGTATTAGAGGTGAGCACCCCAGCCTGGGTTCCTGCGATTACCTGACTAAAATGCAGTCAGTCTGTGTCCAGGGCTGATCACTTGCATGTGATCACTGCATGAATGAATACATGCAAGTGGGTGCGATTAGCTACGAGAGCTAGCAGCCTTCCATTTCTTTTAATAGAACTGCCTATACAGTATGTAGCTAATTGCAGGAGCCCGCGCTGAGGTCTCGCATCTAATTGCAGGCAGGGTGTATTTGTTAGCACGCTGTAAAAGGAAGATACTTTGCCTTTGTGAGGAAGCAGTGGTCTCTCTGCAGAAGCCTGACACCCTTTTCTGTGCTGAGTCAGAGCTAGAGTTCTCCAATCAAAACATAACATAAGCTTTGCAGTTCTAACACTGTCTTGGCAGAGGGATGGCTTGATTTCCGCCTTCAGACAGAGAACAATGGCTCTTCTCAGCGGCACGCTGGTAGGAAATAGGCTTTTCTACTCAGGCTGTGGCTGTTTTTCAAAGAAAGGAATCTGTATACTTTTGAACACCCTTTGTTTTGGTGCATCTGGAATGTATTTAGCTGACTAGTCCTTGGTTCACACTGCTGCGACCCCATTGTCCTACAATTTCCAGTGCGACTATGCAGTGTGACTTGTTTGTAACTTTAATGCGACATAAGAGTCTTTGGGATTTGCATTATGTGGTTGCATAAGTATGCACACCCTCTTATAACTGGGCATGTAGCTGTGTTCAGAATTACGCAATCACATTCAAAGTCAGTACACACCTGCCATAATTTAATGTGCCTCTGATTAACCCCCCAAAATGTTCAGTTATTCTAGTAGGTCTTTCCTGACATTTTCTTAGTCGCATCCTACAGCAAAAGCCATGATCCACAGAGAGCTTCCAAAATGTCAGAGGGATCTCATTGTTAGAAGGTATCAGTCAGGAGAAGGGTACAAAAGAATTTCCAAGGCATTAGATATACCATGGAACACAGTGAAGACAGTCACTATCAAGTGGAGAAAATTTGACACAACTGTGACATTACCAAGAATTGGATGTAGGAAAATGTGTTGTGGTCTGATGAAATCAAGGTTGAACTTTTTGCCCGTAATTACAAAAGATATGTTTGGCGCAAAAACAACACTGCACATCACCAACAGAATACCATACCAACCGTGAAGCATGGTGGTGGCAGCATCATGCTTTGGGGCTGTTTTTCTTCAGCTGGAACAGGGGCCTTAGTCAAGGTAGGGGAAATTATGAACAGTTTCAAATACCAGTCAATATTGGCACAAACCCTTCAGGCTTTTGCTAGAAAGCTGAACATGGAGAGGAACTTCATCTTTCAGCATGACAACGACCCAAAGCATACATCAAAATCAACAAAGGAATGGCTTCACCAGAAGATTAAAATTTTGGAATGGCCCAGACCTGAATCCGATTGAAAATCTGTGGGGGTGCACAGGAGATGCCCTCACAATCTGATAGATTTGGAGTGTTTTTGCAAAGAAGAGTGTGCAAATATTACTTATGCAACCATAGTATTTTAGTTTTTTAGTTTTACTTCCCTCCACCTAAAAGATTTCAGTTTGTTGTTCAACTGAGTTGTACAGTTTATAGGTCACAATAAAGGTGGAAAAAGTTCTGAAATTATTTATCTTTGTCTCATTTTTTTACATCACAGAAACCTGACATTTTAACAAGAGTGTGTAGAATTTTTATATCCACTGTATAACATGAATAGCTACTTAAATTGAGTGCCTCTATAGCTAGCTCCAAATGCTGCAAAAACGTAATTGCTCAGCAACTGAGCTGCTAATCACTTGCAATTTCTACAACAAAAACCTTTAATTACCGTTATAAATTTTTCCCAACAAAAACCCTCAGGAGGGCTATTTTATATCTTTTTTACATATCGCTGAAAAACATAGGCCTAAATGGTGACATGGGCCTTAATGTTGAAATGGTGTTAAGACGGTGGCTCTGGAGTAGGGTGACCAGTAGACATGTGCACAGAAAAAAATTTTTTTTTTTCTGTTTCGTATCGTTCCGTAGGTTCGTTCCCATTCGTTTTTCGTAAGACGCCCATTTTCCTGTTCGTTCCCGTTCGTTTTTCGTAAGACGCAATTTTTTTGTATTCCGATTTTTTCGTATTTTGGTTACCGTTTTATTTTCGTACATGCGGGATGGTTCGTTATTCTGTTTAATTCATGTTCGTTACTTGTTAGACAATAATTTTCGTAACATTTTCGTCATTTTGTACTTTCGTAAATATATCGCGGGATTCGCGGCACTTTCAACACGCGGCTCATCCATATTAACTATTGTTAAGCCCCATACACTTGGTCAGACTTTTTTAACAACAAACATAAAAACGATCGTTTTACCGAACGTTCGTTTTTCGTTTTTAAACTCCATCAGAAAACCATTTTTTGGGTTCCAGGTTCAAAAGTCTGGCCAACTGATCTCTCCCTTCAGACGAAAATCCACAGAAAAGTTTATTTGGCTCTACTGTACTCAGCACAAAAGAGAAGCTGCTTCACTAACTAACTACACTCACTGTCCATTCAAAAAAACGAAAATGACATCTTATAACAAAAGATTTGCATTCTGTATTTTGAAACCAAATTACGAACAGAAAAAAGGAATTCAGAATACAGAATACAAATCTTTTGTTATAAGATGTCTTATGAACATACAAACAGAAAGAGGATTCAAACAAAATACAGAATGAAAATCTTTTGTTATAAGATGTCATATGAACATACAAACAGAAAAAGGAATCAAACAAAATACAGAATGAAAATCTTTTGTTAGATGTCATATGAACATACGACTGAAAATCAAAATACGAACAGAACAAGGATTCAAACAAAATACAGAATGCAAGTCTTTTGTTATAGATGTCATATTCGTTCTTTTGCCGTTTTCGTTTTGTCGTATTTTCGTCTGATCGTTCGTTCGTATTTGCGGTTGTTCGTTATGCGACTCATTCGTAATCCTGTCGTTTTCGTATTTTGGTGCTTAAATTTTTTCGTATGTACACATTATTCTGCGGGTACGAAAATGAACATTTTCGTACGAAAATAACATTCGTACGAACAGGAATGCACATATCTAGTGACCAGACAGTCCCGGTTTCCAGGGACAGTCCCCGGACCAAGTCTGTCCCCGGTTTTGTCCCTCGATTGGATTTGAATAGAGGCTGGGGAAATTTGAAAGACAGTCAGTGCAGAATTAATAAAAAAAAATCTGAATTACATGATCATGTGCTGGTCGGAGTGGAGGGAATATTTCTTCGGGTGCATACCCATTCAGCTCCGCTCGCATTTTCTTCTGCCTTGGCTCAAGTCCCGGCCAGCCACCTGCCTGCTTATCTCCTTACCTTTCCTGGAGGAGTGATCTTCCTCCGCTCCCCACCCAGTAGTATCCGGGGCTCGGAGAGTAAAGCCGCATACACACGATCTGTCCATCCGATGAGAACGGTCTGATGGACCGTTTTCATCTGTTAACCAATGAAGCTGACTGATGGTCAGTCGTGCCTACACACCATCGGTTAAAAAACGATTGTTTCAGAACGCGGTGACGTAAAACACAACGACGTGCTGAAAAAAACAAAGTTCAATGCTTCCAAGCATGCGTCGACTTGATTCTGAGCATGCTTGGATTTTTAACCGATGGTTGTGCCTACTGATGATCGGCTTTCAACTATCGGTTAGGAATCCATCGGTTAAATTTAAAACAAGTTGGCTATTTTTTTAACCGATGGATAAATAACCGATGGCGCCCACACACGATCGGTTTGGACCGATGAAAACGGTCCATCAGACCGTTCTCATCGGTTTAACCGATCATGTGTACGCGGCCTAAGACAGGCTGTGAGATGGGTGGCAGCAGCAACATGCAGAGAGTCACCGATTGCCGCCACTACTAGTAAAAAAAAAAAAAATACGTCCTTGGATTTCATTTTAAAAATCTGGTCACCTTACTCAGCAATGGCAGCTCCCATGATGCGCTCCTGATGGTTTCCCTTTAACAGAAACAAAGGCTGATTTATGATAGGTGAGGCTGCAATGGCATTGTTGCAGCCAATATTCTTTCAGATCAAACAATCTGATTAGCTCCTGAATGCAACAGACCTGTTTTGTTCAGTCAGTTCTCATAAATCAAATGCTTTAAATGCGGCAAGCCAGGGGCACAGATAAAGTTAGAAGATCTTCAAAGCTTTTATAAAATGTAGCAGGGACGCAAATTAAAAAAAGTAAATGAATCAGGCTTTTTACTATACATGAGTAACATAAGGGCTCATAAACATGAGTGCCAAAAGAGAATGTCCTGAGCGTACTCCAGGTGTCGCAGAATTGTCGCCAGGGCTCAGCGAATTACAACATTTCTCAAACAAATTGGCAGCTAGTTCTCCTTTGTCAGAGGAGCTCCTGTTCCCTTTACTGGCTGTAGAAAATCACTAGAGTACTAAAGTAAGTTTGATGTAAGTCAATTTTACAAGAACCCTCCTCGTGGAGGCCCACATGTCCTAGAACTAACAGGTAGTCCCAGTGGAGCCTGGTGCTCAATTTTTTGGGGGGGGCTCAATCACCCGCCCGCTCGCTCATCCGCCCGTCAGCCCTGCACTTACCCCATCCAGGTCACAGCTTCGGCGACTTCACCCCTGCATCTCCACCTGTGTCCCAGCGGTCGCTTCTCCTCCCGTCCAGTCCTTTTGGTCTGTTCACAGGTTCTGGTGCGAACTGAACGGGGGGTGTTTGGCTCATCCCTACTGGTAATGTCTCTTCTTGCTGAGACACCAGATGCCTTGTCTGATTCCTCAGGTTTTCTTGCCTTGTCTGTTGTTTTTGGTTAACATTAAACTTTTTGCTCCTCCCATGAACTTCCTGAATTAAGACATGTCTCTGCACTTCCTATTTGCCAGATTATTGTACTCTCTAGCCGAGATTTTTCTCTTGTCACTCCTGTTGCCATCCATATCTCCTCTACCACTCACTACCAACCTTTGGCTTGTTCCTGGACCACGTTTGTGCTTGATCCCAACCTGAAACCACGTGGTACCAACCTTTGGCTTGTTTACTGACTACGATTCTGCTTGATCCCTCCGTGCTATATATTATACTGGAGTTGGGCTTGCTCACCTACTGGTGAGGCGATACTGAGGACCACGACCTGGTACTAACACATAGCAAAACTCATCTCCACCATCAGAAGCTTGGGTAAACACTGGTTAGTGCTTAGACCCCGTACCTCAGATGAGCCTGTGTCATCCGCTAGGGTGACCCGCTGCTGCACTTATCCAGCTGGTTGGTGGGAGCCTCTCTACTGCTATAGCTACTGATCTCTGAGCCTGACCCAGGACAAAGACACTGACAAGCAAAGGTCCACTTTGGGCATTGCAGAAGGCATGACCGTCTCTGCTGTCACAGAAAGTTTTAATAAGGAAGTGGTGTGGCACTATTTTTACATGTGGCCCAATAAGAAGGCACTATAATTCCAGATAAGTACAGCATCTATATTGTTATTAGGGCTTTTATTATTATACTTTATGTTGTAAGGAATACTACTCCATATTCCTGAAAGGTTACCTATTATATCCCGAAGGTCAACGATTAGGTGCCAGACACTGTTTGCAAGTGAATTAGGGGAAAAAAATCATTTGGACCTCATTACGACTTCACTGAGAAAATCAATTCACCTGTAGTGTCATTTAGTGATTCACAGATTAGCTGATAACTCAAGTTCTTAAAAACTGTTTTGCTTGTCCTTATGGGTAGTCATAATTGTGCGCAGCCTATTGTATTAGGGTGTGCACCCCAAAGCTCAAACACACATGCCTTTATATGCAGTCTCAACTGCACTGGACAGCAAAATGAATGGGATAGAGCTCTGTGCTGAACGATTTCCTGTTCATTCACAATACGGAAGCATAATAAACAGTTTACTATGCTTCAGTTATGAATGAACACAGTGAGAGAGTGTTTCCATTGTGTTCATTTAGAAAAGGAAGGGGCTGGTAACTGATATTTACTAGCCTCATCCTCTGCTCTCCATTCTGGAAATGCACCATGGGGGGAAGCCCAGGCAATAGGGGGAATCAGCACCACACGCAGTGATTATGGTGTGCCCAGGCACACCTGGCACACCCCCTGCGCACGCTTATGTGGGTAGTCCGTTGCTCTATATTCTGTCTATGATGGTGTCAGGGATCTCGTGCAGCAGGTACTTATTCCTGTGTAGCGGATGCTTATTCTTATGTACTCTTGTATTCTTATGTACATGTGTAGAGTCATCAGCATAAAAACCCAGGAAAAGCAAGGACAAGTGCATTGGTGCATATATGTGTGCACATAGGCATGTGCACGCATCCATGGATTCTGGTGCCCAGCAGCCAATTTAAACTGAGAGTCTGCCTGGTCTTCAGCTCTGGTTCCTGTGTTCCTGATTCTAGAAAGTCTGCTAACCTTGATCCTGACCCAGCAATGTCTGAAAACCTCTCTTGGATCACCCCTACCTGTTATATCTGCTGCTGGCTTATGTTGCCAACCTCGGCTTGGATTTATGACTATGTCTCCACTTCCTGACTTGGCACACCACTGCCAGCACGTTGCTGACTTCTTCAGCCTGTTCCCGACCTCGAACCTGATCCTGAGCCTGCACCTGTCTGCCTGGCTGTTGCTAAACAAGGCTTGTGACCAGACTTCATACCCTTACTGGAGGGACTTCGGTTGCCGCATACACATGATTAGTCCATCCGATGAGAACGGACCGATGGACCGTTTTCATCGGTTAACCGATGAAACTGACTGATGGTCTGTCGCGCCTACACACCATCGGTTAAAAAAACGTGTCAGAACGCGGTGACGTAAAACACACAATGTGCTGAAAAAAACGAAGTTCAATGCTTCCAAGCTTGCGTCGACTTGATTCTGAGCATAAGTGGCTTTTTAACCGATGGTTGTGCCTACTAACGATTGGTTTTGTTCTATCGGTTAGGAATCCATTGGTTAAATTTAAAACAAGTTGACTTTTTTTTAACCGATGGTTAAATAACCGATGGCGCCCACACACGAACGGTTTTGACTGATGAAAACGGTCCATCAGACCATTCTCATCGGTTTAACCGATCATGTGTATGCGGCATTTGTCCTTCCAGTGCCCTAGCAGTCCCTGTCTCCACTATCAGGGATGCTTGAATGGGAATTACGCAAGAGGCCACCCTCGTCATCTTGGGCCCCACATTCAGGTACGTGACAGGTGGCCGTTTTAGACTAGAGAAGACTTAGAAATATCTTCTAACAAATTCAAAAATCTATTGGTGGAGCTGAAAATAATGGGATAGACAAGAATGTCATTTATGGATCATGTCTTATCCTAACAATAATTTTATTGCAAATTTTCAGATTGTATATGGCTAGCAGTAGGCTAGTAATCATAATGGCTGGGCGACTTTTCCTTCTCTGTATTGTTCCTCTTAGTTCATTAATCTTTTATAATCTGGGACAAGGTATCAGGGGAAAAGGTGCCCTGATGTCCATATGTAGCTAATGAGGCACAGGTGTAAGTGATGCCTAGAATGCAATCTGACTGCAGAAAATACAGATCTGACCTACATTAGACACCACTTAGTAACCACCACTCAGTAACCTTATGGGACAATCAGTTTTTGTAGCAAAAACAAAAGATCAATTATAAAATCATATAGTATTACTGTTAAGTTTCCTTTAAAGTTCAGCTACACCCAAATTGGGTTTGTGGTAGTTGCAGTCCTATTGGATAATAAGTACAATATCTCTTGCGGAGTCCAATGACAACATATATAACTTCCAGTGTTTGTCAACCAGGAAAGAAAGGGTGTCAGGTTCCTCTCTTGCGGCCACTTGTGGCCTACACCACCACTCTCTCGCGGCCACTGTTGCAACATCGGTGGTCCCTGAGCCGAGGTGGTACGAGAGGCCTTCCCTCTGCACATCAGGCTCAGCCGTCAGGTATGTGACACCATCTGTGAATAGCCTTTGGATGGCAAGTTGTTAGCGCGACCCCTTCTTTTTACTTATTTGCTATTTATGTTGTATAACATTTTTGAGTCGCAGCTCACTCTTATTGTCATTCATGGTAAGCGCAGTATTTTTTTTCCCTGTTATAGATGAACTCTGTGATAAGCAAATATTATCTGCAACCCCCCCACCCACCACCAACAATTTTCTGCAGCCTGTGGTGGATGGGCATGCTGGATCGCACAGAAATGATGTCACACTACTTTGAAGACATAGGGCCAGATTCACGTAGAATCGCGGCGGCGTAACGTATCTTAGATACGCAAGAAGGAAACATTTTCACATTTCAACGCGGGAACGACGGCCATACTTGTGCTGTGTAAAGTTAGGGCACCAAAAACGACGACTAACTTTGCGACGGGAAACTAGACTAGCAGCGACGTAGCGAACGCAAAAAAACTTTGTGGATCGCCGTAACTACTAATTTGCATACCCGACGCTGGTTTACGACGCAAACTCCCCCCAGCGGCGGCCGTGGTATTGCATCCTAAGATCCGACAGTGTAAAACAATTACACCTGTCACCGGATCTAAGGGATATCTATGAGTAACTGATTCTTTGAATCAGTCGCATAGATACTCTGAGAGATACGACGGAGTATCTGAGATACTCCGTCGTATCTCCTTTGTGAATCTGGGCCATAATATCTGAGTTGGTAAAGGCATTCGGTTCACACAAAATGGATTTATATTCTTTAAATGTATATTCCTATAGGAGTATATTTTTCAGTTCTTACATAATTTCGCCTTACAAAACAAAATCAAATTTGAATGAAAATTTTACAAATTAATTTCCTAGAAATTGTCCGCTCATCCCTACTCAGCATGCAATTTAAGATAACTTCTACAGACAGTAGCTTTGTGATTATGATGGAGGAAGTTTGCTCATGAATAAACAGGCCAGCGTTTGTTAATTAGCGGTGTTAAAAATCCTAGTGCTGTCATTGCTGTTTTAACTGCACATTATTTGCAAGTCCCACTAACGCATTCGCATCCCAAAACTGAAGACAGCTGGTGCAATTATCATGTGCGATTATCACCATCAACAAATATTTCTGTAAGAACCATCAATTTTACGGCCAAAAATTTTTCACTGTTTTGACCTGCAGATTATTTGTTTTCTGAAGCTGGAACTGGAGGGGAAATGTTTGAGACCGGAATAAGGAATTAAAGGAAATGTGCAGGTTTGTCTAAAAAATTTTTTAATAGAAAAAAAAAAACGAATTAACCCCTTCACGTCAACTGTATGCAAATATGGACTAGGTTTTTTTTCCCATTAGGCCGCCCCTATATTTTCTGTCTCTGTAAATGGATGAGAGACATACATTGTATCACTTTCTGTCCTTGCACAGATAGAAAATAAAGTGTAAAGAAAAAAATAATAATATATATATATATATATATATATATATATATATATATATATATATATATATATATATATATATATTTTTTTTTTTTTTTTTTTAAATACCTAGATCAAGGTTTGAAGTTAGTTAGTGTTTGGGTCAGGGTCAAAGGTCAAGTATGGGGTCAAAGGCCAGGGTCAGCATTTTTTGGACAGGATTTTTTTTTGTAAATTAGTATCAGCAAAATGCACACTATTGTTTCTGGGCTGTACTACGGGTACAAACAACAACTAACATACACATATGTAGTATCACTGCGATCGTCAAGAGCAGGAGAATTTGTTGTTCTTTGGTGGTAGGTTATGATAGTAGCATGAAATATACAGTTACATTTTAAAAAACAATTTTTACTATTTCGAGCCAGTTTTCCTTTGATAATAAAAACAAAATCAGGAAGCGTCCTTTGCAATTTACCACCAAATAAAAGCCCAATCTGTCCTGGAAAAAAAGGCATAATCCACCTGAATGCACACAGTAGTTGGGATGATATGTACGGTTTTACTAACACAAGTCAAAAATTGCAAAATTTGGTCTTAGGCGTTTCGATTTTCTTTACCCTTATGTAACCATGGGGTTAAAGTGTATGTTAACCCTAAGGCCCCATACACACGACCAAACATGTATGCTGAAACTGGTCCGCGGGGCAGTTTCAGCATACATGTTCGGTCGTGTGTGGGCGCGAGCGGGCCGAATTCCAGCAAACATTTGCCCGCCGGGCCTTTTCCCAGCGGGCAAATATTCCTGGACGTGTTTTAAAACCGTCCGCTGGAATCCTGCCCGCTCGGACATGTACGGTCGTCAGTACAGACCTACCGTACATGTCCAGGCGCCCGCCGTCCCTCGCATGCGTCGAATGACTTCGACGCATGCGTGGAAGCCTTTAAATGGCAGGCCCGCCCACGTCTCCGCGTCATCGCCGCGTCATCGTCGCGGCGACGACACGGACACGCCCCGCGTATTGTTTACGCACGGACTTCTGTACGATGGTGTGTACAACCATCGTACAGAAGCCCTCTGGCAGGCATGTACGGTGAAAACGGTCCGACGGACCGCTTTCACCGTACATGTTTGTTCGTGTGTACCCGGCCTAAGAGTACATGCACATAAACGTAAAGGGCATAAAACTCACAGCTTTTTCCTAAACCAGAGGAGCTGCAGGTGGGAAGAACAGCCAATCATAATGCCTTGTACACACGATCGGATTTTCCGTCGGGATAAACTCTGACTTATTTTTCCAATGGAATTTCGTTCAAGCTGTCTTGCATACCCACTGTCACACCAAATTCCGACCGTCAAGAACACGGTGACGTACAACACTACGACGAGCCGAGAAAAATTAAGTTCAATGCTTCTGAGCATGCGTCAACTTGATTCTGAGCATGCGAGTTCCCTACAGACGAACAGAATTTCCATCGGGAAAAAAGAGAACATGTTTTCTTTCTAAATTACGACGGAAAAAGTCCGATGGGGCACACACACGGTCGGAATATCTGATGAAAAAATTCCGTCTGACTTTTTTCCTTGGAAATTCTGACCGTGTGTACGCGGCATAAGAGTGCGTGGCTGTGCATGTTTGTCTTTGTGTAAACGACTATGCTCTTTTGCATCTGCATTTTGCTATATTTTTGTTGATCCTTCCATAAAATAGCCAGGATAGTTTGATAGATAGATATTAATTGATAGATTATCTTTTTTGTGGCCATAATGCTACTTCTAGCACTGGACATTAACCTCATCGACTTGTCGATTGTATACACAGAAGCCGGTGAAAGAAGTTTTTAGCTCTAATCCTTTCCTCCAATGGCTTCTGTATTTACGAGTGACAGCATGCCTCTTTGCCAGGCTCAGGCACAGAACCCCCCCTGCCCCATTGGAAAAAGAAAATATGGACAGCCGCACTCCAAAAAACCTTGATGGTTGTCTTTATTTAAAAAAGGGAAAATGCACTACAAGTCACAGCATCTGACGCGTTTCGCACTATAAATTAGTGCTTAATCACTATGATTAAGCACTAATTTATTACAACTCAATCAGTTGTAGCTAATCACCTTCTCAATCACACACAAAGCGATTTTACTTTCAATTGTGATCATCTGTGGTCATTATGATTAGCTCAGCATGAAGAGATTTCCTGGAGCATTTCCTTACCTGGTAGTGTAACTGAAGCAAACACTTAACTATGGGTGGCAAGACACTGTCACAGGGATCTCCGGGATAAAGTTGTGGACAGGCACAAGTCAGGAGATGGATACAAAAAAATGTCAAAGGCTTTATCAAAGCCTAGAAGCACAGTGCAGTCTATTATTAAGAAGTAGAAGGTATCTGGTACAATACAGACCCTTCCTGGATCAGGACGCTGCTCCAAACTGGATAGAAAAGCCAGGAGGAAACTGGTCAGATAGTCTACCACTCTGAAGCAGTTGCAGGAATTTATGAGCACAAAGAGTGGTCATTAGAATTTAGCTCTAGGGTCCCCAACCCGAGAGCAAAATGGGGGGAATAAATGGGCCATTGTTGGACTATCACGGTACTGGTAGTATATGTGGGTAGTGTACAACAAAACAAGTAAAAAATAATAGAAAACAATTTTATTAAATAAAATGTCGATAACGACACAAAGGGGATACATTGGTAACAAAACAACACATAATGTATGACCAACAAAATCGCCAGTATAGTAGTCCCCAGAAGGGGGAGAAGCATAGTGGGTAGAAGGTCATATCATGACATCTTAACTAGTTTCGTGGCTGTACGCCACTTCATCAGAAGAGTCTATTGGACCCACAAGGGAGGGGGACCACATAACGTCCCATGGTGGCGTCGGGGTAAGGACGCCTACCAGTGGTACTGTGCACCAGGTAAGGTGACAGGAATGTGACCTCGAGATTCCTGTCACCTTACCTGGTGCACAGTACCACTGGTAGGCGTCCTTACCCCGACGCCACCATGGGACCTTATGTGGTCCCCCTCCCTTGTGGGTCCAATACCATGGATCCCCCTCTGTGGAGGCTACTAGTGGCCCGAGAAATCCTTATCCGGGCTCCTGTTCTCGGGGCCCCCTACTTGCACTACAAATCCCTGTATTCAAGTAGGTCCATTCGCCCATACACGTGCCCCATGGTCGGTACACGGGACCCTCTGAGGTGACGGCCGCCTCCCCCGCTGGCTTCATATGTGGGGGGGTTTTTAGACTCTTCTGATGAAGTGGCGTACAGCCACGAAACTAGTTAAGATGTCATGATATGACCTTCTACCCACTATGCTTCTCCCCCTTCTGGGGACTACTATACTGGCGATTTTGTTGGTCATACATTATGTGTTGTTTTGTTACCAATGTATCCCCTTTGTGTCGTTATCGACATTTTATTTAATAACATTTTTTCTATTATTTTTTACTTGTTTTGTTGTACACTACCCACATATACTACCAGTACCGTGATAGTCCAACAATGGCCCATTTATTCCCCCCATTTTGCTCTCGGGTTGGGGACCCTAGAGCTAAATTCTATATATCTAGATTCTGGATGATGGTACGCCCCCTTAAAGTCTATAAATGTTATACACCCTCAGAGGTTATATATCAAAGAGTGGTCATTGTGTGCATGTGACAATAATATTACAAATTCTCCACAAATGTGGCTTATATGGGAGGGTTTAAAAAAAAGCCACTCCTCAAGAAAGGCCACATGCAGTAACCACTGAGCGTTGCCAAAACGAACCTTGAAGATTCTATGGCCACATGGAAACAGGTGTTATGGTCAGATAAGACTAAATTTTAATTATTTGTCCTAAACACCAAACGATATGTCTGGCGAAAATCAATACAGCTCACCATCCAAAAAACACCATTCCTACAGTAAAGCATGGAGGTGGTAATATCCTGTTATGGGGTATTTCTCTGCAGCAGGGACTGGAGTACTTGTCAGGATAGAAGGAAAAATGGATGGGGCAAAATACTGTCATATTCTTGAGGAAAATCTGCTACCCTCTGGCAGAAAGTTGTCACCGGGAAGAAGGTTTACCTTCCAACATGACAATGACCCAAAACACATAGCAAAAATGACCACACAGTGGTTGAAGGAAAAAAAGGTGAATGTCCTTGCATGACCTAGTCAGAACTCAGACTTAAACCTCATTGAAAATCTGTGGAATGACTTGAAGACTGCAGTCCACAAACGGTCACCATCAATTTGAACTGAACGTCTGCAAAGAAGAGTGGGCAAATATTGCAAAGTCTAGGGGCCAGATTCAGAAAGGAGATACGACGGCGTATCTCTGGATACGCCGTCGTATCTCTGCGTGTGCGGCATCGTATCTATGCGCCTGATTCATAGAATCAGTTGCGCATAGATTTCCCTAAGATCCGACAGGTGTAAGTCTCTTACACCGTCGTATCTTAGGCTGCATATTTACGCTGGCCGCTAGGTGTCGCTTCCGTCGATTTCAGCGTAGAATATGCAAATTAGGTAGATACACCGATTCACAAACGTACGTCCGCCCGGCGCATTTTTTTTACGTTGTTTGCGTTAGGCTTTTTCCAGCGTATAGTTACCCCTGTGTCTATGAGGCGCAGCCAATGTTAAGTATGGCCGTCGTTCCCGCGACAAAATTTGAATTTTTTACGTCGTTTGCGTAAGTCGTTCGCGAATAGGGCTGGACGTAATTTATGTTCACGTCGAAAGCATGACGATTTGCCGACGTCATTTGGAGCATGCGCACTGGGATTCAGTCGCGGCCGGCGCATGCGCAGTTCGTTCGGCGCGGGGACGCGCTTCATTTAAATGATACACGCCCCCTACCCGCCAAATTTGAATTCCGCCAGGTGATTTACGCTATGCCGCCGCAACTTTACAGGCAAGTGCTTTGTGAATAAAGCACTTGCCTGAAAAACTTGTGGCGGTGTAACGTAAATGACATACGTTACGCCAGCAGAAAGATCCGCTGATCTTTCTGAATCTGGCCCTAGATGTGCATAGTTAGTAGAGACATATCCCAACAGACTAAAGGCTGTAATTAAAGCAAAAGGTGGTTCAACAAAATACTGACACAAGGGGGTGATCCTTTTTCCAACTCAGTGATTCCGTTTTTTTATATTTTGAAAAAGCTTTTTTGACATGTTGGTGTTATATGTTTCACTTGAATGTTCCCAGTTGAGGTTCCTTACAGCGGGCTTGTTGTGAACTATTTTTTTTCTACTTCATTACAAGTTCTTTCAATTGCATCCTGACTGAGTGTGTGTTATTGCCGCTGCAACCCACCCACTGATAGATAGATAGATAGATAGATAGATAGATAGATAGATAGATAGATAGATAGATAGATAGATAGATAGATAGATAGATAGATAGATACCGTATTTATAGCGGTATAACGCGCTCCCGCGTATACCGCGCACCCCTAAAGTTGCCCCGAATCCTGTGGAAAAAAAGTTTTTTTTGTACTTACAGTTTTGGTGTCTTGCGCGGCGTCCAT
The DNA here is from genome assembly GCF_905171775.1 of Rana temporaria. Taxonomy (NCBI): domain Eukaryota; kingdom Metazoa; phylum Chordata; class Amphibia; order Anura; family Ranidae; genus Rana; species Rana temporaria. Next base: position 41,702,108 of record NC_053496.1, on the reverse strand, counting down.
CGGCGGCCTCGTCGGGTCCGGCGTCTGTCTGCGGCTTCGGGTGTCCTCTTCGTCGGGTCCGGTGTCCTTCTGCGGCTTCGGGTGTCCTCTTCGTTGGGTCCGGCGCCCTTCTGCGGCTTCGGGTGTCCTCTTCGTCGGGTCCGGCCTCCTTCTGCGGCGTCCTCGCGTCCTCCCCGCTCGTTTTCCGCGCCGAGTTTGAATACTGCGCCGACATATACAGAGCGCAGTACACTCGTGTATTGTCGGGCAGGCTCGGCAACTCTCGCACTGACGTCCCGTACGTCCAGGACGTGAGCGCGGAAGGAGCCGAGACTGCCCGACTATACCCGAGTGTACTGCGCCCGGTATATGTCGGCGCAGTATTCAAACTCGGCGCGGGAAAGCGGGTATCGGCGTATACCGCGCACCCACGATTTTGCCCTGATTTTCAGGGCAAAAAAGTGCGCGGTATACGCCGATAAATACGGTAGATACCGATAGAAGTAATGTTTTATTTGTCTGATACTCTTCTTCACAATCTTGGTAAACAACTTTTATATCTTTTTGCAGCGTATTTGCACCCAGCTACGAGTTAATAACATATAATAAAACGCTCACGCTTGCACTGGTTGAACATCCATTGGCCTTAGCAAAGAAATTCAATCTTGTTTCCACTTATCATCGACGGGAAGCAGATCTTCTCTGTGGATGCTGCCAGGTCAGTCCTTGAAGTTTGATGTTCCTTAATATACACAACAAATAAACCTCTTTGGAGTGATCTCAGATGCTGCGGCACACGCATCTCCATGACAACTGCCTAAGTAGCTAATAACTCCATCATTCTCCCATCTCCGACTTTCATCTCTACGTTGGCTGGTACTTTGCATGGAGCCGCTCATTTGGATCCCGGGAATTGCATCTGTGACAGACAATGTAACCCAGATAGGGGAATGAAAGGAGAAATCCTGCCGTAATTGTGAGGACGCAGAGATCAAATGGGTCAGAGGACAACAGTGCGGACAGACGTCATTACCTTCAATACATCATTACTTCTCCAATGCAGAGAGTGCCTTTCATATTTCCTTTATTGAGTTTAAATATGAATGCGGCAAAAAGCTAAAAGTTCCCTATTAAAGTGTGTGTGAGGCCACAGAATCAGCATAATAGAACAATAACTAACATGGGGTCAACAATGGCAACCTGACTGCAATTTCCAAGTACAGCTTTATTTTTAATTCAAAATAGATAATTTAACTATGGTTGCTGAACGCTGAAACAGAGCCGCTTAGTGTCACTTATACCATACATCATTATAGTGTAACCGTCATCAGATGGATTTTTTATGATAAGTGTATGCATGCCTAGGGGTGTATTTATAAAAAAAAATGCATATCAATTCATCCAGTGGAATTGCATGTTCATTCGTTCTGTGCTATTTCATATGCTGGTCAAAGGTTTTTCATTGATTTACTATGGAAAATATCACATTTGACCACTAGATGGTGCTTCATAGGAAATCCTGAGCACCATCTAGTGGCCACACATGGTATTTTATGATAAAATTACGTGTGTGGCATGTGAGTAGGTGGAGGGTAAGCAGATTACCAACATACGTGGAAGAGTTGGATAACAACGCAGCCATGGATCTTCAACACAGCAAAGACATGGACCACTGGAAAGGTAAGTATTAAGCATTAGCTAAGGCTTGGGCCAAATTCAGTTTAAACTTAACCCAAGGAAACTGTCACATGACAGCAGGTCGCCATCCCAAATAGCTATGACCATGGTATTCTGCATGTAACAAAGGGGTGGGGATGCTGGTTACATCATTGATCTAATATGGCCACATAGAAATATTTTGACAAGGACATTATCCAAATATAGCTATGTGGCCATCTAAAATCAATGATGTACCTATCATTCTTACCCCTTTGGTTATATGCAGCTTCGGGGTGGGAAATTTCATGGCTGTGGCTGATTGGAATGGTGGCCTGCTGTCATGTGAAAGTTTCCCAGAGGTACCTTAGCTCAGGGTTTGACAAATTTGCTTGGAATCTAGGAGCCAGCTAAAAAAGTTAGGAGCCAGAAAACGCACCCCGTCCCGACGAGCTTGCGCGCAGAAGCGAACACATACGTGAGCAGCGCCCGCATATGTAAACGGTGTTCAAACCACACATGTGAGGTATCGCCGCGATTAGTAGAGTGAGAGCAATAATTCTAGCCCTAGGCCTCCTCTGTAACTTAAAACATGCAACCTGTAGATTTTTTTAAACGTCGCCTATGAAGATTTTAAAGGGTAAAAGTTTGTCGGCATTCCACGAGCGGACGCAATTTTGAAGCGTGACATGTTGGGTATGAATTTACTCGGCGTAACATTATCTTTCATAATATGAATTAAAATGGGGATAACTTTACTGTAGTCTTATTTTTTAATTAAAAAAAGTGTAATTTTTTCCCAAAAAAGTGTGCTTGTAAGACCGCTGCGCAAATACGGTGTGACAGAAAGTATTGCAACGATCACCATTTTATTCTCTAGGGTGTTAGGATAAAAAATATATATAGTGTTTGGGGGTTCTAATTAGAGGGAAGAAGATGGCAGTGAAAAATAGTGAAACATTACATTAGAATTGCTGTTTAACTTGTAATGCTTAACTTGTAATACCAACGGCCACCACCAGATGGCGCCAGTTCACATCTGGTGGTAATAACTTGTAATACCAACGGCTCACCACCAGATGGCGCCAGCTCACAGAATTTTTTTTTTCTTTGCCCACCTTCCAAGCCAAGTCGCCAGGACACTATTTCTAGACGCCATGGCGACCTGGCGACCGGGATTTGTCGAGCCCTGCCTTAGCTTATCCTTAGTAAGTATATCATTGGATAATATAATTGACGTAATATGGCCACAGGGTCAATGACATTATCCAAATATGGCCATGTGACTATGTTAGGTCAATGATGTCATCCATTCCCATTTTGTACATGTGGCTATGGTGCAGGGAATTCTATGGCAGAGGTGACTGGGATGATGGGTTGCTGTCATGTGAAGGTTTCCCGCAGGTACCTTAGCACATTCTTTGTAAGTATAATATTGGATAACATCATTCATCTAATATGGCCATATTTGGCCAATGACATTATCGAAATATGGCCATGTTACCATGTTAGTTCAATGATGTCACCAGTATCTCCTCCCCTTTGGTACATGTTGGGCAGGGAATTCTATGGTGGAGGTGATTGGGATGATGGCCTGCTGTCATCATGTGAAGGTTTCCTGCAGGTACCTTAGCTCACCCTTAGTAAGTATACATCTTTTTTTGGGGTGGAATAGGTTTTGTTTTATTTACTACTATTACTGACAAGGTTGTTTAATGCCACGTACACACGATCGGATTTTCTGTCAGAAAAACCTTGGTTTTTCCAACGGAATGACGCTCAAACTTGGCTTGCATACACACGGTCACACAAATATTCTCGGAACTTTCGTCTTTTAAGAACGCGGTGACGTACAACACTACGACGGGCCGAGAAAATTAAGTTCAATGTTTTTTTGAGCATGCGTCGGAATTTTGCGTGTTGGAATTGCTACAGACGATCGGATTTTCCGATAGGAATTTTTTCCATCGGAAAATTTGAGAACCAGCTCTCAATTTTTTGCTGGCGGAAATTCTGACAGCAAAATTCCGATGGAGCCTACACACACACGGTAGGAATTTCTGTTCAAAAGCTCACATTGGACTTTTGCTGTCAGAATTTCTGATCCTGTGTACGGGGCATTAAGGAAACCTGTGCTTTGATCATGCAATTCATGGAGGTACTTGTCAACTGAATGAAGCTGAAGGAGAGCAAAGGGTAGGTAAGTCTTATGGGGGGAGGGGCAAATAAGTAAACCCTGGGGGCCAGATCCACGAAGAAGTTACGTTGGCGTATCTATTGATACGCCACGTAACTTCTAGGATGCTCCGGCGTATCTTTGTTTTGTATCCACAAAACAAGATACGCCTGAAGCTGGCGTACGTCTTAGTATGCCGTTGGATCTAAGGTGCATATTTACGCTGGCCGCTAGGTGGCACTTCCGTTGATTTCCGCGTCGAGTATGCAAATTAGCTAGATACGCCAATCCACAAACATACGTCCGCCCGGGGGATTTTTTTACGTCGTTTACGTAAGGCTTTTTTCGGGGTAACGTTGCCTCTGCTCTATGAGGCGTACGCAATGTTAAGTATGGACGTCGGGCCAGCGTAGAATTTTTCATCGTGTACGTCGTTTGCGTAAAACGTTTGCGAATAGGGCTTTGCGTAAATTACGTTCACGTCGAAAGCATTGACTATTTGCGACGTGATTTTGAGCATGCGCACTGGGATACCCCCACGGACGGCGCATGCGCCGTTCAAAAAATACGTAATTTACATGGGGTCAAGTAGAATTTACATAAAACACGCCCACATCTTTATCATTTGAATTCCGCACCCTTACGCCGGCAGATTTACGCTACGCCGCCGTAACTTTAGAGGCAAGTGCTTTGTGAATACAGCATTTGCCTCTCAAAGTTGCGGCGGCGTAGCGTTACTACGATACGCCCATTTAAAGTTACGCCGATCTACGTGGTTCTGGCCTTGGATGTGTAAAGTGCAGGTTCTTTCAAAGACTGAATCTTCTCCGCTAAGCTGCGTTCGCTAAGTGAATTCAGGACTCGGTAACCAGCCACAGCCAATACTGAATCCCGTTGATCGTGTTCCAGAGTCTTCTAACTCGTGTTGGCGAGATTTTATTTAGTCCCACAGAATTCATACCAGTTGTTGCTCGTTCGTGATTGATTCATTATGAAAGCCGCCATTCGCTGTCAGTTGGGAAATCAAAGATCGTCAGCAATATTGCAACTCTCAGGCCGCAATGTCTGCAGTAGTGGTTGGGGGAACGCGGCTGGATGGAGCTTGGCACCATCGGCGGTATGGGCTGTGCACAAAGCGAGAGGGATGATGTTTTGCCAGCAGAAAAAGAAATTAGGTAAAAAAAAAAAAGCAACAGAGAGAAAAAGGAGAGCAGATGGAGAGAGGAGGAAACATGCAGGCAGCTGATAGCGTCTCTGTGTAAAGCTGCGTGCTTTCATGTCGATGTCTTTGTGGATGCAGGGAGATCATGTAACGGTTTGCCCTCGCACAGTGCAGCAATCAGTCAAGCCAGAAAAATTGGGCAAGGTTCCACAATATTGTTCTGTACGGAAGATGAGCCAGATGTTAATTCGTTTTTTCACAAATCCAGCAGAAACAAGCTTAGTAAAGAGAATTTGTTTTTACAAATTTTAGGTTTTAATTTTCATCTTTTAAAGAATGACTAGAAACACATTTTGAAGTCAACTCTACGGGGCAGATCCACATACATAGACTGCGCCCGGCGCAGATGTGAGATACGCTACGCCGCTGTAACTTACCTGGCTTTGGTTTGAATCCTCAACAAATTTGCGCCGTAAGTTACGGCGGCGTAGTGTATGTCTCGCGGCGGAATTCAAATTGGGCGGGTAGGGGGCGTGTTTCATTTAAATGAAGCGCGTCCCCGCGCCGAACGAACTGCGCATGCGCCGTCCGTAAAAACTCCCAGGGTGCATTGCTCCAAATGACGTCGCAAGGACCTCATTGTTTTCAACGTGAACGTAAATGGCGTCCAGCCCCATTCACGGACGACTTACGCAAAAAACGTAATATTTTCAAAATTAGACGCGGGAACGACGGCCATACTTAACATTGAGTACGCCACCATATAGCAGCTTTAATTATACACCGGAAAAAGCCGAACGGAAACGACGTAAAAAAATGCAAAAGCCGGTCGTACGTTCGTGGATCATCAGAAATAGCTAATTTGCATACTCGACGCGGATTACGACGTGAACGCCGCCTAGCGGACGCCGAAAAATTGCAGCTAAGATCCGACGGCGTACGAAGACGTACGCCTGTCGGATCTAACACAGATGCCGTCGTATCTTGTTTTGTGGATACCAAAACAAAGACACGCCGCGCAAAGTTCGAAATTACGTGGAGTATCAAGAGATACGCCACGTAATTTCTTTGAGGATATGCTCCTACATCTTTTCAAGGTAATAGATATGAACATGAAAGTCATAAAACCTTGCTTCTATTCATTATTTGTAAATATACTATATGGTCAAAATGTTGTGGACTCCTTCGGAATGGTTAGTATTATTATTATTATTATTATACGGAATTTATATAGCGCCAACAGTTTGCACAGCACTTTAACAATATAAAGGGAGACAGTACAGCGACAATACAATTCAATACAAGAGGGTTAGGAGGGCCTTGCTCCACTGACATTATAATCTAACAAAAAGGGGATGGTGGAACAAAAAGTTAAAGCTGAGGTCCACCCTAAAAATAAACTTCACATTAGTAGGTTTCTTTTAATCTAAAAGAGAAAAAACATTTTGTTAAAAAAAAAAAAAAAAAAATGTACTTGCTTGAAAATCTGACAGGCTAAGGTGGTATAGGGCATGTTGGGGTGATATAGGGTAGTTTGGGGTGGTATAGGGCAAGTTAGGGTTGCATAGGGCAGGTTGGGGTGGTATAGGGCAAGTTAGGGTGGTACAGGGCAGGTTGGGGTGGTATAGTGCAAGTTAGGGTGGCATAGGGCAAGTTGGGATGGCATGGGAAAGGTTGGGGTGGCACAGGGCAAGTTAGGGTGGCATTGGGCAGGTTGGGGTGGTATAGGGCAAGTTATGGTGGCATAGGGCAGATTGAGGTGGTACAGGGCAAGTTAGGGTGGCACAGTGCAAGTTGGGGTGGCATGGGAAAGTTTGGGGTGGCACAGGGCAGGCTGGGTGATACAGGGCAGGCTGGGGTGGCACAGAGCAGGCTGGGGTGGTACAGGGCAGGCTGGGATTGCACAGGGCAGGCTGGGCATGTCAGCTAAAAAAAAATAAAACGGGATGGTGTCACCCCTCTAGCGGGTGTCACCCGGTGCGGACCGCACCCCCCGCACCCCCCTAGCAACGCCTCTATCCTGCCCTAATAGATAGAAGGCTCTTTCACCTTCTGCATTCTCCCTTACACCTCCATAGATTGTAATATCTTTTACCTTCATTTCCTTCTTTATACCTTAATAGATTGTAAGCTCTTTCACCTTCTGTGTTATCCCTTACACTTTATTAGAGTGTAATCTCATCTACCTTCTGTATCCTCCCTTATACACTAAAAGATTGTAAGCTGTTTCACTTTCTATATTCCACTTACACTTAACAGATTGTAAGCTCCTCTGTCTTTTTATCCTTCCTCATACCTCAACAGATCGTAAGCTTTGCTACTTTCTCTATCTTTCCTTGTACCCTTATAGATTTTAAACCCTTCGACCTTCTGAATCCTCCCTTCTTTCTCTTTGTCAGCCTTTCCACATTCTCTGGGGCAGATCCACAAAGAAATTACGCCGGCATATCTATTGATACGCCGGCGTAATTTCAAAATTCCTGCGTCGTATCTTTGTTTGCTTGATCTGACAGGCGTACGTCTTCGTACGCCTTTGGATCTTAGATGCAATTTTTTGGCGGCCGCTAGGTGGTGTTTCCGTCGTAATCCGCGATGAGTATGCAAATTAGGGAGCTGCAGTGGCTCAACGCGATTGGCACTGCGCTGACAAGCCATTCACCTCTGCAGCTAGGGGTTCGGATCCCGGTCTCGGCTGCATGTGAATTGAGTTTGGTGGTCTCAGCCCGGCTCCTGGTGGGTGTGCTATGCGAGGTAAGCCTGCGCTTAGTATGCCCACCCCCCTCCCTCAAAAACCACCACACTTACACGCACTCGAAATTAGGTTAACATGCATGCACTTTGACCACGCAGACTCTAAAAAGAGAGGCGAAAGACTAACGGGGCTGGTTGAGCGGGCTAGGTCCTCTCACTCCCTTGTAGGGAGTCCCTCTTCCCCGTTGGGCTTCAAAGCGGAGCAGGTAGGACGGTCTGTGTGGGAGGACCCCCTCACACACCCGCCATTGCCACCCAGGGCATGGAGAAAGGTGGCAGATTGCCTCTGGGGGAGGCCTGCCTACTCCCAACTCCTGCAGTCCAGCTCCTCTCTCGAGTACACGCACAAAATACACTAAAAGAAAAAAAAAGAGTATGCAAATTAGCTATTTACGGCGATCCACGAACGTACCTCGGCCCGGCGCATTTTTTCCGTCATTTGCGTTTGGCTTTTTCCGGGGTATAGTTAAAGCTGCTATATGGTGGCGTACTCAATGTTAAGTATGGCCGTCCTTCCCGCGTACAAATTTGAATTTTTTGCGTCGTTTGCGTAAGTCGTTCGCGAATAGGAATTTGCGTAGAATGACGTCACCGTCGTAAGCATTGGCTGGTTCCGGTTTAATTTCGAGCATGTGCACTGGGATACCCCCAGGGACGGCGCATGCGCAGCTAAAAAAAAACGTTGATTATATCGGGTCACGACGTATTAACATAAAACACGCCCCCATCACTTCCATTTGAATTCCGCGCCCTTACGCCGCAACAGATACGCTACGCCGCGTAGCGTATCTTGGCCCTCTATCTTCTCTATGCCCTAATAGATTGTAAGCTCTTCCACATACCATACATTTGGTATTTATGTATTTTTCTAATCACTGAATTGATGGTTTGTTGTAGATATAGTGGAAAAATATTGTATCATGTATTGGGTTTATTGCTTTGTCAGATTGGGAACACCCCCACTCCTGTCTTGGGGAAAGCCTTTTAGCTCACTTTCTGGCCCTTTGCTACCATAATTTGTCTTCCCTTTCAACTGTAATGAAACTAAATTAGCATTTATAGAAAACAGAGATATGTTTGAATTGCGATGTGCGTGTTGTTTTCACGCCCATGACTCATATACGTTCCTTTAAAATGAATAATCATTTCTGCTATTTTACATAAACGCAGGAAAATTATCTCTCCATGTGGCCCAGCCAATGGAACCAGCAAGGCTCCCTCTCATAAAGCCGATCGTTCACAAGGGATTGTGGGTAATGACAAGTGAAAATCAACTCTTTTCTTCTGTGTTTGTTTTGGTGAAAAGAGGAAAAAAATATTAAATTTAATCTCCTATAGATGTGAATTGACTGATTTTCAAAAATAATCCACAGTAACATTACAAAGTGTAATACATCCAGCTTCCAAAATCTGGAGCCGAAACAAATAAATATAAATATTACACAGAATGCTGAGATATATATATATATATATATATATATATATATATATATATATATATATACACATACATACATACATATACATACACACATACATACATACATACATACATACACACACACATATATATATATATATATATATATATATATATATATATATATATATATATATATATATATACACACACAGTGGGGAAAATAATTATTTTATTCCCTTGCAGATTTTGTAAGTTTGCCCACTTACAAAGAAATGAAGGGTCTATTAATTTTATCATAGGTGTATTCTAAATTATAGAGACAGAGGGGCAGATCCTCAAAGAAATTACGCCGGCGTATCTGTTGATACGCCGCGTAATTTCAAATGTTGCGCGTCGTATCTTTGTTTTGGTATCCACCAAACAAGATACGACGGCATCTGTGTTAGATCCGACAGGCGTACGCCTTAGTACGCCGTCGGATCTAAGATGCAATTTTCCGGCGGCGTTCACGTCGTAATCCGCGTCGAGTATGCAAATTAGCTTTTTCCGACGATCCACGAACGTACGAGCGGCCGTCGCATTCTTTTACGTTGTTTCCGTTCGGCTTTTTCCGGCGTATAGTTAAAGCTGCTATCTGGTGGCGTACTCAATGTTAAGTATGGCCGTCGTTCCCGCGTATAATTTTGAAAATTTTACGTCATTTGCGTAAGTCGTCCGTGAATGGGGCTGGACGCCATTTACGTTCATGACGAAAACAATGACGTCCTTGCGACGTCATTTGGAGCAATGCACCCTGGGAGTTTTGACGGACGGGGCATGCGCAGTTCGTTTGGCACGGGGACGCGCTTCATTTAAATGAAACACGCCCCCTACTCGCCGCATTTGAATTCCGCGCCCTTACGCCGCGAGAAATACACTACGCCGCCGTAACTTACGGTGCAAATTCTTTCTGGATTCAAACCAAAGCCAGGTAAGTTACGGCGGCGCAGCGTATTTCAGATACGCTGCGCCGGTGCAGATCTTTGAGGATCTGCCCCAGAATATTAACCCAAAATCCAGAAAAAAACACATGATACAAATGGTATAAATTGGATTGCAGTTCAGTAAGTAAAATAAATATTTGATCCCCAAGCAAAACACGACTTGGTGGAGAAACCCTTGTTGGCAAGCAAAGAGGCAAGACGTTTCTTGAAAGTGGTTACCAGTAGGGATGAGTCTAACACCCCTTGGTTCGGTTCGCACCAGAAAATGCGTGCAGGCAAAAAAAATGTGCGAATATGTAAACAATGTTTAAGTCTTTGGGACACGAACATGAAAAATCAAAAGTGCTAATTTTAAAGGCTAAGACCCCTTTTACGCTGGGGCGTTTTTCAGGTGCTTTGACGTTAAAAAATTGCGTCTGTAACGCGCCTGAAAGAAGCCTCATCTGCAATCCCAATATGAAAGCCCGAGTACTTTCAGAGCCCTTTCACACTACCAGCGCCCGAAAAATGCTGGTAAAGCTCCGCTAAGACCCCTTTCACACTGGAGCGTTTTTCAGGTGCTTTGGCGTTAAAAAAAGTGCCTCAATGGGAAGGGGCACTTTAGAAACAGTGGGGCAGATTCATCAAAGAGATACGACGGCGGATCTCCTGATCCGCCGTCGTACCTCTGAGTCCAGCCGGTCGGATCTATGAGGCTGATTCATAGAATCAGATTCCGCATAGATCTCCCTTAGATCCGACTGGTGTAAGTGACTTACACCAGTCGAATCTTAGGCTGCAATCTACCGCCGGCCGCTAGGTGTCGTCGCTTTTTTTTACGCGTCGGATATGCAAATGAGGAGAACCGCCGATTCAAGTCCGTACGCCCGCCCGTCGCTTTTTTTTAACGTCGTTTGCGTTCGGCTTTTTCCGGCGGATAGCTACCCCTGCTATATGAGGGGTAGCTAATGTTAAGTATGGCCGTCGTTCCTGCGTCGAGATTCAAATTTTTACGTAGTTTGCGTAAGTCAATCGGGAATACGGATGGCCGCAATTGACGTAGCCGCCGCAAACAATGACGTCCTAGCGACGTCATTTGGAGCATGCGCACTGGGAAAGGCGCGGGAACGTGCCTGATTTAAATTGTACACTCCCCCTAGCCGCGGAATTTGCATTCCGCCGGGGGAGTTACGACCCGACGGTGCAATTTTCGAGGTAAGTGCTTTGTGAATACTGCACTAGCCTCGCTAAATTGCACCGGCGGATCGTAAAACACGTAGATCAAGCGGATCTAAAGATCCGCTGATCTACATGAATCTGGCCCAGTGTATTCAATGCTCCTAAAGCTGCAAAGAAGTTGCTTGTAGGACTTTTTTTGACACCCTGAAAAACGCCCCAGTGTGAAAGGGGTCTTATATGCAAGTTACTGCCATACAAAAGGATATGGGGTGCCAGGTCCTGACCCAGGGGACATGTATCAATGCAAAAAAAAGTTTTTAAAAAAAGACAGTTTTTTCAGTAGCAGTGATTTTAATAATGCTGTAATGTATTGTTGGCTCCCGGTAATATAATTAAAAAATCATTGAAAAAAACTGCATGCGGTCCCCCCTCCCTCTCCAGTCCATACCAGGCCCTTACCCAGTCTGGTATGGATAGTAACCATTTCACCCCCGGAAGAATATACCCCCTTCCTGACTGGGCCATTTTTTGCGATACTGCACTGCGTCGCTTTAACTGACAATTGCGCTGTCGTGCGATGCTGTACCCAAACAAATTTTATGTCCTTTTTTTCCCACAAATAGAGCTTTCTTTTGGTATTTGATCACCTCTACGGTTTTTATTTTTGAAAAAAAAAGACAGACAATTTTGAAAAAGAAAACACAATGGGCTAGATTCAGGTAGGAGATACGATGGCGTATCTCCAGATACGCCGTCATATCTCTGAGTTGCGGCGTCGTATCTATGCGCCTGATTCTTATAATCAGTTACGCATAGATTTGACTAAGATCCGACCGGCGAAAGTCTCTTACGCCGTCGTATCTTAGTTGCAATTTTACGCTGGCCGCTAGGTGGCGCTTCCGTAGATTTACGCGAGGAATATGCTAATTAGGTAGATACGCTGATTCACAAACGTACGTACGCCCGGCGCATTTTTTTACGTCGTTTACGTTAGGCTTTTTCCAGCGTAAGGTTGCTCTTGGGTCTATGAGGCGTACGCAATGTTAAGTATGGATGTCGTTCCTGCGTCGAATTTTTTAATTTTTACGTCGTTTGCGTAAGTCGTTCGCGAATAGGGTTGTACGTAAGTTATGTTCATGTCTAAAGCATTGACGATTTGCGGCGGAATTTCGAGCATGCGCACAGGGATTGTTTTACGAATGGCGCATGCGCCATTCGTAAAAAAATCGTCAAATACGTGGGGTCACACTAAATTTAAATAAAACACGCCCACATCATCCAAATTTGAATTAGGCGGGTTTACGCCGGAGCACATACGTTACGCTGCCGTAACTTAGGGCGCAAGTTCTTTCAGAATACGGAACTTGCGCCCTAATTTACGGCGGCGTAACGTATCGGAGATACGTTACGCCCGCACAAGATTACACAAGGGCTACCTGAATCTAGCCCAATATTTTTAACTTTTTTCTATAATAAATATGCCATATATAAGAAAAAACGATATGTATTCTTCTACATATTTTTGGTAAAAAAAAAATATTGATTGGTTTGCCCAAAAGTTGTCTACAAAATAGGGGATTGATTTATGGCATTTTTATTTTTTACTAGTAATGGCAGTGATTTTTATCGGGACTACGACATTACGGCGGACATATCAGACACTTTTGAATATGATAAAAGTGTAGCGCTTATTTTGATGAAAAAGTCAGTTAACAACACATATCAAATGTTGTAAACATACATATATATGAAATCTTGTGTGATCCGTAAAAAAATAAAAAAAGATCAGAACGAAGCAGTCCTCTATTTTGACCACACACAAATAACAGTCCAAAAGTGTAGAAAAAACTGCAAGGTTGAAATGAAAAGTCCCACATGGATGTGACCCTCTCTGTGAAAGGATAGAGACACCACCACCAATGTAAGAGGGAGGCTTACCAGATGGCGTTGACTTGGTGAGGTTTATACCACCCAAGTCAAAACAGGCTTATAGAATCACTCAGCAAGATGTATCCAGCTGGTCCTGAATCCACATATCAGTCGGCACCGCAAATTCCAGTAAACACCAGGAAGTGTAAATACATGTAGTCTTGTTGGAGCCAGAGATACATTAACCACATAACATGCGTAATGGGAAAAAAACTCATAGTGTGATACCGTACAACAGTGCCGATCCTGACCTCCTGGGGCCCTAAGCTAAATTACATTTACATGTCACATTAAAGTTGAGAAGCGGGGGGGGGGGGGGGTTGCTGCCGAAAAGAGAAGCGGGGGGGGGGGGGGCGCTGCGGACAGTGGCATGTCACAATAAAGATTAAAGTTGAGAAACGTGTAACTTGACATCTTACATTAATGTGAGAAGCGGGGGCGTTCTGATTTCTTACCTCTTCTCCATGGATAATTGCGGGAATGATAATCTTGGTCTTGGAGGAGCTGGGTTAGACCTTACAGGTATATTCTCCAACACTAGTTAGACCAGGGGTGCCCAACCAGTGGCCCGGGGGCCACATGTGGCCCGCGGAGCCCTATGATGTGGCCCGCGACCTCCTGCTCTGGGTTGGCTGGTTGGCAAGCCCAGATTGCAGGTTGCGGACCTGCCACCCAAGAGTATCAGTGTTGTAAATGAAGCCGGCGGTAGAGGAAGCCATCAGCTTTTCAGAAAGTGCACCACACCTGCAGGATATAATCAACATTTATGGCAAAGGGCAGGAGCAGCTTTTGAAGGAGAGGCACCATCTTTCATATTCCATGCTGGCCGTTTGCCGCATGTCAGTGGCGGCTGGTGCTCAAAATTTTTGGGGGGGCGCAAACGAAAAAAAAAAAAATTGCAGCCTCACTGTGCCCATCACATGCAGCCACTGTGCCATCAAATGCAGCCACTGTGCCATGCCACCAAATGCAGCCACTGTGCCATCAATTGTCACCACTGTGCCATGCCACCAAATGCAGCCACTGTGCCATCAATTGTCACCACTGTGCCATGCCATCAAACACAGCCACTGTGCCATCAATTGTCACCACTGTGCCATGCCATCAAACGCAGCCACTGTGCCATCAATTGTCACCACTGTGCCATGCCATCAAACAGCAACTGTGCCATCAATTGTCACCACTGTGCCATGCCATCAAACACAGCAACTGTGCCATCAATTGTCACCACTGTGCCATGCCATCAAACACAGCAACTGTGCCATCAATTGTCACCACTGTGCCATGCCATCAAACAGCAACTGTGCCATCAATTGTCACCACTGTGCCATGCCATCAAACGCAGCCACTGTGCCATCAATTGTCACCACTGTGCCATGCCATCAAACAGCAACTGTGCCATCAATTGTCACCACTGTGCCATGCCATCAATTGTCACCACTGTGCCATGCCATCAAACGCAGCCACTGTGCCATCAATTGTCACCACTGTGCCATACCATCAAACGCAGTCACTGTGCCATCAATTGTCACCACTGTGCCATGCCATCAAACGCAGCCACTGTGCCCCTCAACTGTTGCCACTGTGCCAATTGTCACCACTGTGCCCTTTAATTGTCACCACTGTGCCCCATGATGCCACTGTGCCCATTGTCACCACTGTGCCCCATGATGCCACTGTGCCCATTGTCACCACTGTGCCCCATGATGCCACTGTGCCCATTGTCACTCACCACTGTGCCCCATGATGCCACTGTGCCAATTGTCACCTCTGTGCCCTTTGTCACCACTGTGCCCCATGATGCCACTGTGCCAATTGTCACCTCTGTGCCCTTTGTCACCACTGTGCCCCATGATGTCACTGTGCCCCTTTCCCTGTAAAAAGCACTTACCTGAGGATTCCATGTGCTCCCTCGATGTCTTCTGCCGCTGTGGTGAAGCTTCAGCCAATCAGGTTCCTGATAACCAGAATCCGGGAACCTGATTGGCTGAAACAGCCGTTTGTCTTATACAATGAGCGCAGATTGCCTGCGCTCAGAGTATAGACAGCTGAGAGCCGGATAAAAGCCTATCAGAGCCGCTGGCTTTCATAGGCAGTTCCCCTCAGCCAACCAGCTGCCGCTATTCGGGTAACCGGCGTCCCGCATCCGGTTATCTGAATAGACCAGGCAGCGCTGGCAACCAACAATAACATACATTTGTGCATTTATGCACGAATGTGTGTTATTTGCCAGAGGGGGTGGCGCTGCAGCGCCCTCTATAGACGGCCGCCAGAACTGCGGCTAAAATGTCAAAATGACATTTTAGCCGAATAAAAGTTCTTAAAGGGCCCGTTTTTTGTTTTTGTTTTTTTTTTGTGACTGTGGGAGGCGGGGTGGCGCCCGTGCGTCCCTATGGACGGGCCGCCACTGCCGCATGTGCAGTATGGAGGTATATCTACTTTGACCATGCTGATGGTTCATTTTTACTTATCAGTGGTCTTGGGATTAATGCGGGATTAGTGGAGATTGTGGATCTATCTGCGATTTGAATCTTTTTCTTTAAAATCTTCTATAAGATGGGCCAGACTGGTCCTTTAGCCTATCGCCAGCATTCTCCAACACATGTCTTGGTACATGATTTTTTGACATAGAATATCTTCCCCTCTCTATGGTACACCAATTGACTTCATACAAAGGTTTCTCTCCTTGATGCTGTTCCAAGAAATGTATTGTATACATTCCTTGAATGTTTCTATCTATATTTTAAGTAGTGCGAGACAATCTCCGGAAAAAGCCAAATTATATGGCGAAACATGTCGAGAAAATTGTCTATTTGCATTTATGAAATTCTATTGAATATATGATGGATTTTTATATCTTTTCTATTTCTGTATAAATAAAATGTATTTTTGATATAAATATTTGTATTGTGTTTGCACTTTAAAAATCCCATTTAATTTCCATACCCATTTATTCTTCAAATAAGGGATGTGGTGCCTACCTATAGTTGACAGGTAATTCAATTATTCTCCTTATGGCAAAGTGCAGCAAACGGGCGGAAAAAGCACAGGTACACTGTGCCACATTAGATCGCAGACCATCATTGTAAAAGCAGCCTTAGGCCCCTTTCACACGATCGATCCGACCCAATCGGACCCTCCATTCACCTCTATGGATCTGCACATGTAAACAGACTTTTATCGGTTTACACCAGCCTACCTCCAATCCGATCTGCTAAAAAAACAGAAGTGGATCTGCCCCCTTCTATCTGATTGGATCGGAGGGCCCATAGACTAGATTGGGCTATGTCTGTGTCTGCTTTGCATATGCAGACTGGACACAGACCTTTCATCTGCCCACTCCGCTCATTGTGGCCCGCGACTGGATACTAAGTCGCCTAAGTGGCCCGCGGCCTTCAAAAGGTTGGGCACCCCTGAGTTAGACCCTGCCTTTTACTGGACGGGAAGGGCAGACAGATAACAAATGTCCTTTAAGTCCACAGTATAGGCATAGGCCCAATGCATGCCCTCTTTTGTTTCTCCGAATAGGTGGAGACGGCTTACTTCCATGGGTTCCACGGGTTCAACTAAGATTTCAGGTTCTGGCTGAGGTGATGATTGGAAGTTGGGGGCCAAACGGTAAACTGGCCTAGGAAACTTGCAAGTTCTCAGTCTCTCTTGGCACCTTTCATGATACCGGACATCCAGACGAACACACAGCTCTATGAATTTCTCAAGATCTTCTGGGGAATACTTATAGACAAATTCGTCCGTGATGTAAGACCTTTTTGGAAGGCTGCCCTTGAGTCCCATTTAGTCTCAGCAGCCAGAGTACGGAACTCAATAGCATGTCCAAGAGTGAGTACTCAGCTGCAGAAGCTCTAGCTGGCTTGCTCTAGCCAGAAATGTGTCAGCATCTTGCAGCACAGAATCGTTGCATTCCAGGTAAGGAGAGACCCCGGCCAGGGCCTTCCCCTTTAACAAGGAAATTACAAAAGTCACTTTGACAGACAAAGTGTTAAAAGTCCCAGGGTTGTTGTGGAGATGCAAACGGAAAACATTTAAAAAGCCTCTGCAGTCCTCAGTATCACCACCACATTTTTCCGGCAGGGGAAGTTTGGGTGGTACAGAAGAGGCGGGTTAGATTGGAGCAGGAGTCTGGACCATTGCAGAAGGACCCGACAAGCAAGATTTAAGCATAGTACGAAGTTCATCTAACTTGGCGTCCAGGGAAGAAAGATGATGTTCATGAGCTACAATCAATTGTCCCTGACGTGAAATCGCCTTAAAGCAGAGTTCCGGCCACAATTTCACTTTTTAAATATAAATACCCCTGTAATACACAAGCTTAATGTATTCTAGTAAAGTTAGTCTGTAAACTAAGGTCCGTTTTGTTAGGTTGTTACAGCATTTAGACACTTTATAAAATAGAAATTGACTGGGGCCATCTTAAGTGTGGGCATCATGAAGCCAGACTGTATGACTTCCTGGATTTCAGCCTTGCAGATCTCGCACATGCTCAGTGCTGCACAAGCAGTGTAATAGGTTTCAGATCAGGTTTCAGCACCTGTACTGTCCAAGTCACATGATCCTTCGAGACTGGGGAGTGCACAGACTCCTGGAAAGTTACACCCACTACATTCCCAGGAGTCTGTGCGGTGTAGGTTAGGAAGCTTAAGCACCTAGGTGCAGGAAGAGGGAAGATTAACTATTCTGCCTAGCAACAACACTTTGAAGGCATCTAAAAAAAAAAAAAATTTCTTAAAGGACTAATGACATTTTTTTAAAACTACTGATGTAATGTTATATTTATGGGTGGAACTCCACTTTAACAATCTCAGCAGGGTTCACTGCCATTGTGGCCCGTTTATAATGTAAGGTACCTGTGATAGGTAGTGTCCAAAGTGACACCCATTCCCATCCAAAGGCGTCAAGAATTTCAATATATGTTTTGGATTCCCATACTATTATTGTGTGAGTATAAACGTTGGCCCGGATTCACAAAGCACTTCCACCGACGTATCTCGAGATACGCCGCGTAAGTATAACTATGCGCCGTCGTATCTGTGCGTCGTGCCCACAATCTGAGATACGTCTAAAAATAGGCTTCCCACGACCGACGTAACTTGCCTACACCGTCGTATCGTGGGCGCATATTTACGCTGGGCGCATTTGCCGCTGCTATTGATTTTGTTTGCACATATGCAAATGAGGGAGATACGCCGATTCATGAACGTACTTGCGCCCGACGCATAATATACGCGGTTTGTGTAAGTCGTACGTCCGGCGTAAAGTTATTCCCCATATAGGAGGCGCAACTCATGCAAAGGTATGGACCAGGGAACACAAGCCGTCGTATCTTTTGTCGTTTACGTTGTACGTGAATATGACTAGGCGTAGGTTACGTTCACGTCGTAGGCAGTGATTCGATGTGATTCTGCGCATGCGCACTGGGATGCGGCCACGGGACGGCAGCATGCGCCGTTCATTTTTTTTTTTGTATAATCAGTATTTATTGAAGGAATAAAAGGAACAGAAAATAAAGAGGGGGGGGGGGGAAGGGAGGTATATAAGGTATAGGACAGGCACGTCCAACGGGGTTGTTACATATCACAATCCGGCCTCGCAGGACCGTCAAACAGCCAAGGTTTACCTCGGACAAATTATAACTTATATGCATCTATCATCATCTTTATCAAACGCAATTGTAAGCCCGGGGACCACCACGGCGGCCGCCACCCAAGAGGGCGCCGGCAGCCGCGTCAGCCCCAGGGCGGCAAGGTAGCCAGGTGGGCGGCCTTCTAAGAGGGCACGGAGGCAAACAACAACAGAACGGAGCCTCAGAGGAAAAAAGCTAAGGTATCCGCCGAACCCCCCGAACCCGGGGATGAGCCAGGCAGGGAGTTCAAATATGTGCCATTGCAAGAAGCTAGAAACAATAGGGGGACTAAGAGGCCGCAAGGCCCGGACCCGGATCCGTGCCCACACCTAGGGCGGAGGGGGGGGGCACTGAGGCCTCCAACTACCACCCACCGCCCCCGGGTGAGCCAGAGGGCCAGGGCCATGGGGCCAGCCAAGGCACTTAGGCGGGGCCGTGATATCAGTCACGGTCCAGTAGCGGTTTACGGTTAACCTCTCAGCGTGTCTAACATACACAGGCATAAAAGTCCCACTGGCAAATATCACAGAAATTAAGAAAAGAGATAAAACTGAAGAGTAAGAGAGAGGGAAAGAGGGAGAAGCCCCAGAGAGAGCGAAGAGGGGGAGAGGATGAGAGGGGGTAGGGAAAAGAAGGAAAAAAGAAAGGGGAAGGGGGGGATAAGAAAGGGGGGAAAGAGGAGCAGTGCGTACCTCAAAAGCTGGCGAAGGGCACATCCACTTCCACACCGGGCGCATCACTCCAGGCCAAAGTTCCATCATCGACCGGCCACGTCCTTATCTAACTAGCAAGGGGCTCATCCTCTCCACCAGCGAGAGCCTGCAGCCTGCGGGTCTTAAGGGAGGGCTCCGCAAGTTCCAGCAGGGCGACATCTAGGCTACTGGGAACTAAGTTAGGGTCCGAGACGTAATCCGTCCACGGCGCCCAAATGGCCGTATGCTGTTCGCTACGGTCGCGGCAGGTCGCCACCCACCTCTCAGCCTCTCCGATGGCACTCACCACCCGCGTCCAGTCCTCACGACCAGGGACTTTGGACTGCTTCCAGTAAATTGGAAGCAGCCGCCTGGCTGCGTTAAGTAGATGTGGTATAACACTTTTCTTATACTGACTTAGAGGGACTGTCGGGACATGGAGAAGGAAGTGCACCGGAGAGAGGGGGATATCAATTCCCGTGATTATCAGTATCTGATCTTTAACGTCTGCCCAGAAGGGTACAATCAAGGGGCAGTCCCACCAAACATGGAAGAGCGTGCCCCTGTGCCCACACCCGCGCCAGCACAACCCGGATTCAGTAGGGTAAATGCATGCCATGTCTGCCGGCACCCGATACCAGCGAGACAAAATTTTAAAATTTGTCTCTTGGGTTTTAGAGTCTACCGAGGAGGTATGAGTGAGGCGGTAGAGATGGGTCAATTGTGTTTCCGTCAGGACCTGATCCAGATCCCTCTCCCATCTCCGTATATAAGCAGGTGTAGGCAGAGGGGCAGCAGACCCCAGCAGGCGGTACAGCTCCGATACCAAGTGGGGGGTAGGATCCTCACTAGCAAAAAGACTTTCAAACGGGGTAAGAGAGGAGGGGTCCCTGATCCTATGGCCCTGTTTCCCAAAAAAGTGGTGCAGCTGCCTATAGCGCCAAAAATTCATCCGTGGGCCGTGTCGTCCCGTAGGGAGGGCCTCATAAGCTAGGAGTTTACCATCTTTTATAAGTTTCCCGCAACTGGCGTTTCCATCATCCAACCATGGTTCAAAAAAGGCTATTTGTTCTCCCGGAGGGAACCAAAGAAAGCCACCCAATGGGGCCAGCGGCGACACAGGGGGAGACAATTGAAGCGCAACATTCATTCTGTCCCAGACCGCAAGTACATGCTTCGTCAATGGGGAAGTCGTCTCTGAAAGTCCCCTGTGTTCCCGCTGTAACCATGGTGCGTATGATAGGTTCCGTCCCGCAAGACATTTCTCCAGTGACACCCAGAGTTTCGAGTGAGTATGGAAACGCCAATTGAGTATCCTCTGAAGAGCCACCGCTCTGTAATATCGCCTAACGTCAGGGAATCCCAATCCCCCCTCTGCCTTAGAGCGTTTCAGCATCTTAAGAGCTATTCGGGGCTTACGTGCATTCCAAACGAACTCAGTTAGCATGCTAGAGAGGCGGTCGAAGAACGGCCTGGGCAATCGAATCGGAAGCATCTGAAAATAAAAAAGGATGCGGGGCAAAACGTTCATTTTCACCACGTTCACCCGGCCCAGCCAGGTGAAGGCAGTGCGAGTCCACTGGGAAAGGTCCGCCTTAATTGCGGCTAGCAGGGGGGGGAAGTTGGCATTGTATAGGGCGTCATATCTATCTGTGAGCTGTACACCTAGGTAGCGCAGAGATGTCTTGGCCCATGAAAATGGGAAGGCGTCCTTAAGTCTCTTCGCTAGATCCGGTGACAAGTTAACGGGGAGGATCTCAGATTTCCCATAATTTATTTTAAAGTTGGATAGGGTTCCGAAGTGTTTAAGTTCCTTCAACAGATTCGGCAACGAGATCAGGGGGTTCTCTAGGTGGAAAAGGACATCATCAGCATAAGCCGAAAGCTTATGCTCCACATTCCCGACCTGCAGACCCTTAATATCACCGTTTGCTCTAACAGTGCGGAGCAAAGGCTCTAGCACCAGAGCAAAAAGGAGGGGTGAGAGAGGACAGCCCTGCCTCGTGCCGTTCCTGATGGGGAAGCGGGAAGAAAGGGTACCGTTCACCTTCACTTGTGCACATGGATCAGAGTAAAGAGCTAAGACAGAAGCATACATGCGGGGTCCCAGGCCTAAATGGCCAAGCACCTCCTGCATGTATGACCAATCAACCCGGTCAAATGCCTGCGCCGTTCATTTTAAGTACTTCTATGGCGCTTGGCCCATCATTTGCATGGGG
This sequence comes from Rana temporaria, assembly GCF_905171775.1. Taxonomy (NCBI): domain Eukaryota; kingdom Metazoa; phylum Chordata; class Amphibia; order Anura; family Ranidae; genus Rana; species Rana temporaria. The sequence continues at coordinate 41,680,342 of NC_053496.1, read as the reverse complement.
TCACGCCTCATTAGCATGGCTCACGCCCACTTCCACCTACGCTGGCTTACGCCGAGGAAACCCAGCTTATCTTTAAGAGCAAGTGGGAGCGAGTGCTTTGTGAATCCAGTGCTTGCCTCTGTGCGCTGCGTCGGCGTAGCGTATATTAGATGCGCTACGCCCGCATAAATATGCGCCGATGTATGTGAATCCGGGGTGTTATATTTAACTTTTGGGGCATAGAAGATTTTAGAAGACCTTACTGGGCCTTGGTCTCAAATAAGTCGAGAAAATAGCCTGGTATCTTTTTCCCCCCAATAATTGTCACTTCAATTTAGTGGCCACATTGGGATATTTTCCTGCTTGGGGCATTTCAGGAAAATACTGCATTATGGCCACTAGATGGAGCTGATGATCATAGGAAAGAAAAAAATTTGGTGGATTGTTCTTGACACTTCTGCGACATTTTACGAATGTGGATCCTATGATTCAATAAGCAGATTTTGGCAAAGCCTGGCCATGACTGGTTCTCTTCAATGTAGAGGGGGCAAAATTACTTTTTAAAGTTAGCAGTGCAGAACTCCTCCTGCAATGTAAGCAGCAGAGTTCTCTGTAAGTTTTTCGCCCTGCTTGACAGAGCACAAAGAATCAGACAGTTCTATATCTTTCCGTCAAGACGGAGCACCTTCTCCAGAGAACAAGAAAATAATGTGATTTTGCCAATTGTACGGGAGCCTCCTGTGTAAAATGCCAGCCCTGTCTGCCTTCATATTACATTTTTTTTACATAAAAAATCAGCCCGGCTCTTGTTGCCGTGAAATAGATCTGCAGGAGAAAAGACAGTGCCCGCGTTTTATACAAGGTGTCAAGATTCTTTATTATAGGAAAAGAGGAGGATAAATAAAAAAGAGAAGCCGCCTTGTAGTGCTTTTCAGTAATGAGGGGATATATTTATGTCTGCGCTATGCAAAGCCGCCGACCGGGCTCGGTATTTCTGAACTGCGAGCAACGCTGCAAGGTGAACGCAGGACCAATACGTTATAAGCTTCATCTGAGCTCAGACACAGCCTGTATTAACTCATCGCCTGCAATCATGGCTTCATCAACAGCCGGGGCCGCCAACGTCAAGGAGGATGAACGTTTGCAAAAAGAGTTAAAGGAACAAACTTGTTTTATTAAAAAGGTGATGTACTGTAAAGATTGCTACAAAATTTTCACATTTCTAATATTTAACCACTTCAGCCCCGGACCATTTTGCTGGTCAATGACCGGGCCAGTTTTTTGCGATTCGGCACTGCGTCGCTTTAACTGACAATTGTGCGGTCCTGCGACGTGGCTCCCAAACAAAATTGGCGTCCTTTTTTCCCACAAATAGAGCTTTCTTTTGGTGGTATTTGTTCACCGCTGCGGTTTTTATTTTTTGCGCTATAAACAAAAATAGAGCAACATTTTGAAAAAAAATGAATATTTTTTACTTTTTGCTGTAATAAATATCCCCCAAAAATATATTTAAATTATTTTTTTTTTTTTTCAGTTTAGGCTGATACGTATTCTTCTACATATTTTTCGTAAAAAAAATCACAATAAGTGTTTATTGATTGGTTTGCGCAAAAGTTATTGTGTCTACAAAATAGGGGATAGTTATATAGCATTTTTATTAATATTTTTTTTTTACTAGTAATGGCGGCGATCTGCGAGTTTTATCGGTTCTGCGACCTTATGGCGGACACTTCGGACACCTTTGACACATTTTTGGGACCATTGGCATTATTATAGCAATCAGTGCTATAAAAATGCATTGATTACTGTAAAAATTTCACTGGCAGGGAAGGGGTTAACACTAGGGGGTGAGGAAGGGGTTAATTATGTTCCCTGGGTGTGTTCTAACTGAAGGGGGGGTGGACTGACTAGGGGAAATGACAGATCGCTGTTCATACATTAAATATGTGGGGATCTTCAGCGCTGGTCAAAGTGAAATTGGATGAATAAAATAAGGACGTGTATACAACGTAAATGCTGCTGCAATCTAAGTGAAAACAACTCACTAATGTGTAAAAAGAAACAAGGGGGGGAGTGATAAGCGCAAAAACAATACACTGAACAATCTAGAAAGTGCGCTACTTAAAGTGCCTATGTGAAGATTAAAGTATCAAAGTGCTAAATTGGCAGAAAATTGCCTAATAAATACATATATAACACAATCGTTATAAAGTGCTAGTGCAATGGACGAATGAGGTTCCTAGTAAATGATGCCTAGGAAATCCAGTGAAGTATATGGATAAACAGTTCATATAATGATGCAATTCATATGGATAAACAGTTCATATAATGATGCCATTCATTTGGCAGATAATCTTCCAACAGATCTTCCTGGAAATGAGCTCACAGAGTGCGTACCTTAACCCAAAAGGGTAGTAGCTTAGAGCGGTGTGTGACTGGCCTCTCTGGATCAGCGTGGTGGCTGTGTGGACATCAGCTGAAGGTAGAGCTGGGCTTCACCAAGATGGTGGCTTCCAGACGCATCCGAGACACCAGCAAGTCGAGCCAGGGAAAATAAGTAAATGGTCCAGATGGTGAAGTACGTCTTAAATTTTATTGTAAAAAGTGCTTACATAGAAGCAAAAAGTTATCATCCAGGCAGCTGGTATAGCTTCAAAACACAGACTTCGCGGCAGAGAGATGTCACTTCCGGTCACGTGAGTTCCTAGTTCCTGACGCGTATCGTCACATCACGTGACTTCATCATAGCTCCTCTGATGAAGTCACGTGATGTGACGATACGCGTCAGGAACTAAGAATTCACGTGACCGGAAGTGACATCTGTCCGCCGTAATGGCCGCAAAACCATAAGGCCTCATTCACACGACGGCCTGTCAGTTTTGACGGCGGACCTGAACGGCCGCTCCATGTAATCCTATGTAATCCTATGGACATGCTGTCCGTTTTTCATCAGATCGCTCCATAGGAGAGCTTGTCATCCGTCGGCTCAGCGAAGATCTGCGGACTGATCTCCCGCTGAGCTGGCGGGAGCAGGCGGACTCCGTCGGAACGGAGTCCGCCTCGTGTGAATGGGGCCTAAGAAGTTCCATTTGCAGTTTGTGAGAAGCCATGTGGGGGACACAGCAAACATGTGGAAGAAGGTGCTCTGGTCAGATGAGACCAAAATTTTACTTTTTGGTCTAAAGGCAAAACGCTACGTGTGGCGAAAACTAATACTGCACATCACCCTGAACACACCATCCCCACTGTGAAACATGGTGGTGGCAGCATCACGTTGTGGAGATGTTTTTCTTCAGCAGGGACAGGGAAGCTAGTCAGAGTTGATGGGAAGATGGATGGAGCCAAATACAGGGCAATCTTAGAAGAAAACCTGTTATGCCGTGTAAACATGATTGGATTTTCCAACAAGAAAAATTAACCGATCGACCATGTGTAGGCTCCATCTGACTTTTCCTGTTGGAGTTTACGCCAACAAAAATTTGAGAGCTGATCAGAAATTCCGATCGTCTGTGGCAATTCCGATGCGCAAAATTCCGATGCAAGCTCGGAAACAATTCAACACATGCTCGGAAGCATTGAACTTAATTTTCTCGGCTCGTCGTAGTGTTGTACGTCACCGCGTTCTTGACGGTCGAAAGTTCAGAGAACATTTGTGTGACCGTGTGTATGCAAGCCAAGCTTGAGCGGAAATTCCGTCGGAAAAACCATCCAAGGTTTTTCCGATGAAAAATCCGATTGTGTGTACATTAGAGTCTGCAAAAGACTTGAGACCGGGGCGGAGGTTCACCTTCCAGCAGGACAACGAGTTTGCAGACGCTGTCCATCCAATCTGACAGAGCTTGGGCTATTTTGTAAAGAAGAACGGGCAAACATGTCACTCTCTAGATGTGCAAAGCTGGTAGAGTCATCCCCAAAAAGACTTGCAGCTGTAATTGCAGTGAAAGGAGGTTCTTGCAGCATTCAGGGGGGCTGAATACAAATGCACCCCACACTTTATACATATTTATTTGTAAAAAATCTTGAACCATTTATCATTTTCCTTTTACTTCAGAATTATGTGCCACTTTGTTTTGGAAAATTTCAAGGGGTGTGAATACTTTTTCAAAGCACTGTGGGCCAGATTCACAGAAGAAATACGCCGGAGTATCTACTGATACTCCGGCGTATTTTCAAATTTGCCGCGTTGTATCTTAATTTGTGATTCACAAACAAGATACGATGGCATTTGGCTAAGATCCGACAGGCTTGCGGCTTCGTACGCCTTCGGATCTTAGGCTGCAATACTTCGGCCGCCGCTGGGTGGAGTTCACGTCGTTTTCCAGCGTCGGGTATGCAATGTAGCTTTTACGGCGATCCACGAAGGTACTCGCGTGCGTTACGTCATCGTAAGTCGTTTTTTCCTGTCGCAAAGTTAAGCTTGCTTTTTCATGGCTTAACTTTAGAGCAGCCATGTTAAAGTATGGCCGTCGTTCCCGCGTCGAATTAAATTATTATTTTTTTTTCGTAAGTACGTTACGCACATCGCCATTCACAAACACGTCGGGGCGCCGTAATTTCGCGCAAAGCATGGCGGGAAATTTCCAAACGGAGCATGCGCAAAACGTTCGGCGCGGGAGCGCGCCTAATTTAAATGGTACACGCCCCATTTGAATTAGGCGGGCTTGCGCCGGACGGCTTTACGTTACACCGCCGTAAGTTTACACGCAAGTGCTTGGTGAATCAGGCACTTGCGCTGAAAACTTGCGGCGGTGTAACGTAAAGACGATACGTTACGCTGCCGCAAATGTACCTGAATCTGGCCCTGTATCTCTCCTCCAACTCCATTGTCTGTGATCAGATGTGTATTTTGTAGGATATTTGTATTTCTGCACCATCCAAATGTAACAAGGCGATTGTAAGGTGTGTGCCGAGCTGGGGAGTGCGGAGTGGAGTCAAGAGATTTCGCAGAAGGTGTGCACTGATGCATAAGGAAAATGTCATTAGCTTTCATATTTTATTGTAGATTGAGTATGCCGAAGACATAAAAGCATTACAAAGCTCCGAAGAGCTTACGGAAAAATTGTAAGAAGCTAATAATGTGATAATGATCTCACACGAGGTGACAGTCATATCAAGCAAGGCACCTTCCTAAGCAGTTACATTGTGAAAGCTGACTGAAAGCCTTCACTGTCCCCAGTGGCACAATTAGGCAATCAAATGTTTAATTAAAAACGAGATGAGTGATATCAACTATTAACTTAAATCAAATGCAATCAGTGAAACACATTGGCCAAATCAAATTTACAGGATACAGTACAGACACGCGACAAAGATTGTTTTTTTACATTTACTGAAGAGGGGTTTGCTAAAAAAAAAATATATACTATGGGCTAGATTCAGAAAGCCCGCCGTAAGTTTGTGCGGGCGTAGCGTATCTGAGATACGCTACGCCGCCGTAACTTAGTGAGGCTGGGGCTGGATTCACAAAGAATCTGGGCTCTAAGTTACGGCGGCGTAGCGTACATCTGCCGGTGTAAACGCGCCGAATTCAAATTCTGAAGAGGTGGGCGTGTTTTATGCAAATAAAACATGACCCCACGTAAATGACGTCTCTAACGAACAGCGCATGCGCCGTTCGTTAAAGAATCCCAGTGCGCATGCTCGAAATTCCGGCGCAAATCGTCAATGCTTTAGACGTGAACGTAACTTACGCAAAGCCCTATTTGCGAACGACATACGCAAACGACGCAAAATTCGACGCTGGCCCGACGTCCATACTTAACATTGGTTGCTCCTCATATAGCAGGAGCAACGTTACGCCGGAAAAAGCCTTACGCAAACGATGTAAAAAATACCGCCGGGCGCACGTACGTTTCTGAATCGGCGTATCCAGCTCATTTGTATATTCTACGCTGAAATTGACGGAAGCGCAACCTAGCGGCCAGCATAAATATGCAACTAAGATACGACGGCGTAACTATAAAATATACTTATACCTATTTTGTAAACGCTATAACTTTTGCGCAAACCAATCAATAAACGCTTATTGCGATTTTTTTTAAAGAAAAATATGTAGAAAAATACGTATCGGCCTGAACTGGGGAAAAAAATAGTTTATATATTTTTGGGGGATATTTATTATAGCAAAAAGTAAAAAGTATTAATTTTTTTCAGAATTGTCGCTCTATTTTTGTTTATAGCGCAAAAACGAAAAACCGCAGAGGTGATCAAATACCACCAAAAGAAAGCTCTATTTGTGGGAAAAAAAGGACGCCAATTTTGTTTGGGAGCCACGTCGCACGACCGCGCAATTGTCCGTTAAAGCGAAGCAGGGCCGAATCGCAAGAAGTGCTCTGGTCTTTGACCAGCAATATGGTCCGGGGGTTAAGTGGTTAATGGCATCCCATTACATATTGGGTTCAATATTGGGTTGGCCCACCCTTTGCAGCTATAACAGCTTCAACTCTTCTGGGAAGGCCGTCCACAAGGTTTAGGAGTGTATCTATGGGAATGTTTGACCATTCTTCCAGAGGCGCGTTGATGTTCGACGACAAGGCCTGGCTTGCAGTCTCCGCTCTAATTCATCCCAAAGGAGTTATATAGGGTTGAGGTCAGGACTCTGTGCAGGTGCCAATAAGTGCCCATCAGTGCTGGCAATCAGTGCCCATCAGTGCTGCCAATAAGTGCCTCCTCATCAGTGTCGCCTACCAGTGCAGTCTATCAGTGCCACCTATGAGTGCCCTTCATTGCCACCTATAAGTGCCCATCAGTGCAGCCTCATCAGTGCCCACCAGTGCCGCCTCATCCATGCCCATTAGTGCAACCTATCAGTGCCCATCAATGCCCATCAGTGCAGCCTCATCAGCGCACATCAATGAAGGAAAAAAATTACCTGTTTCCAAAATTTTATAACAAACTATGAAAACTTTTTTTTTTTTCCTTCCAAATTTTCTTCCAAACCCAGTGGTGAATAAAGCGGGGTTCCCATTACATTTTTCAATTTTTAAAAATATCTCCTTTCATCTCTCGTTTTATATGTTTATATAGTCTCACTTACTATTTTAAAAAGTTCCACCGAGTTGTTCAAAACGAACACTTTATATTCTTGTCTCCAGATCGTTCTCATTTTGCTTGTGGGCCTTGTGAAGCCCACAAGCAATTACTTCCGGGAATACTGTGGATGACGCTGCCCGTCCCGCCCCATTCTCGTGCCTCCGCAATAGCACTGCAGCGCCGTGCCGTCAAACACTTGCCCACACAACGAGCGGCGGCAGCGGCGAAAGTGCACGCCGTTGTGATGGCAACCCATAAACATCAACAAGCCCGGAGACACAGGGGAAGAGCATGGCATCCTGGGAGCCGAGGGAGCTGACGTCAGGATCCTCGGTGAATAGGAAGGCAGATTTCGTGGGACCGCATAGCAACAGGCATTTCAAGGTGAGTAAAACATTTTTTTTTATTTTTTAGGTCTTATCTACACTTTAAAGAGAAATTGTATTTTTGATGGAACCTCCACTTTAAATACCACCAATAGAAAGCCCCTTTTTTTATGAATTTTTTTTTATAAAAAATGTTGTTTTGGTACAGTGTTGCATAACCACTCAAAGGGCGATATCGCTGAAAGCTGCACATTGGCCTGGGCAGGAGGGCGGAGGGGTAAATGTGCCCAGTGGGTAAATGGTTAAAGGGGTGGTTCACCCTAAAAACTACTTTTTTTTATTACACTGGCCCCCCACATTACAATACGATTAAGGCTATTATTATTTTTTTGATGCTGTACATACCTTTGTACAGCATATTCACCCGTTGCGAGTCCCGCGGGAGTGGGCGTTCCTCACATGTCTGTGATTGACATTTTGACCAAAAACTAGCTCCCCCCGTCGCGTAAGCCGCGTCACGGTTGGCGAAAGGAGCCGAACGGCGAGTCGGCGCTATACTGCGCATGCGCATCGCCGTTCGGCTCCTTTCGCCAATCGTGACGCGGCTTACGCGACGGGGGGAGCTCGTTTTTGGTCAAAATGTCAATCACAGACAAGTGAGGAACGCCCACTCCCGCGGGACTCGCAACGGGTGAATATGCTGTACAAAGGTATGTACAGCATCAAAAAAATAATAATAGCCTTAATCGTATTGTAATGTGGGGGGCCAGTGTAATAAAAAAAAGTAGTTTTTAGGGTGAACCACCCCTTTAAGTTGGCTTTGTTCATCATGAATTTTTCAGTGTTTACTGTAAATCCCAGGTCTTAAAGATTGATAGCTGATCTTCGCATGCACTCCTCATCCAATTTGCAGAACAGGCATATTTGCTTGCTTCCTAATTTTCATTATTATCCCCGAGCTCGTTTTCACCTTTCTTATTTTGCTCGTGTTCTCATTTTTCAAATATCCATCTGCGGGAAGAAAAAAAAAAACTTCCGCTCTAACAAAATTTACTCAGGACGCTGATTTGATTAGTGTAGAAAATGATGACGCTTCCGTGGTAACATCGCCTCGCCGCATATTTCTTCTCCCTCCCCTCCTCCCTGCATCCTCCCTGTCAGATTTGGCTAAATGATGCCATTTAATAGTTTGGGCAGGTGCAGCCATACATCATAGCGGTATTGGGTCAGATTGGACAAGCAGATTCTTCACGAGTGCGGCTTTTTTATGCATCCGATATATGGAAATGACATTATTTGTGTATCCTGTGGCAGCCCTTGTTAGCCCTTGTAAAGAAGGGCAATTTAATATCATGCCAGATGGGGGATGTAGGTTAGCGGCAGCTGCATCAGACATTGTCTTTTTCTCCAAATGGGTCACAATTCACTTTGATAACTCCCGGTTAAATGTATATTGTTGACCTTGGTGGGTCATTATAACCCGAAAGCTACGGAGTAATGGGCTTGTTTTCATCCAAAGTGATTTGCGGCAAGTGATTGAAGTCCACTTGTACAACGTTCCTTGAAATGGAGGGGGACAGAGTCATCTACCAAAGTCAAAAGAGTACAAATCTCCGTACTGGAAGGACTGTTTGAGTGTTTGGAAAGAGTCACCCAAGCAAAGAACTAGTAGGGGTTATTGTAGGGGTTAAAGAGGACCAATCATCAAAGAAGATCTAAATCTTAACTAAAAGGCATTTTGTTTGATAAAGAGCAGTGTATCAGAGACAACTGCTTTTTTTTGTACTTTTAATAAAATACTTTTCACCATTTTTCATCCTTTTGTTGCCATTGATCTTTGCAGCCACTTCCTTTCATCATGCAATTCAGCGATGGCTGCATAGAATTTCCCAGGGCAGGTTTTTGTGATGCAATGCGGAATGTACCTGTGTATATAGGCCCAGATTCACGTAGATCGGCGCATCTTTGAGCGGGCGTAACGTATCCTATTTACGTTACGCCTCTGCAACTTAGATGGGCAAGTGCAGTATTCTCAAAGCACTTGCTCCGTAAGTTGCAGCGGCGTAGCGTAAATAGGCTGGCGTAAGCCCACCTAATTCAAATGTGGAACAGGGGGGCGTGTTTTATGTAAATGTTATGTGACGCGATTGACGTTTTTCACGAACGGCGCATGCGCCATCCGTGGAATATCCCAGTGTGCATTGCTCCAAAGTACGCCGCAAGGATGTATTGGATTCGACGTGAACGTAAATGACGTCCAGCCCCATTCACGGACGACTTACGCAAACGACGTAAATTTTTCAAAATTCGATGTGGGAACGACGTCCATACTTAACATTGGTATGTTATAGCCACCATATAGCAGGGGTAACGTTACGCCGGGAAAAGCCTAATGTAAACGGCGTATCTGTACTGCGCCAGGCGTACGTTCGTGAATTTGCGTATCTAGCTGATTTACATATTTCTAGGTGTAAATCAGCGTACACGCCCCTAGCGGCCAGCGTAAATATGCAGTTAAGATCCGACGGCGTAAGAGACTTACGCCGGTCGGATCTAATAGAAATCTATGCGTAACTGATTCTAAGAATCAGGCGCATAGATACGACCGCTCAGACTCAGAGATACGACGGCATATCTGGAGATACGCCGTCGTATCTCCTTTGAGAATCTGGGCCTTAGTCTCTACTATTAGAGTATTTGGCAGGGTGACAGCACAGAGGAGTTGGGAGACAGGGGCAGAGCAATAGTCATTATATAACAAGTGTTTGAACAAGGACCTCTGTCACAGTTAGGGTTCAGGCTTGAAGACCAGTAGTTATAGCCAATGGCGGCTGGTGCTCAAATTTTTTTTTGGGGGGGCGCAAACAAACTGAAAAACAAAACCATCAATTGTTGCCACTGTGGCCATCAATTGCCGCCACTGTGCCATCAAACGCAGCCACTATGCCCATCAAACGCAGCCACTGTGCCCATCAAACGCAGCCATTGTGCCTATCAAGCGCATCCACTGTGCCCATCAAACACATCCACTCTGCCATCAAACGCAGCCACTGTGACATCAAATACTGCCAGTGTGCCATCAATTGCTGCCAGTGTGCCCATCAATTGCCGCTACTGTGCTCATCAATTGCTGCCGGTGTGCCCATCAATTGCTGCCAGTGTGCCCATAAATTGCCGCTACTGTGCCCAGTAAAAAAAATATGTTAAAACAAAAACTGTACATTCACTTTAGGAAAGAAATATTTGGAAGCAGATTTTAAAGTAAACATTTTTTATAAAGTAACATTTTTCAATGTTCGTTGTAAAGCCGCATTAGCAATTAAAAGCAGCTACAAGGCAGCTTATATGTTCCTTCCCATGTCTTCTAGACCCATAAAATCTGCAATGCTCTGACTTGTAAATCCTGACTTTCTTGGCAAATGTCAAGGACTAGCCTCCTTTGCCTAGTTATTGGTCTTTAAACATGATGAGCTCCACATCCAAAAGGCAGACACTAGACATGGGAGATGCAGACCAGCCCCTGACTTTCCAGAGAAGGTCAAGCTGTCCACATCGGAGTGCCACTGAAGACACCCACATGGATACATCCTGATGATGGCTGCTTTCCATTGTTATTACCATTTTCAACTTTGTTACTACTCATCAATTACCTTTTTATCTACTAAGCAAATTAAAGAGACCTTGTCACTCTCCAAATAACTCAAGCTGGCAATGTTCCATAGTACAAGGGTCTCCAAACTTTCTAAACAAAGGGACAGTTTACTGCCCTTCACACTTTATAGGTGCCCGATTGTGGCCATTGGGAGTGAACAATGCCTTATTTTTAGCATTAGAGAATAGTGTAAGTGGGAGTAATAGCGCCGCATTGTTGGGGTCAGTGGGAGAAATAGTGCCCCATCATTGGGGTCAGTGGGAGAAATCGTGCCCCACCATTCCTATCAGTGGGAGGAATAGTGCCTCATCATTCCTGCCAGTGGAAGAAATAGTGCCCTATCGTTGATGTTGGAGGGGGAAATAGTGCCTCATCATTGGTGTCAGTGGAAGGAATAATATCTCATCATTGGTGTCAGTGGAAGGAATAATATCTCATCATTGGTGTCAGTGGAAGGAATATTGCCCCATTGTTGGTGTCAGTGGGAGGAAAAGTGCCCCATATATTAAATCTAAGAGGTTGCTGCTTAACACCAAGTGCCTCATCATTGGTGTCAGTGGAAGGAATAGTGCCCCATCATTCCTATCAGTGAAAGGAATAGTGCCCTATCGTTAGTGTCAGTGGGGAGAATTATTGCCCATTTTTTGTTTGTTCTTTATTTTTATTTTTATTGTTTTATTTTTATTTTTATTTCTATATATATTTTTTTCACCAGTGGACTAACATTATCCAGACTGCTGGGTATTCTACATCCCAAGTATATATACCCCTATTACCGATCTATCTGTGGCAACAGATGAGAAGAGAGATGTCTGCCTCTTTATACCTTACAGATAGACACCTGTGCCCTGTGGATATTTCCGCTTGGATCCTTTTGTCTATGGTATACCGTCTCACTTCCAGGATTATATATATCTATATGTCCCCCAGATGCTCTTTCCAGGTCTTCTAATTATTGGCAACATGCACTGAAGAGAGCTTGCTCTGTCACGAGTGCCTCTTACGTCCCAGTCTGTGTTTTCAGTTTCCAATACCATTCTCTGCCACCAGGGGGATTCCCTCGTCCTCCGTTCCCCCCCACCCCCCCTCTCCTTATCTTTTCGAGTTCCTAATTCTCTTTCCCGTTCTGTATATTTCATTGGTAATAGGTTCTTTGTGCCCTTGGCACACCATCCGCCTGCCTGCACTGTAGGGACTGACAATACTGTGGATGCATTCGTCGGGTTCCCTGTATGTGGACAGTATTGAATATAACCAACAACATGGCGCAGGTGGGTTGAAATAATATCTGTCCCCATTGAGATACATGGGCTTCTACAAAATGGCCGCCCAATTTCACAGACTATAAATATCTGTTAGTGTGTCCCCTACATCATCCCCTGATGAAGTCACATGTTGACGATACGCGTCGGGATTGGAGGGCTTGACACACTCCAGCATCCGACCACTGTATATACGAGTTCGCCACTCGTCGGATTGATGCAGAAATTTCGATTTTAAATGTGAGTTTTTAAGTGCTTTTAAAATAAACATTTCACGTCTGACTGGGCTACGCTGTGGTTGTTTATTCCACTTCCCCCCATGTATGACTGCCACATCTGAGTGTCCGGACTGAGCCACAGATAGAGGGGAAGTGTTGGAGGCACATATTTATTGCGAGTCCGCACTCGTGGAGGAAGGTCTTTTATGTTATATTGTTCATGTGAGTGCATTACTACCTGGGCATTCCTGGGGGGTTTTTGTTTATTGTTGATGATATCACACGATCAGGCTTGTCCTTCTCTCTTACCCCACATACACTACCGAGATCCTCATACATAACAAGAGCCGACTCGTGAACCATTGGGGACACGGGACTCCTAACCCTGGAGAATCAGTAAGGGAGAGGAAGGAGGGACTGACGAGCTTGGCGTTCGTGGATAAGAGCCCCAGTTTTTTCACCCACATGTGAGTGCATCTCCACTGGTTTAAATCAGAAGACATTGCTATCCCTCCCTGTGACGTTATCACACCATTTGGTTTCTACCCTTTTTACTTTTTCATGTAATACACTTTATGGAGACCCGTATGTGATATTCAACAACGGACCACACCCATCAGGATCAGGCTGATTTAATCCAGCTTGCCAGATTAGAGGTGAGCTGCTGGGATCACTAGAGGTGCATATATGAGATCTTGGTTACGGCTCACTCTCTATCTTTCACCCTTTTTGGATACAAGGCCTCCTTCTTCTGAAATACTTTGACCCTTATTCTTATTTTTATTTTTATTTTTATATTTATTTTTATTTCTATTTTTATTTTTTATTTTTATTTTTTTTTATTTTTTTTATTGTTGTGTTTTTCAACATTTTTCACTTCACAACGTTATTGATTGGATAAAGTATTGATGAACTGCACCCCTACATGGTTGGATTTTGTTGTACCTGGACCTCTTCAGCACTGTGCCCTCGATTAATGACTATTCAACAATATTGTTTACTGGTATATTAGTGTCACTCCCCCTTTTTTGGACTTTCCCCACCCATTTTTTGTACTTGTATATGTATGTGGTTATATGCACACACACATTAATTTGTATAACACTTGACAGCGCAAATATTTCACTTGTTACAATTATCACTTTTTGTCTATCGAGGTAGACCTCTTTTTTATTTGCAGCAGTATCCCCACTTTTCACTTGTCCCCTCACTCTAGACAGCGCAGGAGTTCACTTCACTTATATGTCCCATTGTTATTGTCAATGGGAGGAATCAGGGATGGACTGGCCATTGGTACTACAGGGAGTTTCCCGGTGGGCCGATGGCTCAGTGGGCCGGCTTCAGTGACAGCAGACCACCGCCCCCCTCCGCTCCTTTGTCTCTCCCTTCCCGCGGCACTCACCTCCTCTCCCTCCCCACAGCGCTCAACTGGGGGGGAGCAGAGAATCAGGGGGAGGAGCAGGGGGGACAACAGAGGAGCATGGGGGAGGGGACAGACAGCTGACTCAACAGCTATAACCTGGGAGTTTCTCACTTCTGCCTAATCTTGTCCCATAAGGGGGGGGCACCGAACTGATTCTTTGTCCCGGGTGAAATAATGTCTAGCTTCACCACTGGTACTGCCTATAAGAGTACCAGTACCAGCCGTTCTACTCTAATACAGTAGAATGGCTAGTGAAGGGGGAAAGAGGGGGCTTGGGTGGCTGGGGGGGGGGTGTGCAGGAGTTGTCCGGCCACCATGGGAGAGACCTGTCAAAGTGGGCCAGTCTGGATGAAGTCCAGGGCCAAATTTTTGTCCCAGTCCAGCCCTGGGAGGAATAGTGCCCCAAGACCCGGATAAAGGCAAGCAAAGGGCCACATCCAGCACACATGCCACAGTTTGGAGACCACTCAAAAGTATATAGAACTCAGGAGGGTATCTACCCTTTTAGAGTAAATACCACCATTCCTAATACAGAATCCAACAACAATATACAAGCTTGGAACTTTTTCCAAAACTAGTATAATGCACATAAAGTCTCACACATGTTTTTGATATTTAATACATATCAATAAAAAAATTCTTAAGGCTGACATGTACATCCATAACACATGACATTGATAACAGCGCCCCCTCTATAGATGAGCCCTGTCTGCCGTGTATAGCATATTCTAGGCTTTCAAAATATGAAAACAACTATTTAGGGCATAGAGCCATCCACAATAAAAGCTAGTGATGTCTGCCCACAGAGTGCCCACCCAACCGTCCAAAGCCAACCAACAATTTCTCAATTACAGAACTTTAATATGATCATTAGAGAGTCATATAGGTGGATAAAGAGTCAAAACCCAATAATAAAATTGTTAGCCAGAGACATGGGTTCTTTGAGTTCCTCCTTAAATCCACACCTATCCAATGGAGGCTTTGTAACCCATACATGATCCTGGCTACTCATTACACATCAAAGTATGGATGGTAGTAGGTTAACTAATGGAATGTAAATATCTACAAATATAGTGCAAGGTCAAATCATGACTGGATCCAGAGGTAGATAAATCCCCACCTGAAGTCTGCTTGTAAATTAGTAATGATCCTACCAAGGTATCTCCACTCTCATGTAAAATTTAAGTAGAAATAACAACTAAACAAATAGGGAACAAAGAGATGGTAAGTCCCTAAATATCATAAATTAATCATATATTGTATCTCACGGTGCCAGGTGCTCATATCCCAACTGGTCCCCAAAGACATAGGTATTGCACACCTATTGTACAATTTTTGTTTTTGTTTATATCGCAAAAAAAAAAAAGCGGTGATCAATTACCACCAAAAGAAAGCTCTATTTGTGTGAAAAAAAATACATACATTTCATTTGGGTACAGTATTGCATGACCGCACAATTACCAGTTAAATGAGCGCAGTGCTGAATACCAAAAAAATTGCCTGGTCATGAAGGGGGTGAAATCTTCCGGGGGTCAAGTGATTAAAGTGGAGGTTCCCCTAAAAATAAACTTTTAACATTGCATTTCCCACATTAATGACAATTAGAATCGGCTGGTTTTATTAAAAAAAAACGTCCGTACGTACCGTTTGCTATATGCGTTCTCACCGCCACTTCCGGGTACGATGGTGGGGATGGGCGTTCCTAATTGATGGACAGGCATCCGACCGACGCATACATCGCGTCACGAGATGCCGAAAAAAGCCGAATGTCGGTGCGGCTCTATACGGCGCATGCGCACCGACGTTCGGCTTTTTTCCGCATCTCTTGACGCGATGTATGCGTCGGTCGGATGCCTGTCCATCAATTAGGAACGCCCATCCCCACCCGGAAGTGGTGGTGAGAACGCATATAGCAAACGGTACGTACGGACGTTTTTTTTTTATAAAATCAGCCGATTCTAATTGTCATTAATGTGGGAAATGCAATGTTAAAAGTTTATTTTTAGGGGAACCACCCCTTTAATAATGCTTTAGGGGAAGCCCTTAGCCTACCTTCGAAGAGGCCCATCTGTAGGATGTATATAATTGTCAGAAACCATGAATCAGACCGAGAAATAAGTACAGTTAGAGCCGGTTGACACAGGGGCGACCTTGTCAGGCGACTCAGCCGCCTGACAAGTCGCGGTCCGCAGTAGTCAATGGAACCGTTCTAATAGGAGCGACGCAAGTCGCTCCGACATAGAAAAAGGTTCCTGTACGACTTTGGGGGCGACTCGCGGCGACCGGCATTGACTTCAATACAGAAGTCATTTTGCAAGTTGCCTCTCAAGTCGCCTTGAGATCGCCTTGCCGAGTCGCCTCCAAAGTCGTGCCGCCTGTGTGTGAACCGACTCTTAAATCACACTTGTTTAATAATAAAAATAAAAAAGGTAAACAGAGTAGGCGTAGTCAAAACATAGCCAGAGTTCAGTAACCGGATCGGGTAGTCGGCCAGGCCAATGTCCAAGAGCCAGCGATAAAGGTAGTAGTACAGCAAGCAGGGAACGTCAGTCAAGCAGGTCTTCAACAGGAACACAGGAGAAAGTCTCTTGTGATGTTAACACAGGCGAAGGCAAAGAGCAAATGAACTGGAAGGCTTTAAGTAGGCAGAGCTGACAAGCAGGATCATTAACAGGTGGATCACTGTGGAGAGATAGAAGCTGGCAATTAGCTGACAGCTGAGCTGCCAGCACGGAGAAGGAAGGGCTGAGCCCAGCCCTGACAATAATGTACTTATAGCATGCTGGAAAAAATGAAGTTTAATCCCTCTACAACAGCAAAGCATATATAGGGTGGGTGGAGGTGGACCTTAATGTCCAGTCATCACATAAATACAATTCTGTCTTGTTCTGGGGAGTGCTGCATCAGCATCCTCAGGACTGTGATTGAACTGTCACCGACACCCCTGACCTGCCCACCACTTTAATAGTGGACTCTGACTGGCTGGGTAGGCCAGGAGGTTTCTGGTCTTGCTAAGCCTCACCCACGACCAGCTGAAAGTACAGAGACCTCTTGGGCAAGTAGACCAGTCTTGGCTGCAGAAGTTGGGCCAGCTGCCAGGACCATGTGGTTTGTGCAGGGTGCAAATAGAGAATTGCTGCAATGGGCTGTGTGCCCAGAAAAGAAGGGGGATACTGGGCACCAGAGGGACAGTGTGAGCCATTAGCATGGGGCTGGGCAGGTGAGGACCCAAGAATTGTGTGCTGAGAGCCTGGGGAGAAGGCTCAGGCCTGCAGGAAGGGGACACTGTGCTGCTGCTCTGGTTCAGAGCCCTGGAAAGCAGTACAACGACCCATGACCGAGAGCCTGCTTTCTTACTGCTGATTGCTCAAGACAGTCTGTTACTGTGCGAGAGCCTGGGAGCATGAGTATGGAGCTCGTAGCACAACTACAGCTGTGGAGTCCGCCTGCCTGCAAGCTGCCAAGATTCAATAATGCATAAATCTGCCCTCTCCCTAAGCAAATCCTATAGTTACAGCTGCTGTATAAATATGTCTGAGGTATATAAACCAAATATAATAGATACAATTACAGTGCTCACAAAATCAATAATCAATCCCTCAAAATATCATTAGAAATCGAAAGATAAATGAAAAAAATAAATAAACAATCCATATAGAGTTTGAGTTTATAAATCAGATTTGCGTAATATAATTCAGAAGGCAAAAACGAATAAAAGTCCATGCACCATCAGTGTCCATTCATTATATTCCATGTGAGTGACAGGTGATTGAACTTCCACAATGGTGTTAATAAAGTGCTCATGCCCCACAAACTCCAGGTTGAACCCCTGTGGTTTAAATCACTCACCTTTGTGACCACTTATATAAAAGATGGTCAAACTGCACTGAACTAAAATTGAGATTTTCTACAGGGAAATCCTAGGTCCTTCGATGCTTCCACATAACCCCATTAAGAAAGGAAGCACGAAGGGGAGAGGCTCATAGTCTAAAATGTAGCTGTGTTATAAGCCAGGAAAGTAAAATGAATCCCCATGACTAAGCTCCGGGGGCGGAGTGAAAATCATTGGGGGCATGGTCTGGTGGGAGCCCAGGGTGAGGTTGTCTCTCTCATACCACCATAGGACTCTGTAGATGTGCGTCACCACATCCACATCTCTTCCTTCCAAGGTAAAATGAATGTACTCAAACAAGGTAAAATTAATGTCCTCCAATAGTGCATGCGGCTCCTCACTTCTAAAGGACCCTTCATCCTCAACGCATTGTGTCAACATTGTGTCATGCCCAGCCCTCTCCCAGTAATTTGTCTACCTGGCGGCTCTCCTCCCTCTGCTCCTCGGCTCGGCAGCTCCTCTCCTCGGCATGGCAGCTCCTCTCCTCTCTGACAGTGACGAGTGACTGACACCATGGCTGAGCTCAGGTAAGTCAGTGTGTGTGTATCTATGCCATTGTCAGTAGGTCAGTGTGTGTTAGGTCATGCAGGTCACTGGTCAGTGTATGAAGGTCAGATAGGTCAGTGCAGGTAGGTCAATGTAGGTTGGTCAGTGCAGGTAGGTCAGTGGTCAGCATTGATGGGCACTGGTAAGTCACACAACCCCACCGCCCAGCCCCAAAAAAACGCTACTCCACATACAACACCTCTAATTCCGCCACCCCGAAAACCGCTCACCACCCATACTGGGTAGACTGATCTTCTAGCTATAAGGGGTAACAGTGACATCTAGGGCTACCACCCCTGGGTTTGCCACCTGCACATCTTCACCCAAATTGGCTAATTGTTTTGCGAGCTCCAACACAGGACTTGCCTTCCTTTTTATTTAACTCCCCGCTAATCTAACTTCAGTAACTCATGTTCCTGCCTGATCACCATGTCCTACCTCACCACCCTTCTGAATCCGTAGTACAAGTTTTAAATCTCCCATGTAGTTTGAAAAAAAACTGAAATTCTTCAAGTCTGTAAAGAAATTCTTACTATTGAAATCTCTACATTTTCTTCAGTGAGCGGAATGCATATGTTTAAGTTCTTAAAAATAATAGACCTCAAGCTGTTTCAATCTCCTCCAATTGTTACAATTTTATTTAAACAACATTGTACTCTCACACAACGAGAAAATTACACTGTTCAGAAATAGCACAAACATTTCTGGCAGCCACGGGAAAAAAAATGCACCATTCCAGTTTTGTTTTATATCTGTTTAACCGGCGTGAACATTCCGAATCACTGGTGAACCCATCTGTTTTACATCCTCTGTATGTCTGCTGTCTAAAGTGAAGTGGTTAAAGATTAGACACAAAGCCTTAGGCAGTTTCTTACTGTTTAGTTTAACCACTTGACCACTGGGCACGAAAACCCCCTTAATCACCAGACCAATTTTCAGCTTTCGGTGCTCTCACAATTTGAATGACAATTACTCAGTCATACAACATTGTACCCATCTGAAATTTTTGTCCTTTTTTTCCCACAAATAGAGCTTTCTTTTGGTGGTATTTGATCACCTCTGCGGTTTTTATTTTTTGCGCTATAAAAGAAAAAAGACTGAAAATTCTGTAAAAAAAAAATAAAAAATCTAGTTTCTGTCATATTAGCAGGTTATTTCTCACACACAGCATATGCATACTACAAATTACACCCCAAAACACATTCTGCTATTCCTCCCGAGTATAGCGATACCACATGTGTGCGACTTTTACACAGCGTGGCCACATAGAGAGGCCCAACATGCAGGGAGCACCATCAGGCGTTCTGGAGCACCCAGGCCAATTCTGACATTTCTCTCCTACATGTAAAAATCATCATTTATTTGCTAAAAAAATTACATAGAAACCCAAAACATTATATATGCTTTTTTTTCAAAGACCCTAGAGAATACAATGGCGGTTGTTGCAACTTTTTATCTTGCACGGTATTTTCGCAGCAATTTTTTGAACGCGTGTTTTTAAAAAAAAAACAGTTTTGTGCTTAAAAAAAAAAAAAACAGTAAAGTTAGCCCAATGTTTTTGCATAATATGAAAGATGAAGTTACGCCGAGTAAATAGATACCCAACATGTCACCCTTCAAAATTGCACACGCTCGTGAAATTGCGCCAAACGTTGCTACTTAAAAATCCCCATAGGCGACGTATTGCAAGGTATTGGAGTATTGAGGGTATTGCGGAGTATTGGGGGGGTATTGCAGAGTATGGGGGGGTATTGCAGAGTATGGGGGGGGTATTGCAGAGTATGGGGGGGGTATTGCAGAGTATGGGGGGGTATTGCAGAGTATGGGGGGGGGTATTGCAGAGTATGGGGGGGGGTATTGCAGAGTATGGGGGGGGGTATTGCAGAGTATGGGGGGGGGGTATTGCAGAGTATGGGGGGGGGTATTGCAGAGTATGGGGGGGGTATTGCAGAGTATGGGGGGGGGGGTATTGCAGAGTATGGGGGGGGGTATTGCAGAGTATGGGGGGGGGTATTGCAGAGTATGGGTGGGTATTGCAGAGTATGGGGGGGTGGGTATTGCAGAGTATGGGTGGGTGGGTATTGCAGAGTATGGGGGGGTGGGTATTGCAGAGTAAAATAAAAAAAATGATGAGTGCAATACTCTGCAATACCCCACCCCATACTCTGCAATACCCCACCCCATACTCTGCAATACCCCACCCCATACTCTGCAATACCCCACCCCATACTCTGCAATACCCACCCCCCCAGGGTGGGTATTGCAGAGTATGGGGTGGGGTATTGCAGAGTATGGGGTGGGGTATTGCAGAGTATTGCACTCATCATTATTTTTATTTTGCAGAGTATTGCGCAGGGATGGCTGGATCTGTGACTGCAATTGTCACAGATCCAGCCCACAGTGCGGCGGCTGCTGCTGCCGCCCGATCCCCCCCCCCTCCCTCTCCTCTCACACTGTACCGAACGGTACAGAGAGGAGAGGGAGGAACCGGCGTCATTACATGACGCCGGTTTGTTTACAAGTGATCGCGCCGTCATTGGACGGCGCGATCACGTGGTAAGGAGCCGCTTCCATTGGCTCCTTACCGCGAGTGCTGTTGCTGCGGGTCCCGTAGACCCGGCGAGCACCGGCGATCGCGTGTGCGCGCCCGCTCGGGCGCGCACAACGCAGTCTCTGGGAGGACGTACATTGACGCCCTCCTAGAGTACAGGAACCGCTCTGTAGCCGTATTTTGGCTATAGGGCGGTTACCAACTGGTTAAAAAAATGATTATTTGTTTATTGAGCCACCAGAAATAGTTTTTTTTTTTCTCTTTTTTTTATTCAATGTTTGCTATGTTATTAAACCATGTCAGAGACCCCTTATGGATAAGCAAGTCTCCCTAATTGCTCCATCATCAACCCCCTTGGGCCTGTATTGCTGATTTTTTTTGTGGGTGTGATTTTGTGGGCAATGAAATTAACTAATAATAATCAAAGTTCAGTCCTCTGGACGCTCAGCAAACGCTTGAAAAAATCAGACCAGAGATGTGGGGACAAAGCCCTTGTCCCCATCAATAAGAAAGTTCATTCCTATTAACTAATAAGGAAGCCCTCTCTAAAGGTTCACAGCAATTTATCTGGATGGTGTACCTCATAGCAGAACTACAGGCAACACCCCCCAAAAAAGGTTTACCCTACTATCAACTAGCTGATCGCTTAATTACATTAAAATAGAAAAAACAAACTAGAATCTGCATTTACATACCTGAATCACTTAATGCCCCAGGTCCTGAGCCTTCCTTCTTCTGCACTGGAGAGTGGCAGTAAACGTGCACTAACCCACTTCAATATACTGCAGTAAACGTGCACTAACCCACTTCAATATACTGCAGTAAACGTGCACTAACCCACTTCAATATACTGCAGAAAACATGCACTAACGCACTTCAATATACTGCAGTAAACGTGCACTAAAGCACTTCAATATACTGCAGTAAACGTGCACTAACCCACTTCAATATACTGCAGTAAACGTGCACTAACCCACTTCAATATACTGCAGTAAACGTACACTAAAGCACTTCAATATACTGCTGTAAAAGTGCAGTTCAATATACTGCAGTAAAAGTGCACTGACGCACTTCAATATATTGCAGTAAACTGTAAGGGAATAATAATAATTCCTCCACAACTAAAAATATTAATGACAATAATATTATGTGTGCCAGTGTAGTAAGACACATTTTATATATATATTTTTTTTACATATTCATTTTTTGTTTCCAAATAACACATCGCAAAGTATTCCCAGAGCACAATGTAGTTTTGAAAGAGGCAGTACCATAAATATAGTTGTTAACTTCTTTTGATTCTTAGGCTATATTCGCACTTCAGTGTCGTGGCAACACATGCAAAATCATGTGCTTTCCCACAACGCAGAAAGCATTTGGTCTTTTTGCAAATGTGCGGCTGTGCCATAAATTTTTAATGGAACAGCCCTAATGACATCCCCACGAATCTTGCTAACATGCATGCCTAAATGCATAGTGTCAAAGTACCATTCATTTTGGTGCAGCATGATTTTTTTAAAGGATTAGGCACTTCTTACGTCTTTTACTTGCACGTAATCCATTATGAAATACTTACCTTAGAACAAAGCCCTCCAGCGCCACGCTGTCGCCACTGAGAGGGCTGACATCTTTCCCCGGCTTTCATCTGGGTTTGTGTGCTCCGGCTCTGGGAGTGGCACAATGATGTCACTCCCACGCAGGTGCGCAGGAGCCCTTGGTTTTGGCACGAAGCTCTGAAGGTCCAGCATAGTATGCCAGACCTTCAGAGCGCATGTGCCAGTGACATCACTGGCTGCATCCAGGGTGAATAACACCGTTTAGGACATATTCATTTTACCGACAGGTAAGCCAAAAATCCAACACTTTCAGTAGTGCCAGATACAGAATTGCATCACCCAAGGCAGTGCAGTGGACAACCCTGGGTGGTGCCGTTTTGTATCTGCCACTCTTGAACATTTTGTCTCTTTTAGAACAAAATGGAGCGTTTTCATTTTGTTTTTGGTTGTTTTTAAAGGAGTGAAAGGCTTTAAATGGCTCCTAATGCCTCGTACACACAGCCGGACAGGCTTTTTTTCTCGGAAAGTCCAGACGTGTGTAGCCTCCATCAGACTTTTTTTGTTGGAAGATCCGACAGACCTTAGATAGAGAACCTGCTCTCTATCTTTCCGTCGGACTCACTGCGGACTTGTACGCACGGTCGGACTTTTGACAATGCAAAAGGCATTAGGGTAAGGCCTCGTACACACGATAGGTTAACCAGAGGACAACGGTCTGAAGGACTGTTGTCATAGGTTAACCGATGAAGCTGACTGATGGTCCGTCGTGCGTACACACCATCAGTTAAAAAAACGATTGTGTCAGAACGCGGTGACGTAAAACACAACGACGTGCTGAAAAAAACAAAGTTCAATGCTTCCAAGCCTGCGTCGACTTAATTCTGAGCATGCATGGATTTTTAACCGATGGTTGTGCCTACTAACGATCGGTTTTGACCTATCGGTTAGGAAACCATAGGTTAAATTTAAAGCAAGTTGGCTTTTTTTTAACTTATGGATAAATAACCTATGGGGCCCACACACGATCGGTTTTGACCGATGAAAACGGTCCATCAAACCGTTGTCCTCTGGTTAACCTATCGTGTGTACGAGGCCTTACAGAAGCTTCTTCAACTATTCTAGAATTGTGTTTTGTGAGAAAACAGCCCCTTATTAGCTTCATTATCATTTTTTTTAAACAGAAAGTAAAAAATGGACTGTAAAAAAGCAAAAAATAAAAACATTCAGTGCACTAATAAAACAAATACACAAGGAAGAAATACAAAATTTTTAAAATTAAATAGAAAAAAAAACTAACATTGAAATGGACTATACTACTCTAAATACACCCAAACAGAAAAAAACGTATATAAAATTTATATTGTAGATTTTTTTTTTAACAAGCAATTTCACCTTGACGTGCAAAATTGAGTTTCCACTTGAGCAGAACTTTTCCAACTGTGAAATCTGTATTAATGTGGTAAAACTAATTTTACCAAAATGACTCCATTAACATCCATTTTTTTACACTGCTCTGGGAAGTACCTTACAGAGCTGTATAATAACACCATGCATTATAAATTAGTAATAGTGCAATTGTCTTCTCTTCACCTAGGTGGTCTTTTGACTAAAACGCTTCTTCTGCCTCTGTGAGTGACTATAGACCTCGGATGCCCTGAGCTGTGCCCAACATGTTGTAAAGCCAAAACTTTATCAGGTTTAGATAGGAAAGGGTTGAAACTTGAAACCCCTATCAGGTTATTATTTTCTGTCTGTTC
The DNA here is from genome assembly GCF_905171775.1 of Rana temporaria. Classification (NCBI taxonomy): domain Eukaryota; kingdom Metazoa; phylum Chordata; class Amphibia; order Anura; family Ranidae; genus Rana; species Rana temporaria. The sequence continues at coordinate 41,656,148 of NC_053496.1, read as the reverse complement.
TCTTACCTTTTTTTCCTGGAGATACAAATGGAAATGAGAGAATATCTCTCCAAAGTAAAAAGAATTTCCAACGTATAAAGTTGTCATAGAAACAGAAATGCCCATGGAAAGATTTCCCCTGGCCTCTTGTTATTGTCACAACTGTGAGGCCCCGTACACACGGTCAATCCATCCGATGAGAATGGTCCAATGGACCGTTTTCATCAATTCACCGCTGAAGCAGAACGATGGTCTGATGTGCGTACACACCATCAGTTCAAAAACCGATCGCATATGGCCATACTGTATCTTGTTGGTTTGCAGTGACTGTTTGTGCAGTTGAAAAATAAAAAGACAACTTTTTTAAGTGATTTTGGAGTGCGGCTGTCCAGTTCTCGTCCATTTATTTGCTATCAAAAACCGATCGGGTCAGAATGCGGTGACGTAAAACACACGACGTGCTGAAAAATACGAAGTTCAATGCTTCCAAGCATGCGTCGACTTGATTCTGAGCATGCGCGGGTTTTGAACCGATGCTTTTGTGTACTAACCATCGTTTTTGACTGATGGTCAGCCGTCCATCGGTTCGATTTTAAAGCAAGTTCACAAATTTTTGTCCGAAGGACAACAGACCGATGGGCCGTACACACGGTCGGTTTGGACCGATGAAATTGGACTTCAGGCCGTTTTCATCGGTTTGGACTGACCGTGTGTACGCGGCCTAAATGTTTGGATTTTTCCCATCAGTTTTTGTTTTAGTGACAAATGGTCACCAGAACAACTAAAGTGGTGAACTTCCCCAGAGGGGACACAGAGAATAAGAACTTTACAAATTGTCTATGTAGCGATACCTCCATGAGCGTCGCTGATAGAATCTGTACCCCACTGGTTGCCACGACCTTGCAAGTTCTCTGCCACCTCTGACACCCTGGGTTCAGACATTTTCTAAAAATGAAAACAATGAAATAGACACACTACAATTTGATGAACCAACAGACTTTGTTTACTGATATGATAATGACAGTAGAAGGTGAACAACATAAACTTACATTCTTTGTCAAATGATCGAATGTAAAGAATAATTGAACATAAACTAAGGTAACCAGATTTTAAAAATGAAATCCAGGGACATATTTTTTCTTTACTAGTAATGGCAACAATCAGCGACCCCGGCTACTACTGGATGGGGAGCGGAGGAAGATCACCACGCCAGGGAAGGCAAGGAGATAGGCAGGAGGCTGACCAGGATTTGAGCCAAAGCAGAAGAACATGCGAGCAAAGCTGAATGGGCATGCGCCCGAAACTGAAGAAATATTCCCTCCACTCCGACCAGCACATGATAAGGGGCACAGATAATGGGAAAAATGCAACCCCCCTATGCTAGTAGCCACGGCGGAGCGGGGTGTGCAATTCTAATTTTTTTATTTTCATTTTGCACTGATTGTCTTTGAAATTGCCCCTGCCCCCTATTAAATCCAATCTGGGGACAAAACCAGGGACAGACTTGGTCCGGGGACAGTGTCCTCAATCAAGGGACTGTCCCCTGAAACTGGGGATGTCTGGTCACCCTAACATAAACAGCCCTTATACATACCTATTTATATGGCCTATGTTAAACAGGCAACATAAGGGCAGAAGAATGGCTTTGAGCTATGTCAAACCATTCTGTACCTCAACCCACAGGTGCAAGCAATAAATGAACTGTCATAAACTTTCAGCAACAGTTAAATGGAATGGAATTTAACCTACTGCTTCAAAGAGTTCCAGGCAAATTCAAGCTGTATGAGCACAGTAAAAGCAAGTCCTTAGGGTGGAGGGGGGGGGGGATATTTAAGGTAGTCCTGTATTACAAAGATTCAATGCTTTGGTTTTCACTAGCATTTATGAGACCTGTATTGGAAGAATTCCTGAATAGCAGAGCAAAGCAATTCAATTGATTTGGCTTTTATAAGCAAAGGAACAGAATCTTCCTGCGTTGGCAACATGCAAAGAGAGATCACTGTGATTGCTGGTTTAAAGGTATTGTATCCTTTAGCACTATAAGTAACAGCAAGATGAATGGAGACAATGGTATCTGTATACAGTGTCTATGTGGATATATGGGCAGGTGCCCGCTCAACGATACTGCAAATGGATGAGGCTGGTGATGATTAGTGTTGCTCACGAATATTCGTATTGCGAATATTCGGCTCGAATATGGCATATTCGAGTATTCGCGAATATATCGAATTTCGCGGCCAATATTCGCTATTCCGAATATTCGCATTTTTTCAATTTTATTTTTAAAACAGATCACATCCTAGTGATCTCCATCGACGTCTAAAAGCATTGCTAGTATGATTAGAGACACTGGGCCGAGTAGCTGAAGCGATCATTTTATATTGCCGAATATTCGCAATGCGAATATTCGGCAATAGGAATATTGCGCGATTATTTTCTCCGCCCTTCTTTTGCATCAGAGTTCTCCTACCACAGTTGTTAAAATTTCGCTATCATTTTCGCATCCGCATTAGCGCAATTTCGCAATATTGTTTTTTGGATAAAATGTCACGAATATTCGATTTCAGAATATTAGCGAATACTTTCTCCGCCCTTCTTTTGCATCGGAGCCAATCAGAGTTCTCCTACCACAGTTGTCGAAATTCCGCAATCAATTTCGCATTCGCATTTGCGAAATTTCGATAAAATATCACGAATATTCGATTTCAGCATGAGCCAATCGGAGTTCTCCTACCGCACTTGTCTAAATTTCGCAATTATTTTCGCATTCGCAATAGCGAAATTTCGCAAAAATTTCATTTGGATAAAATATCACGAATATTCGATTTTAGCGAATATTTCTCGAATATTCGGCTATATATTCGTGATATATCGCGAAATCGAATATGGCGTATTCCGCTCAACACTAGTGATGATGAAGATGACTTTTACAGGGTCTTCCTTATGATACTGGATCAGGGGATGGCGTCCGATCTCTGTCACACTGTGCCTCGGCCCACCCGGATCTGATGCAAATGCATGATAGATGGAACTGTAGTGGCCTCCAGGCTGCCGCCAGACAGTAAGGTGATGCTGTCTGCAGGTGTCCCTCTGAATACCCGCTGGAGGACTCCTCTTGCACAGGCCACGACTCAGCCGCAGCACACAAAATTACAGAATCCCTGCTTACAGATCCAGGCCAGGGTCCCAAGAGAGTGAGCTAGGCCTACACCAGCAACTTTTGTTAGGCTCTCCAAGCAATCTGTTCTTCCTTTACAGCCATCTGGTAGTTGTAGTTCCAAGTGATTCGGCTAGGGGGAAATCCCAGCAGTCTGAACTACATGTCCCAAGATGCTTTGCTTTGTTTAGTCTCTCTCTTTAGGATAAGACAGCGCAGAGTTCAAGCTCATCACTTGAGGGAAACGGCTCCCAACAGTAAAGCTGCACAATGAATCCTGATTGCAGATATTCAGCTCCTGGCTACATCTAAGGCCTTGTACACACGACGGGACATGTCCGGTGAAAACGGTCCGCGGACCGTTTTCATCGGACATGTCTGCTGGCGGATTTTGGTCTGATGGCTGTACACACCATCAGGCCAAATTTCCCGCGGACAGCGAGCGCGGTGACGTGGCCGAGCCGCGACGATGACGCGGCGACGTGCGCGACCCTGGAAGGTCAATGCTTCCACACATGCGAGGGCTTTCGGCCGAGCGGACATGTCCGGTGAGTCGTACAGACGACTGAACATGTCCGACGGACAGGCTTTCAGCGGACATGTTTCTTAGCATGCTAAGAAACATTTGTCCGCTGGAAACCTGTCCGATCCGCCGGAAAATTGTCCGGTCGGCCGTACAGACCACCGAACATGTCCGCGGAAACTGGTCCGCCGGACCAGTTTCAGCGGACATGTTCGGTCGTGTGTACGAGGCCTCAGTCCTATACCCAACCTGCCATCATTTGGCACTTATTGTGTGGCCCTCTGTGCTCCTGCAGACAGTGTTTTGGTGCTTGCTCAAGCTAGTGAAGGAAGATGTTGTTTAGATCGTCTTTTAGGAGTTAATGTTTTGACTTATTTCTTCACACTCTTACATTTATTTCTGTGCCGTCTATCTTTTTTCTTTTTTTATGTTTGTTTTTTCTCCTCCAATCTTTTATAACATATTGTGCTAATGGAAATATCAAATGTAATTTCAAAAGTATCAAATGTAATTTTAAAGGGATTGTAGGTAGTACACATGTGAAAGCATCAACTAGTAAAGGGGCTGTAATAGCAGTGACCTCTAGTAAGGATAGGCTAGGGTTTGGGATGAACTGAGTTTGAACCTATGAAAAATTGTCACATGACCGCAGACAACCATTCCAATCAGCTGCAGCAGTGGAAATCCTCGCCTCACAGCCCCATGTGACAAAGGGATGGGTATGATGGTGACATCATTGACCAAATATGGCCACATTATCCAAATATGGTCATGTGGTTAAAGTTTGTATTTATTACAGTTCTTATATAGCACCTTCAATTTGCACAGCTCTTTACATATACAGTAAATTGTACTTTCATATCAGTCCGTGTCTTCTAGAAGCTTACAATCTAAGGTCCCTAACTCACATTTATTCACATACTATGACCAATTTAGACAGGAGACAATTAACCTACCAACATGTCTTTGGAGTGTGGGAGGAAAATGGAGTACCTGGAGGAAATCCACACAGGCACAGGGAGAACATGCAAACTCTGTGCAGGTAGTACTGTGGTTGGGATTCAAACCAACCACCCTAGTGCTGCCAGGTGGAAGTGTTAACCACTTGGCCATTAGCTACCTCACCTATTAGCTCAATGATGTTACCAGCATACCGTCCTTTTGTTACATGTGGCTATGGGGCAGGGAATTCTACAGCCGAAGCTGATTGGGACATTAGTCTTCTATTATGTGACAGTTTTCCATTAGCTCATCCCTAATCTCTAGCAGTCTCGTGTAATGTGTCTTCAGACTATGGCTTTCGCCTCAAGCATTTCCCCAGTCTGTATCTCCCATTGAATATGTCTTTAGTCTCTGACAATCTCTGTAATTTTACATTCACTGAATATTATATGTGGTCAGTACCAAGTCAGTTGACCACAACTGGTCTAACCCTTCTGTTCTCTATGCAAAACTTAAAAAAAAATAAAGTTACTTTCACACACTTCAAACATTGGTGTCAACAGAGTTGTTATCTGCAGTAAAGTGGAAAAGCTGAAAAAGTTGTGCAGATCTCATCTTCCAGCAGCCAACCTTTCCTCCCAGAACCAACATCTCAACACCTGTCTTTTCATAGTCTATTAAGTCGCTAACACTGTCTTCTGACACAAGGAGGCTGTGACTGAAGCTGTACTGCTCACAAAGGCTTTCATCCAAAAAGACGCTTCCCCTCCGTACTTGTATGTGAAATGGGTTTGTGATAATTTGTTGTATGCAGAGATTAATGGTGCATGCGGTTATGTCATTAGCAGTTTCATAACATCTAAACACATTTATGGCTTTGCTAAGGTCTTCAGCCCTTAAAATTCAATTGTGGCCAAAATATATTTTGTTAGGACCAATATTATTAAATCTAAACTTTGGGATAAGCAGATATTGTCTAAATATAAGAGTCCTGTGTATTCTTCCTTAACCACTTTAGGACCAGGCCTATTTTTTAAACTTGTTGTTTACAAGTTAAAATCATAATTTTTTTGCTCGAAAATTACTTAGAACCCCCATACATTATATATATATATATATATATATATATATATATATATATATATATATATATATATATATTTATTTATTTATTTATTTTTTTTCTAACATCCTAGAGAATAAAAAGGCGATTGTTGCAATACTTTTTGTGACACCATATTTGCACACCGGTCTTACAAGCGCACTTTTTTTTAATTATTTTTTTTTTCTATTCTATTCCTTTATTTTCTATTTTATTCTTTTTGGAAATTGGAAAACTATTCAAATTTAAAAACTATTAGAATTTGATAGCTTTTCTAATTAGAAAACGATTTGAATTTGATTAGAAAACGTTTTGAATTCGAAAACTATTCAAAATTGATTCGTAAACTTTTCAAAACGATTCGAAAACTAATAAACAAAACGAATCCTGGAAACGAATGAAACAAATTTAACTGAACAAATGTATGTAAATAACGAATTAAAATTACACCAATTTTTTTTTCGTTCTGCACATGTCTACCAGCCAATATCTTAGGCCCCGTACACACCATAGAATCTATCCGCAGATAAATCCCATCAAATGGGTTTCAGCAGATAGATTCTATGGTGTGTACACTCCTGCGGATATTTATCCTCGGATAAATCTCCCCTGGGATGGATTTTCAGCAGATGAATATTTGCTGACATGCTCAACAAATCCATCTGCTGAAGTCCATCCCAAAGGATGGATCCGCTCATCTGTACAGACTCACCGGATCCATCCGTCCGAAGGGATCCCCCGCATGCGTCGTAATGATTTGACGCATGCGTGGAATTCCTTATATGACAGCGTCGCGCCCGTCGCCGCGTCATAATAGCGGCGACGGCGCGACACGTCATCGCCAGAGGATTTCAGCGCGGATTTCAATGCGATGGTGTGTACACGCCATCGCATAGAAATCTTCTGAAATCCTCGAGAGGATTTATCCGCGGATACGGTCCACTGGACCGTATCAGCGGATAAATCCTCTCATGTGTATGGGGCCTTACTCTTGTCACTCATGCTGCCGTCCATATTTTCGCTACCACTCATTACCAATAGAGTTGAGCAAACGGTTCGGCCCGAGCATTGGCTGTTCGCCTATTTGACAAACACCCAAATTATTGGGGCGTTCGACTGTTTGTTCGGCCCACCGAACAACCACAGTGCATTGGAAGCCCTGATTGGCTGAAGGAATGAAAGCTTTGCCCAATCAGGGCACATTGCACTGTCAGAGCCATGACTGGACACTGTGATGATGACTCTATCCAATCATGGCTCATTGCTCTTAGTCCCACTCCACACTATAAAAACTTTCTTCCCATTGAGGCCATTTGCAGTGTGATATTGGCGTGCAGAGAAATTGAACAGAGCTCTGTTCAGTGCTACTAGCGAGTTAGTGTGCTATAGTGTACTATTGTGATTCTATTGTGAGTGTAAATATCAGTTTAGTGTGAATCTAGCTCCTATCGTCTTCTTCGCTCACCACGTCAGTCCTCAGTGCCGTGAAGAGAGGATCCTTCCCTCTGATGGGACTGATGCTTTACATCCTGTCTTCATGGCACGGAGGACTGACGTGGTAAGCGAGGAAGATGATAGAGGCTGGGTGACACCCACACCTGCGATTTATTAAGTCCCCGCAGAGGGTTATATCTGTAGGCACGAATGACCATTATATGGCGAATGGCTATTATAGAAGGTCCATCTTATCTGGTAAGGGTGTCCATTTTTCTCTGGTATATTCCTCAAGGAGTGACCTTACCTTTATCACCCTGGTGGCGGTGGAACTACTTCTTAACTTTCGCTCATCTCAACGCAATTGTTTTATTTTTTTCATTTAAGATTTGGACTCACTTAGCTAGATCCACAGAAATTGCCTTAACTTTAAGGCGGTGTAGCTTAGCGTGTTTAGGCTACGCCGCCGTAAGTTAGCGAGGCAAGTACTTGATTCTCAAAGTACTTGCCTGTTAAGTTACAGCGGCGTAGCCTAAAGCGGACGGGCGTAAGGGCGCCTAATTCGAATGTGTCTGAGGGGGTGTGTTTTTTTGGATAATGAGGCTGGACCCGACGTGATTGACGTACTTTTTGAACTGCGCATGCGCCGGGCGCCTACATTTCCCAGTGTGCATTGCGGCTAAGTCCGCCGCACGGGCCTATTGATTTTGACGTGGACATAAACTACGTAAATCCCTATTCACGGACGACTTACGCAAACGACGTAAAATTTTCGAATTTCGAAGCGGGAACGGCGGCCATACTTTAACATTACTATTTGTTGGAATAACTTTAGGCCTGATAAAGCGTTACGTAAACGGCGTAAATGTACTGCGTCGGCCGGGCGTACGTTTGTGAATAGGCATATCTACTAATTTACATATTCTACGCCGACCGCAATGGAAGCGCCACCTAGCGGCCAGCTTAAATATTGCAACCTAAGATAGGACAGCGCAAGCCGTCGTATCTTAGATATGTTTAAGCCTATCTCTGTTTGAGAATACACTTAAACATAGGTCGGCGCAGATTCTGAGTTAGGTTGGCGTATCTACTGATACGCCGACCTAACGCTACCTGAATTTAGCTAACTATTTATGACATAATTATGTTATGTCTACGTATTTTATGTGATTACCCATGTATTGCACTATTTGTGGGCTTATGATATACAGACTCCGTGGGCCAGCTGACATTTATCAAAATTAATCAGTTCTGGAATAGCAGCAGCTATCAAGCCCCTAATGCCGATATCGCTGATTAAGTGCTTTCTTGATCTGGAATCTCTGAAAGACTTTCTAGACCGCTTAGCTTTGTGGGTGTTGATTTCATCTGGAAGAATTTTTTTTGTGTAGTTTTCATGGGTACAATTAACACCCAAGGATCAATTTTTCCACACCTGTTTGACAGGTGCATGTCATTTAAATTTCTGACAGCAAGACCAATTCTTACTTTCATTAAGAGTACCTCTATAGGGTTATGGTGTGAAGGTACCACCGACACCCAAAGACCAATTTTTCCACCCCTGTTTGACAGGTGCATATCATTAAAATTTTTGACAGCAAAACGAATTCTTTCTTTCATCCAGAGTACCTGGTATATAAGAGTATAGTGGTCAGCAACCTGTAGATCGTTATCTACTATTAGATAATGGACAGGTGACTAGTAGAACGGAGTCTGGGCTTTCTGAACCTCCATTCCAGAGCATCAAACAGAGTACAATGCAGAAGGACTACTTGTAAAATTGGAGCTGTAATAGGGAGCAAGAGCCACATAAGCTGGTGCCTCCTCTGTCCCATGTGGAGTAATACCTACTGCACTCCATCTCAGGACCCGTGACTGCAACACAGTAGTATGGAATTTAGAGGATTAAAGCAGATGTGAGGAGGCGACACTGTGCCCTGTGATCTTTGACTTCTCCCATGTTGTTCAGGTAGATCTCCACCTCTTTAAGTTTGCCTACCCCTGCTCTATAGGGTTACAGTGTGAAGGCATCACTGACACCTAAGGACCAATTTTTCCACACCTGTTTGACAGGTGCACATCATTTACATTTTTGACTGCAAGGTCAATTCTTGCTTTTATCAAGAGTATCTGTATATGGTTATGGTGTGAAGACACCACCAACACCCAAAGCCCAATTTTTCCACATCTATTTGACAGGTGCATATCATTTTAGTTTTGGACAGCAAGGCTAATTCTTGCTTTCATCAAGAGTACCTCTATAGTTGGGGTCAGCAACCTGTAGATCATTATCTACCAGTAGATAACGGACAGGTGACTGGTAGATCACGGTCTGGGCTTGCTTAACCACCATTCCAGAGCATCAAACAGAGTACAATGCAGAGGGACTACTTGTAAAATTGGAGCTGTAATAGGGAGCAAGAGCTACATAAACTGATGCCTCCTCTGTAGTGCTGGCTTCTGTCCCATGCGGAGTGATACCTACTGTACTGCACTCCATGTCAGGAGGCGATTTGTTGCCTCCTTACTACCCGTGACTGCAACACAGTAGTATGGCAATTAGAGGATTAAAGCAGATGTGAGGAGGCGACATTGTGCCCAGTGATCTTTGACTTCTCCCATGTTGTTCAGGTAGATCTCCACCTCTTTAAGGTTGCCTACCCCTGCTCTATAGGGTTACAGTGTGAAGACACCACTGACACCTAAGGACCAATTTTTCTCACTTTCAATAGATTTTTATTGAAAAAAAATGTAAAGGGTACAAAACATGGTATATAAGAACTTGTTGAAATTGTCAAGAACATTGTAGACAGCTATAACACAGCTGCTGAGAATCTAAAAACATCCAACAATATATATTGCTTAATAATAAACAAAACGTGTAGCCTGTAAGTTAGAGTAGGTATCGATGAGCCAGGTAATTTCTCTACAGGCTGCGAAACAATAAGCAGGTCCAGACGTCAAGTCTGAATCAACAGCAAAATTTGCAACAAGGAAAAAAAGAAAGGGGGAAAGAGAAAGGAAGGATGTTCACAGTTGGAGGTTAGGAGAGAGAGAGGTAGGATAAGGGGAATGGGGAGTGAGCGTTGGGGATGCCCAAAGCCAGCACCCCAGTTCTGGACTACTATAGTGAGTTATAGCTCTCTATGGACAATGATGATGACAAGCATATTGTATCCACGGTGTCTACAGGTGCATATCATTTCAATGTTGGACAGCTAGGCCAATTCCTGCTTTCATCAAGAGCACCTTTGGAGGGTTACGGTGTGAAGGCACCATGACACCCAAAGACCAATTTTCCCCCACCTGCTTGACAGGTGCACATTATTTAAATTTTTTACAGCATGGTCAATTCTTGCTTTCATCAACAGTACCTCTAGAGGGTTATGGTGTGAAGGCACCACCGACACCCAAAGACACATTTTTCACACCTGTTTGACAGGTGCATATTATTTAAATTTTTGACAGACAAGTACATTTTTGCTTTCATCAAGTGGAGTGAAGTGGAGTGGAGATCCAAATTGTGGAGGCTGCTTTGTGATAGGATATCCATGGAGGTTCCCAGAGTAGCTAAGGAGAAAGTGAGAGCACAAGTAATGTAATTCAAGTAAATCTTTATTTCACATAAATGGGTATTAACTTGGATGTGACGGGACAGTTACAAAAAGAACCAGGGACAACTTATATTCTGTAAATAATATTCTTAGAGTCGGTTCACACTGCAGCGGCACGACTTTGGGGGCGACTCTGCAAGTCGTCCTGAGGACGACTTCAGAGGCGATTTGCAAAACGACTTCTGTATAGAAGTCAATGAAGGTCACCTGAGCCTCCCCCGAAGTCGTACAGGAACCTTTTTCTAAGTCGGAGTGACTTGCGTCGCTCTTATTAGAACGGTTCCATTTCATTCAATGGGACGCGACTCGTCAGGAGGAGCCGCCTGTCGTGTCGCCCCAGTGTAAACCGGGTCTTAACCCTCCTGGCGGTATCCCCGAGCGGTAACCCCGAGTCACACTCGGGGTAGCTATGCAGAGCCTGCAGCGCGCGCTGGCTTACCTTGTTCCTGGATCCAGCGATGCCACCGCGCTATGTGAGCGAGCGGGACCTCGCTCGATTCACACAGTGTCCTCCTGTGCCGTCGATCTCCGTTCCCTGCGACGTTACGACGCACGGGAGCGGAGATCGGCGCCAAATTCAAAAAGATAAACAAACACATTACATACAGTATACTGTAATCTTATAGATTACAGTACTGTATGTAAAAAATACACAACCCCCTTGTCCCTAGTGGTCTGCCCAGTGCCCTACATGTTCTTTTATATAATAAAAACGGTTCTTTCTCCCTGCAAACTGTATATTGTCCATAGCAACCAAAAGTGTCCCTTTATGTCAAAAATGGTTTTAGATCAGCTAGAAAACAGCGATAATAAATTATAATCACTTGCAGAATTGTGCGATAGCGATTTGTGGGGAAATTCGTCATAAAAAAAAAAAATAATGACAGCGACAATTCTGCAACTGAGCAAATTTCAGTGATTTTGAGTTGATTACATTATTGAATAATTTTTATTAGAATTGTATTATTATTTGTTATAATTATTTATAATTATTTATTATATTATAATTTATAATTTTGTTTTTAAAAAAATTTCATACCCGGGATGCCTATTAGACTCTGGTTTGGTCAGATTTAAGTGAGTTATTCCTAAGAATTACAGGCCTACAGTATAAAACGCCAAATTTCCTTGCAAATAATGGTACCGCTTTCAGCATCTTTTTTCTGAAAGAATCATACCGCCAGGGAGGTTAAACCCTATAAATAGTGTAGAAAAATATAAGTAGCGCTATGAATAAACTATAAGGAATGTCCATTTTCACAGACAATCAAATTGATAATGTCCTTAAAACATCACCTTGTGACATATGTGAGTATTTGCACAAATACAAAAATATTTTAAAATTAGTTTAAATATTATTTGAAAATGTCCATAAATCAAATCAGGTTGATAGTGTGCAAATTAACTTAAAATCTTCCACCACACCCGGTGCCAGTGATTCCTCTCCCATCAGATGCAAAACTCACCAACTCAAAATGCCTTAGGCCGCTTACACACGATCGGTCAAAACAGATGAAAACGGACTGAAGGACCTTTTCAATGGTCCAAACCGATCGTGTGTGGGCCCCATCGGTCAGTTAACCTTCGGTCAAAAAATGTAGAACTTGCTTTAAAATTGAACCGATGGACGCCTAACCGATAGGTCAAAACCGATGGTTAGTATGCAAAAGCATTGATTAAAAATCCACGCATGCTCAGAATCAAGTCGACGCATGCTTGGAAGCATTTAACTTTGTTTTTTTCAGAACGTTGTTGTGTTTTACGTCATCGCAGTCTGACACGATCGTTTTTTTAACCTATGGTGTGTAGGCACATCAGACCATCAGTCAGCTTCATCGGTTAACCGATGACAACGGTCCTTCAGATGGACTGATCGCGTGTACGCGGCCTTACACTCTCGTGCTCGGCTGTGTAAGCGTATACAAAAACCTCTCAGATAGGTTAAGTCTTTACGACGAAACATGTCGGGGCGTGGCTGTGCGGCAACCGTCTAAGTGTACATGTGACATTACGAAGCAAAGACCCAGGGAGGAATAGCGGGGAGGTGGTGAGAGATCAGTGTGTTACCTCGGGTCCACCACAACCAATACACTCGGCTTTGGGTTTTTTCTTTTGAACGAGTTTGCTGTTCTGTGCATTGCTCAATTTTATGAGATTCATGTGAGTATAATGTTTGAAGCTTTTACAGTGTGATATTAAAACTGTTTTTTTTACGGTATCACGCTATTGGAGTATTCTTTATATATTCACATGCGGAGCAATCTGGCAGTTAATTGGTTGGAACCTGGAAAATCTGCTATCTGAGAGGTTTTTGTATACGCTTACACAGCCGAGCACGAGAGTGTAAGTAATTTATAGTAGCTGCTTCACTATTTGAATTTTTTTCACAAGCGCAGTGGTGGGAAAACAGGAAGGGCGGACTTATTTTGTTACCATTTATTTCACAACTTATATTCTATTTACAGCTTCCATTCGATCCTCCTGCACAGCTTCACTGTACAGCTCCGCTTGATTTACTCAGGTTTTTTTTTAAACAAAGTCTCTTGTTAGCTTACCAACAGCCCCTTATCGGCTAAAGACTCTCAGTCTCTTAAGAAAAGTAGAGTATGTGTATGTAAACAGTCCATAGAAAGCACAGTACACCTCCAGTAAGTGAAAATGATGACGGACAGATGACTGTGTAAGTAGCTTCACACGTGCTTAACACAACTCCACCACTACACGAAATGGCCTCTCACCTCACCAATTGGACCCTTTGGTTATAGAGGGTCACATGCACTTTGTATATGGATGTCAGCAAATCCAGGAGCAGTTAAATGCCACAGAGAAAACGAAAAGGCAATCCCAGGTCATGTAACAGACAAGATGCAAAACATAGTGCTCTCCTTTTGGACAGATGATTTAATATCAAGTAAAATAAAGTAAAACACTCACAATGGAAGCACCACGATCGGTGTGTACAGCGTGTATAGTAAACAACGTGATGGCCGCAGGTAACGTCACAACGCTCCTTCCGTACGCGTTACGTCCTCAATGGGCGGGGACTTCTTCAGAAAAACAGAAAAAAAATGAAAAAGAAACGTTGGATGTTGTGGCAGTCAGTGCCAAATGAAAAAGGTAAAAAAAAAAACACAGCTGGAACTGTTAGGGTTTCAAAGAAAACAGAGCTCATGCAAATTCAATTACAGTCCTTGTGAGTGTGACGTTTGGCACCTGCAAGTGACAGATACATGGTTTTGCTTTAGAAGCATCAAAATGAAGAGGTGTGTGTATCTTGAAGCTTTAAAACCTCACCCTGGCAGGAGTCCCTCAAGGACCACCGACAGTTTCCCTCAGCACTGCATCAACATCTTCCACCCAACTCCCCTGCTGGCATGACTCATCTCTATTTAAGGGCTCACTTAGGCCCCTGCCGGGCCAACCGCCTGGAGATTGGCTAAATTCCCCTATAAATGCAACAACCCTCCTAGCCTGCGCCCACTAATTTCTAGAACATTTTCTAAAATGGTCTTCTAGAACAAGGGGGAGGCACTAGAGAGCCACCTGGATGAGTCACCCACTTCTGAACTTTAATGAACCCTGACCCAGATTCCATTGCTCAGGCTTAGCCCTGAGCCAAACTATATTTTACCTGCACTACCACTAGTAGCACACTAGAGGGTGCTACACTCTCTATTTACTATTAGCATCCAACCCCTGATGAAGATGGAGTACTGAGCCCCAAAAATGCAATGGACCCAAAACAGGATGAATAAAGCTTTAGATTAAAAAAATGTAGGTGTTAAAGGTATCTTTGAAGGTTTCCAGCGAGGTTGAGGAATATTGAGAGATTGAAAGCACCATGAGTATAATGGAAGTCCAGTAAATGTTTACTTTACACAGCAGAAGGTCACAAAGTATAGCCAATGCATTTGCAGGAATCAATACTCCACCTTCATCAGGGTTTAGATTTTGACAGTAAATAAGGAAAATACTGGGTAATAGATTGCAAAATACATAGTCCATACATGAAAGGCTGCACACTAATAATGTTAATCCTCCAAAAAAGTTTTATAGGACATATGCACTGACAGTCACCTCCCCCGTGACTACACCCTCTGCTAATGCATTTCGCCTGGATTTGGCATAATTGTAGAGAATCATTTAACTTTTTTTGAGGTTTGATGTCATTAAACCCTTCTTGTATGGACTTGCAACATGCTGGAGCAGGGATGAGCTTCCGCAACCATCACCTTATCATTACGGACTGGACAGAATAAAGGGAGATTGGAGTGACATTCCACATGGAGAACAGTGTAATAATGGCGGTGCATGAGCTGCAGTATTACTGCTCATCACATAGGTCTAAATCAGGGGTCTCCAAACTGCGGCCCAAGGGCCAGATGTGGCCCTTTGGTAGCCTTTATCCGGCCCTTGGGGCACTATTCCTCCAACTGATATAAGGAACTATCACTCCTACTGACACCAACATTGGGGCATTATTTATTCTATGGATACCAATGATATATGTATACTATCCCTCCTACTAATAGGGGCACCACTCCTCTCCTATTGACCACCAACCCTGAGGCCAAATATGTTCTCACTGATGATGGGCCTGACATTTTCTGCCCCTGTTAGCCACAATCCGGCCCCCCTAAAGTTTGAAGGAAAATAAACTGGCCCTTTGTTTGAAAAAGTTTGGATACCCCTGGTCTAAATTATTATTTTTTGTGCCAAGAGATTAGCTGTAATCAGGGATGTTAATCTTCAATATTCAGATGGCCACTAGAGGGAACACTTACAAATATGTGCATGACAAGTTTAAATGCTTTCATCAAAATATGGAATAGCAAAAATGTATGAAAACCTCTCGAAACATTACTTTGAGTAAATGTTAAAATAATGGGCCAAAATTAGTAGTTATTGAAAATATGTCATAGCTATCCCTTTAAGTGTCTCAAAATGAAACCTTGGGTAGATGACAGAGGGCAAAACCTGATATTATCTAATAGCTGTTAAGTGATCTTAATAAAATGAGACTGTTGTTTCAGTCAAGTTCAGAGGCATCAATTTCCCCGTTGGCACCCTTGTTAAGTGAGTACACAGAGTGGAATTAACAATAGAATTGGCAGGAACAGGCCCATCCAATATGTGGGGGGAGTGTCGGGATAAGTGCTCTTTTTTAACACTTTCCAAAAGTCTTAAATAATTTATAATGAAAGTTACTGAAAAAAAAAACTGACGGAAAAAGAGCGATGGCACGGAGGATTTTATTGCCGCCCAAGGTCATGATGAACTTTCTTTTTCTTTCTATCGAGACGCGGTGCTGGATTTCTGCAAAGTATTCCACGGCTCCTCTCAATGTCATTGGCATTCTTCAGAAATGACGCTGATCCCATAATGTTATGAGCGACATTAATTTTTCATTATAGGGGGAGTTTATTCTATTAAAAAGGAAAATTAAATTTCAGCCTTTTTTACATGCTAAGAAAACGCAACGAAGGCTGAAAGATTTGCTGCGGGGTTGATGGAGCTTCTTTACCTGCAGATGACTTAAAGCGGTAGTTCACCCACAATCCCATGATGTTACCATCGAGACAG
The DNA here is from genome assembly GCF_905171775.1 of Rana temporaria. Lineage (NCBI taxonomy): Eukaryota > Metazoa > Chordata > Amphibia > Anura > Ranidae > Rana > Rana temporaria. The sequence continues at coordinate 41,639,814 of NC_053496.1, read as the reverse complement.
GCATTGTAGCGCGAGCTACAGTATGCCTGTCCCGATTTTTTTAACCCCGTACTCACCTCGTAGTCGTCCATCGTAGATTCCGGCTCCCGCGGGGAATGGGCGTGCCTATGGAGAGGGAGGATGATTGACGGCCGGCCCTGGCACGTCACTCTCCCCGAAGACAGCCGGAGTAGGTCTCGGCTCTTCACGGCGCGTGCGCACAGGCTATGCGCACGCGTCGTGAAGACCAAGCCTATTTCGGCTATTTCCGGAGAAGCGTGACGCGCCAGAGCCGGCCGTCAATCATCCTCCGTCTCCAGAGGCACGCCCATTCCCCGGTATCTTCGATGGACGACTACAAGGTGAGTATGGGGGGAAAAAATTCGGGACAGGCATACTGTAGCTCGCGCTACAGTGCCTGATTTAAAGGTAAAAGATAAAAAATTTTTTTTTTTCCTGTCGATAGGGTGAACCCCCGCTTTAAAAACACCAGTAAAAATATTTATTTATTTTTTGCCCATCGCCATCATGCCTTTAAAAAAAAAAAGAAAACAATGCAGCACCTCTAAATATAGAATATTACAAACTTAAAGTGGTTGCAAAGGCAGAAGGTTTTTTCTCTTAATGCATTCTATGCTATAAGATAAAAAGCCTTCTGTGTGCAGCAGATGGTCTCACCAGTGTTAGAGCAGGATTTGGTAATGTCACTACTGTACTGCTCACTGGAGGTTCTGAGATAAGGAAGAAAAGCCCTGCCCCTACCAAGATGGCTTCCTCCACATAGAGACACAGTGCAGAACAAGGCATGGTATGTCAGTAATGAGAAAAATATGGGCTGATGGGAGACCACAGGCAACACTGGTGACAAATACTTTACCCTTTACCTACCTTTATTCTTTGCCCTCTACTTACCCTTTTTTGGACACAGCTGTCAATGTTCCATTTTTCTTTTTAGTTTAGAATATATATTCAATTATACTAACAAAACAAAGCCTATTAAAGTGGTTGTATACCCCACTTTTTTACTTTTACCTACAGGTAAGCCTATAATAAGGCTTACCTGTAGGTATAAAGAATATCTCCTAAACCTGTACAGTTTAGGAGATTTCCCCCCGCAATGCGCCGCTGATTGCAGCAGCGCATGCGCAGCGGGGATCCTCGGCTAAAGGGCCGCCAGCCGCCGGACCTTACCGGTTTGAAGTGTCCTGCACGCATTGGCGGGAGTGACGTCATCGCCGCTCCAGCCAATCACAGCGCCGGAGCAAGATGACATCTCGCTCGGCGTGGACCAGGTAAGTTCTCTTCACCTCGTTTTAAGGTAAGTATTTCATAATGAGCTAGTATGAGGTGCATACTAGCTCATTATGGCTTTTCCTTTATAGGTGTAAAAATAAAATAAAAAAAATAACAGGGTATACAACCGCTTTAAGCATTACAAGGCTTGAGAGACAGTACAGTTCAAAACAACATAAAAAAAAAGAAAAGAAAAAAAGGGTATAATTACTAAAACAAATAACATGGCAATCCACGTAATCCAGCACTCAATGGAAGGGGGGGGGGGGGAAACAGCGAGACTTTCAACAGCACCCCAACATTATCAGAAATCAAATGGTAAAAGTGATATTAAACATCTTGAATAGTGTAGTCAAATGAGGCAGTGGTATCAGTTGAATCTATGCATATATCCCATACCGTATGGAATTTTTTTTGAACAACCCCTAGATTCATAAGTGAATTTGTAGAATGGGACCGCTGCATTGACTAAATGCTTCCAAAAATCCATTGTAGGATCTGATGGAGATTTCCATTTAAGAAGTATTGCTTTGCAAGTGTAAAACAGCAGTAGGCCAATTAAAGTTCTCATAGTTTTAGACATGGCTAATAGATGAACTACTGTATACCCAACAACGTCAACATTTGGATGGAAGGGAAGGGAAGGCTTTATGTAGCTTCTGGGGTGTAAAATATACTCTATGGAGAATTTTTAATTGGATTAACTTGTCTCGTGCAGAGACCAATTGCTGCATAGGATACTCCCAGATATCCTCCCAGTCCTCTGTATCAGCTCCAGAACCTCTGCATGCCAGCAAGACAACAATTTCTCAAGGCCGTCATGAATAAAGGGTTGAAGAGCTTTATAAATAGTGGACAACAAGGGTGTTGTCTTGTAGAGACTCTATCCCCAACACCACTAATGTGACTGGTTGGTAACGTAATTGCATCTGTAATGCATGGCGTAATTGAAGAACAGATAGGAGTTTGGTAATGCAAACTGAGTTTTTAAGGAATCACAAGTTTGGTCTAGATACTTAGGGCCAGATCCACAGACGAAGTACTTTTCAAATTTCCCGCGTCGTATTGTTGTTTTGAATCCTCAAAACAAGATACGACGGCTTCTGGGTTAGATCCGACAGGTGTACGTCTTCGTACGCCTTCGGATCTAAGATGCAATACATCGGTGTCCGCTGGGTGGTGTTCACGTCGTTTTCCGCGTATAGTGGTATCGCATTTTCTAACGTCGTCTGTAGTCGGCTTTTTCCAGCGTATAGTTAAAGCTGGTATTTTGCGGGGTATAGATAGACTTGCCATGTTAAATATGGCCGTCGTTCCCGCGTCGAAATTTGAATTTTTTATTTTTTTTGCGTAAGTCGTTCGTGAATAGGGATGGACGTAACTCACGTCTAAGTTAAAAAAATGACGTTGTTGCGACGTCATTTCGCGCAAAGCACGCGGAAAATTTCTAGACGGCGCATGCGCAGTTCATTCATTTAAATGAAACCCGCCCCCAACCCGCCCAATTTCAAATCCGCCGCCAGAAATACACTACGCCGCCGTAACTTACAGCGCAAACTCGCTAAGGATTCGAATATACACCAGGTAAGGTACGGCGGCGTAGTGTATCTCTGATACGCTGCGCCGATCCAAATGTATGTGGATCTGGCCCTTAATCCCTTTACAAGCCCAAAAAGTAGGGTCTTAAAAGGAAAATAATTCAGGAAGTGTGGGGTTGAGCCTTAGGGGAGTATGGGGAGACAACTGAGGAGAGGACCTAGGAATCTCAAGACACCAGGCTAGGTTCCCTTCCTCTTTTAACCACTTGCTTACTGGGCACATAAACCCCCTTCGTTCCCAGGCGAAATCTCAGCGTCCGGCACTGCGTCGCTTTAACTGACAATTGCGCGGTCGTGCGACGTGGCTCCCAAACAAAATTGGCGTCCTTTTTTCCCCACAAATAGAGCTTTCTTTTGGTGGTATTTGATCACCTCTGCGGTTTTTATTTTTTGCGCTATAAACAAAAAAAGAGCAACAATTTAAAAAAAATATATATTTTTTTTACTTGTTGCTATAATAAATATCCCAATTTTTTTTTAAAAAACTATTTTTTTTCTCAGTTAAGGCCGATACGTAGTTTTCGACGTATTTTTGTAAAAAAAAAAAAAAAATCGCAATAAGCGACTGGTTTGCGCAAAAGTTATAGCGCCTACAAAATGGGGAACAGAATTATGATTTTTTTTATTATTTTTTTTTTTTACTAGTAATGGCGGCGATCTGCGATTTTTATTGGGACTGGGATATTGCGGCGGACGTATCGGACACTTTTGACACAAATTTGGCGCCATTCACATTTATACGGCGATCAGTGCTATAAAAATGCACGAATTACTGTATAAATGTGACTGGCAGTGAAGGGGTTAACACTAGGGGGTGAGGAAGGGGTTAAATGTGTAGCCTGGGTGTGTTATAACTGTGTGGGGGGAGGGGGGTGACTGGGGGAGGGGACCGATGCTGTGTCTCTATGTACAAGAGACACAGATCGGTCTCCTCTCCTCTGACAGCACGTGGAGCTCTGTGTTTACACACAGAGCTCCACGTCCCTGCTGTCACCTGCCGTGTCACCGACGATCGCGTGTACCCGGCGGACATCGCGGCCGCCAGGTACACGCATCGGGTCTTCGGCGATGCGTCGGGACAGTTTTTACCCGCCGCGCGCCACCCAGTGGCGCGCGCGGGTAATGCACATAAAGGCCGTTTTTAAACGGCCACTTGGCACTTGAGAGCCGCGCTGCGGACGTATTTCGTCTATAGCGCGGATCTCAAGTGGTTAAGTGTATCTATATAAGGATTGGGACCTCTGTCAGACTTTTTTTGCTATCTATGTCCCTGCTGGAGAGATTCCCTCTCTCTCTATAAAGTTTGTCCCAGTGAGTGGGACAGAAAGCATTGGGAAATCCAAAAGCCAGTTGTCACCAGAGCAGCAATGGTACACCCTCTGACACAGCAAGGCTAAATAGGGAGGATTTATTTAAGAAATACTCCAACGGGGCAAAGAAAGAAGAACAGCAATAACAGTAAATGGTAACAATTCAACTAAACGGGCAATACTGGAAGCTCCCATTCTTCAAACCCCTCCCATTGGCCAGTGTATTTTTTACCATTGGGGGCTAAAGTTCCTGCATTGGAGTGCTCAGGTAAAACTAGATCCTACAGTGCAAGAGAAAGTCCCCAAACTAGATCCCAAGTTGTAACACTGTCCCTTTAAGAAGTGGACAGAGAAGCTGTGGCCAGCATCTTCTCACCAACAAGTAGTCTATAATTATGACTCCTCTTGCTCTCTAGCATCCAGAACCCATGATGTTGGCAAGGATTCGACAATGGCGATCTCTCATGGAACCCATGATGCTGGCAAGGATTCGACAATGGCGATCTCTCATGGAACCCATGATGTTGGAAAGGATTCGACAATGGCCATCTCTCATGGAACCCATGATGTTGGAAAGGATTCGACAATGGCGATCTCTCATGGAACCCATGATGTTTGGAAGGATTCGACAATGGTGATCTCTCATGGAACCCATGATGTTGGGAAGGATTCGACAATGGCGATCTCTCATGGAACCCATGATGTTGGAAAGGATTCGACAATGGCGATCTTTCATGGAACCCATGATGTTGGAAAGGATTCGACAATGGCGATCTCTCATGGAACCCATGATGTTGGGAAGGATTCGACAATGGCGATCTCTCATGGAACCCATGATGTTGGGAAGGATTCGACAATGGCGATCTCTCATGGAACCCATGATGTTGGCAAGGATTCGACAATGGGGATCTCTGACAGAACTAGGGTTGCTACCTCATCCCTTTAAACCCAAACACATATTAATTACACAGGTTCTGTGGCTGATGAAGGTGGTAATGAAACTCACTTTTCTGTATTAAATTAGCCTCAGAACCTGTGTAATTAATGTGTTTGGGTTTAAAGGGATGAGATGGCAACCCTACACAGAACCAGTGACACTCTCTGGCAGATCAGTCTCTCGCTCTCCGATACTGCCACAAACAGTACAGCAGGTAGATTTACAACACGGCAACTCTCTTTAGTGGTCACCCCTCACGTTCCCTGCAAGGAAGGCATCTCTCCTCTTTTCCTCCTTTTGCAGATTTTTGTCCTTCTGGGACTTGTAGTCCCATCCAGTCCTTGGCTTGCTAAAGAATTGCATCCTGGGGACTACATCCCTTAAGATTTCAGGTGGTTCTGAGCAGTACTTTTTTTTTTCTCCCTGGACAGACAGCAGCCAATCAGTGTTCTCTGATGTCCTGGGATGGTGGGGAGGCTCCCGCTCTAACGCATCTTTAAAGCGGATGTCCGCTGAAAAAAAAATATTAAAAGCCAGCAGCTACAAATACTGCAGCTGCTGACTTTTGATATCAGCACACTAACCTGTCCTGGAGTCCAGCATTGTCCGCAGCAGAGGACGAACGATTGCTTGTCACTCTGCTGCCCCCCCGCCATCCTTGGTGAGGGAACCAGGAAGTGAATCGCTCCGGCTTCACTGCCTGGGTTCCCTACGGCGCATGCGTGAGTCGCGCTGCGCCTGCTGACTGGCTCCCGCTGTGTTCTGGGAGTCAAGTGTTCCCAGAACACAACGGGGGGGGGGGGCGGGACAGAGTCGACGTTCTGCCCGCAGTCTACCCGCAGACTGTGTGGCCGGAAGTGGGTGCAAATTCCTGTCTTTAGACAGGTATCTGCACCCCCCTCCCCCCTGAAATGTGTCAAATGTGACACCGGAGGGGGGAGGGTTCCGATCAGTGGGAGTTCTACTTTAGGGTGAAGCTCCGCTTTAACAAGTGTCCTCTTACTTTCTCTTCCTCTCCTCCTACGTCCACTCCTGACTGGAGAAATGCTTCATTGCTGGTGGCTGTGTGTGAGCGGGTGCCACCTTAGTAACAGGCCAGTCCATATGGCAGCAGGCAGGAGAGCTGCGAACCAGAACTACATTGTTAAAAACTCTGTATTTTTTCCCCCTACCTAAATAGATTGCAAGTCAATGACCTGCAGCTGTCAATTGCAGCATGGTCAGTACGCACAGGTGTGTGCTGCTAATTATCAAGTAGATCATACATTAATGTTCTTTCTGCGCAAAGAGCCGTGCCTGAGAATATTAATCTACAGCTTGCAGTCATCTACAGGTCAATCTGCATCCATTTTTTTTTTATTATTATTATTATTATTATTATTATACAGGATTTATATAGCACTGACAGTTTACGCAGTGCCTTACAACATATTGGCAGACAGTACAATTACAATATATCGTAATACAGGAGGAATCAAAGAGCCCTGCTTGTTAGAGCTTACAATCTAAGGCTTCTTTCACACTATGGATTGTATGTCCGTTTTATAATATCCGTATTACACCTATTAACGGACGTTTATTAACGGATTTAATAACGGATACATACGGATAAATATTTTACCATTCTTCCTTTATTGAAAACGGATAATGTTTATCCGTATATATCCGTATACATCCGTTATATCATTCCTTTCTAACGTCCGTTAATAAAAACCATTTCACCCTTTCTTGAAGTCCAGCTCCAGAAGTCGTATGGATATTCAGGGGAACCCCGCCGTCAATTTAAAACAAAAATGATGTGCGGTTCCCGGTAAATATCCATAACCAGACCCTTCAGGTCTGGTATGGATATTCAGGGGAACCCCGCCGTCAATTTAAAACAAAAATGACGTGCGGTTCCCGGTAAATATCCATAACCAGACCCATTATCCGAGCACGTTGACCTGGCCGGCCGCAGAAAAGAGGGGGGGACAGAGTGCGGCCCCCCCCTCTCCTGAACCGCACCAGGCCACATGCCCTCAACATGGGGAGGATGTCCCCATGTTGATGGGGACAAGGGTCTCATCCCCACAACCCTTGCCCGGTGGTTGTGGGGGTCTGCGGGCGGGAGGTTTATCAGAATCTGGAAGACCCCTTTAACAAAGGGGACCCCCAGATCCTGACCCCCCCCCCTGTGTGAAATGGTAATGGGGTAAAAGTCCTTTATTAAAAAAAAAAACCAAACTCCAGCGCTGAAAAATCCACTCGTTCTTGGCTTCCTGCGTTGTCCTGATCCAGCGACGGGTGCGGGTGATCTCCCGCGATGAGAAGATCCAGCGTCGGGTGATCTCCGCTCCGGCGATGAGAAGATCCATCCATCCGGCGCAGCAGCATCCCCGACCTCCTCTCACCGCTGGGCACAGCCCAGCGAATGAGCGGCTGAAGCTGTGACATTTCTTATATAGAGGAGGCAGAGCCACCCGTCACGTGACCCCGCCCCCTCTGACGTACCCTCTGCTACGTCACTGGGGAAGACCAAGAAGAGGAAAGGTCTTTCCTCTTCTCGGGCTTACCCAGTGACGTAGCAGAGGTACGTCAGAGGGGGCGGGGTCACGTGACGGGTGGCTCTGCCTCCTCTATATAAGAAATGTCACAGCTTCAGCCGCTCATTCGCTGGGCTGTGCCCAGCGGTGAGAGGAGGTCCGGGATGCTGCTGCGCCGGATGGATGGATCTTCTCATCGCCGGAGCGGAGATCACCCGACGCTGGATCTTCTCATCGCGGGAGATCACCCGCACCCGTCGCTGGATCAGGACAACGCAGGAAGCCAGGAACGAGTGGATTTTTCAGTGCTGGAGTTTGGTTTTTTTTTTAATAAAGAACTTTATTCTTTTGTGTCAGTGTGTTTTTTTTACAATACTTTTTACTTCCTTCGTGAAATGGTAGAGGTACAGTGTACCCCATTACCATTTCACACAGGGGGGGGTCAGGATCTGGGGGTCCCCTTTGTTAAAGGGGTCTTCCAGATTCTGATAAACCTCCCGCCCGCAGACCCCCACAACCACCGGGCAAGGGTTGTGGGGATGAGACCCTTGTCCCCATCAACATGGGGACATCCTCCCCATGTTGAGGGCATGTGGCCTGGTGCGGTTCAGGAGAGGGGGGGCCGCACTCTGTCCCCCCCTCTTTTCTGCGGCCGGCCAGGTCAACGTGCTCGGATAATGGGTCTGGTTATGGATATTTAGGGGGAACCGCACGTCATTTTTGTTTTAAATTGACGGCGGGGTTCCCCTGAATATCCATACCAGACCTGAAGGGTCTGGTTATGGATATTTACCGGGAACCGCACGTCACTTTTGTTTTAAATTGACGGCGGGGTTCCCCTGAATATCCATACCAGACCTGAAGGGTCTGGCTATGGATATTTACCGGGAACCGCACGTAATTTTTGTTTTAAATTGACGGCGGGGTTCCCCTGAATATCCATGCTCAGTAAAATGAACGTCCGTTAACATAACGGACATTTACGGAGACATTTACTAACGTCCATGTGCCATAGACTTCAATGTTAAAATATAACGGACGTTAATATATCCGTTACTTGCAACGGACAAAAAATTTACAAAAAATAGTGCAAGACCCGTCACATATTCCGTTATAACTAACATCCGTACGTTATAACGGACTATTACGGATCTTTACGGAACATAAAAAAATCCCATAGACTTTAATGATATTTTATAAAGGACGTATAACTTCAGTTTTTTAACATTATCTGACGGATTTTAAAACGGATTATTAAAACGGATTTATTTTGTAGTGTGAAAAGGGCCTAAGAGGGAGGGTCAATAGATACAAAAAGGTAATAACTGTGTGGGATGGGCTGATGGAGAAAATACATGTACAGTTGTTAGGTGGAGGCCGGATAGGCTTCTCTGAAGTGATGAGTTTTCAAGGATCATCTGAAAGTGAACAGAGTATGAGATAGTCAGACAGATTGAGGTAGGGAGTTCCAGAGGGTGGGAGAAGCTCTTGAGAAGTCCTGGAGGCGAGCATGGGATTTAATAAACTGTTGTTGCCAGGGGGAACTTGGGGGAACTCAGTTCCACCACCTTTAGATCAGACCCTTTGGTGCCTGCTCACCACAATCACTTGTAAACACAGAAGTCTGGTTTCTGTGTTTACAAGTGACAGCTCTGCACTCTGTGTGTAACCCCCCTGAACTCTGCACTCTGTATATAATGCAATCCTGGTATTTAATGCCCCTTTAAGACCCTTCTACTGTTTGTGAAATCTGAACGGGATCGTGGTTGAGTTCCTGCACCTATTTTCTGAGAAAAAAAGCTCTGGTTGTTGCTTATTTCAAGAAAAAAAATAATTAATACAAAACAAAGCAACATATGATACCACACTGGGTTGCATCACATTTAATCTAGGTTAACATCTAAGGGATTGCGGTTTTCAGATACATTTTGCGGCGCATTTTGCATTTTTAAACCTGTATTTTTTATGCGCTCTTGCATGCTGTTTTCATGCATTTTGCCATTTTTTCTCTTTAAACACACTGCCCGAGATTCACGTAGATCGGCGCATCTTTGTTACGGCGTAGCACATCTCATATGCGCTACTCCGACGTAACTCTGAGAGGGAAGAGCAGTATTCACAAAGCACTCGCTCCCTACGTTGCGCCAGCGTAACGTAAATTGTCCGGCGTAAGCCCGCCTAATTCAAAGTAGGAAGGTAGTGGGCGTGATGCATTTAAAATAACCGTGACCCCATGCAAATGAAGGGTCGAACGAACGGCACATGCGCGCGCATGCTCAGAATCACGTCGAATTTACTCCCTAAGATATGACGCTCAATGCCTACGACGTGAAAGTAACCTACGCCCAGCCCCATTCACGTACGACTTACGTAAACAACGTAAAATCTGACGGCTGTTCCGTCGTCCATACCATTGCATGGGATGCGCCTCCTATAGGTGGAATAACTTTACGCTGGACGTACGCCTTATGTAAACGGCGTATACTACTGCGACGGGCGAAAGTACGTTCGTGAATCGGCGTATCTCGGTCATTTGCATATTCGACGCGTAAATCAATGGAAGCGCCTCTTGCGGCCAGCGTAAATATGCGCCCAAGATACGACGGCGTAGGAAACTTACGTCGGTCGTATGAAGCCAAAATTTAGGCGTATCTGAATAGCAGAATCAGGCTCATAGATACGACGGCGCATCCCTGCACTTATCAGTAGATACGTTGGCGTAAGTGCTTTAAGAATCCGGGCCACTGTGTATAGCTGGTTGCTAAGCCGGTTTTTCTGCTGACAGCTGAATGTAAAAAAAAGTTTTGCCAGCAAAAAAAAAATGAAAACAAATCCATACCGGATCGTTATTTGAGCATGCAGCCCGGCAGGTCAGGAAAGGGGGGCGACAAGTGAGCGTCCCCCCCCCCCCCCGATCTGAACAATACTAGGCTGCATGCTCTCAACATGGGGGGTGCTTTGGGGCAGGTTTCTTTTTGTACCGTATTTATCGGCGTATAACAAGCACAGGCGTATAACACGCACCCTAACTTTAAGAGGGAAGTTTCAGGAAAAAAACTTTCCACAGCCCCCTGCGTATAACACGCAGACACAGTTTACCCTCTATTTTCAGGGTGAAAAAGTGAGTGTTATACGCCAATAAATACAGTAATTATTAAAAAAGAAAAAAAAATCAAAACAGTAGAAAAGAAAGACGAAAAAAAAATCTGCACTCTGCATCTATAGACCAGTCTTTCTTTAGTGATGTATGTAGATGAGCTGCATTGCAAGGACAAGGTCAACCAGTGCCCAAGGTACAGATAGGAAACTGCACCCCTTCTCCCCCTGATGTGGGCACCTCCGATCATCTTCTGCAACCAGGTATATTATCTTAGTGCTAAAGCATTAATTCTGCCTTCCTGACTATTGTAAGGTGCAACAACTGCAAAAAAATATATCAGGTGGCTGGCCAAGACTCCCAGAGTGCTGGTGCTGGGTACAGACTGCATTCCCCTAAATATGTTGCTGGTGAAGACAATGGACTTTACCACTGGAGACAACACTGCTCTTCTGCTTCTCCTGTAGGGCAACCCCCTCCCCACCAGTAGTAGGGCGAGTCAGTAAAGTGTAGAAGGGATGAGGGTGGACTCTCAGCTTAGTTGAATGTACTCCAAGGGTTGTTGTCTTGTGTCACCTTCCCCCAACACACAAAGACACTCTACCCAGGGCAGCTTCCCCTTCTGCCCCCCTTATGTCTCAGCCTGAACGTTGTCCCCCTTACCCCCCTAGTCCCAGCCCTGCTGAGCTGTACTGCAAACTTAAACAGCTACACGACCTTTGCAACACCTTTCTTATTTCACATAAGTGAATCCAGTCACAAGTACAGTGACCCCTGACCATAAGCTTTGCTGAGAGTTCCATAACTTGCTTCTAGATCTTTATCAATGCCCCCTGGGTCCTCCAAAACCTTTACAGCTTTCCTTATGTTAAAAAAGATAAAAACCTTTGCAGCTAAAACCTTGAAAACCTATGGCAGGGATGGCGGACCTTGGCACCCCATATGTTTTGGAACTAATATTCCCTTGATGCTCAACTACACTGCATAAAGTATCATGGGCAATGTAGTTCCAAAACATTTGGGATGCCAAGGTTCGCCATCACTGCCCTATGGCATGCCTCTCCATTATATACAAATGGCCTCTAGAGGGAGTATGCCCGGTCTGAAACACAGTGGGCATACGCCGCCGTAATTTCAAATCTGCGTTGGCGTATCGTTACGCCGATTCTCCAAGGCAGATAGGTCTAAAAAATAGACTTCCTCCGCCAACGTAACTTGAATGCGGCGGCGTATAATTGTGTGCAATATTACGTTGGCCGCTAGGGGCGCTTCCATTGTTTTTGGCGTAGAATATGCAAATTACCTAGATACGCCGATTCACAAACGTATGTACGGCCGGCGCAATTTATTTACGTCGTTTACGTTAGGCTTTTTCGGCGTAAGGTTGTTCCTGCTATTAGGAGGCGCAGCCAATGTTAAGTATGGACGTCGTTCCTGGTTCGAAATTTGAATTTTTTACGTTGTTTGCGTAAGTCATTCGTGAATAGGGCTGGACGTAATTTAGGTTCACGTCGAAACCAATACATCGTTGCGCCGTACTTGGGAGCAATGCACCCTGGGATATGTACACGGACGGCCCATGCGTCGTCCGTACAAAACGTCAATCACGTCAGGTCATCATAGATTTACATAAAACACGCCCCCCCCTTCCACATTTAAATTACGCGCGCTTACGCCGGCCCCATTTACGCTACGCTGCCGCAACTTACGGAGCAAGTGCTTTGTGAATACTGCACTTGCTCCTGTAAGTTGCATCGGCGTAGCGTAAATACAATACGCTGTGCCGCCGTAACTATGCGCGCCCCTACCTGAATCTAACCCAGTAATCATAATATGGAACAGAAAGTAGTTAAAGTGGTTGTAAACCTTCGTGTTTTTTCACCTTAATGCATCCTATGAATTAAGGTGAAAAAACACCTTGCAGTCACCGGCCCCCATGAGCTCCTGTTTTACTTACCTGAGCCCCAAATCTCCATGGGCCCGATCCTGCGTTGCATTCCCCAGGCCTTGTTGGCTCTTCAACGGATAGATTGATAGCAGAGCAGCCATTGGCTCCCACTGCTGTCAATCAAATCCAATGACACGGCCGCGGGGGGGGGGGGGCTGAGTCATACAATCAGCGGCTATGGACGCCGATTGTGTGTCACAGGAGCACGCCCGCAAGGTAACCCCCCCGGGAGAGAGCTTCCCAGAGGGGGAGGAGCTATGAGAGCTGCTGTGGGACCCCAGAAAAGGACGATCGGGGGCCACTCTGTGCAAAACGAACTGCACAGTGGCGGTAAGTATGACATGTTTGTTTTTTTTTTTTTAAATAATAGCTGATGGACATTGTAGGGCAGCACTGATCTACCCATGTTGCCAGTCAGTGCCCATCTTTTCTTTTTTAAAAAAAGCTTTTTTTTTTCAATGCTTTTTTTTTTTTTTTTTTTTTGCCCACCCTGGTGGTCCAGGGTGGGCTTCCCTGGTGGTCCTGTATGGCGATCCGAGGGGGGGCTGCGCTGATAAACAATCAGCGCGAACCCCCCCATGTCAGGAGAGCCGCCGATCGGCTCTCCTATACTCGCGTCTGTCAGACGCGAGTGAGGAAGAGCCATCAACGGCTCTTCCTGTTTACATCGGGATCAGCCGTGATTGGACACGGCTGATCACGTGGTAAAGAGTCTCCGCCGGAGGCTCTTTACCGAGATCGGAGATGCAGGGTGTCAGACTGACACCCCGCATCACCGATCGCCGTGCGCGGCATGAAATCTTGCAGGACGTCCATGGACGTCCTGTCAGGATTTCAGAACCACTTCCCGGACGTAAATCGGCCATAGGCCGGGCGGGAAGTGGTTAAAAAACAAGCAAAAGAAAGTCACACAACAAAAAAATAAAATAATTTTAGGTGAATGTTAAAATATTAAATCAAGACATATGTTTTCTAAAAACACATTATAGTTTCCCTTTAATTCTGTTCGCATAGGTTAGTGCATTTTGAGGCAATTAACTTTTCTTAAAAAAAGACTTTCTTGCTTAATGTAGACAAATTACTGAAGCATGCGTACCTCACAACACTGATTAAACTAGAGACAAATCTGCCTGCTATTCTCACAAACGAAGGCAGCTTATTGGCTTTCTGTCAGTGGAGCCTGTTAAATTATATTTTGCTGTTCTTTCCTGCATACTGTCTTGGCGAATAAGCGGTAGATGCAAATATAATGAGACACTTTAACTTTGTTAACAAGGGTGGTCTGATTCTGTCCTAATCTGAGAGTCCAAAGGGGGGTATTTTTGGGGAGGTGCCATACAAGAAGGATGGATGAAAAAGGTCCAGTCATGCTTCCCGTTGACGCTCAGTTACCATGAATGGGCGATACCCTGCTTTGCCATTCAGGTGTTTGCCCGCTCCTGTCCAATAGCCACTAAAAAGGAAGCACTGCCGCTTCTACCACTGTTTCCGGCTAGCTAGGGTTTCCACCTCATCCCTTTAAACCTGAACACATGTTTTTTTTTGTGTTTATTTTTTATTTATTTTTTAAAGTGTATTTTGTGCGTGTACTCGAGCCGGACTGCAGGAGTTGGGAGTAGGCAGGCCTCCCCCAGAGGCAATCTGCCACCTTTCTCCATGCCCCGGGTGGCAATGGCGGGTGTGTGAGGGGGTTCTCCCACATAGCCCGCCCTACCTGCTCCGCTTTGAAGCCCAACGGGGCAGAGGGACTCCCTATATGGGAGTGAGAGGATTTGCCCGCTCAACCAGCCCCGTTAGTCCTTTGCCTCTCTTTTTTGAGACCGCGTGGTCAAAGTGCGTGCATGTTAACCCAATTTCGAGTGCGTGTGTAAGTGTGGTGGTTTTTGTGGGAGGGGGGTGGGCGTACTAAGCGCAGGCTTACCTCGCATAGCACACCCACCGGGAGTCGGGCTGAGACCACCAAACTCAATTCACATGTACCCAAGACCAGGATCCGAATCCCTAGCTGCAGAGGTGAATGGCTTGTCAGCGCAGTGCCAATCGCGTTGAGCCACCGCAGCTCCCTCCCCTGAACACATGTTAAAGGGGTTGTAAAGGTACACGTGCATTCTATGCATTATAGTGAAATGGCTTCTCGGCCGGGCCTCTCAGCTCATTCATTGGTTGATTGAAAGCAGCGCAGCCATTGGCTCGCGCTGCTGTCAATCACATCCAATGACGCAACGGGGGGCAGGGCCGAGTGATACAGTTAGCGGCTGTGAAATAGATTGAGACCCCTGACACAAACTCAGGGCTTAACCCATTCTGCCGTTGACCCAAATCATGAAAGCACACAGAGAGCTGAGGAACAGACTGCTTTTTTCGGTGTCCAGCGTCAGAGAGAGACCGAACCCATTTATTGGCTTTTTAAAGACAACATGACATCAATCACATCATTCACAAGAACACATTTGATTGGCTTAGTCCATATATAGTCCCTTATTACACGCCCCTGTGACGGCTGTTCTTGGCATACTGCACACGTTTCAAACGTCTTTGGGGGCCATCTTTGTTTCTTCGGTGGAGGGGGTTTTGGAGTAAAGTTGTTTAGGAGGGAGGGGTTGGAGACACATCTGTTTTGGATTAGAAGCTAAGCCATCTGTCTCTTGTAGATTTTAACATTTGTTGCAATACCCGCACACATATACATTTTATCAAGAAATAAAAGAAATAAAAAGAAATAAAACAATATAATGCAAGAAAGGCAACATTTGAGTGATTTTAGCAAAAAGTAGCATATCATAAAATATTCATTTTAGTAACTTCCATCACAGCTGTATCACAGGAGCGCGCCCGCAAGAACTAACCACCATGCAAGCTCGCTCCCATGAAGGTGGTTAGTTCTTGAGGGGAGGAGCCGAGACAGCCACCAAGGGACCCCAGAAGACCAGGTTCAGGGCCACTCTGTGCAAAACGAGCTGCACAGTGGAGGTAAGTATGACATATTTGTTATTTTAAAAAAAAAATACCTTTACACCCCCTTTAATTTCATTTAATTTCATATCTGTCAGATTTAAAGGGATGAGGTGACAACCCTATGGCTAGCCCGTTGCAGACACACTAATCTGGTTGGGTTGAGAGACCAATACAAGGTAACAGCTTATCGGCTCAAGGAACGCCACAGAAAATTCAAGTGAGGCCTACACAATATTCAAGGTGATCCGCCACCTACCCTCTGGGCTATGCACACATCCTACACTGCACTAGTTGCTACACAGTGATGGTCATGGGGACCCAAGGGAGACCTGCGCCACATCCAAGGTGATCCATCGACCACCCATTTGGACTACGCAACATACATTCTATATTACGCCAGCCCTGCTGCCATCTTCATCAAATTGCCATTGGTGACCCAGAACACCATAGTCATTGTACTGGCCCAATTCTGTTAATCAAGCTGTCATAGTGAGATCAGGGTACTCTCTGCACTGCCCCCATCTGTCAACTTTACCCAAGAATTGGTGAGATAATCTTTCACCCACTTGTTGCATAAGCCATACCTTAAACAAAGTTAAGTCACACTCTCCTCCACTGCAGCTAGTTAAACCGCCCAACAGCCCATTCAATCTGCCTGAGGTGTCAGAGGGGTTAAAGCCTTTTGCAAAGTCGAGCATGAACAGAGGACCTAATACTATCAGCAGATCCTACAGGGGTAGCACTACAACAGCAATGAAAAAAAAACACTAGGGGGTGATATTATAGTGCCAGCAGCTATTGGGTTGTATTGATTAGGTTTTTCACCAACGCAGGGAATAAGTCATTATAAAGACCAGTCACTGCTGCTCTCTCTCCTTGTGCAGGGTGACTGGTCTTGTCTCCGCCCCCTCCTGTAGTTTTCTGCAGGCAGCCTGTAGTGGGTGGAGCCTGGTGAGCCCCTCCCACAGCTCTGCTCTATGCACAGACTATGTACAGCACAGTGACATCACTGATATTTTACAGGGTAAACCTGGGGTTAGAAAATGGATTTGGTCCACACATGGACAAATATCCTTTGTGGCTATTGAGGAATATATTTAAATATTTGTATTTTATTTTTGTGCCTGGAGTTAAGCCTTAATGTGTTACTAAACCCAGGACCCTGCATTTACTATATCTGGTCTCCCACAGTACACAGAACATGGAAGTGTAATTATTTTAGTAACTCTAAACTGCTAAAACATTTTCTCATCAGCAGTATATAGCAGTCTTGCAACTTCTATTATTGTCTGGTTAAAGCTTGTAGGAGGAGTTTTCATTCTCCTCTGACTGTCCTATGAGGCTGCAGGACCCCTGACACCTTTGTCTTCACAGTGCTGATTGGCTCTCTGCTGATCACATGCACCCTCCCTGGAAAAAAAAAACTCTCTAGCAATACACACCTAACTGAGCATGTGCAGCTTGCCTCCAAGGCTCTGTTCTATCAGGAGATGTATTGGGGAGGATCAGAGAGGACATGATCAAACAGCATTTTTACACAATGCAGAGGATTAACCCCTTACACAGTGATTATAACAAGCATGTTTTACTGCATATACACACTGGCCCGGATTCAGGTAGAATTGCGCATTATTTACGGAGGCGCAGGGCAACGTTTTTGCCCTGCGCCCCCGCAAATTTGCTCCGCTGCCCTTGATTCACGGAGCAAAAGCTCCGTAAATTGTGCGGGCGCGCCGGCAAAATGCCCGGCGCAAGATAAATGATCCCGTAGGTGGCGGGAATCATTTAAATTAGGCGCGTTCCCGCGCCGATCGTAGAGCGCATGCTCCGTCTGGAAACTTTCCCGACGTGCATTGCGGCAAATGACGTCGCAAGGACGTAATTTGCTTCAAAGTGAACGTGAATGGCGTCCAGCGCCATTCACGATTCACTTACGCAAACTACGTAAAATTCAAATTTCGCGACGCGGGAACGACGGGTATACGTAACATGGGCTGCCCCTGCTAATAGCAGGGGCAGCCTTGCGCGAAAACCGCCGTACGTAAACGACGTAAATTGCGTACGCAGGGCTCGCGCAACGTTGTGAATCGGTGTTAGTATGCAATTTGCATACTATACACTGAGCACAACGGGAACGCCACCTAGCGGCCAACGCAAGAATGCAGCCTAAGATATCCGGGCATAAGAGCCTTATGCCGCGCAGATCTTAGGCTGCAGTCGACGTAACGAGGTTCCTGAATCAGGAGCACTCGTTACGCCGGGGCAAGTAAGCAATTGCGCTGTGTAACCTATGGTTACACAGGGGCAATTGCTTCTTGAATCTACCCCACTGATTTTACTGTTGTGGGTTTAGTAACACTTTCAGTAATCTGTTCCCCCCATGATAAAACAATATTCATCTTCTCTTTAATGATATACAATTGTGTCTCTGGAACAGGGAAACTCAGTCTGAACTTTGTCCTCGGCCTCATCGGTTGGGTTCGGTCACTGATGAGACATTAGCTCACTCTCCTGACTAATCTGAATCTCAGAAAACATTTTACAGACTGGCTGTGTTGGGGACATACTGCCAAACAGAACACAAAAAGATGCCATTCATAGCACAGAGGAGAACATTGTAATCGTAATATTCAATGGACAGTGGGGCGTGGACATTCCGAAGGAAAGTTTGGGAGATGGGCCGATGGTGACAGATCGACCTCCGGCCTGTAGACTTTGTGTTGTGTGACGTGACCCGGACACTTCCTCTCTGAGAACCATTAGTCAGTCCACTTTTGTCTTCTATCCCATCTGGGGCCATCATATTGCTGTTTTCACAAACAAGGAATAAGGAAGAGTTTTGTTCCGACAAATAATTCCATTTCGGTAGGAATTTTCATGGAATGTAGGTAACAAAAAAACTCTTTCCAAAAGGACAGGATGTCTACAATTCAGCCTAAGAAGTATGTACAAAGTTCATGGTTTGTATACAATGGATCTCATTAGTGCAGAATATAGGATTGGGTGGAGAGAACCCCATTGGATGCCTAAAGTAAAATCTCACTATGTAAAACAACCCATTCAGTTAAAAATAGAAATGAAAGGCAAAACATTTGTATATACATATAAAAAAAAACATTATAAATACATTATCCCCTGTCAGGAAGGGCATGCCAATGCCCAAAATGGCGGCCGTAGAAGATGGCCAGTGACTTATGTTCCTGTGGGAGCGCCGTTGGCGCACATGCGCGCGCCAATGTGCGTTCGGCGCCAGACAGGCTACTTAAACTGGGCCACTTCCCGGATTCAGGTGCTGTCCGTTCTACAGCGTTTAGTGTACCTGATCCAGTTATCTGATTCCTGTTCCTGTTTACCCGACCCGGCTTGACTCTGACGCTCCTGCCTTCTACCTGCACCCGACCCGGCTTGTTTGACCCTGCTTCCGCCTGCCACTCCTGCTACCTTTGCTGCCAGCCCAATACCAACCCGGCCTGCACCTTGACTTCGCTCCTGCCTCCGCTTTGGTTCCTGACGTGCCCGCTAGTGTATGACCCGGCCTGCCTACATCCGCTATCTGCTGACAGCTGCTCCTGGGCTCCTCCTGCACCAGTGTCCTCCTGCGGTTCCTTCAGTGATTCCAGCCCAGCGACTCCTTCAGCGATCCTGCCAGGGCCTCGTGCGACTCTGTACTCTTGCGCTTCCTGTCTGCTCTATCAGGAGCTCGGAGTCAGAGCTGTAGAGAGGCCGTCCTCCGCACATCAGGCTCTACCGCCAGGGACGTGACATCCCCCTTTTTTTATAAGTGATCACTTCTCTGCTGCTTAAGAAGCTCAAAGAGCTGGAGGAGGAAAAAACCTTAGCACGCTGATCTTCCCAGTGAATAGCTGTGCAGAGGGGGTTGTCAGAAGAAGTCAGATCATTGGAGAAAGTGTAGGCTGAGTTCCCAGCACAGCCAGAAAACTGACCACACTGTTGGAAAGCAGGACTTGCAGAAACACAAGGGATTTCACACAAAGAAAGCAATACAAAGAGAACAGATTACTTCTTTGTACAAGTACATGGTACAGTAGGCACATATCAGAAATATAAAATGTTGGGGTAACATACTCTTTAACCACGTGAGGACTGGCATGTTGAACCCCTTTCCTATCCAGGACATTTTGCAGTTTTCGGCACATCGACTGACAATTACTCTGTTATCCAAAACTGTACCAAATGATATATATATACCGTGCCTCGATAAAGTATGCATACCCCTTTGACATTTTCCACATTTTCCACATTTTGTGATGTTACAACCAAAAACGTAAATGTATTTTATTGGGATTTTATTGGATAGACCAACATAAAGTGACACATAATTGTGAAGTGGAAGGAAAATGTTAAATGGTTTTCAAATACATTTCTGAAAAGTGTGGCGTGCATTTGTATTCAGTCCCCTTTACTCTGATACCCCTAACTAAAATCTAGTGGAACCAATTGCCTTCAGGAGTCACCAACATACAGTATTAAATAGAGTCCACCTGTGTGTAATTTAATCTCAGTATAAATACGCTGTTCTGTGAAGCCCTCAGAGGTTTGTTAGAGAACCTTAGCGAACAAACCTCATTAAGGCCAAGGAACACACCAGACAGGTCAGAGATAAAGTTGTGGAGAATTTTAAAGCAGGGTTAGGTTATAAAAAAATATTGCAAGCTTTGAACATCTCACAAAGCATTGTTCAATCCATCATCCGAAAATAGAAAGAGTACGGCACAACTGCAAATCTACCAAGACATGGCCGTCCACCTAAACTGACAGGCTGGGCAAGGAGAACATTAATCAGAGAAGCAGCCAAGAGGTCCATGGTAACTCTGGAGGAGCTACAGAGATCCACAGCTCAGGTGGGAGAATCTGCCCACAGGACAACTATTAGTCGTGCACTCCACAAATCTGACCTTTATGGAAGAGTGGCAAGAAGAAAGCCATTGTTGAAAGAAAGCCATAAGAAGTCCTGTTTGCAGTTTGCGAAAAGCCATGTGGGAGACACAGCAAATATGTGGAAGAAGGTGCTCTGGTCACTTGAGACCAAAATTGAACCTTTTGGCCTAAAAGCAAAACGCTACGTGTGGAGGAAATCTAACACTGCATATCACCCTGAACACACCATCCCCACCGTGAAACATGGTGGTGGCAGCATCATGTTGTACAGAAGCTTTTCATCAGCAGGGACAGGGAAGCTGGTCAGAGTTGATGAGAAGATGGATGGAGCCAAATACAGGGCAATCTTAGAAGAAAACCTGTTAGAGTCTGCAAAAGACTTGAGACTGGGGGGGAGATTCACCTTCCAGCAGGACAATGACCCTAAACATACAGCCAGAGCTACAATGGAATGGTTTAGATCAAAGCATATTCATGTGTTAGAATGGCCCAGTCAAAGTGAAGACCTAATCCAATTAAGAATCTGTGACAAAACTTGACTTGCTGTTCACAGACACTCTCCATCCAATCTGACAGAGCTTGAGCTATTTTGCAGAAGAACAGGCAAAAATGTCCCTCTCTAGATGTGCAAAGCTGGTAGAGACATCCCCAAAAAGACTTGCAGCTGTAATTGCAGTGAAAAGGGGTTCTACAAAATATAACTCAGGGGGGCTGAATACAAATGCACACCTGTAAGGTACCTGTGATAGGTACTGCCCGAAGTGGAACTTGTGTTCTGAGGATTCAGGCAAAAACGTAGTCAGGCAGATTAGGTTGGCAACAGGTCAGGCAAAATGGTACACTATCGAAATCCAGAGAGTGGTCAGGCAGGCAAAGGTCATACACGAGCTGGCGGTGAAGTAAAAAATCAGCAGGCTAGAGAGTAGTCAGGGATTCAGGCAGAAGTTCAACACGATAATCAAGATCACAAGCAGTCAGAAAACCCAGGGAGCTAATCCACACAAATGGGCGCTGAGAGATAGCATCACTTCCTATTTATGGGCTGCATTGAAAATTGTCCACAGCTGACAGCAGGTGGGGCTAGTGAGTCCAAGGTAAGGCTTAAAGGGGTTGTAAAGGAATTTTTTTTCCCCTAAATAGCTTCATTTACCTTATTTCTTCTAAGAAATCCTCACTTCCTGTTCTTCTGTCTGTAACTACACACCGTAGAATCGCAGGTGTACCATCAATCATTTAAACGCAGCTTATAAGAAAATAAGCTTTCTTATAAGCTGTGTTTAAATGATTGATGGTACACCTGCGATTCTAAACGTCCTTGGTGCAATGGATGGCTGATGATCATTCTGATAAATGAAATACTTAATGTCCCACTGTCAAAATTCTCCTACCTCGTCCTGAGGAAGCCAAAAGGCGAAACGCGTAGACGAAAGGATATTTGTACTCGAATGTATACTATATATACTGGCGCAGCGGCACCAGGGGAGTTATCGGGAGCTGGGTGCCTGTGAAAACTAGTACCTGCTCCCCCCCAAAAAAATGACATGCCAAATGTGGCATGTCGTGGTCACCAGCACTTAAAGCGGAAGTTCCGTTTTTGGGTGGACTCCGCTTTAAGATAACGTTATAAATAATGTTTCTTATATGCATTCCTTGGCGGGTTGTTTGAGTTGGGTTGGTGTGGGTTGTGTGTGGGTTTTTGCTTTTTGTTGTGTGTATATTTTTAGGGACTGAGTACCACCTCCACTTACCTTTGGCCAGCTCACCTTTGTCTATTTCTTATATGGTTGCTTCTTTGTCAATTTGTCAAGG
The DNA here is from genome assembly GCF_905171775.1 of Rana temporaria. Classification (NCBI taxonomy): domain Eukaryota; kingdom Metazoa; phylum Chordata; class Amphibia; order Anura; family Ranidae; genus Rana; species Rana temporaria. The sequence continues at coordinate 41,617,467 of NC_053496.1, read as the reverse complement.
CCTAAAAAGTTCCAGTTGACTTTTTCTATATAAAGAAAACCATAAAGGTTTCTTGAAAGTCATTGGATGTATTTAGATGGCTAAGCAAGTTTTGCTCATGAAGTTGGCTGTCGTCAAGTGATGTGAAGATTAGCTGAAGATATGTCACTTATATTTGAGGTTTTAATTGGAATCAATGAGGGATAATCTTGGATACCGAGCCCTTTAAGCCGTCCATTGCTCCCTTGTGTGTCCGATAAATCTTCTCATTTACAGCAAAGTCAGTAAATCAATTGATTACATTTTGATTGCTATGCACAAGACATTATTTCATTGATGAAGAGATTTATTTATAGGGACAAAACTACAAGTCAGTAGACTCCATAGTGATATTTTGTTGGATCTCCCTTCTTGGTACCCCCTACAACTCTTTGCCACATTTCGTCCACTATCACTGAAGCCAGCCCACTGAGCCATCGGCCCACCGGGAAACTCCCTGTAGTCCCTGTAGTCCCTGTAGTCCCAATGGCCAGTCCATCCCTGACTGGCTCACAATCAACGTTCAAATTTGTGCCAAGGGTGTTCAGTAGGGTTGATCTCAAGTTCCTTCACACCTAACTGGTCAAACCATGTCTTTATGGAGCTGGCTTAGTACACAGGGGCACAGTCATGCTGGAACAGAAAGGGTCTTCCCCAAACTGTTAATACAAGGTTGGAGGTGATTCTAAATTGTCTTTGTAATGGCGTAGTATTAACTACACACCTGAACTCATTTGGAGAGGTGTCCACATACTTTTATAGTGTATATTTCCTATTCAGTCTCTGGTGGCCTTTGCAGGCTTCATATTGTCACCATTTGCATAATAGTGATCAGCAGAAAAGACCCCTCCACACACACCACATACTTCCCCCGCTAAAATGATTTGATTGTTATGTATGAACTGTCACTTTACTTTTTTTCCACAAGAACAAGTCAAGAATGGTTAGAAAGCGCTTTGGTAAATCTCAGGAATCATTAAATCCCTGTATATGTGCAGGTCACTGTGATGACACCCCTTAGGAGCAGGGTCTATCATGACTTGCACTCACAAGATGTCCTCAGGCTTTTGAGTTGAATCAAGTCATTCATCTCCAGCAGACATCTAGGCCCAGATTCTTGTACACTGGGCGTATCTCTGCGGCGGCGTAACGTATCCGATTTACGTTACGCCGCCGCAAGTTTTTCAGGCAAGTGCTTTATTCACAAAGCACTTGCCTGTAAAGTTGCGGCGGCGTAGCGTAAATCACCTGGCGGAATTCAAATTCGACGGGTAGAGGGCGTGAATCATTTAAATGAAGCGCGTCCCCGCGCCGAACGAACTGCGCATGCGCCGTCCGTAAAATATCTCAGTGTGCATTGCTCCAAATGACGTCACAAGGACGTCATTGGTTTCGACGTGAGCGTAAATGACGTCCAGCCCCATTCACGGACGACTTACGCAAACGACGTAACTTTTTCAAATTTCGACGCGGGAACGACGGCCATACTTAACATTGGCTGCGCCTCATATAGCAGGGGCAACTTTACCCCGGGAAAAGCCTAACGTAAACGTCGTAACTTTACTGCGTCGGCCGCGCGTACGTTCGGGAATTCGCGTATCTAGCTAATTTGCATACTCGACGCGGAATTCGACGGAAGCGCCACCTAGCGGTCAAAAAATAAATTGCAGTTAAGATCCGAAGGCGTAAGAGACTTACGCCGTCGGATCTAATGGATATCTATGCGTAACTGATTCTAAGAATCAGACGCATAGATACGACGGGTCGGATTAGGACTTACGACGGCGTACATGGGGCTGCGCCGTCGTAAGTCCTTTAAGAATCTGGGCCCTAGTGGTGGAAAGGAATTACTGCACTGCACTGCAGAGCTAGAGAGAAGAGAGTGATGCATCCAGATGGCTTTTATTTAGTCTTTAGTTGTAAATGGACACCCTTATGCCTTAAGAACTGCCTTAACTCTTAGTGGCATGAATGAATGAATGAATGAATGAATGAATGAATGAATGAATGACTTGTATAGCGCAACTCATGCGAACTGAATCACCTCTGGGCGCTTTTTCCAGCCAGAGTCTGCTTGGCTGGTGCGGTCATTTTACCCCGTAGGATCGTGACACGCTTGGGACACACAGTCATACACACATATATACATATATATACTGGGCCAATTTGGACAAGATCCAATTTACCTACCAGCATGTCTTTGGAGTGTGGGAGGAAACTGGATTCAAAAAGGTGGTGGAAACATTCCTTAGAGATTTTGGTTCATATTGACATGATAGCATCACGCAGTTGCTGCAGATTTGTCGGCTGCACATCCATAATGCAAATGTCCCGTTCCACCACATCCGAAAGGATTACAGTGACCTCATTGTCATGTTCAAGAAACCAGTGGTGAGATGATTGGAGCTTTGTGACTTGGTGCATTATCCTGCTGGAAGGAGCCATCAGAATATGAGTACACTGTAGTCATAAAGGGATGGACATGGTCAGTAACAATACTCAGGTAGTGCTTGCCGCTAATTGGTACTAAGGGGCCCAAAGTGTGCCAAGAAAATATCCTCCACACCATTACATCACCACCACCAGCCTGAACAGTTGATACAAGGCAGGATGGATTGTGAGATACTGTGTATATATAGATATCTATATATACATATATCTATAGATATTATTATATACACATTGTAATATTTTTTTTAATGGCATACTCGGGGGTAAACCAAGGTAAAGCCAGTTAAGGATGTTACATGCACTTTTTTGTGCATGTCACTAGTGAACTCCTTTCGACAATTCAGCATTAGTGTGTTTAATGACGGCAAACATATTGCCTGTAATTGGCAATGCCGTTATTTCACCCACAATTGCAAACCAACCAGACAAATCAGTACATTAAGAACTTTGCAAAAATCACAGATAAGTGAAAATTTACATTATCACCCTAGCAAGAGATTTAAAGAGGAAAATTCTGACTCCATCTCCTCTTCTCCTTACATGTTATTCTACTCAGTAGCTTACTTTAATATTGCTAGATGATATACAGTATGCGGAAATGTGCCTATCCTGGAATCCAATATTGTCCATGCTGGACCACAGTGCGCGGCAACTATTTTTGTGCATTGAGGGGCACTGCATTCTCCAAATATTAACAGCAACACAAACTAAATAAAAACACTTTTTAGTTTTGTTGGGGAAAGGCTAAAACCCTTGTCTGATTTTTATTTCTGTCTGTGCCCTTGCTGCACATTTTTTATTATTTTCTATCTGGTAAAATTATTTCAGGAAAAAATAATCCTCCAAAAAAGTACAATATTGGGATACAGCATTGCTCAGAACTACTGTACAGAGAGAAACAGCAATAAACAGAAGTTCTAATTAATTCTCATGCCATGCAATGAAAAGAAAATGTCTGCACTGGAGTTCCACTTTTAAAAACATAAATATATTTCTAAAGCTCAAGTGTGCAAAACAATGAAACATCTCCTATTATATTTTAATCAAAGTGCAGCGCTTAATAAAGTTATTCTATCTCCTATAAGCCATAAAGTGCAAGGAGCTCGGCCACTAAAGCTTTAATTATCAGATCATATTAAAAGGAGGCAATTTAGTCTCAATTAACATTACAATAATTTATTTATAAATTGGCAGCGCATACATCCCATCTTCAGAAGCCATTACACCCATGGCACGGGCCCCGGACCATTAAGTACGGAGAGGAGGACGGGTTATTAAGTGGAGCTCTCACTTTTTTATTGTTTCACGGAGAATGAAGTTGGTTTGTTTCACGAGCGGTAAGTTCCTCAGGTAATTTGTCTGAAAGTGTTTGTGTCCGCAGGGTGCGTTAACGGAGTTTATTGTGCGCACAGTTTGAAATGGAAACAAATTCTGTTGAGGAAAATCACAGCTGAAGGGTCTCAAGTGGTTTGTGGGGTTTGCTAGGGACACTGCTGAGCTTTTATTTATAGGTAGTTGGTATTTTTCGCCAATAGAGGACCTCTCAATGGAAATTAATGTCACGTCAATGAACTGAACATTGATAAATCACATTATCATTTGGGCTAAACAAATTTTCCTCCATTAAAATAATTAAAAAATGTATATATGTTTTTGGATTTCTATTTCCCTCGCATGACCTAAATCCTAGACAGCTTAGATCATATGATCATAGCTGGTGGTTCCAAACTCCTGGATTCAGGTTGGCTCCCCCTGGTGGATTCTGATGGAGAGTGGCTTTTCTCTACTAGGATCCATTCCTCTTGAGGTCGGAAGGGCTTCCTTGAGTAGTACATGCTGGGGGGTTGGATTCCTGTATAGTTCCAACCAGGGGTCAAGTCCTGGGGGAAAAAGTGTGGGAACTCCCACCCAAGATCCACTCCCCCACCAAAAAGAATAAAAAATTATACGCTCATATGCATAATTACTAAACCGCAAGTTCTTTCTAAATCCCACGATAACTCGCGGCAGACCTCTGCAATGTCTCCTGGGAACTATGACAAAAGCTCCCAGGAGACATTGCGGCATCGAGGAAGTGACGGAATACCCGCACACTACCCGATGAATCCATATACAGGAAGCGGCCAGTAACATAAAGGATTACTAAGGTTCACCTGCCCCTGACAGTGACTCAAGCTGGGCATCGCCGCTCAGTGAAGGATTGGCTCGGGCGGCTCGGCTGCTCTAGTCCTGCAAAGGGAACTGCGTTCCTGCTGTAAAAAAAGTGCAGGAACTCCGTTCCCACACGTTCCCGCAGGACTTGAGCCCTGCTTCCAACACCATCACTACTTGAACAAGATAGTGTTGCTGGACCATTGATTCTTCTTTCATTTCTCAGGTAAGAAACCACTTCCACTTGCATAAATGATATTTTTAGCTGTCTATAAGGGAGCATTTTTTTCCACTGATCTCCAGTGTAGGACATTCTTCCCACTGCACACCAAAGCTCGGGTTTCCTTTGTCTACTAACCACCAAATGAATGGGGGTCCCTCTCCACGTCCACAAATGTATGGGTTCTGCCACTGATCACCAAACTAAGAGGGTTTTTCTCCCACTTACCAAAAGTATAATGCCCCGTACACACTATCGGAATTTCTATCGGAATTTCCGGTGGACATTTTCTATCGGATTTTCGGATCATGTGTAGCCCCACCCCAGTTTTTTCATCGGAAATTTAGAAATTAGAATTTATAAAACTTTAGATATAGAACATGTTCTATATTTTTCCGATGGAATTCCGATGTGATTTGGCTGGCAAATGCCTGATCGTGTGTATGTGGCATAAGAGTTTTTTTGCCACCAACGACCAAAGTAAGGTGGTCTTTCTTCACCTAAGCATAAATGTATGGGAATACTACATTGACTTCCAAGTGCAAGGAAGCATTTTTCCTCTCACTATCAATGTAAGGGGGCAATACATTACCACCAATGCGTGCAACTAAACCTCTGTTTTTAACGCACACAGTTAGACAGGTGAATTTGGTTGGTTGCTGATTGGTCGGTAAGTTTGAGCCTGGATATTCTATGTTTTTGTACATTGCCACCAATGTAGGAGGAAACTTCTCCTTTGACCACCATTGTAAAAGGACACTACATTGATCACCAATGTAAGGGGACGCTATTTTACTGACCACTGATGTAATGGGGCTCTTTTTAGCTGACTATTTATGTAAGGGCAACCTTTCCCATTTACAACCAAATGTAATGGGAAACTTTTCAACTGGCCACCAATGTAAAGAGGCCCTTAACCATTCATAACCAATTTAAAGGGGCACTTCATCACTGACCACCACTTTAAGAGGGCACTTCTCCACTGACCACCAGTGTAAGGGGGACTTCGCCAAAGACCACCTTTGTAGGGGGTAACTTTACCACTGACCACCATTGTAAGGGGCAGCTTCTCCAATGATCACCACTGTAAGGGAGCAATTCACCAATGACCACCATTGTTGGGAGGGCTTCTCCACTGACTCCCATTGTAAAAGGACACTACATTGACCACCAAGGAAAGGAGACACTATTTCATTAACTGCTAATGTGATTGGACATTTTTCAACTGGCCACCAATGTAAGGAGGCCCTTTCTCATTCACAAGAAATTTAAAGGGGCACTTCTTCACTGACCACCATTGTAATGGGGCACTTTACCAAAGACAATCATTATTTGGTGGCACTTCACCACTGACCCCCATTGTAAGTGGCAGCTTCTCCACTGACCATTATCCCAAGGGGGACTTCACCAATGATCCCCACTGTAAGGGGGCAACTTAACATTAACTAAAATTGTCGGGGGGCTTCTGTACTAACTACCAACATAAAAGCGCACATCTCCACTTGCTAACAACATAAAGGGGTAATTCTCCCACTGACCACCACTATAATGGGCCCTTAAAAACTGACCACTACTAACTAGGACAGGTGGAAGAGGGCAACAACTATGGGCCAGATTCACAGAAGAAATACACCGGAGTATCTACTGATACTCCGGTGTATTTTCAAATTTGCTGCGTCGTATCTTTAGTTTGAATCCTCAAACCAAGATACGACGGCTTCCTACGCCTTTCGGATCGTAGGTGTAATACTTCGGCGCCCGCTGGGTGGAGTTTGCGTCGTTTCCCGCGTCGGGTATGCTAATTAGCTGTTTACGGCGATTCACAAAGGTACGTGCGGCCGTCGCATTCTCTTACGTCGTCGCTAGTCGGCTTTTCCCGGCGTATAGTTAAAGCTGCTATTTCTTGGTCTATCTTTAGACTTGCCATGTTAAAGTATGGTCGTCGTTCCCGCGTCGAATTTTAATTTTTCTTTTTTGTGTGGAAGTCGTCCGTGAATAGGAAAGGACGTAACTCATGTCGACGTTCAAAAAATCACGTTGGTGCGACGTCATTTCGCGCAAAGCACGGCGGGAAATTTCAAAACGGAGAATGCGCAGTCGGTTTGGCGCAGGAACGTGCCTAATTTAAATGATCCACGCCCCATTTGAATTAGGAAGGCTTGCGCCGGAGGGATTTACGCTACGCCACCGCAAATTTACAGGCAAGTGCTTTGTGAATCAAGCACTTGCGGCGGTGTAACGTAAATGCGATATGTTATGCCGCCGCTATTGTACCTGAATCTGGCCCTATATGTGTGTGTGTGTAGTGGTAACAGAAAACATGTACTGTAGCTAATAGTATTGTTTAAAAATATTGTTAGCTTTAGTTTATCTTTTCAATTCTTCAAATCTTGATCCAACAAACATTTTTCTTTAACATACATAAATATATGATGTTCTGCTTTAACTACAGGAAATAATTTGTTTGCTATTTTTTTTCCCTTTAATTTTGATTGCTTCCTTTCCCTCGAAAACCACAAAGGAAATTACCTTGTATATTTAAGGTTTGAAAATCAATACCCATTTCCCCAGAAGAAAACGTCGACAGATTATATTGTTAAATTAGGCGTCCTGGCCCCGGATCCCTTTTTTCCGTATAGCACACAGCCTTCTCCCCCCTCCCGCGTGTAGCCCAGATAGGTGGCTCATTAATGGAGATATATGTGTTTTTCTCCCAGCTAAAACCGGGGGGGATTTGTGCCGTTCCAGTGCCTCCGCGCAACGGGTGCTAAATGTAATAGAGACAACTTGACAAGCTGACAAGGTAACATTGCAGCAAGAGAACTCATCAACTGGTCAATAAAACATAATGGGGCTCGTTTAGGCTGTAATTTGATAAAATAAAAAAAAAGTCAAAAAATAAAAAGGCTCAGCCGAGTGAGGGACTCGAGCCCCTGTTACGCCTATGTCGCTGAAAGAGGACCATGTTATTGAACATCAAGAAGATTCTAGTCCTTACAAGGGTAATATGTTTAATGGGAAAATCTCAAACGCATGCAGTAAAACTGGCAAAACGGAAGAATGACAAACAGGCACAGAGACAGAATTTACTGCAATTCTCTTGTAGGTTTTATTTGGTTTCGTAAATGTTTAATTCAACGTCCTTGGAGGTTTGAATGCTGCAGCCTTACTGCTGGGAAAAAAAGGTAAAGTACATGTAAACCCTAACTGGATGACATTTGGGTTTCTAAAGCTCTGTGTATCATGAACAACTTGATTTCCTTTACAAAATACTTGCTTTTCACCTTTTTTCCATCTGTTGCTGATCCCTTGCATTCTTTTTGCAGACTCTTTGGCCCGGATTCACAGACAGCAGGCGCACATTGCGCCGCCACAGCACATCCCCCTGTGCGCTACGCCGACGCAGCGCAGAGAGGCAAGCACTGCATTCAGCAAGCTATTGCTCCCCACGCTGCGTCGGCGTGGCGTAGATTTCGAAGGCGCAGGCCGGCGTAGGTGGAAGTGGGCTTGACCCATGCAAATGAGGCGTGACCCCATGCAAATGATGGTCCGAGCGCCAGACAAGTACGTTTAAAGAACTGCGCATGCGTCGTGCCGTGGACGCATCCCCCTGCGCATGCTCACAACCACGTTGAAACAACTGCCTAAGATACGCCGGATCACTGCCTACGCCATGAACGTTTCCTACGCCCAGCCAGTCTCACGTCCAACGTAAACTACGTAAAATACACTGGTTTGTATTCCTTTGTGCAGACCTTTGCATGTCTGCTGCTGGGTTACACCTCCTTTATGGGGAATAACTTTACACTGGACGTACAACTTACGCGCACCACTCGTAGCCTGCGTGGGGCGCACGTACGTTCTTGAATCGCCGTATTTTCCTCATTTGCATATTTGAATGGCTGATCAATGGGAGCGCCACCATGCGTCCAGCCTAAATATGCGCCCACGCTACGCCAGCGTAGGCAAGTTACCTCGGCGGGATGAAGCCTATTTTTAGGTGTATCTTAGTTTGTGGGTCCGGCGCACAGATACGACGGCGCATATTTGCACTTACGCGGCGTATCTTGAGATACGTCGGCACAAGTGCTTTGTGAATCCGGGCCTATCTGTCTACATCCACTTTTAATGTGCCTTAACCACTTGCCTAACGGGCACTTTTACCTTCCTGCCCAGGCCAATTTTCAGCTTTCAGAGCTGTCACACTTTGAATGAAAATTATGCAGTCATGCAACACTGTACCCATATGAAATCTCTATCATTTTTTATTTTTTTCACAGAAATAGAGCTTTTTTTCTGGTGGCATTTAATTAGCACAGTTTTATTTATTTTTCTAAATTGGGAGAAAAAATTATGACAATTTCATATCCATATACAAATCGTGCTGGGGGCATATGGAAATGACATTTTTATAATTTTTATAATTTTTTCACAGAAATAGAGCTTTTTTTCTAGTGGAATTTAATTAGCACAGTTTTATTTTTCTAAATAAACAAAAAAAGACATAATTTTGGGTAAAAAAAATGATAAACATTTCATATGGGGTTGGATTTGTGCTGGGGGCATATGGAAATGAAATTTTTATCATTTTTTTTTCACAGAAATAAGAGTTTTTTCATCACAGTTGTATTTATTTTTCTAAATAAACAAAAAAAAACAAAAATTTGGGGAATACAAATTTCATATGGGGTTGGATTTGTGCTGGGGGCATATGGAAATGAAATTTTTATGTAAAAAAAATATGTTGCTGCAATCGCTTAAAGGGGTAAATTCACATTTTATACAAAAATTCACGCCATTGGGCTGAGTGAAAAAAAAGGGTGTACCAGGCTTCAAGTTAAACATTTCATATGGGGTTGGATTTGTGCTGGGGGAATATGGAAATTAAATTCTTATCATTTTTTTTCTCGCAGAAATAGAGCCTTTTTTTCTGGTGGCATTTAATCACCACAGTTTTATTTATTTTTCTAAATAAACAAAAAAAAATATGGGGTTGGATTTGTGCTGGGGGCATATGGGGAATGAGAGGATTTGAGCTGTGGGGGTTGGAGGAGCAAATATTTGTGCTGGGAAGGGGAATTCAACAGGGGGTTGACTTGTATCGGGGGGGGGGGGGGGTTTATGCTTGGGGTGAGCATGAAGATCTGTGTTTGACCCTTTTTTTTGGAGGGGGGGGGATTTTTGCTGACACATAATGCTCATACATATTTGGGGGGGGGGCTCAATTTGCCATGTTCGCCCTGGGCTCTAGATGACCTTGTCCCAGCACTGTTGGAAACCCTCACATATACCCAGTGAAGCGAGTGGCCTCAAATGACACACAAAGATGCAAAAATCATTTGATGTAAGTTGTACCTGTTTATATACACTCTTCTCTGCAATTGGTGGGGAGTTGAATTGACATCGATGACTAGGAGTTTTTTTTTCAGTGGGAATGCGGGGAAATGCAGTTCCGGCACCTATAGCACTGAGTATATGAAATGGCAAGAGGTGCTAGGGTGTGCTGCAGGGTCTATTGACGCTGGCTGCTGGGAAATCTATTGTTGCTGGCAGGGGTCTATTGTTGCTGAAGTGGATCTTTTGAATACTAGGGGGGTATTTTGTTGCTCAGTGTCTTTTGTTGCAGGGTGATCTATTGTTGCTGAGGGCATCAATTTTTTCTGGAATTAATCTATTGTTAATGTGGGGGGGTACTTAGTTCTCCGTAGTTTATTGTTACAGAAGAGGACTAATGTTTCTCAGGGATCTATTGTTGCTGATAAGGAGCTGGGGGGGGTCTATTGTTACTGGCTGTAGGGGATCCATGTTACTCCTTTAATATTATCATTATAAAATCCCATACAAATTATTTAGCACCATAAAATGATACTTGGTTCTGTATTCTCTAAAAGGGGCCGTACTTGGTGGTGGGTAGGGGTGGAACCAATGGACGATGCTGGGAGATAGGTAGGAGACAGAGACAAAGAGTGACTCATAAAGGGGGGAGTACCTGCACCTGTTTTCTGAGGAAAAAAAGCCCTGGTGATGAGCCCTGTCATCGGGAGCAGTGATCGCTGTCATGTCAGTGATAGCCCACCCCCCCCCCCCCCCACAGTGGGAATCACTCCCTAGGACACACTTAACCCCTTGATCGCCTCCTAGTGTTTAACCCCTTCCGTGCCAGTGTCATTTATACAGTAATCAGTGCATTTTTATAGCACTGATCGCTGTATAAATGACAATGGTCCCAATATAGTCAAAAGTGTCCGACATAATGTAGCAGTCCCGATAAAAATTGCAGAGCGCCGCCATTACCAGTAAAAAATAATGAAAAATAAAAATGCCATAAATTTATCCCCTATTTTGTAGACGCTATAACTTTTGCGCAAACCAATCAATATATGTTTTTTTGCGATTTTTTTTACTTCGGCCTAAACTGAGGAAAAAACTGGGGAAATTTTTTTTATAGATTTTTTGGGGATATTTATATAGCAAAAAGTAAAAAATATTGCTTTTTTTCAAAATTGTCGCTCTTTTTTTATTGATAGCGCAAAAAATAAAAACCACAGAGGTGATCAAATACCACCAAAATAAAGCTCTATTTGTGGGGAAAAAAGGACTTGCATTTTGTTTGGGTGCAACGTCGCACGACAGCGCAATTGTCAGTTAAAGCGACGCAGTGCCGAATCGCAAAAAGGGCTCTGGTCAGGAAAGGGGTAAATTCTTCCAGGGCTGAAGTGGTTAAAGGGGGTAAGTTCACCTTTTCACAAAAAATCAGCCTATTGAGTTGAGCGGAAAAAACAGTGTGTACCGGGCTTAAAGGGGTTGTAAAGGAATTTTTTTTTTCATAATAAGCACCCTTTACCTGCAGACATTCCTCTTTTCACTTCCTCATTGTTCGTAATTAGCTCAGAAGTTGCTCTATTTCTTCTCTGTTCTGTTCACTTCCTGCTTGTCTGATTTTACTGACCACCGTGAGGGGAGGCTTTACTGCGGTGGTCAGTGACGTGCTCGCCCCCTCCTGGGAACTACATCTGTGCGGCAGGACGCTCTCTACATGTTAGAGACTTCAAGGAGGTGTGAATTACTGGGCGCCCCGCAACTCATACTTGGAAATGTAGTTCTTACATGAACGAGCGATGCAAACCAGGAAGTGAATGAGAGAGCAGAAACTAGAATGCCGGAGGTGATATAGATGAAGGAATATAATAGGTATTTACTTGTTTTTTAACAGAATCATTACACTATTCTGTCTGTCTACCTTGCAGACATTGGCCCGGATTCACAAAGCACTTGCGCCAACGTATTTTGAGATACGCCGCGTAAGTGCAAATATGCGCCGTCGTATCTGTGCGCCTGACTCAGAAACCAAGATACGCCTGAAAATAGGCGAAGTAACTTGCCTACGCCGGCATAGAGTGGGCGCATATTTACGCTGGACGTATTTGGCGTTCCCATTGATTTTCTATTCACATATGCAAATGAGGGAGATACGCCAATTCACGAACGTACGTCTGTCAGACGCAGTGTGCGTAAAGTCATACGTCCGGCGCAAAGTTATGCCCCATAAAGGGGGTGTAACTCAGCAGCATCCATGCAAAGGGAACACAAGCCGACGTATTTTACGTCGGACGTGAATATGACTAGGCGTAGGTTACGTTAACGCCGTAGGCAGTGATCCGGCGTATCTTAGGCAGTTGTTCCGACGTATTTGTGAGCATGTGCACTGGGATGCGTCCATGGGACGGCGCATGCGCAGTTGGCGATTCGTATCTGTCTGGCGCTCGGCCCTTAATTTGCATGGGGTCATGCCTCATTTGCATGGCTCACGCCCACTTCCACATACGCCGGCTTACGCCTAGGATACCCAGCGCAGTTTTGGCAGCACTGGCTTTGTGAATCCAGTGCTTGCCTCTCTGCGCTGCGTCGCGTAGCGAAAAGGAGATACAGCGGCGCATATTTATGCCGCCGTAGCGTATGTGAATCCGGGCCATTAATTTTAGGCAAAATTGTTTTTTCCTTTACAACTCCTTTAAGCTTCTAGCACAATAAACCAATAACATAGCTGAAGATCCCAAATCCCGTTCTACAGGCTACGTCTGTTTTGGAGCTTCAAGCTCTCAGCAGGCTTCTAGGGATGGCAGATTGCCAATACAAGGCAGTAGAGTGAGAATTATAGGAAAATGTGTCTAGAGACCGCATATTGGTGCTTCACGGGTAATCTTACAGCTTATTTATCAGTACATTTTGTGTTTTGCCTGAAGTTTTCACCTAAAAACAGTGGAAACAGAAGCAGGGTTTTGATCACTTCAAAAAGATGCCTTGGGGGCTACATCAGTCTGGTAACACTTTGAAAAAGTAGTCACGTAGTATTGACGAGCTCCACATTAAACACGCGCCCTACCTGTGGCCTCCACCTAGCTAGCTTGCCCCCGTTGATGTCTGCCCACCTATCACAAAATCCGGGGTGATGTTTGAGGCCGTCATGTATCTCTGATCCCCTCCGTGTACCACAGAGGGCTTTTTCAAACAACTGGCCTCAGAGTCATGGCCCTGAGGGCTCAATTGTGATCAGGATCTTTCACCATGTGTTCCTTTATTCAAAGCTTTCTCTTTATCTCATCTTTTTCTAGGTCGTTTGTAGGGATCTTTGATCGTCGCGGAAGCTTCATATTGACTTTGTTCATTGTACGACGCAACTCAATATTGTTTTATTTTTTGTCGGTTTTATAAAGGGAAGTTTTTGTTGAAATGCTTCTTGGTTGTCGGTGACAGTTACGGTAGAGGTCTGGTGTTAGGTAATGAGGAACCGACCTACTAAGCACCATCACAAATGAGGATATTTGTCCCCGAAGAGCCACGGCCATGTGTTTCAATTGACGCATACAGTGGGGAAAATAATTATTTGATACTCTGCAAATTTTGTAAGTTTGCCCACTTAGACCCCTTTCACAATAAAGCGTTTTTACAGCGTTTCAGCGTTAAAAATAGCGCTTTTAAAACACTCATAAAATGCTCTCCATGCATCTCAATGGACCTTTCACACTGAGTCCTGCAAGCAGCATCTTTGGGCGCTGAAAAAAACGCTCCAAAAACATCCCTCTCCATTTAAATGAATTGAAAGCGCTGTAAAAACGCCTTACCCTTTCACACCGAGGCACTGCAAAAACGCCCTAAAATGTTAGGGTCTTAGCGGTGCTTTACCAGCACATTGGGATTGCAGATGAGCCTTCGCTCCAATAACGCTCCAATAACGCTCGAAAAACACTCCAATAACGCTCCAATAACGCTTGAAAAATGCTCAAAAAACGCTCCAATAACGCTCCAATAACGCTCGAAAAACGCTCCAATAACGCTCCAATAACGCTCAAAAAACGCTCCAATAACGCTCGAAAAATGCTCAAAAAACGCTCCAATAACGCTCGAAAAACACTCCAATAACGCTCGAAAAACGCTCGAAAAATGCCCCAGTATGAAAGGGGCTTTACAAAGAAATGAAGGGGCTATCATTTTTATCATAGGTGTATTTGAACTGCTTCCTGACCACCCGCCGCAGTTGTACTGCGGCAAGGTGGCAGCATACCACGTATCTGCGTCATTGTATGCCAGTTCGTTTAAGTTATATAGCGGGCGCCTGTGGGTCCGGCGGACTTGATGTGGTGTACAGAGGCAGAACAGGGATCTGTCAGTGTAAACAAGGCGGATCCCCATTCTGCCAGATGACATGTCAGAGATCTTCTGTTCCCAGTGATCTCTGTCATCATGGGCATCCGCTGACCTTTTTTCAGGGGGGGGGGGGGCATCATTTTAAGGTCATCCATGCTCGGTCCCTTTTTGACATTGTCATGAAGGGGAGGGGCTTAGTCATTATCATATAAAGCGCAGGCATGCAAAGGTTTGAGAAACCTGATGCAACTATCAAGCAACTAGCAACTTTGAATAACAATATCATAAAAATGGAGCCCCCCCCCCAAAGGAAATAACAACCCCCTGCCCCTCTCTGTCAGCTGGAGCTAGAAGAGAGAGAAAGAGCGTCTCTAATTGGATTCGCCGTGCCGCCGCCTTGCTTCCTGCCCGCTGTTTTTCTTACCGTGGATCATGGCACTGATTTCTAGGGGGGCAAGCGCCCTCCCTTGCCCTATGGAGCGGACGCCCGTGTCTGTCATGTCTCTGGCTGACATTAATTAACTGCCATCACATGCATCCTGGGTTAGTCAATCACAATGCTGAACCTAGGAGAAGACCGGGCAGCGGTGTAACAGCTTGCAGGCATTGCAACTGGACTGGAGAGGAGATGAGTGTAGCAGGCTTTAGTTCTCCCTTAACCACTTGCCTACAGGGCACTTTCACCCCCTTCCTGCCCAAGCCATTCTTCTGCTTTTAGCGCTGTCACGCTTTGAATGACAATTGCATGGCCATGCAACACTGTACCCAAATGAAATTTTTATAATTTTTTCTCCACAAATAGAGCTTTCTTTTGGTGGTATTTGATCACCTCTGCGATTTTTATTTATTGCGCTATAAACAAAAGAAGAGGGACAAGTTTGAAAACTCCCCCCCCCCCCCAACACAGTGCTGCTGGCTTCCCTCGTCTCCCTCCAGCTGCTGCAAGGGATTTTTTATGATGGAGAGTGGGGAAATGTGCCTTCCTTTTTAAAATGAACACAGTGAAAACACTCACTGACTGTGTTCATTCATGACCAAAGCATTGTAAACTGTTTACTATGCTTCCATTTGTGTGAATAGGAAGCCGCCCAGCACAGAGCACTTCCAATTCATTCACTGTCCAGTGCAGCTGAGGCTGCAGAGAAAGGCATGTGTGTTTGAGCTTTGTGGTGCACAACCTAATGCAATACGCTGCGCACACCGATGGAGTGCTTTGTGTATTTCTTCTAGATCTGTGCAGTAATCCACTTTGAGATTTGTCTTGTAACAAAGACCACTCACTGCTGCTCTCTCTCCTTGTGCAGGGTGACTGGTCTTGTCTCCGCCCCCTCCTGTAGTTTTCTGTGCTGCTCTGCTCGCTACACAAACTATGGCACAGTGATGATGTCATTGGCAATATCTGGGTTTGCAAAGGCTTTCGATATTCACAAAGTGGGTTTATATCCTTTGGCCCGGATTCACGTAGATGCGCGTAACTTTGTGCGGGCGTAACGTATCCTATTTACGTTATGCCTCCGCAACTTTTACAGGCAAGTGCCGTATTCTCAAATGAAAGTTGCGGCAGCGTAGCATAAATATGCCGGCGTAAGCCCACCTAATTCAAATGTGGTAGATGTGGGCGTGTGTTATGTTAATTTACAGTGACCCCACGTAAATGACGATTTTTACGAACGGTGCATGCGCCGTCCGTGAAAGTATCCCAGTGCGCATGCTCCAAATTAACCCACAAGAAGCCAATGCTTTCGACGTGATCGTAAATGACGCAAAGCCCTATTCGCGAACGACTTACGCAAACGACGTAATCGACGGAAAATTCAACGCTGGCCCGACGTCCATACTTAACATTGGCTGCGCCTCATATAGCAGGGGTAACTTTTCGCCGGAAAAATCCTTACGTAAACGACATATCTGAACTGCGACGGCCGGGCGTGCGTTTGTGAATAGGCGTTTCTAGCTGATTTACATATTCTAGGCGTAAATCAGCGTACACGCCACTAGCGGCCAGCGTGTGAATAGGAAGCCGCCCAGCACAGAGCACTTCCAATTCATTCACTGTCCAGTGCAGCTGAGGCTGCAGAGAAAGGCATGTGTGTTTGAGCTTTGTGGCGCACGTCCTAGTGCAATACCTGCGCACACCGATGGTGTGCTTTGTGTATTTCTTCTAGATCTGTGCAGTAATCCACTTTGAGATTTTTCTTGTAACAAAGACCACTCACTGCTGCTCTCTCTCCTTGTGCAGGGTGACTGGTCTTGTCTCCGCCCCCTCCTGTAGTTTCCTGTGCCAAAAGCTCTGCTCGCTACACAAACTATGGCACAGTGATGATGTCATTGGCAATATCTGGGTTTGCAAAGGCTTTCGATGTTCACAAAGTGGGTTTATATCCTTTGGCCCGGATTCACGTAGATGCGCATAACTTTGTGCGGGCGTAACGTATCCTATTTACGTTATGCCTCCGCAACTTTTACAGGCAAGTGCCGTATTCTCAAATGAAATGGCGGCGTAGCGTAAATAGGCCGGCGTAAGCCCGCCTAATTTAAATGTGGTAGATGTGGGCGTGTGTTATGTTAATTTACTGTGACCCCACATAAATGACGCTTTTTACGAACGGCGCATGCGCCGTCCGTGAAAGTATCCCAGTGCGTATGCTCCAAATTAACCCACAAGAAGCCAATGCTTTCGACGTGAACGTAAATGATGCCCAGCCCTATTCGCGAACGACATACGCAAATGACGTAACATTTTCAAAATTTCGACGAGGGAACGACGTCCATACTTAAAGCGGAGGTTCACCCATACCTTACACATTTTCCCCTTCGCTTCATGGTCGTTTTGTCTAGGGGAATCGGCTATTTGTTTTAAAATATGATCCGTACTTACCCGTTTACGAGATGCATCTTCTCCGCCACTTCCGGGTATGGGCTGCGGGAATGGGCGTTCCTTCTTGATTGACAGTCTTCCGAGAGGCTTCCGACGGTCGCATCCATCGCGTCACGATTTTCCGAAAGAAGCCGAACGTCGGTGCGCAGGCGCAGTATAGAGCAGCACCGACGTTCGGCTTCTTTCGGCTACTAGTGACGCGATGGATGCGACCGTCGGAAGCCTCTCGGAAGACTGTCAATAAAGAAGGAACGCCAGCTCCCGAAGACCCATACCCGGAAGCGACGGAAGAAGATGCATCTCGAAAACGGGGAAGTACGGATCATATTTTAATACAAATAGCCGATTCCCCTAGACCGAACGAGCAGGAAGCTAAGGAAAAAAAAAAAAAAAAAGGAATTGGTTGAACTCCCGCTTTAACATTGGTACGCCGCATCTACGCCTCATATAGCAGGGGTAACTTTACGCCGGGAAAAGCCTAATGCAAACGGCGTATCTGTACTTCATCGGCCGGGCGTACGTTCGTGAATTTGCGTATCTTGCTCATTTCCATATTCAACGCTGCAAACAACGGAAGCGCCACCTAGCGGCCAGCGTAAATATGCAGCCTAAGATACGACGGTGTAAGAGACTTACGCCGGTCGGATCTTAGGGAAATCTATGCGTAACTGATTCTATGAAGTTGCATAGATACGACAGGTCAGACTCAGAGATACGACGGCGTATCTCCTACGAGAATCTGGGTCTTTGTGCTTATTGAGGAATATGCTCAAATTATTATTTTTTTTGTGCTTGGAGTTCAGCTTTAACTTCTACTGCAGCTTGATGAATCATAGACAAAGCATCATAAAAATTAGACAATCAATAAATACATTTATCAAAAGCTAATGAAATCTTTCCATCCTATTTAAATACAGGAAGTCCAGCGCACTCGACCACGTTCAAGCGAACACCCTGACAGCTACATATATCATAATATTAAATCTCAGTGTCCATCGAGACAGCTTGTAAGACGCAGCTGTCAATATTGATGGCGTATGTGCAAAGGTTACATTTCTATGACAAACGATTATCAAGTGAAGCGGTAAGACGGTGGTAGGTAATTCATTTCATCTGGTGGCATCACTCATGTTACAGAGAAATCACATTTCAGAGATTTAAAAATATATATATTTCTGTTGTCAGAGAAGCAGATACAGTGTAACTAAATGGATTTGTTTTTATTGCCAGAATATGAGAAGAACAAGCTTTTGTCGATGTTTTTCATGTTCATTGATACTATTGATCTAGTCTTTGGAAATTCAAGTAAAAGAGATTAAAGCTTTACTCCAGGCAAGTAGCTAAACAAACAGATGAAACACATTACAAGAGAGCTGTAATTGTCCTCCTGCCCCGCTGCACCGATCCCCCTTACTGGGCTGCCACATATCTGATACCCCCCTCCCCCCCGCAGTGCTGCCAGCTTTCCTCTCCTGCTGGCTGCTGCGGGTAGACAGATGAATGGATTCCTTTTCTGATTTGGACACAGTGAACGATCAGTACAGATCGCTCCTGTGTCCATTGATAACTGAGCATAGTAAGCTGTGTTTACTATGCTTCGGTTTATTAATAAACAGGAAGCCCATGTGTCATATTCATTCATCTTCAGTGCAACTGAGGCTACAGAGAAAGGTCTCCAGCCCCCACCTCAACAGTGTTGTAAAAAATCATACTTACATTTAAAAAAAAAAAAAACTTTTTAAAATAAAAAAATATATAATTTTAAAGAGATTATATTTTTGTCACTCAGTGGGGGGTGGTTGTCAAGTAGGCTATGTGGGACCCTGTGAGAATAAAAAGCTTCCATTACAAATGGTTTTGCACAATCTGTGTAAGAGTGCGCTATGCTAAGTGTAAAGGATTCAGGAGTGTGCTTCGTACAAGGTGCAAGTTCAGGAATGTGTTACGTACAAGGTGCAAGGTTCAGAAATGTGTTTTTGATACAGAGTGCAAGGTTCAGGAATGCAATACGTACAAGGTGCAAGGTACAGGAGTACATTTTTTTTATACAAAGTGCAGAGTTACCAAATACCATGTGACCGACTGTGTCCAAACACAGCCGGTCATATGCACTGTATTTGTGCATGCCACTCGTGTGCTCCCCCAGGGGCACGCAGCGGGTTGATTGGGATGAGGCGTGTGACTCTGACACAGCCCACCCCTGATCAGGGTAAAGAGCCAATGAAATTCACTCTTTACCAGGTGACTGGCTGTGTCCAATCACAGCCAGTCACAAAATGTCAACAAACCACGGTAACTAGCTGTTCTCCTCCTCACGCGCCGATCCCGTGTCTGGAAGAGATTGTGGTAAAAGCTGGTTATGGATTACAGTAGTAAAACACTGTCACAGATTGCCCCCAAAAAAAAGAGTACCTGTCACCAGCCCATCTGAGTACCTGTTACGAGCCCATCAGAGTACCCGAGTACTTATCTCCAGCCCATCAGAGTACCCGAGTACCTTTCTGCAGACCATCAGAGTACCTGAGCACCTGTCTTCAGCCCAGAGTAGCTGAGTACCTGTCTCCAGCCCATCAGAGTACCCGAGTACCTGTCTCCAGCCCAGAGTACCCGAGTACCTGTCTCCAGCCCAGAGTACCCAAGTACCTATCTGCAGCCCATCAGTGTATGTGAGTACCTATCTGAAGCCCATCAGAGTTCCCGAGTACCTGTCTCCAGCCCATTAGAGTACCCAAGTACCAGTCTCCAGCCCATCAGAGTACATGGTTACTTATCTGCAGCCCAATACATTTTGGGGTGTTTGCTTTCCAAAATGGGGTAGTTTTGTGGGTTATTCCATTGTCCTGGTGCTCCAGGGCCTTCAAAAGTGTGATAGGTTGTCAAGGAAATTATATGCTCCTAAAATGCCTGGCAGTGCTCCCAACATGTTGGGCTTCTGTATGTGGCCACTGGCCAGGCTTCGGAAAAGTCTCACACGTGGTATCGCCATACTCAGGAGGAGTAGCAGAATGTATTTTGGGGTGTAATTGTAAGTATGTGTATGCTGTGTGTGTGAGAAATAACTTGTTATTATGACAATTTTGTGTTAAAAAAATGTGATAATAATTTCTCAATTTTCACAAGAATTGTAGGAAAAAAATTACAACTTAAAAAAACTCACCATGCCTCTTACTAAATACCTTGGACTGTCTACTTTACAAAAAGGGGTCATTTGGGGGGTATTTGTACTGTCCTGACATTTCAGGGCTTCAATAAATTAGCTAGGATTGAATGAATGTTCAATGATTGGCACCACAGTTTAACTTTCACACAATTTTGGCCCAAAATTATGAACAAAAATTGTTTATTTGCAAAATTTTATAATAGAAACTATAAAACATTTTTTTTTTGCAATATGTTTGCAAGTTCTTCACTTAAATCACATGACTGAGTAATTGTCATTCAAAATGTAACAAAGCTGAAAATTGGTCTGGGCAGTAAGGGGGTGAAAGTGCCCGGTATTGAAGTGGTTAAACATAGCACTCTTATGTTCTGGAGCCAAGGCAAGAATGGCAGATGGATAACAAATGAGTGCAGCCTAGCAGGACACGCAGCAGTGTGAACATCTATCCAGCACAGCCAGGGATTGATGGGCAAGCCGGCAGAGGTACGGCCACAATGAGAGTGAGAGTGAGTGCAGTTGTCAAATCCAACCTCTGTCGGGGATGGGCGGGGCCGATATGTTTTTCAGGGGCTCCACCCCCTGTGTCATGCAACCCATGCATCGACAAACAGCCAGCGTTTATACATTGCTGGCTGGGGAAGAAGGAGGCAGGGGGCAGGACCAATTGTAACTAATGCATGTGCACCCACAGCGGTGTGTAATTCAGGTTTATTATACCTGACTTTTTTCCTCTGCTGAGCGTCCACCATAGCAGGCCGCTTGCTGTGGGGCACTTGTGCATGCTCATTCATGAGCTAGATTCTGTGGGCCAGATTCTCAAAAGAATTACGCCGGTGTATCTACAAATACACCGGCGTAATTCGAATTTCCCGCCGGCGTATCATTGTTTCCTATCCAGAAAACATGATATGCCGGATTTACGCTAAGATCCGACTGGCGTAATAATCTTAAACAGTCGGATCTTAAATGTAATGTTAAGCCGGCCGCTAGGTGGCGTTTACGTCGATTTCTCATTTGACTATGCAAATGAGCCTGATAAGCCGATTCCCAAACGTTTTTGCGCCGCCTCGTCGCCGTTTACGTTGTTTCCGTAAGCGTAAACTTACCCCTGCTATATGAGGGGTAAGTTTACGAAGGTCCGTCGTATGCCATGTTAAGTATGGCCTCGGGACAGCGTCGTCTTTTTCCGTCGTTTACCTAAGTCGTTGGCGAATAGGGATTTGCGTAGATGACGCTCACGTCGGCTTCATTGACGTTTTCCGACGTGAGTTGGAGCATGCGCACTGGGCTATTTTTACGGCCGACGCATGCGCAGTTCGATCAGCGCGGGGGCGCGCTTATTTTAAATACAAGCCGCCCCCTTTGAATTACACGGCCTTACGCCGGGCCATTTACACTACGCCGCCGCAAATTACGGAGCAAGTGCTTTGAGAATACGGCACTTGCTCCAGTAAGTTGCCGCGGCGTAATGTAAATGGCTTACGCTACGCCGCCGCGGATTCTACGAGAATCTGGCCCTGCGTGTCTTTTAGCGCAGATCAGCCCGTCCCACCCTCTCCTCAATGGCTGTTATTGACAGCAACAGAAGTCCTGTATCAAGTTAGTGGTGTGGTTGTCTGCAGGTCTTCTCTTCCTTTTCTCACAGGGTTGCCAGAAAACAGAGGGAGCCATTGGCTTCTGCTGCTGTCAGTCAAATCCAGTGAGAAGAAGGCAGGGACAGGGCTGAGCCACACTCTGTGTCAATGGTTGCACACAGTATGGCTCAGGAGCGAGCTTGCATATGTGCCACCTATGGTGGCACATGGAGAAGAGGGGGAGCCAAGAGTGCTGGCAAGGGACCCCAGAAGAGGAGGTTTGGTGTTTGTACAGAGCAGGCAAGTATGACATCTTTTTTATTTAAGTAAAAAAAAAAAATGGAACCTTACAATTGCTTTAGGCACACTTTGCCATTAAAAAATGGATAGCTGTAAATATTGTATTGTCGAAAGTGTACTGGAGCTGCTGATTGTAGTCAAGTATCCAGGCCAAAGTTATTTATAGTTTATTATATAATGAATGTCAAATTCACTGATTTATAACCATGTCACATCCTGTTGCAAATCTGATTTTGTAGACAGTTCTCCTTTTTTTCCCCTTTATTTTGACCCAGAGCTCCTCTTTACTGGGTACTAAGCAGAGAATTCAGAAATAAGACAGGAGGAAAAACCTGTATGTAGTAAAATATTATTCTATCAGTCAGCAAGATTGTTTTGTCCTGGGGCAATCTGAGAGGTTTCACTTCTCATCCCAACTACCTCTCCAGTAGGTGTATGACCCTCTGGCAGTAAGAATCTTGTTATCTGATTCTTGGACTTAAAGAGAAAGACAGAGCTAGTGTGCTCGCTCTACCGCATACTGCAAAAACAAACGGCTATTATCAGTGAACAAAATATAAAACCAACTATATATAAAAATATCTAGAGATTATAAAAGATTATAATATACCGTATTTATCGGCGTATATCGCGCACTTTTTTGCCCTGAAAATCAGGGCAAAATCGTGGGTGCGCGATATACGCTGATACCCATTTTCCCGCGCCGAGTTTTGAATACTGCGCCGACATATACCGAGCGCAGTACACTCGGGTATAGTCGGCCAGTCTCGGCTTCTTCCGCGGTCACGTCCTGGACGTACAGGACGTGAGCGCGACAGTTGCCGAGCCTGCCCGAGTGTACTGCGCTCGGTATATGCTGGCGCAGTATTCAAAACTCGGCGCGGGAAACGAGCGAGGAGGACGCGAGGACGCCGCAAGGACAACGCAGAAGGACGCCGGACCCGCCGAAGAGGACACCGGACCCGTCGAAGAGGACACCGGACCCGCCGCAGAAGGACACCCGAAGCCGCAGAAGGACACCCGAACCAGCAGAAGGATGCCGGACCCGCCGAAGAGGACACCCGAAGCCGCAGAAGGACGCCGAACC
The DNA here is from genome assembly GCF_905171775.1 of Rana temporaria. Taxonomy (NCBI): domain Eukaryota; kingdom Metazoa; phylum Chordata; class Amphibia; order Anura; family Ranidae; genus Rana; species Rana temporaria. The sequence goes on along the minus strand of NC_053496.1, from coordinate 41,593,983 downwards.
CGACGAGGTCGCCGATGGACCAATGGACGCCGCGCAAGACACCAAAACTGTAAGTACAAAAATAACTTTTTTTCCACAGGATTGGGGGTCACTTTGGGGGTGCGCGGTATACGTGGGAGCGCGTTATACCGCGATAAATACGGTAGATAGATTTTTTCATATATATACACAGTGGCCCAGATTCAAGAAGCACTTGCGCCCGCGCAACCATAGTTGCGCGGCGCAAGTGCTTACTTGCTCCGGTGTAACGAGTGCTCCTGATTCAGGAACCTCGTTACACCGAATGCAGCCTAGGATGTGACAAACATAAGCCTCCTTATGCCTTCACATCCCAGGCTGCATTCTTGCGTTGGCCGCTAGGGGGCGCGGCCTTTGTGATCGGCGTATAGTATGCAAATTGCATACTACCAGCGATTCACAAAAGTTGCGCGGGCCCTGCGTACGCAAGGTACTGGAGTTTCCGTACGGCGCCTTTAGCATAAGGCTGCTCCTGCTAATAGCAGGCGCAGCCAGAGCTAAAGTATAGCTGCGCCTCCCGCCCGTGAAATTTAAATTTCACGTCGTTTACGTAAGTGAACCGTGAATGGCGCTGGACGCCATTCACGTTCACTTAGAAGCAAATGACGTCCTTGCGACGTCATTTGCCGCAATGCACGTCGGGAAAGTTTCCCGACGGAGCATGCGCTGTTCGCTCGGCGCGGGAGAGCGCCTAATTTAAATGATTCCCGCCCCCGGCGGGATCATTTACTTTAGGCAGCCTTGCGCCCGACTTTTTTAGCATATTGCCCGCGCAATTTACGGAGCAACTGCTCCGTGAATCGCGGGCAAAGCGCAATATTTGTGTGGGCGCAAATATTGCGCGATTCTACCTGAATCTGGGCCAGTATATATATATATATATATATATATACACACACATACATAATTGCATACATACATACATATATACAGTCAGTAATACCTTGGATTGTGAGTAACGCAGTTAAAAACGTATATTTTTTAAATCCTGACTCGGTTTGTGAGCATTGTCTTGCAAGACGAGCAGGATTCAAGCCTCTGCTGGGGTGTGCAGTACCGCATGTGGCCAGAGGTGCGGAGGCACCGGTGACGCTCAGACACCACGCAGGTTCATTGTCTGACAGTTGATCACACGGTAAAGGGCTGGGATCCTATGGACTCAGTGATCACAATGCGTGCAAGCAGCACAAGCGTGGGAGGATGTACATGGACGCCCTCCCGGCAATTTAAGCCTGCGCTGTAGCTGTATTTTGACTATAGCGTGGGCGTGAAGAGGGGAATGCATTAAGTAGAAATACCTTTAAGGCTTTCCAACCACTTTAAACTCTAATTCCTGACTTCCTCCCCTTCCCCCACTCCTACGTTGATTCCTGTTGACTTGTAAACTCATACACAAGTATTTTCACGTCCGGCCTTTCCATCTGAGGAGTTCTAATGTTGCTAAATTAGTTTTGTTATTAGTGTTTCAATTTTGTAATCAGAGTTCGTGCAGACCGGCCTGTTCTGCATCGGTTCTAAATTTAATGAATACAGATATTTATTTTCATTGCGGTTTGTTTTGCCTTATAGAAAAAATAAAAATAAAATAATAATAATTGGCGACCGCGAGATTTATATTTTGATTAATGGCGCTTGGCAGTATGATTTAGCAGTCTCGATGTGTAGCTGTCGGAGATACATTGCGGGTTTAATCTAGTAACATGGCAGAGGCTGGCGGGAATGCACCAAGGTGTCGCGGCGATTGAATTAGTGCCTAAGTGTCATTTGACAACCCGAAACATCGTCACGAGCTAAACACATAGATGGAATTTGAAAAATGTGATCAAGAATATTTATTACATTATAGAACGTGAGATATCAAAATCCTCCATCTGTCTCTCGCTTTCTCTGTCTGTTTATTGGAAAAATATTTTCTGTGTCATAGCTTTCGATTTGATATTTAACCACTTCCATACAGGGCACGTATACACCTTCCCGCCCAAGCCAATTTTCAGCTTTCAGCACTGTCGCACTGAATGGCAATTGCGCGGTCATGCTACACTATACCCAAACAAAATTGGCATCCTTTTTTCCCCACAAATAGAGCTTTCTTTTGGTGGTATTTGATCACCTCTGCGATTTTTTTTGTTTGCGCAACAACTAAAAAAAGACTGAAAATTTTTTTCTGTAAATTTTTTTGTAAATTAGTAAGTTTTCTCTTTCAATTACGGGCACTGATATGGCGGCACTGATGAGATGGCACTGATGGACATCGATGAGGTAGTACTGACGGGCACAGATAAGGTGGCACTGATTGGCGGCGCTGGTATGCGGCACTGATGGGCACACATAGGCGGCACTGATGGGCACACATAGGCGGCACTGATGGGCACACATAGGCGGAACTGATGGGCACACATAGGCGGCACTGATGGGCGGCACTGATGGGCACTCATGGGCGGCACTGATGGGCACTCATGGGCGGCACTGGGCACTCATAGGCGGCACAGATGGGCACTCATGGGTGGCACTTATGGGTGGCACTGATGGATACTTATGGGTGGCACAGATGGGCACTGATAGGTGGGCACTGGGCATGGATGGGCACTGTGGGGTGGCACTGATGGACACTGTGGGGTGGCACTGATGGACACTGTGAGGTGGTACTGATGGACACTGTGGGGCGGCACCTATGTTGCCAGTCAGTGCCCATTTGTGGGCACTGATTGGCATCTTTTTTTTTTAATGTTTTTTTTTTTAATGGGTTCTTTTTTTTTTTACTTTTTTTTTTGGGGGGGGGGGCTGCTTTTTTTTTACAGTTTGCCCTTCCCTGGTGGTCCAGAGTGGGCTTCCCTGGTGGTCCAGTGTGGCGATCCGAGGGGGGCTGCGCTGATAAACAATCAGCGCGAACCCCCCCTGCCAGGAGAGCCGCCGATCGGCTCTCCTCTACTCGCGTCTGTCAGACGCGAGTGAGGAAGAGCCGTCAACGGCTCTTCCTGTTTACATCGTGATCAGCCGTGGTTGGACACGGCTGATCACGTGGTAAAGAGTCTCCGTGAGAGACTCTTTACCGAGATCGGTGTTGCGGGGTGTCAGACTGAGGACGTCATATAACGTCCAGTCAGGATTCTACAACCACTTTGCCGCCGTCAATATGTCATTGGCGGGCGGCAAGTGGTTAAAGAGCAATTTCAGCCAACAAGTGAAATCTTCAGTGAGATCCAATTGCATTCCAGCAATCTGCAACTGTGAGAAAGTTTAACAAGTTCACTCTAATTTGCCTTCATCTGAGTTTTCTGTGCCACCCACAGCACACAACCCACCTCACAGGGTCAGTAGGCTTGTACTTCCTGGAGTCTGTTAGGAGTACCTTCCTCTTGCTTCCTGAAACACCAGTATAGCACCCCTCTGACACCCCAAAGGCAGGATGCCATCTCCAATGGCCAAGGTAGTATTCAGTGATGGTGCATCCATAAGGGAGCATGGGCACTGGCCCCTCTCTTCAGCCACCCCCTCTATGACCAATGGATAGATTCATGCATTGCCTGAATTACAGCAGTGGGGGTGTTTTTGAAGCACCAGATTAGAGCCATAGGCTCTAATAGGCCTCAAAAAAGGTGACCTACAAGCAGATCACCCAGGTGTGTTAGAAAAGTGCATGAATGTAAGTAAGTGCTGGGCAGACGGGGAGCGGGCGGTGGTCACACTGGCATCATTCAATGGTACGCTGGGAGCATTTGATGGGCACACTGGCAGCATTTAATGGGCACACTGGCAGCATTTAATGGGCACAGTGGCTGCGTTTGATGGGCACAGTGGCTGAATTTGATGGGCACAGTGGCTGAATTTGATGGGCACAGTGGCTGCGTTTGATGGGCACAGTGGCTGCGTTTGATGGGCACAGTGGCTGCGTTTGATGGGCACAGTGGCTGCAATTGATGTTTTTTTTTCAGAATTTTTCAGTTTGCTTGCTTTCTTTTGGTGTAATTTGATCACCTCTGCGATTTTTATTTTTTTTGCTCCGGTAGGTACCCACGTGGTGGGTGCCTACCCACGTGGGTACCTACCGGAGCATGATGGGACGGTGAGGCCTATATAAATCGGATGCAAGGCGCGCTTCCATCATTGCAGCGAGAAGAGGCGTCGGGTCAACATCGGAAGAAGGGAGAAGAGAAGAACCTGACGTCACAGAAGACCGTGCTGGCTGCCTGCTAGTAATTGAGCTAACACACGAAGATAGCAGGCAGCCAGCGCTGAAGGAGAAGGCACCGGACAGCTGGAGAAGAACCGGGGTGCGCCGAGTCAATAGCGGAGAGCGGCGAAGATAGAAGAAGACCACCGGAGAGCGGAAGAAGAAGCCCCCCCCAGAGAGCGGAGAAGACCCCCCCCGGAGAGTGGAAGAAGAAGCCCCCCCCCAGAGAGCGGAGAAGACCCCCGGAGAGCGGAAGAAGAAGCCCCCCCTGTATATAAGAGCTAAAGAAGACAGGGGGGACCTCCGGAGCAGACTAATAAATGATTTTAAAAACCCTTGTGTCGTGTTTTTAATAACTATCACTTTGCCTCCAGGTGAATGGGTAGGGGTACGATGTACCCCATATCCATTCACTTAGGGTGGGGGGCCGGTATCTGGGGGCCCCCTTATTTGAGGGGACTCCCAGATTCCGATAAGCCCCCGCCCGCAGACCCCGACAACCAACGGCCAGGGTTGTCGGGAAGAGGTCCTGTCATCATCAACATGGGGACAGGGTGCTATGGGGTGGGGGGGGCCCGCAGTGCGCCCCCCTGCCCCAGAGCACCCAACCCCCCCATGTTGAGGGCATGCGGCCTGGTACGGCTCAGGAGGGGGGGGGCGCTCGCTCGTCCCCACTCCCATTCCTGGCCGGCCGGGTAGCGTGCTTTGGATACGGGTCTGGTATGGATTGTAGGGGGACCCCCTACGTCGATTTTTCGGCGTAGGGGGGGTCTCCTTACAACCCATACCAGACCTAAGGGCCTGGTATGCTCCTGGGGGGGGAACCCATGCCGTTTTTTTTCTTTGAAAATTGGCATGGAGTTCTCCCTCAGGAATGCATGCCGAGCGACGCTGTCAATTTTTTTTTTTTCCCGACGCAACTTTTTTTTACCCGGCGCGATCCACAAAACTCGGCGTAACGTAACTTCGCGCATGCGCAGTACGGCCGGCGCGGGAGCGCGCCTCATTTAAATGGGAATCGCCCCCTGATGAAGAGGAACGCCTTACGCCGGCCGGATTTAAGTTACACAGCCTGAAATTTCTAGGTAAGTGCTTTGTGGATCGGGCACTTAGGTAGAAATTTTAAGGCAGTGTAACTTAAATGGGATTTTTTAAGTTGCGCCGGCTTTTTGTGGATATGCCCCAATGTTCATGTCATTAGAGGCAGGCGTCCCAATGTAGTGTATCTTTTTAAGTCGAAGCCTTAGACGGATATTTAATGTTTTATATAGGATATTGAAGGGATAGATTTTTCCTGCCATCTGTGTTTGATTTGGAAGGATTTTTAATTCTGACACCTGGTGCAGAAAAAATACACAAAAAAATGCTACAACGACGACAATGGTTCGAACTATTTCTTGTCGGACAAAATATTCTCTGGCTAGACTTCTACTTCAATCTTAATACAATTTACAGCTTTTATTTAAATGAAGAGTGATATCTGGTATACAGAATTAAATACATCACAATACAGACAGCAAATTTTGAGATCTTTTCCCTGGAGGCAGTTCTAATGGAAATCCTTTCTAGTTACTCAAAGCCATGAAAAGTGTTCCCTGTGCCGCGTACGGGACAATAGAGCGGGTCTGCGAGACACTGATAACTTCGGTGACACGCTGATACGTAGAAGATCAATAGAGGCCGCAGTGCAGGAACAGCGCAGCCGTTTGTCTTGTAGACCCGGGGCGATTTATCACCCCCACCCCACATAGGCAACGGACAAGGAGAAAAGTTTATGGTTTCCTTTTATAAAGTTCTTTTACAGAAAGTAACAAAGGCTAGGCAAATACATCTGCCAAATCAAAGAGCAGCTACCGCCAAACAATGTTTTAGGGTTTTACACTGAGCAGGTACCGTAAGAGTCAACTTTATTTTACCCATTAGGATCATTTCCCCTCACTTCCTGTTAGGTGTCACCGGGACCAATAAATACCCGCAAGATGTTCTGGTCCCTCCCCTCTCTCTATTTAAAACATGTGCATTTGGTGCCCTGTGTTTTCTATAGAGAGACGTTCAACCACTTCCTCTTCCTGTGACACCCCATTATGGATGACTTTCTCCCCCCCCCCCTACAACTGCCAATATATCTGTGGAATGTTAGACGTCATGGCTAGACATGTGCAGAACCAAAACAATTGTTTTGTTTTAGATCTGTTATTTACATACATTTGTTTACTTTAATTGGTTTCATTTGTTTTTGGAATTTGTTTTGTTTATTCGACTTAATAATTAAACTCAATGCAACCAAATTCGGAAAATTTGAATCATTTCAAATTTGAATCAAATTCCATTCAAACTCAATTTTTTTCTATTCAAAATTCTAATTTTGGAATTCTATTCCATTCTGTTCTATTGTTTTATTTTATTTAATTTTCTATTCTTTTATATTATATTCTTTTGCATTCTATTTGAATTTAACTTTTTCTATTCAAAATTCACATTTTTCTATTCAAAATTCACATTTTTCTATTCAAAATTCGATTTTTTTCTATTCAAAATTCACATTTTTCTATTCAAAATTCACATTTTTCTATTCAAAATTCAAATTTTTTCTATTCAAAATTAAAAAATTTCTATTCAAAATTCTAATTCAAATTTCTGAAAGCAGTTGTATTGTTATATATTCTTTCTATTCTATGCTAATTTTTTCTATTTTGAAATTAGAATTTTGGAAAAAGGTTATATTCTTTCGAGTCTATTCTTTTATTTTATTTTCTATTCTGTCAATTCTATTCTTTTATGTTCTATTCTAATGTATCATTTTCTATTCTATTCTTTAAATTATATTATATTCCTATGTTCTATTTTATTATTTTCTTGTCTATTCAAATTTATTCTATTTGAAATTCAAATTTCAGAAGATGGTTATATTCTTTCTATTTTATTCTATTCCTTTATTTCTATTCTATTTTATTCTGTTCTTTCATTTTCTATTGTGTTCTGTCTTTCTCTATTATATTATATTATTGTATCTTCTATTCTATTTGAATTCAAATGTATTATATTCAAAACTCCATTCGTTCTCTTCTGTTCTATTCTTTATGTTCTATTTTAATCTATTATTTTATATTCTATTCTAATTCACTGTTATTTTGTAAAACTGTGGGGAAATTGTTATATTCTTTCTAGTCTATTCTATTCTATTTTTTTTATTCTATTTCTATTTTATTCCTTCCTCTTCTATTCAAATTACAATTTATTCTATTTGAAATTCAAATTTCACAAGATGGTTATAGTCTGTTATTCTATTCTATTCCTTTATTTTCTATTCTATTTTATTATTTTCTTTCATTTTGTATTCTTTTTTATTATGTTCTATTATTTTATCTTCTATTCTATTATTTTCTTTTCTGTTTTAATTTAAATTTATTCTATTCATAATTCAAATTTTGTAAGATGGTTATATACTTTCTATTCTTTTCTTTTGTGTTTTATTATATTCTAATTTAATGTAATTTCATTCTAACTTGGGGAAATTGGTATATTCTTTCTAGTCTATTCTATTTGAATCTTTTCTTTCTATTCTTTTCTATTGTATTCAAATTTGAATTTATTCTATTTGAAATTCAAATTTCAGAAGATGGTTATATTCTTTTTATTTTCTATTTTATTTTGTTCTTTTATTTTGGATTCTGTTCTGTTTTACTCTATTATATTATATTATTTTATTTCTTATCCTATTTTTTTCTAATCTGTTATATTATTTTCTATTCTATTCCTTTACTTTCTATTCAATTTTATTAATTTCGGAAATTTGAATTCAATATGAAAACCTTTCTAATTCAATTTGAAAACTATTAGAATTTGAATTTCGTCCAATTTTTTTTTTGTTATTTCGGATTTGTTTAAATGTGTTACTATTGTAAATTGGATATTTCGATACATTCAAATTTCCGAATAACAAAAAATGTGTCCGAATTTAAATTTGGAATGAACCGCACATGTCTAGTCTTGGTAGCATTGTGTGGGTTGTATGGCCCCTGAGGGCATTTAGTTAGGTTGAGAAAGTTGATACTGTGTTTGAGGTATGATGTCCCTTTTTGATGGTCTAGTTGGAGTGTACAAGTACTGTAGTGTATAGCAGAGAGGTCACATTGGATGGGATGTGTCACTGACATAACTGGACTTTTAAAGTGGTAGTAAAGTCTGCCTTGTTATTTTTACTTACAGGTATGCCTATAATAAGGACCTGCACAGTTTAGGAGATATTCCAACTGGATACATACTATGCCAGACCTTCAGAACTCTGTGCCATGCAATCATACAGCCAGAGCCCGCAAACCCTAAACCCCTAACCCTAACCCAAGCCCTAACCCCAACCCTAACCCCTAAGTTAGGGGTTAATGGAAGGGGGTAGGAGTTAGGGGGGTTAGGGTGTTATGGTTAGGGGGTTAGGGTTAGGGAGTTAGGGTTAGAGGGTTAGGGGTAGAGTTAGGGAAAGGTTTCACCCAAGGAGTCCAAATGGTTGCAAGAGAGCAGCCAGAAGGGTGCATGTCTGCATGGTGTGGTCTTGTAATAGGAAAGACAGGGGGCCCAAGCCTGAGGGCCGGAGCAGCAGGGAGCTGCCAAAAGGAGAGGTGACAGAGGTGCAGTATTTGTATGTGAACACAGGGATGCTGTGCTAGATGATCAGGAGGACTGGAACACAAGGCCTGTGCAGCAGCACTGCTAAAGAGAACCAGGTGGCTGAATATTATAAAAGTGGGCCAACAGGCTCTTAAATGGCCTACCTGGCGTAGATTGTACTTGCTGTTGATCGCTACACTGGAGCCAAACAACCCCAAAACATGATAGCCTCTCACTGGTGATTCTGTCAGCCATTGATATAGGCCTTCTTTTCAGCCAGTGACACTTTTGCCAGTTAGCTGTAGTCATGCCCGGGAAGTATCCAGTCCTGAGATTAGTGCACGGTGTTAAGTTCCCATGAATAATGCCAGCCCTCAGGAATAACCCTCAGAATATATCAGGGTAAGCAATAACCCCCAGCAAATGTCAAGGTAAGCAATAACCCCCAGCAAGTGTCAGGGCAAGCAGAAGCCCCCAACACTGCACTGTAATTCCCACCAGCAGCAGACAGACAACAATGACACCCAGCAGCAAACAACAATGATGCCCAGCACCAGACAACAATTATCCCGAGCAGTGGGATAGTAGTTTTACTTAGTTTTACTTACCTGAGCCTCTGCTCTATGATGTTCACGATGTTCCTCTCTCTGCATGCAGCAAGCACTTCCCTCCATTCCTTTGTGTACGTGCCAGCCCTGAAGTAACTGCTAATAATTCTAGGTCTGGCATACTGTTTCAAGTCCTAGCAACCTACACCAGCCAGAACTATAGTTTAATTGTCAGAACCACAGGAAGCTACGGGATTAGGCAGCAGATAGAAGATAAGTAAAGAAGTGCCCTCTCCGCCATGATTGCTTTTTGCTACACTAAAAATCAGTCTGCGATTGCTGCTGAATACATTCATATTGTTGCTGAGCTGGTACTTGCTGCTGGTGGTAGTGTTACTGCTGTCAATTATTAGAAAGCCAAAGTACTGAGTCCAACCAGTAATGAGTTGATAATGTGAGCAGAAATATGGCGTTGCTGGGCGATATCCGTCAAGTTCTCCAGTATGGTTGTAGCTGCGGGGGAAGCCTGTAGACCATAAACTGTGTGGATCTTAGAGCCTATATAACCTGTGGAGGCTGCCTGCTCACGTGGATCATTAGAACAAAACTAACCACAAACCTAGAGTTCTCCCTTTCCCCCTCCCACATTCAAGTGTTTGTTTATATTTGTATAGTATTTTTTGCAGTTTTATAATGAAGGCTAATCAATTCTACCTAAGGCAAAAAAGACCTACTGTATGTTAAATAATAAGGGCCAGATTCTCGTCCAGCAGCGTATCTTTGCGGCGGCGTAACGTATCCGATTTACGTTACGCCTCCGCAACTTATACGGGCAAGTGTTGTATTCTCAAAGCACTTGCTCCGTAAGTTGCGGCAGCGTAGCGTAAATCGGCCGGCGTAAGCCCGCCTAATTCAAATTTGGAACAGGGGGGCGTGTTTTATGTAAATGTTCTGTGACCCGACGTGATTGACGTTTTTCACGAACGGTGCATGCCAGTGTGCATTGCTCCTAATACGCCGCAAGGACGTATTGGTTTTAACGTGAACGTAAATTACGTCCAGCCCCATTCACGGACGAGTTACGCAAACGACGTAAAATTTTCAAATTTCGACGCGGGAACGACGGCCATACTTAACATTGTTACTTACGCCACCATATAGCAGAGGTAACTATATGCCGGGAAAAGCCTAACGTAAACGGTGTAACTTTACTGCGTCGGCCGGGCGTACATTCGTGAATTCGCGTATCTAGCTGATTTACATATTTTGATGCGTAAATCAGCGTACACGCCCCTAGCGGCCAGCGTAAATATGCAGTTACGATCCGACGGCGTAAGAGACTTACGCTTGTCGGATCTAATAGATATCTATGCGTAACTGATTCTAAGAATCAGGCGCATAGATACGACGGCACAACGCAGAGATACGACGGCGTATCTGGAGATACGCCGTCGTATCTCCACTGAGAATCTGGCCCTAAATGTTTTTCTTTATGTTGGCCTGTGCTGCAAAAGCTAGATTTGTAGTGTTAACATGTACTCATTTAAGGTAACCCTCAAAAGATACTATGGCCATTTCCATCCGCAATCATGCTGCGTACACTCGATTGGAATCTCCGACAACAAAACCGTGTATTTTTTCCCGACGGAATGTTGGCTCAAACTTGTGTTGCATACACACGGTCACACAAATGTCTGAAATTCCGACCGTCAAGAACGCGGTGACGTACAACGCTACAATGAGCCGAGTAAATTACGTTTAATGATTCAGAGAATGCGTCAAATTGATTCCGAGCATGCGTAGGATTTTTGTGCGTCGGAATTGCATACAGACAATCGGAATTTCCGACAAAAATTGAGAACCAGCTCTCAAACATTTGTTGTCGGAAATTCCAACAGCAAACGTCGGATGGGGCATACACACGGTCGGAATATCCGACCAAAAACTCACATCGAACATTTATTGTCAGAAATTCCGATCGTGTGTACGCGGCATTAGTCTCTGTTTTCACTCTGAACGTATCAGCGCAAAAAAATAATAAAACAGCTGCTGAACACTCCAGGCAAATTTACAAAAAAATCTAAGGTAATTAAACTACAAAGAATAGTGCAACGCTAATCATCACAAATGGTTTTATTTGTAATAATTAGCGCTGCACAATTCTTGGTACTTTGTAAAATTGTCCAACAAAGAGGCCTAGAAAGAAAACAGTTAGCGCCAGATCCACGTAGCGCGGCGTAATTTTAGGCAGGCGTAGTGTATCGTAGTTACGCTACGCCGCCGCTACTTTGAGAGGCAAGTGCTGTATTTACAAAGCACTTGCCTCTAAAGTTACGGCGGTGTAGCGTAAATCTCCCGGCGTAAGCGCGCCTAAATCAAATAAGGAACAGGGGGGCGTGTTTTATGTAAAATAAGCTTGACCCCACGTAAATTACGCTTTTTTCGTACGGCGCATGCGCGCGCATGCTCAGTATCACGTTGAATTTTCAAATTAAATTACGCCCGCTCAATACCTAGACGACGTGAACGTAATTTACGCAAAGCCCTATTCGCACCTTAGATCTGACGGCGTACTAAGACGTACGTCAGTCGGATCTAGCCCAGCTTCGGGCGTATCTTGTTTTGTGGATACAAAACAAAGATACGCCGGAGCATCCTAGAAGTTACGCGGCGTATCAATAGATACGCCGACGTAACTTCTTCGTGGATCTGGGCCTTAGTTACCACAGATACAATGACCGGGTTCAAAACTTGGTGCCTTCAAGAAAATGTGACCTTTAGTTTTATCCCATTATGTTTTTTGTTTTAGGGCCCTTTCAGATGGGGTGGACTCCGTCAAGCGGATCTGATTTTTCAGCGGGGGATCTTTCCGCTGATCCCCGCTGAGCGGAAGGATGACAGGTCCATGTCCGCTCTGCATAGCAGAGTGGACACAGACAAACCCCTTTTTCTCTATGGGGCGGTCTGATGGAAACTATCCGCCTGTCCGTTTCCATCCAACTGTCATCCGATCCGCTGGAGGGATGGCAAATGTATCCTCATTCATCTGTTTTTGGCGGACTGGATCGGGTTGGATGGCGGCGGACGCCAGTGGACACATGTCTGCTGACACCTGCCACTCCATAAAGAACAGATATTAGATGTGTGCATCCCCACTGCTCAGGTACCTTAAATCGCGACTTTTGACCTTCAAACTGTGCAGCAACGGCATCCAAAACATCATCAAGGCTTCTAAAACTCTTTCCCAGATTTTTCAATTATGGGAAGAGGTAGTAGTCATTGAAACTCAACTGAAATCACTGTTTTGCACCACAGTTGACATTTCAATAAAGTTAAGCCGCACCACTGGCACTAAATGGACACTAGCCCATATGCTAACGCAGAGTGTTTTAGGCATATGGGCTAATATCCATGAGTCCTAAGGAGGAACCCCTGACTGTGCACATATTCAAGGAAAATAGGTCAAAGTCTAAATATTCAGTGAGGTTAGAACCATGCTTTTCCATCCTCCCCCATGTCTTCTTTGAAGTTATAAATCCTTCCAACATACGTTGTAAATGCGACAGACCTGATACTATGATCCCGGATTTCCTATCATGTCTGAAGGGTTAAGGAGACTTTAATCCGGCAAACTCAATCGCATCGATAGACAAATTGAAAGCGGCTCAATAAAGCAAGTTAGCACCAGAGGACAGCAAGTTTGATGTCTGCTGTATTTTGCTTTCTCGTTAATTTTCCCTGCTGAGGTCATTGCTTCCTAATCCTTCATTACTCAGGGATGGTATCAGCAGGATTGTGAATCCCGATGAGCTGAGACAGGGCTTTTCTGTTGTGTTAATTAGACTCTATAAAAAACACCTCAATCACTGTGCAGAGTTACTTTTATTTCCTTTCTGTCCTTGTCTACTGTAATTCACTTAGATGTTTTCCTATGTAGGTGGGGACTACCCTGTCTATTGTCACGTCTTATTAACACGCTTCATTTACATCATGATAAGATCTTCTCTGTCCCTTAATAATCACTTAATAGCTTGCTTACTTTTCTGAGAAGTATCAGTGAAATCAAGGTGTCAATGTTCTGGGACCCCAGATGTCAGTGTGTCTGTATTCTGGAGTGCCAAGTATCAGTGTGTGATTGTAAAGGAGTGCCAAGTATCAGTGTGTGGTTGTTCTGGAGTGCCAAGTATCAGTGTGTAATTCTTCTAGAGTGCCAAGTATCAGTGTGTCATTGTTCTGGAGTGCCAAGTATCAGTGTGTCATTGTTCTGGAGTGCCAAGTATCAGTGTGTCATTGTTCTGGAGTGCCAAGTGTCAGTGTGTCATTGTTCTGGAGTGCCAAGTATCAGTGTGTCATTGTTCTGGAGTGCCAAGTATCAGTGTGTCATTGTTCTGGAGTGCCAAGTGTCAGTGTGTCATTGTTCTGGAGTGCCGAGTGTCAGTGTGTCATTGCTCTGGAGTGCCAAGTGTCAGTGTGTCATTGTAAAGGAGTGCCAAGTATCAGTGTGTGATTGTTCTGGAGTGCCAAGTGTCAGTGTGTCATTGTTCTGGAGTGCCAAGTATCAGTGTGTCATTGTTCTGGAGTGCCAAGTATCAGAGAGAGAGAGAGAGAGACTTGTAAAGCGCAACACATGCGAACTGAATCGCCTCTGGGCGCTGTATCCATTTCATGGGTAAGGAACCCCTTGACCTCAGAAGAGATGGGTTTTAATCTTTCTCCTGAAGGCCAAGTGGCCGGGACTCCAGTCGGATGGTGGTTGGTAGAGCATTCCACAGGCGGGGTCCTTGGACTGCAAATCTTCGATCTCCTTTGGACTTGTATCTGGCTTTGGGTATCTGGAGGAGGTTTTGATTGGTGGATCGCAGAATGCGATTGGGGTTATGGGCTTTTATTTTTTCGCATAGATATTGGCGGACGTTGCCTTGAATACACTTATGTATTAGGCAGAGTGCCTTGAAAGTGATTCTGTCTTTTACTGGCAACCAATGAAGGGATCTCAGTGAAGGTGAGATTGATTCCCATGGTTTTTTCCCAGTCACTAATCGAGCAGCCGTATTTTGAACGACTTGCAGACGAGTGATTTGGTATTTGGGGAGTCCTAGATAGAGGGCATTTGCGTAGTCGAGTCTGGAATTGATGTTTGTTCCCACCAGGACTGCAATGTCCTCTTTCGGGATAAAGGGGGTGAGTCTGCGTAGTAGGCGCAGCAGATGGTGGGATCCGCTGACTTCTGACCCTATTTGTGCATCCATTGTCATGTAGGTGTCGAAAATGACTCCGAGACTTTTGACTTTGGTGCTAGGGGTGATAGTTTTACCCAGAATGGGTGGGGGAGTCCATGTTGACGCGGGGTGATTTTTCCGGTTAGCGTGAAACAGGAGAAGTTCTGTTTTCGACCCGTTGAGTTTAAGATAACTGTTTGTCATCCAGTTATCTATTAGAGTGAGGCATTCCTCTAGTCCAAGAGAATGATCCTTTTTGTTGCAGATGCGGAAATACAGTTGTGTGTCGTCTGCATAAGAGTGATAAAGTAACTTCTGGTTACTGATGATTTCAAAGAGAGGGTGAAGATAGATATTAAACAATACGGGCGATAAGGGAGATCCCTGAGGGACTCCGCATGACACCGTACGTTTTTCAGAAGTGAAAGACCCCAGTTTCACTGTTTGTGATCGGTTTTCCAAGAAGGAGGAGAACCAGGATAAAACACCTTCAGCGACTTCGGCTACTTCAGCTAGCCTAGCCAGTAGTAGTCCGTGGTCTACAGTGTCAAAAGCCGCGCTTAGGTCCAGCAGTATCAATGTGTCATTGTTCTGGAGTGCCAAGTGTCAGTGTGTCATTGTTCTGGAGTGCCAAGTGTCAGTCTGTCATTGTTCTGGAGTGCCAAGTATCAGTGTGTCATTGTTCTGGAGTGCCAAGTGTTAGTATGTCATTGTTCTGGAGTGCCAAGTATCAGTGTGTCATTGTTCTGGAGTGCCAAGTGTCAGTGTGTCATTGTTCTGGAGTGCCAAGTGTTAGTATGTCATTGTTCTGGAGTGCCAAGTATCAGTGTGTCATTGTTCTGGAGTGCCAAGTGTCAGTGTGTCATTGTTCTGGAGTGCCAAGTATCAGTGTGTCATTGTTCTGGAGTGCCAAGTGTTAGTATGTCATTGTTCTGGAGTGCCAAGTATCAGTGTGTCATTGTTCTGGAGTGCCAAGTATCAGTGTGTCATTGTTCTGGAGTGCCAAGTGTCAGTGTGTCATTGTTCTGGAGTGCCAAGTGTTAGTATGTCATTGTTCTGGAGTGCCAAGTATCAGTGTGTCATTGTTCTGGAGTGCCAAGTGTCAGTGTGTCATTGTTCTGGAGTGCCAAGTATCAGTGTGTCATTGTTCTGGAGTGCCAAGTGTCAGTGTGTCATTGTTCTGGAGTGCCAAGTATCAGTGTGTCATTGTTCTGGAATGCCAAGTGTCAGTCTGTAATTGTTCTGAAGTGCCAAGTATTAGTGTGTCATTGTTCCGGAGTGCCAAGTGTCAGTCTGTCATTGTTCTGGAGTGTCAAGTGTCAGTGTGTCATTGTTTTGGAGTGCCAAGTGTCAGTTTGAATTTTCTGGAGTGTCAAGTGTCAGTGTACCATTGTTCTGAATTGCCAAGTGACAGTGTGCCATTGTTCTGGAGTGCCAAGTGTCAGTTTGTGATTTTTCTGGAGTGTAAAATGTCAGTGTGTCCTTGTTTTGTGAACCCCCAAGTGTGCCATTCTTTCAATTCTGTGGGACCCCCAACTGTTAGTATGTCATTGTTCTAGGACCCCAAATGTCACTGTATGGTTCTTATGAGATGCCAAGAGACAGTATTTTTACTGTTTTGGGATCGAGTGTCAATAAGTCATTTTTCTGAGATTCTACCCAATTAACTGTGTGTACTGCTCTTGTATTTGTAATTTAACTGTGTCCTTATTCTGAGTTTCCAAAAGCAGTGTGTCCGTTTTACATTAATCATTATGTCTTTGTTCTGTGACCCCAAAGTGTCTGTACTTCATTTTTTGGGGATTCCCAGTTGTGTCTGTGTCACTGTTTTGTAATCTCCCATCATCGGTTTTTCATTATTCTAGGCTTTTTTTTTAATGTAAGTTATTTTTTAGGGCCCCCAAGTGTCATTTTTTTTTTTTTTGGACCCAACGTGTCAGTGTGTCATTCTCTTGGGACATCCAACTGTTATTCTGTCATTGTTGTGAGAACAGACGTGTCAGTGTGTCTTTGTTCTGCAAAAATCAAATTTCATGGTATTCAGTACAATTTTTTACTTATGAGACAAGTTTCAAAAAAAGTAGCTACATGCTGTTTTCTCCTACCAATAGATGCATCATTATAAGTATCATTTTTAGAATTTTACTGCTTGCCCTGTCATCCACAAGACACATTGGTGATATTCTGGCCAATGAAAACTGAAGGAGATTGAAAAGTTGCATATGTAAATGGATCCATATTTCATGGCCGTAAAATGAAAATTAATTTTCAGGATGTGTAATGTATACACAGTATATGCTTGAAATATAGTTCCATCTGATGGCAGTAAAACTCAATACAACCATCAAGTTTACTGTAAATAATGTTAAATTAGCTATTTAAAGGTAATGTCAAATTGCTCATTTCAGAAGACTTCCAAACATCTAAAACTCCTCTAATTAGAAGACGAAATCTAAAGGAGTTTTTATTCAGCTTAATTTAGAGTTCTGTCAATGGTTATGACCGGAGACATTTCTGCTGAAGTCAGGCGATGTCATCCAGCATTAATGAGCCTGTTTAACCACTTCATTACTGGGCACTTAAACCCCCTTCGTGTCCAGACCAATTTTCAGCTTTCAGCACTGACGCATTTTTAATGACAATTGCGCGGTCATACAACAATGTACCCAAATTATATTTTTATCATTTTTTCCCCACACATAGAGCTTTCTTTTGGTGGTATTTGATAATCTGTGCGATTTTTATTTTTTGCGCTATAAACAGAAAAAGACTGAAAATTTTGAAAAAAAACACAATATTTTTTAATTTTTGTTATAATAATATCCAATTTTTTTTTTTTTAAAACACATTTTTTTCCTCGGTTTAGGCCGATATGTATTCTTCTACATATTTTTGTAAAAAAAAATCGCAATAAGCGTTTATTGATTGGTTTGCGCAAAAGTTATAGCACTTACAAAATAGAGGGATAGATTTATGATTTATTTTTAATTTTTAATTTTTTACTAGTAATGGCGGCGATCTGCGATTTTTTTTTTGTCAGGCCTGCAATATTGCGGCGGACATATCGGACACTTTTGACACAATTTTGGGACCATTCAAATTCATACAGCGATCAGTGCTATAACAATGCACTAATTACTGTATAAATGTGACTGGTAGGGAGGGGGTTAACACTAGGGGGTGAGGAAGGGGTTAAATGTATTCCCTGGGTGTGTTCTAACTGTGTGGGGGGAGGGGGTGACTGGGGGAGGTGACCGATGCTGTGTCTCTATGTACAAGGGACACAGATCGGTCTCCTCTCCTCTGACAGCACGTGGAGATCTGTGTTTACACACATAGCTCCACGTCCCTGCTCAGTTAACGACGATCGCGTGTACCCGGCGGACATCGCGGCCGCCAGGTACACGCATCGGCTTCCCAGCGATGCGCCGGGACAGTGTTTACCCGCTGCGCGCCCCCCAGCGGCGCACACGGGTAATGTAAACTATAGGACGTCTAAAGACGTCCACTCGCCACTTCAGGTCCGCACTGCAGACGTCTTTTGTCTATAGCGCGGATCTGTAGTGGTTAAAAGGATACTATTATCTGGATAATGCAAATATACATCGTACATAGATGTATGGGTTGGTGCAGCATGGTGCGACGGCTCAGAGTCCAGTTGCAAGAAACAGAACTTATATTAAAATTAAAGTTCGCAATTCACAACAGGCCCGCTAGGAAGTCACCGGACCAGGAACACTCACAGGATATAACAGTGACGTGTAGCAGAGCAGGTCTTGTATGTGCTGACAGCGTCTGTCTTGAGGGGCTGGTCAGTCTTTACTCAAATGGTGAGGCTTCCAGGAAGGATGGCCTGTCCCTATCCTTACTCTACTCATCTGGAACTTCTCCATACCACTGTTCACTGTCCTTGACAGACGGGTGACCTGTTCCTACTCTCCAAGCCTGGGAGCCAAGGTCTTAAATAGACTATGCTTGACCCAGGATGACCACCAGTGTCACATGGGGTGGAAGCATCCAACCAGATAGTTTCCCCAGTGACCCAGGAAACTATGGAGGAACCATGTCCCTCTTGACTTCCTCTCTCTCTCTCTCTGTCTCTGCAATACTTCTGTGGTTGGGCGCCACCTGCAGTGGAGGAAATGTAGAAGGAAAAACTGCTTAATGTGTTTTTGTGATAATCTCGCCAGCGAGAGACACCCAACCCTGACTAACGCCAGGAAGTTAAGTGTGTTCTTCTGGGCGTTTACAGCACATATGTATCAACAATTGCATCACAAATATATTTCCTCTAGGAGGAGACCCCTGGCCTATTTAACCAATCACAAATATACACATATTAGAACACATTAATTATTCATGAATTATAGAAGCTGACTATTCTTAAATCTGTAAACTTTCCAACATAAGTTTCACAATCACTGTACACGGCTAAGTTCCCCTTATCTGTATAACAAACAAGCAATTCATAGAATTTACAGGAAGAGAAGGAGGAAGGGTTAGATGTAGGAGTTAGTTGAAACTCTTTGCAAGTAAAAAAAAAAATTCAGAAGCAACCATTTTGTTACAGTAGCCATCTTGTTCAAAATTCAGCTATTTTGTCTAAGCTGGGCTGCTATCACAAAAGTAGACTGCACCTGTCTATAGATAGATTAAAAAGGTTTCCTTGTACTCAGCTTAATATTGTGCAGCGCAGGATGGTGGCCCTCTTGCACATTTCAGGTGTCCTTGACTCCACCTCAGCTTTCCTTTCTGTTTCCCACATCTGGATTGGGTAGTGCAGTAGGGAGACAACGTTCTGAGAGAGAGAGAGAAGGACTTTAATTGGCCAAAGCTGTGGCTGGACTTTAGCTCCAGCGTAAGAAATGAATGAGCTTTGGGGGGCCGGGACAGTGTAGCCCAACTAAAGAAGAAGAGCGTGTGCTGCCTGGGAGCCCAGCAGCAAGTGACATAGGCTCTAGTAGTCAGAGAAGAAAGACCCTAAATAAACTATGGTCCAAGCTGATGGGAATGAGAGCCGAGGACTGTGCAAAGCAGAAAGAGAGATGCAGAGATCCCAGGAAGGAAACCGTGTAGGCAGGTGCAGTTTACCTTGTCCACTGCAGCTGGAAAGGAGGTCAGGAGGAACATGGCTTGAGGGGGTCTGAGTCACTGGGAAGCTATCTGGTTGGATGCTGCCACCCCATGTGACTCTGGAAGCAATCTTGGGTCAGGCAGAGCATTTTTAAGGCCCTGGCTCCCAGGTTTGGCGCTCTTTATGGGAGTGGGTAGAATAGGGAAAAGTACCTTGTTTGTTAAGGACAGTACTAGCAGTAGGGAAAGGTTCCTGACGAGGAGGGAAAGTGTAAGGTCGAAACTCCTCTGGGCAACATCCTGTTTGGACACGAGATGGCCAGGCTTTTTTCCGTTCTCTTAACGGATGCTGTCAGTCTGGCTGAAACCTGCTCTTTTCACATTGTTGGAAAAGTGAGCCTGATTTTGCACTCTCCAGCTTTTTTAAGTAAACCCCATTGTATTCTCCCAGCAGGGGGAACACCAGGGGGTAGGGGAAGCCATCCCTACCAGGAGAAGACATTGATTATTGCTAGCGGCTATAGCAGTCACTCGCGATGATCGCAAGAAAATCCGACAGGCTGGTTGTACATAAGTTGATCGATCAACTTTGTACATTTAGCCTGCCCACACACGGTTTGAATCTCGGCCAGTTCATTATGAACCATAAACCATCTATACCCGGCCTTATTCTCTATTGTGTTATTACATTATTGTCAGCAGGGCTGTTCTGCTGTTATCTGCCCATTGCTTTTGGTAAGACCTTTTATGGAATGAGAGTCATAGGCCCCATTTTAATGTTGTTTGCTCCTGTGCTGGATATGGAGTTAAGATTGTTATTGCTGTTGTAGTGCCTACCTTGATTTTCCGGGAGACTGATGGTGACTACCAGAAGTAGGGAGGGATGACATAATTCATCAGGGTGCAGGTTACTAGGCATGATGGGTGATGAACAAGAAAGAAAGTTGGGTGCCAGTCACTTTTATGCTTAAACAAGAGAGAAGTTTATTTCTCGAACTGGAAAAATGTGGGAGAGAGGGAATAGGGTACAGGACACCCTTAGTAGCGATCAGAAACAGGCAGATTGGCAGACTCCTTAGACAGAAATATGTGATATAAGGTAGACAGCAGTACAGGAGAGAGAGCCTTTAAGCTGAACCAACACATCTATACTTTGTAGGATAGGCTGTCTCCTCTAGTAACTGAACTTTACTCACAGTGTCATACATAGATTCTCTTGGATGAGTTCTCTTTTGGAGTTCTCCCAGCTACTACATAGCCTCCAGCTCATGAAGGGTCACCCCTGGTGCTTCCTTGGAACTCCATCCCTCTCAAAATAGTTTCCAGATCATTGGCAGGCTTTTCTCAGCAGAACCCAAATAGGCCTCATAGGCCTAGCAGCCAGGAGACCACCTGGATAGGCCTCAGGCCTAGCAACCAGGAGTTGCTCCATACACATACACCCAGGCCGTAGCTCTGGGCGAGAAGACCTCAATCACCTGACTCCTTCAGAATAAATACCCTTTTCCAGCATGCATAGCAGCAAATATGATAGACTGAGAAAGGTATGTTTTTTTTCCATAACCTGAACTCACTGTAGCTCATCTCAAAGGCAACAACACCACCTATTGACAAAAGGGAGAAACCACAGCTAAACAGGATTAGGACAAAAGTCATTTGACCACTCAACACTACAAATTAGCTAGGCTGGCTACCACCCAGCATAACTAAATTTACCGGTAGCCCTAGTCTAGAAAAAGGGTGCTACACTGTAACTATTTAAATCAAGCTTCATTTGCAGGGTTTATCCTGGACCAAATAAAGCCTTTTTGTAACAATACTGGTGTGTTGGTGAGTGTTTGGGTCCAGTTAAAAGGCCATTCACCAATGGGAGTGGCAGAAGCAACCAACAATCCAGCAGATCCTTAGGGGGTTAGTGCTACAAATCATGACTGCATTGTACTCAGACTCAGATAAATTTTACTAAAGTCTTAATATACAGTAGTTTGATTCGTTTTCTCTTGTGCTATGCAGTCAGACTGTGTTGGTGTTTGATTTAAAAATTCAGCCATCAATGATTTTGATGCTGCTTGCAGGACTTTTTAACATCTCGAAAGCACACTGCTCCAGTGTGAAAACCCTCGGGCTCTCACACTTGAGTGACAGGAGAGTCGCTTTACAGGCACTTTGCAGGCACTATTTTTAGCGCTATAGCACCTGTAAAGCAAATGTTTGATGTGAGCTTGCTGTCGGAAAATCCGACCGTCTGTATGCTCCATCGGACATTTGCTGTCAGAATTTCCAACAACAAATGTTTGAGAGCTGGTTCTCAATATTTCCGACAAGTTCTTGTCGGAAATTCCGACCGTCTGTAGCCAATTCCAACGCACATAAATCCTACGCATGCTCAGAATCAATTTGACGCATGCTCGGATTCATTGAACTTCATTCTTTTTCGGCTCGTCCTAGTGTTGTACATGACCGCGTTCTTGACGTTCGGAATTTCCGACAACATTTGTGTGACCGTGTGTATGCAAGACAAGTTCGAGCAAACGGCATTAGACCCCTTTCACACTGAGGCACTTGAAAACTGCATATATAAAATGCCGGGCGCTTTGGTGGCGTTTTGCATTTGCTTTTCCAATGCTTTTGAGGCGTTTTGAGGTGTCTTTTGTAAGGTCACATGACTCAAAAGAATAATTGTGAGGCGCTTTTAAAACGCTTTTCAGGCGCTTCCTATTCATTTCAATAGAGAGGGGCGTTTTTGAGGTGCTTTTTTTTAGCGCTCAAATCATGCTCCAGAGATGCTGCTTGTAGAAGTTTTTTCACCTCCCTGCCAGCGCACTGTGCCCCAGTGTGAAAGCATTCATCGATTTTAATGGAAATAGGTTTTCGGGAGCTTTTCAGGCACTTTTTTAGCGCAAAAACACCTTAGTGTAAAAGGGGTCCAAGAAATAGATGATTGTCCACTGACAAATGCAGATGCTCACTCATAAAACGAATCACCAGCTATACCCCAAAACCTTCTTGGGTCAACTGTTGACCAGGTTGGCTTCCCACAAAAATGAAAGCTGCCTCAACCATCCTCCTGTCACCCTTTTACATTGTGCTTTAATTCATGCTATACAGCATGTATCACAAGAGTATACAAATGACGTTGTACTTGGCAAATCTTTTTGCCATAAAACTGTTCCCAGGCATGCGTCCCATCTGTACTTTTACTTGGAGATGCCCTTAAAATTGCCTAGCAGTCTAATTTTCCGCAGGGTGACAATGTGAAATGTTACGAACCCATCCACTCCATTTTATCTTCGGAACCGTAGTAGCTAATTGTGTCATTGTTCTATTTATGTCTCAGTTAGTGGTTGAACTCCTCTTTAAGCACGCATCATAAACCAGTCACAAGAAAGACGAGGAATTTTCTTCAGCCGACTTCACATTGTAAATCACAAACTTTGTTTTTATACCCAAACTAATTGCTAAATAGGAACTTGTAATAGTGTGCAATTAGCATCCAAGAACACACCAACAGTTCCAATTATTACAGAGGTAGAGAAATAGGCAATTAAAAGACTGATGTTGGTGGGCTAGATGGAGTGTACAATGGTCTAGGTGCCTAGCCATGGATGTATTTATTACTGTGTAGCGGGCAGTTGTTTTTCTCTGCTGGCCCTGCTTTAAATTTAGAAGGTAGTCAGAGGATTAGTTGTCTCTGACTGATTTGTTTTCAAATTTGGGCCTCTGTTCCAGCCATGGCTGTACTGCAGGTGACCACTATTGTTGTCTGGGGTGTTCAGTGGGGGTTGATCGCCTCGCTGTGCATGCTGGGGGAGAGTACTTAAGGGACAGATGTCATTAGTTCTGGGTCGTCGTCCGCCCTGGGCAGTCGTCCCACCACCCCTGTGTGTGGCCCTCCTGGTCAGGGGAGTGTGTCCAAGAGTTTCTGGCTCCGGGGCCACGTTGGTGTCGTGATTTACCAGGTAGGCCCAGTAGTCAGACTGGGTCTACATTAATAGAGTGGTCCTGCGCTGTCCGTCCTGAGGGAGGAAGCCGCCGAATGAAGTACCTGTTCTGGAGAGCACCGAGCAAAAGGCTGGTACACTCAGGGAAGGCCTGAACTTCATTGAAGGACGCACCATTACAGAAAGGCTGGATGATGGTCGCCTGTCAGTACTGAATTGACTAAAGTTTATTCAAGAGAGATCCGGGTGCTTTATCAATCAATCCTGAGTTGGTAAGGATTCTGGACCGAGAATATCTCCATCTTTGGGAAGGTCTGTGGCAGAGACTTTGCTAAAGTTCCGTGTGACACTCTGGCTGCTAGGCTGGTGAGAGAGGCCTATCCAGGTGCACTATACCCACTCTGGCTAGAGTGGCGACGAGAGTTTATCGCTGGAAGCAAGATTGTTTCCAAACCAAGTTGTACACCTGGACCCACTACTTATTATTCCTTTCTACTTCTTCAACCAGTACTACTTTTATCGTTATTCCCTGTTGGGTAATAAAGCACAGATAAAGACATCTGAAGTGTGGACATTGCAGTTTCTTCTCAGCTCTCATCAAGTACCCTAGACGGCAGAAGCTTAGAGGCAACATGCCACCCAAAATAATCCAGCAGCTCCTTCGGGGGTAGTGCTACAACTGGTTTTACTTTATATGCAAACGTAAGGGTGTTTTGGCTATAGGAGGGTCTTATGAAATGGTTCTTTCCTAGCAGCACTTACACCCTTCACTATGCTGCACCTGGGTAGCTAGAAAATCCTGAGCCTCCGCTAAGTGGGAGATAAGGGACTCACACGATCGGAATTTCTGATGGAAAAAGTCCGTCTGACTGTGTGTATGCCCCATCGAAAATTCCGATGAATTCCATCGGAGTTTAAATATAGAACATGTTTTATTTTACTCTGATGGAATTCGTCTGAATTCCAATGAGCTTTTGGTTAAGCAAAAACCCGATTGTGTGTACGCGGCATTAGATTTGCAAGGGGCACTCCCTCCTAAGAACCTATTTGTAACATACAATAAATGCAGATGCAGCCTTTGAATGCATTCAAAAGCTTAAAGTAGAACTATAGGCGAAACCCTTATTTTTATTTTTTTATTTTTTCTTGGATAGAGTAAGGCCCCCTTCCACATGGGGCAGATCCGCTTGCAGCGGTCCGCCAGCTCAGCGGGAGATCTCTCCATTGATCTCCGCTGAGCCAGCAGATGACGGGTCCCTCCCTGCTCACTGAGCGGGGAGGGGCTTGTTGTGTGCTGATGTCTCCTATGGAGAGATCGGACAAAAATGGACAGCATATCCGTTTTCATCAGATCTCACCCGATCCGATCCGCCATGGATGGATGGCGACGTATCGTCATCCGTCTGATTTTAGCAGATTAATTCGGATGTCAGCGGACGCTCCATAGAGAGGCATACAGCGGTCGTTTATGTCTGCCGAAAAACTGACAGGCGGACCTAAACGGTCCAGCAGTGTGAAAGGGACCTAAGGGAGGATGATAACTGCTGTCAGATTTTATAAATTTTTTGCCATCTGTGTCCCATTGTGGCGATTTCCCTTCACTTCCTGCCCCATAGCCAAAGCAGGAAGTTAGGATAAACTCCTGCAAATTAAGTGAAATTCCAGGGACCCCTAGGTTACCAGAACTAGTGTTCTCCAAATTTCGGATTTTTCTTTACTTTCTTTTTCAGTGATAAAATTATAAAGGTAAACAGGACAAATAGAGAGGGGGAATCTCTCAGATGGGGGCACAGACAGCAATAAAGACAGACAAGCATTCTAATCTCTCTCCACTGAAAAGTTTTGCTTTCGTTATACAAACTTGGTAACTGCTTGCCGACCACCCTATAGCACATTTACTGCTACAGGATGGTCGTGCTGCGCAAGATCACATATATATTTGTGATTCTGCACTGCTGGGTATTGGCGCAGGTGCGGGCCGCCGGCGGCCCACTACCACTGTGTATCTACACAACAGAAGCTGATCAGTGGGTCCCGCAGGCCTGATGTCTGCCAGCACCCGTGATCCTTCTTTGCAGAGGGATTACGGAGGTCTGATCACCACCGCTAGTAAAAAAATAAACAAAAATTCCATAAATATATCCCATAGTTTGTAGGCGCTATAACTTTTGCTCACACCAATCAATATAAGCTTATTGGGATTTTTTTTACCAAAAATATGTAGCAGAATACATATTGGCCGAAATTTATGAAGACATTTTGATTTGTTTTTAGATTTTTTTTATTGGATACGTTTTGTAGCAGAAAGTAAAACAAAATATATTTTTTCTAAATTTTTGTTCTTTTTATGTTTTTAGCGCAAAAAAATTAAAACGCATGCTCACAAACCTCCCGCCTTACTAACCCATGCTCCAGAGTCCTGAGGAAGTGGGGATTCCCACGAAAGGCATAGACTGCGGTATTCAAGATATATACTTTTGTACAATAATTATGTGCTTTTAAAAAAAGTCATTGTATGAGATATTTTTTTAATTTAATATATGTAATAAATATTAAAACGTTTTAATACTCAGTAGTCATTCTAGATATCACTATCGAAGACTTACTTTAATTAAAGTCCCATTCTTTATAAAATATGGTCATAAATTCTATGATGATGCCTTCCCTAGTGCAATTCTGTGTTATCCAACAGTCCATCCGGCTATGTTGTTCTTCCATTTCTCTATTCCAGATCTCAGAATCTAGCATAAGACCATTTCCAAGCATAAATCTTTCTTTCATAGGCACACAACTTGTTGCTTTAGGCACATAGCCTCCAGTCCCACAAAATACAAGAACCTCTCACCCTGTAGGCCTTGGTGGAACACGTGGAGCCAATCTCTAGGATATAACATTGTGCTAGAGACTGACAATATACTGATTGCAGACTAAAAGTGGTGGAAATCCTACTTCAAGGTTTCTTTAGCTGTATGTGTCCCCGATAAGAGAGATCCAACCTAATTTCCTTGACTAGGGTTATTCAAATGGAGTAAAAATTTGCAATAGAAATGTTAAAGAAAAGCCCACCTAACCTTTTTCTTCCCCAATCTCATTAATTAAACAGACCTTACCTAACTGGCATTTTCTGGTCACAGAAGCAATTTAGTAAAGCCCAATTGGGTCTGCCAGTCTGTTTTTCAGGCAGCCCCGATCACACCACCAATCAATGGTGACCCGTAATGCTCCATGCGTCTGGCCACCTAATCTGCATGCATGGATTCCAATGGGTTTTTTTTTTTCGTTTTTTTAAAGCATGTGAGGCACTTGTCCGGTCCGGCGTCCTTCTGCGGCCATCGTGGTGTCCTCCCCGCTGTGTTTTTCAGCCGATCCCCGCGCTGTGTTTGAACCGCTCCGCCGACATATACTGAGCGCAGTACACTCGGGTATAATCGGGCAGGCTCAGCTCCTCTCGCGTAAAGGACGAACAGGGCGTGACCGCGAGCGGAGCCGAGCCTGCCCGACTATACCCGAGTGTACTGCGCTCGGTATATGTCGGCGGAGTGGTTCAAACACAGCGCGGGAAGCGGGTATCGGCGTATATCGCGCACCCACGATTTTGCCCTGATTTTATGGGCAAAAAAGTGTGTGGTATACGCCGATAAATACGGTAAGTAACAACACTTAAATAAACATGGACAGGTAAAAAAAATATAACCTTTTTTAAAAGAGTAGTGTGGCCAAAACTTTTTTGGCCATATTTTCTTGTGGGTCACGAGAGTACACTTACTTGTGCACACCTGTGACCCAAAAGCAGCCGATTGTTGGCTGACATCACTGAGCCACTCCACTCTCAGAAAGTATCCTGACAATAATGTTAAAATCCACCCAGATGCCTGATCAGCAGCTGGGTCAACCTCTCAGCGAGCCACTGAGAACCTGACCCAACTGCTCCTGCACCCCCTCCTTCCCAGGGCTCCAGTGGTTACAGATGAGAGGTCTGTGTGAATTTTGATGCAGGCTGCAACATGACACAGGGCAGCAGACACGGTAGGCTGGAAGATAGTCAGCAGGCACTTGGCAGCTGGCAGGTCATGGGCAGTAAACACTTGGCAGGCTGGAAGGTGGCAGACAGCAGGTACTTGGCAGGTTGCAGGGTTGGCCTCCACGGGCTGGACACAGAGCAGTCAGGCAAGCCGGGTCAGTAACTAACATGCAGGTCAGGTACAGAGCAGCCAGCAGAAGAATAGTCAGGTCCAGGCTGAAGTTGGCAACGGTAAACAGATAAGAGTAAGGATCAGCCAAAAACATGGTGAATGCAGAGTTCAAGCGTGGTCAGACGAACAGCAGAACTGCAACAGGAGATCAAGCACAGGTAACAGGTAGCAGAACGTTGTAGACCATTTGGCAAGTTCCTAGTACAGCAGAGGTGTTTATATAGCCCACTTGGCACCAATCTAGTGGCGGACGTGCACACGCATTTGCACATGCGCAGTTGAATGAGTTTGTTCTGGCTAACAGAAATTCACCTCTCACTCATATTCATGCACCCATGCACATTGGTTCTTTCCTGACAATAGATTTGGCTAATAGGCATTATCCATCTACGCATAGCTATGAGCCTGGGTATATTTTGTCTTTCCTGACAGCGTCTATGGGAATCTGCTCACATTTGTGAGATCAGTTACTGATGTTGGACGACAAGACCTGGTTGCAATCAGCATTCCATTTTATCCCAAAGGTGTTTAGTAGGGTTGAGGTCAGGGCTCTGTGCAGGCCACTTGAGTTCCTCCACACCAAACTCATCAAGCCATGTCTTTAAGCAGGTAGCTTTGTGCAAAATCAAACAGACTAATTCCCAATTGGCATGTTTGTTTACAACTCTGAATTCCAGAAGGCATTGAATCTAGAGCAGCCTTTCGCAACATTTTCGTTAAGGAGGAACCTTTGAAATAACTTTCCAGGAGCAGAGAACTCCTGCTGATAATTGCTATATCTACAGTTCAAGTTACATTATTGTGACGATCGCTGGGAAGAATGCTTCTTTTATTTGTGGTCATTGGGAATAACCACACTCTTAGTGAAAAGATCGTTGCTGTCAATGCTTACTTGTCTGAGAGGCAGGAGTTGTGCATTGCTCAAAGAACTCCTGGTCACATCTTGAAGAACCCTAGGGTTTCAGAGAAACGTGGTTGAGAAAGGTTGATCTCCAGGATCAGCACGACATGCAAGTACATTTGAGCAAGCTGTTTGTACCATAAGCAGACCATTGTGGGAGGGGATGAAGGTCAGACACATGTCTTTGGGATTGATTTATTAAAGGAAAATAGATGGTTCACTCTGCAACTGAATTTTCCACAGCACTTAGTGAGATGAAACTCTACATCCAATGATCCAAGTAAAAATGTTTTTTTTTATTATTATTATTATTATATTTTTCTTGCACGTGATTTGGTATTCTTTGCAAAGTAAACCTCCCCAATCGCTAATGCTGCATACACACGGTCGGAATTTCCGATGGAAAAAGTCCGATGGGAGCTTTTCGTTGGATATTCCGATCATGTGTATGCCCCATTGGACTTTTTCCATCGGAATTTCCGACAGACTTAAAGCGGTGGTTCACCCACAATAACAACATTTTAGCATTAAATTAAGCATAGTAGCGCAAGCTACAGTATGCCTTTATTTATTTTTTTTGCCCCGTACTCACTGTGCAATCCTATAGTGAAGATTCCGACTCCCCGCGGGGAATGGGCGTTCCTATCCAGAGAGAAGATGATTGACGGCCGGCTATGGCACGTCACGCTCCCCGAAGATAGCCGGAGTAGGTCTCGGCTCTTCACGGCGCTATACGGCGCCTGCGCACAGACTATGCGCAGGCGCCGTGAAGAGCCAAGTCCTATTTCGGCTATTTCCGGAGAAGCGTGACGCTCCAGAGCCGGCCGTCAATCATCTTCCCTCTGGATAGGAACGCCCATTCCCCGCGGGGAGTCGGAATCTTCACTATAGGATTGCACAGTGAGTACGGGGATAAAAATAAAATAAAGGCATACTGTAGCTCGCGCTACTATGCTTAATTTAATGCTAGAAAAAAAAATGTATAGGGTGAACCCCCTCTTTAAGCCTTGTACACAAGTTCGGACATCCGACAAACTTTCCCTTGGATTTTTGTCCGAAGTGATTTGTCCGGCCACACCCATAGCATACACACGCTCAGACTTTTCTGCAAACTTTTCTAAAACTTTCCCAACATCACGTGTTTTTTCTGCTTTTTATCGCCACCCTTTGGTTAACTTCTGCTATTGGTGGTTGATTTTAACATTGGTTCTAGGCATGCGTGTTTGTACTTCGGACAAAAGTCTTTTGTCTTTTGTCATAAAGTTTGTCCGTTTGCAGACCGAACTTTTCGTCCGATGAAACCCGAAAAAGTTGGTCCGATGGAGCGTACACACGATCGGACAAAAGTTAAAACTTGTTGATTTTGAAGTTTGTTGGCCGAAAGTCCGACCGTGTGTACGGGCCTTTAGATAGATAGCAGGTTCTCAATTTTTCAGAAAAAATTCCTATTGGAAAATCCGTTCGTCTGTATGGAATTCCGACGGGAAAAAAGACATGCATGCTCGGAAACAATTTGACGCATGCTCGAAAGCATTGAACTTCTTTTTCTCGCCTCGTCGTAGTGTTGTACGTCACCGCGTTCTTAACGCTTGAAAGTTCAGAGAACTTTGGTGTGGCCGTGTATGCAAGCCAAGCTTGAGCGGAATTCCGTCTGAAAAACCATCCAACTTTTTTCTGACGGAAATTCCGCTCGTGTGTACAGGGCATTAGCTCTGAACAGCCCGTGTTCCTTCAACGCCTCTGTATTACAAAAACATAAGGCAATTTTGTGATTTAGTTGAATTTATTGGTTAAAGAGGCTTCTTTACAAAAACTTTATTTTTTTGTAAACTTTGCATTGTTTACCATTGATTTTCTTTCACTTTTCTTTTTCTACATTATAATGGCACACCAAGCCATTGAATCAGGAAACATGTAACTGGCGGGAGGGGAGCCATTACAAGAGTCTCTTTGTGATATTGTCATTCCCTCTGAGTTTTGAATTAATTAAGCAGCCTAATGGGACATAATTCTTGAATTTGCCCTCCTTAAATGTGTTCTAGCAGCTCTCAGAAGAGAATCGGAGCCTTATTACTATCCCAATTTTATGCGCCATGTAGGCGTCCTGTCTTCATAGCAGTGAGAAAGCTGTAATTAACTTATTAGATGGGTAATTAGCCTCTTTAACCTTCTCCCCTGTGGGGTTTGTATTGCGTTTATCTTTAGAGGCGCATGTCAGGTCTTTGTGTAGTGGCAGCAAAGAAACGACAGGAGCTATAATGTAATATAATGACCACATACGGTAACACAAACTAGTTGTGGTCTCAGCAAAACAACTTTTCTGTGGGATTAGTGTTAGTTTGGGAACTGTTATTTACCGTATTTAGCGCACACCCCCAACCTGGAAGGGAAATTTCCTGAAAAAAAGAAAAATACTTACAGTTTGAATGCCCCTCGTCGGTGTCTAGCCCGGCGTCCATCGGCGGCCTTGTCCAGTCCGGCGTCTGTCTGTGGCCCTGGTGGTGTCCTCCCCACTTCTCCCGCGCTGTTTCTGAGTCGATCCCCGCTTCCCGCGATGTGTTTGAACGCCGCCGCCGACATATACTGAGCGCAGTACACTCGGGCACACTCGGCCATGCTCGGCTTCTCTCGCATAAAGGCTAGGAGGCGGCACAGGGCGTGACTGCGAGGGGAGCCGAGCCTGGCCGAGTGTACCCGAGTGTACTGCGCTTGGTATATGTCGGCGGCGGCGTTCAAACACAGCGCGGGAAGCGGGGATCGCCGTATATCGCGCACCCACGATTTTCCCCTTATTTTAAGGGGAAAAAAGTGTGCGGTATACGCCGATAAATACGGTAATTCTGATTGCTAGTTCTTTGGACAATCAACTAATTTTCTGTCTTTTTTGAAGGATTTTTTGTTCTTATTTTGTGGTCGATTTAGGGTCAGCGGTCACTTTCAGTTGCTATCCTGTCCATAGATAACATGTATTTTTTCTGCACGTCTTTCCTTTTAAAAAAAAAATGGGCTTTTGTTTCAGGAAGTTGAACTTTGAAGTTTCGATATTTTTTGGGGGAGAATATTTATTTTTTATTTATTTTATTAGATAAGGTCTTTATTTTAGGTTAAGCAATTATTTAAATATAATTGGGCTATTCCTTCAAGGGTGGCATTTTTTTTTCGTTATGTTGATAGGGCCTTTTTTAAAGTTTGGGATGCATAAGCAGAGCATTGTTATTGGAACTATTTACCGCACTGCGCTGTAAATAAACAGCAAACGACGAACTGTAAATCGACACGCAAAACAAAGATAATAATGGTGTTTGTCTCTCCGCAGCCCCCTTATTACATTAATTAGAGAAGATGGTAGAATGAGAAATCCTTAAAGTTCATAGATTTCAGAGGCGCTGCATATCAAAGTGTCTCTAAATTATAAGTGCCAAACAGTTCCAACAAAAACATAATAATGTACACCAAAAAAATCTTGCACTAGCCAAAAAGAAAAATAGTGTACAATTTTGATATATATATATATATATATATATATATATATATATATATATATATATATATATATATATATATATATATATATATATATATATATATTGTAAATATATATACACACACACAGTATCTCACAAAAGTGAGTACACCCCTCACATTTTTGTAAAAATTGTTTTACTTCTTTTTATGTGAAAACACTGAAGAAATGACACTTTGCTACAATGTAAAATAGTGAATGTAGAGCTTGTGTAAATTTGCTGTCCCTTCTAAATAGCTCAACACAGCCTTTACAACCACCTTTACCTACAGGTAAGCCTAGATTAAGGCTTAAGCCCTGTACACACGTCCTGGATTCTCGTCAGGAAAAAACGCTGTTTTTCCCGACGAGATTCCTGGCAAGAATATCTTGCCGGCCAAGTGTACAGACGTACGATTCAAAAGAACCGTCGTTCTTTTGAATGGCACGAACGTGGTGACGTCATTGACTACGACGAGCATGCACTCGTCACATTCGATGCCGTCGCCGCCATCTTGCTTCACCCTACCTATGCCTTGGAAGCTACCGTGCATGTGTCAAAGTCATTTCGAGCATGCGCGGGTTTCCATGGAGACAGGTAAGTATACAGACGCTCGGGTTTCTAGGCAGGAAAACACTGCCGAGAATCACGACGAGAAAATAGAGAGCAGGTTCTCTATTTTTCTCGTCTAGATTCTGGGCAGTTTTCTTGATGAGAATCCTCAAAGCCTCGTACACACGCTCAGTATACTCGGCAAGAAACAGCAAGAAAACTGCTGGCAGAGCTTTCTTGCCGAGAAAACTGTGCGTGTGTATGAGGCTTTACCTGTAGGTGCTCGGAATATCTCCTAAACCTCCACGGTTTAGAAGATAATTACAAAAGAGATGGCGTATGCGCCGTAGACAACAGCGCAGCGCACTTTAGAAACCTTTAGAAACAGTGATCTTGCCGTTTTTAAAGGAGATTGTACCATGACTGCCGGCTCCCGCGCTCATGAGTGACATCATCGCAGCTCCGGCCAGTCACAGCACCGGAGCCGCGATACCCAGAAGGAAGAGGGTGAAAGATGGACGCTTTGTGGAACAGGGGACAGCGGTGATATCGCAGGCTTTGGTTTCAGGTAAGTGACACATAATGGGCTACTGTGCGATGCATAGTAGCCCATTATGCTTTACCTTTGCAGGGAAACAAAGAGGAAGTAAAACCCATCAGGGTGAAAAAAATGAAGTTCAATGCTTCCAAGAATGCGTCAATTTTTTACCAATGGACGTGCCTACAAACGATCGTTTTTTTCCTATCGGTTAGGTATCCATGGGTTAATTTTAAAACAAGTTTCACATTTTTTAACCGATGGATAAATAACCGATGGGGCCTACACATGATCGGTTTGGTCTGATGAAAACGGCCCATCAGACCGTTCTCATCGGATTGACCGATCGTGTGTACGCGGCATTAGTGTTGAAGTCAGTGAAGAAGACACATCCGATCCATCCCTCCCTCCTCACCCCTGGCCGAGCATCAGATTGGCTCTGCCGACTGCCACTCAAGCCTCAGCTTAACATCATATAGGAAAATGGATATACCACGCTACCTAAACACATGAATGGAAATACAATCAAAAATATAAATTGTGCAGCAGGTCCAAATATTATCCAGAATAATAATAAAAAGGGAGCTGCGCAAAGGATTGAGTGAATAATGTGAAAAATGTACTCGAACAGAAAATATATAATGAAATAACAATAAATTAATATCACTTTGTATCACTCTCCAGTACCACGGACAGATAACAACAGTGGATAGACTCGATATGTCAGACAGTCACAGGGATTAGCATAGAGTACCAAGAATAAAAAAACACTCACATAGTGTGTACCGCTTTGATAAAAGGAATTTAATATCTAAATTGGTTACTTATGTAGCGCCCCTTTACTTTCAGAAAGGACGCTATGTTAAATCTAGTGGGGGAATGAGAAGAGTTATGTTGCTCTCATTCTTGATTTTTGTCAAATTTGGCTGTCGCCAAATCTGGATTGTTCTGTGGGTCAGTCTGCGTTCCAGGGATGCAGTTTCATCTCTGGGCGGCAGGTGGCGCCAGAGGGGTCCAGGCAGAGCCGCTTCTTCCCAGCAGCCAATTGGAGGAGTTTTCCCTCGTGGGGCATGCTGGGGAGGGGTATTTCTGTGGCGGAGGCCTTCGCTCGGGGTTCTTTGCGGGTTCCTGGTTCCGGGTGCGGCACCCACCTTTAGGGTGGGCGCACATCACCGGCCCCACCACTATAGCCTTCCTGGCCTGGGGTCGTGTGCTACGTGGAGTTCCTGACTCTGGGCCCTCCTGGCCTGGAGCGACTGATGTTACCAAGGGGCCCCAGTGATTTACTGGGTCCCGACCTTTATTGAGAGGATCCCAGGCTGTATGCTGTTCGGTGGTGGATCGGCTTGAGGAGAATCCGGAGGCAGGTTATCCAAAAGGGCTTGAACGAACCATCAGGGATCTGGTGACCGGACAGGTACATTCACACTATCAACTGGTGACCCTGACGTGATTTACTGGGAGGATTCGCTCTATCATTCAGCTTAAACTTGCACTAGGCCTGTGGCAGAGGTCTCAACATTTAATCAGAGCCAAGTCTGTGGCAGAGACTTGTTCCTCCCAGCAACCTTAAGTGACGCTCTGGCAGCCAGGCCTGTGGCAGAGGTCTGTCCAGGGGCACTTCACCCACTCTGGCTTGAGTGGCGACGTACTGATACAATTACGGAAGGCAGGACTGCTTTCCTTATCCAAAGCCTGATACTGCGAGGTTACTCTATTTTCATCAACCTTTTCTGTCTACCGCAAGTTGATATTGGCCGTGTTGGGCCAGGAAAATAAAGCATTCAAAACCCTTTAATCACAGATTGGACATTCGATTACTACTCTGTTCACTACCTTCACCCCTAGACACTACATAGAGGTAACTTAATACGCCGATCCCAAATCTAACCAGCGGCTCCTTCGGGGGTAGCACTACACTTACAAAATCGGTGCATCAAAAAGCATCCATAAAAACAAACAGAGAGCCGGCCGTCATGCAGTCTCCTGTCCTAGGGCGCTGACGTCATCGCCCAACGCCCAAATATGACTAAACCCCTCCCCTTCATGACATTGTCAAAAAGGGACCGAGCATGGGTGACTTTAAAATGATGCCCCCCTGGAAGATTTTCAGCGGACGCCCATGGACAGTTTGGAGCTATGATAAATTTGGTTTGTAACCAAGGCTGCAAAGTTAGCATAATGTTTGGGGATGGTGGATAAAAGCAGTACAATATAAAAATTACAAAGCTTGCATCTAAACTTATTGACCTCCACTGCAAAAGCTGCACCACCCCTACCCTCCCCCAAAAGACTAAGCTTTTAAATTGATATTTTTCTCTTTGTTGGTAATCTTCACACATTCATTAGATTAATTAGAATGAAAATAATAAAAAATCAGATCCGTGACCCGACTAACTTTTAAACTTTCGAGTCGCTACTTATTAAAAAGTTGGTATTTCAATATATCAGCCCCGATACAGAGTTATCAGGCCGGGATCAGAGTGCTGTCTGCAAACTCGAAAATTAAATTCTGTAAGGGCCATTTGCTTTGGGGAGAGATGTCACCGTGATTAGGCGTAGCCGTAAAATTAAATCAGACCATAAAGATCTCTCGCTATGGTTTGATAACGTGAACGCGGGATGGAGAGATGCTAATTAGATCTAAAAACACAGATTTCTTCTATCTCCACATTTAAAACAATACTGAGGAATTAAAGGGACCTACCGATGTAAAATCGCAATCATATGCAGAGCAGCGTTGCCAACCTACCAGATTGAAATTTACTGTCACGACACTCGAAATTTACTGGCGCAGCCACGTTTTTACTGGCATTTCACAAAAGTTACTAAATTACATTTTTAGGTGCAAATTTCAGTATTTAGGCTACAAACAAGTATGCTAGGGAAATAGCAATGTGATTTAAGGGAGATATTAAGGTAAAAAACATATTTTTGTTATTTTCGATATAATAATTATTTAGTCACATCACCCCCTGCCTCCATCCCCCTCTGCCACCAACACCCCCTGCCTTTACCCCCTCTGCGGTGTCACAATCTCCCCCTGCCCCCAATCTCCCTCTGCCCCCAATCTCCCCCAGTACCAGCCGTTCTACTAGGGGCGAGGAAGGGGTTAAGCGTGTCCTAGGGACTGATTCTAACTGTGGGGTGGGGCCGGCTCACTACAGCATGACAGAGATCACTGCTCCCCATGACATTGGAGCAATAGATCTCTGCCATGTTGCTAGGCAGAACAGGGAAATGCCTTGTTTACATAGGCATCTCCCCGTTCTGCCGCTCCGTGACCAGATTGCGGGCACCTGGCGGACATCGAGTCTGCAGGACTAGCGGGCACGGTCACGGAGAACGCGGCGAGCGTGCAGGCTCACTATGCCACGATTTAAAGGCGACATACAGGTACATTGCTTATGTCGTGCAGCTGTCGGCAAGCGGTTAACCACCTCAGCTCCGGAAGGTTTACCCCCCCTTTACTGACCAGGACATCTTTTGCGATACAGTATTGCGCTTCTTTAACTGACAATTGAAAATAAAACGTATGTCCTTTTTTTCCCCACAAATAGAGCTTTCTTTTGGTGGTATTTGATCACCTCTGTGGTTTTTATCTTTCTGCGCTATAAACAAGAAAAAAAAAACAATATTGTTTCTTCTCTGCTATAAAACATTCCCAATAAAAAAAAAAACAATTCTTTATTTTAGATCCTCAGAGAGTTCTTTGCAATGAGGTGCCATGTTGAACTTCCAGTGACCAGTATGAGAGAGTGAGAGCGATAACACCAAATTTAACACACCTGTTCCTCAATCACACCTGAGACCTTGTAAAGACCCGTACACACGATCGGACTTTTTGACAACAATTGTCCGATGGACATGTCTTTGCGGGCAATCCCCCCGTGTGGACAAACTTTTTCTTCGGACAAATGTTCGCTGTGAGAACAGAAAAAATTTCCGGTAACATACGTCCTACGTCGGCTAATCCGATCGTGTGTACACAAGTCCATCGGACTGAAGTCCAAAGTATAAACACGCATGCTCAGAACCAATGCTAAAGATCAGACAACAATAGCAGAAGTTGCCCGAAGGGTGGCGGTAAAGAGCAGAAAAACCATGTAGTACGTCTATTACGTCACTACATTCATGTTTGTTGGCTGAAAACGTCCTGCCGTGTGTATGCATACCAAGTTCACGGACAACGCCCATTGTGAGCAAAATCCACGGAAAAGTCTGTTGGAAGTCCAATTGTGTGTATGAGGCTTAACACTAACAAGTCACATGACACCGAAGAAGGTAAATGTCTAATTGGGCCCAATTTGGACATTTTCACTTAGGGGTGTACTCACTTTTTTTGGCAAGTGGTTTAGACATTAATGGCTGTGTGTTGAGTTATTTTGAGGGGACAGAAAATTTACACTGTTAAGCCTCATACACACAATCGGATTATCCGACGGGAATTGTGTAATGACGGAAAATCCGATCGTTTGTATGCTCCATCAGACAATTGTTGTCGGATTTTCCACCAACAAATGTGGAATAGCATACTTTAAAATTGTCTGCCAACAAATGTGTGTTGTCGGCTTATCCAATCGTGTCCATCTGACAAAACTCCAAACACACATGCTCAGAAGCAATGCCCACCATAACACAACATTAGCAGAAGTTGCCCAAAGGGTGGCGCTAAAAAGCTGAAAAAAACTTTGTTTCATGCTTGTTGGCCGACAATTCTTTGCCGTTTGTATACAATACAAGTTCCAGGCAAATGCCCTTTAGACAAAAGTCCTACACTTTGTCTGCAGAAAATCCGATCATGTGTACGAGGCTTTATACAAACTGTACACTCGCTACTTTACATTGTAGTAAAGTGTAATTTCCTGTGATCCTGTCCAGAGCCGCCATTAGGAATTATGGGGCCCCTTACACAGCTTCAGGCATGGGCCCCCTGGAGCAGAGAACCGGAGGGGGGGGGGGGAATGCTGCTGCTAATTGAGAAGCGGGGGGCCCTTTACAAAAAAAAAAGAAGAAATTAAAGAAAAATATATATATATAAAAAAAGGGGGTAGCCATCCGGGGCCTTGGGGACCTCTGGGCCCTTTAATAAAAAGAAAAAAAAGAAATACAAAATATATATAAAACATATAAATATACATATTTTTTTTTTAAAAGGGGGGTCGCCACCTGGGGCCTGGGCCCTATATATATATATATATATATATATATATATATATATATATATATATATATATACAAATTATTATTATTTTTTATAAAAAATAAATTACAAAAAAGGGGGGGTTGCCACCCAGGACCTCTGGGCCCTTTAATAAAAAAATAAAAAAATAAACCTCTGGGCCCTTTAAGAAAAAATAAATAAAAGCAAATATATATAAAAGAAAATAAACATTTAGAAAAAAAATTAAAAAGGGGGTTTGCCACATGGGGCCCTGGGGACGTCTGATCCCTTTAAAAATATATATATATATATATATATATATATATATATATATATATATATATATATATATATATATATATATATATATATATATATATAAAGAACTAAAAATAAATAAAATAATATAAAAAAAAAATGTTATAACAAAAGGGGGGTTGCCATCCGGGGCCCTGGGGACCTCTGGGCCCTTTATTAATAAAAAAAAAAATATATATATATATATATATATATATATATATATATATATATATAAATACATAAAATAAATAAAAATATATATATATTTTTTTTTATAAAAAAGGAGTTTGTCATCTGGGGCCCTAGGGATCTCCGGGACCTCCGGCCCCTAGAAAAAAAAAATGGGCCCTTTAATAAAAAATAAAATAAAAATATATTAAAAAAATATTTTTTTTTTCATAAAAAATTGTACTGCCTGTACCCCCCTTATCCCGTCTCATCATCCTACAGTAACATACTTCAAACATTTCTCAGCTTATTATCCTGCTGAAGAGAATACGTCTACTCTTCCCATCGTTGGAAAGTTGCCCTCTTTTCCAGGATTACAAATGGAGAATATTTATAGATATTTAACACATTGAAATAAACACATATTAATTGGAATTAATGGAAACATGGTGGGTGGGAGCAGCTGTCTCCTTATCACAAGTGTGCCTTGTCCCAGTAATTATGGGGGAAAATTTGTATTAATGTCTCTGGGTGACACAAACACTGCAGAGATTGGTGCCTAATATATGCAAATAACATCAAACAAAACTTGGTGCATATATATGTGTGTGTATATATATAGCTTGTCAAGTGCCTGCGGGGTCCTGAAACACCCTGCGTGTCTCTACGTGTATCATGAATAAATATTTCAAAGATGTTAAAAGACACTAGCTTAAAGGGACACAAAATATATATATATATATATATATATATATATACACACACACTATATTACCAAAAGTATTGGGACGCCTGCCTTTACACGCACACAAACTTTAATGGCATCCCAGTATTAGTCCGTAGGGTTCAATATTGAGTTGGCCCACCCTTTGCAGCTATAACACCTTCAACTGTTCTGGGAAGGCTGTCCACAAGGTTTAGGAGTGTCTATGGGAACGTATGACCATTCTTCCATGAGCGCATTTGTAAGGTCAGGCACTGATGTTGGATGAGAAGGCCTGGCTCACAGTCTCCGCTCTAATTCATCTCAACGGTGTTCTATCAGGTTGAGGTCAGGACTCTGTGCAGGCCAGTCAAGTTCCTCCACCCCAAACTCGCTCATCCATGTCTTTATGGACCTTGCTTTGTGCACTGGTGCGCAGTCATGTTGGAACAGGAAGGAGTCAAACTGTTCCCTCAAAGTTGGAAATATGAAATTGTCCAAAATGTTTTGGTATGCTGATGCCTTAAGGCTGCATTCACACCTGAGCGTTTTGTCGCCTGAAGCATGAAGCTCCGAAACGCTAGAGGGGAAAAAATACTGTATTTATCGGCGTATACCGCACACTTTTTTTCCCTGAAAATCAGGGCAAAATCGTGGGTGCGCGATATACGCCGATACCGGCTTTCCCGCGCCGAGTTTGAATACTGCACCGGCATATATCCTGAGTGCAGTACACTTGTGTATAGTCGGGCAGGCTCGGCTCCTCTCGCGCTCACGTCCTGGACGTATAGGACGTGAGCGCGAGA
The DNA here is from genome assembly GCF_905171775.1 of Rana temporaria. NCBI lineage: Eukaryota > Metazoa > Chordata > Amphibia > Anura > Ranidae > Rana > Rana temporaria. The sequence goes on along the minus strand of NC_053496.1, from coordinate 41,553,580 downwards.
GTAGCCGAGCCTGCCCGACTATACACAAGTGTACTGCGCTCGGTATATGCCGGCGCAGTATTCAAACTCGGCGTGGGAAAGCGGGGATCGAGCGGGGAGGACGCCGGACCCAACGAAGAGGACACCCGAAGCTGCAGACGGACGCCGAACCCGACGAGGCCGCCGATGGACGCCGCGCAAGACACCAAAACTGTAAGTACTAAAATCTTTTTTTACAGGAATGTCGGGTCCACTTTAGGGGTGCGCGCTATACGCCGGAGAGCGCTATACCCTGATAAATACGGTACATTATTCTCAATGGAGATGGTTCACATCTACACTCCAAAACGCCTGACGCCGAACGCCTGAAGCTCAAACAAGTCCTGGACCCTTTTTTGTCGCTCAAATTGAGCGTATTTGGGCCTTTTTCTGTTTTTAACATTGGTGACCCTAGACCTGTCCAAAATCGCAGTAAAAAATGCCGCGACAAATCGCGGTAAGTGAAGCTGCAAATATCGCGGCAAAACGTGGTAAAAAAACGCTGCAAAATCGCAGAAAAACGCTACACTCAGGTATTTTTTGGCATACCATCATCTTTCACATTATACAAAAAAATTGGGGTAAATATTTTAATTTTTTTAGTTCATGAAAGTGTTTTTATTCCAAAACAAGCACATTTGAAAAATTGCTGCGCAAACACTGTGTGACATAAAAATTGCGATAACCGTCATTTTGAGCCTTTCCATCTCACTCAAAAAAAAAAAAAATTTTTTTTTTTTTTGTAAAGCGAGACAGAAAAAAATAATAAAATGAAGCCCCTGTGACAAATTTATATATCCGTAATAAAGAAAGAGGAGTCGTGCCGCAGCCGATTAATAATTAATACTTTCCACCACAGCAACTTTGAATAATGAATTAAAAGGAATGCTGTCTTTTCAATGGGGACGGTGGAAAGCTTTGAAAAGCAAACAGATTAAATGGTCTTTTCATCAGACCTAAATGATGCCGGAGGAAGAGAAGATGAAAGGCGTCGGAGCAGAGGTGAGGACCGCCAACCGCCACGCCGTCTATTTTATTTACAGCATCCGGAATTGAAGACCTACAGACCGGATCTTTTGTGTTCAACATACAAAAAAGTCTTAAGGAGGTGATGCCTGTTTTTGTTTTGAGCTTTCTTAACCACTTGCTTACTGGGCACATATACCCCCCTCCTGCCCAGGTGAAATTTCAGCTTTCGGCACTGCGTCGCTTTAACTAACAATTGCGCGGTCGTGCGACGTGGCTCCCAAAAAAAATTGACGTCCTTTTTTCCCCACAGATAGAGCCTTCTTTTGGTAGTATTTGATCGCCTGTGCGGTTTTTATTTTTTGCGCTATAAACAAAAAAGAGCGACAATTTTGAAAAAAATACAATATTTTTTACTTGTTGCTATAATAAATATCCCAATTTAAAAAAACAAAAACAATTTTTTTTTCTCAGTTTAGGCCGATACGTATTCTTCTACATATTTTTGGTAAAAAAAAATGAAAAAAAACGCAATAAGCGACTGGTTTGCGCAAAAGTTAGAGCGCCTACAAAATAGGGGACAGAATTATTATTTTTTATTATTTTTTTTTTACTAGAAATGGCGGCGATCTGCAATTTTTATTGGGACTGCGACGTTATGGCGGACACATCGGACACTTTTGACACATTTTTGGCGCCATTCACATTTATACTGCGATCAGTGCTATACATATGCACTAATTACAGTATAAATGTGACTGGCATTGAAGGGGTTAACACTAGGGGGTGACGAAGGGGTTAAATGTGTACCCTAATTAGTGTTCTAACTGTAGGTGGAGGGGGGGGTGACTGGGGGGGGGGGGTGACGTCAGAGAGAGAGGGGGGTGCAACAATATTAGAGAGAGAGAGAGAGAGATGCAATGCTCTGCATGCCATAACAACTATAAATGCACATTTATTTTTACCTGAAAAAAAATAATAAAACATCCACGAGAGAGAGACAGAAAGGGGCTGCAATGGTGAGAGTGAGTGAGAAAGAGAAGGGCACTGCAATGGTGTGAGTGAGGCCCCGTACACACGACAGAGGAACTCGACGTGCTTGGCACGTCGAGTTCCTCGTCGAGTTTTGGGATGAAGCCGCCGAGGAGCTCGGCGGGCCGCCTTCTCCTATAGAGCAACGAGGACAACGAGAAAATAGAGAACATGTTCTCAATTTTCTCGTCGAGTTCCTCGGCGGCTCCATCGAGCCAAAACTGTACAGACGACAGAGTTTCTCGGCAGAATCCGGGTTTTGACCGAGTTTCTCGGTGAATTCTGCCGAGAAACTCTGTCGTGTGTACGAGGCCAGAGAGGGTGCATTGCTCTGTAGGCCAAAACAATTATAAACACATATTTTTACCTGAAAAAAGTTTGATAAAAAAAAAAAAAAGAAAACCTACGAGAGAGAGCCAGAGAGGGGCTGCAATGGTGAGAGAGAAAGGGGGGTGCAATGCTCTGCAGGCCAAAACAATTATAAATGCACATTTATTTTTACCTGCTTTTAAAAAAAAAAAAAAAGAAATCCATGCAAGAGCAAGAGAGGGGCCGGGGTGCAATGGTGAGAGAGAGGGGTGCCATGGTTAGAGAGAGAGAGGGGTGCCATGGTGAGAGAGAGGGGTGCCATGGTGAGAGAGAGAGAGGGGTGCCATGGTGAGAGAGAGGGGTGCCATGGTGAGAGAGAGAGAGGGGTGCCATGGTGAGAGAGAGGGGTGCCATGGTGAGAGAGAGAGAGGGGTGCCATGGTGAGAGAGAGGGGTGCCGAGGGGTGCTGAGTAAAAATATCTTATTCCGAGGACTAGTCATAAAAACATTACTGTGCCACAATCTTTCCTGATGATCAGTGGTGACCCCCGGTGTCCAGAAGGTGGAGCTGATGTTAGTCCCGGAGCTCACACATCGCCATGTAGTAATCTGCCAGTAGCCGATCCTTCCCCTCCGCACAGCACATGGTAATTTGACTGGCCCAGATTCAGCATAGCTTGCGCTATATTTGCGCAGGCACAGGGCAACGATTTTGCCCTGAGCCTACGCAAATATTTTGCGCTGCCCTCGATTCACGGAGCAGTAGCTCCCTAAATTGCGATGGCGCGCCGGCAAACTTGCCCGGCGTAAGCGCGCGCAATTTAAATGATCCCGCCGGGGGCGGGAATCATTTAAATTAGGCGCGCTCCCGCGCCGAGCGTAGAGCGCATGCTCCGTCGGGAAACTTTCCCGACGTGCATTGCGGCAAATGACGTCGCAAGGACGTCATTTGCTTCTAAGTGAACGTGAATGGCGTCCAGCGCCATTCACGTTTCACTTACGCAAACGCCGTGAAATTCAAATTTCACGGCGCGGGAAGGCCGGCTATACTTTAGCATTGGCTGCTCCTATTAGAAGGGGCAGCCTTGCGCTAAAGTAGCCGTACGGAAACTCCGTACCTGGCTTGCGCGGGGGCCGCGCAAGCTTGTGAATCAGTGGTAGTATGCAATTTGCATACTACACGCTGATACACAATGGGAGCGGCCCCCGCAAGAATGCAGCCTAAAATCTGCGAGGCATAAGAGCCTTATGCCGCGCAGATTTTAGGCTGCAGCCGGTGTAACGAGGTTCCTGAATCAGGAGCACTCGTTACACCGGAGCAAGTCAGCAATTGCGCCCGTGTAACCTATGGTTACACGGGCGCAATTGCTTTCTGAATCTGGGCCAATGTAATCAGCCCGCTACACCTGCCCGGTGTCCCCCCGTCTGACCTGTACACAGATCGCTCTCCCGATGACAGTTCTAATTCCTACCTATCACAGCCGCGCCATGTAATCTCCTTTGGGTTGCCGAGTTACAGAGGATAGAATCACAAGAGGCTTTCCATGTGCACTACCGCGGTGTACAGGAAACAGACAGCGCACAGCAGACACCTCCTCTACTTCTTCCACAGACTACTGACACCAGACCTCCGCCGCAACTTCCCCGTACACTCCGCTCCCGGGCACACTCCTCCCACTGGGGAATTTTCTATCATGTAAAATGAAGAAAGAAATTACTCTGCTGCCATCTAGTGGCGGTAGATGTAATTGCGGTAACGCCGCCCAAGTAATGGGAACGGCGTTACCATGAGGGGAAGAGTAATCAGGTAGATTACTCGTTCCCCTCAAAAGTGGCTGCGTTACGTAACGGCGTTTATTTAAACGGCGTTACTTACAACACTGGATACATCACTCACTAACGATACGAGTACACAAATTTATGAACAGACAAAGAAACGGATTTACAAAACACAGAAATGAAAATGTGAACATACGAATGAAAATACGAATGTATGAAATTACGAACAGACAAAGGATTTAAAATATGGAATGCAAATCGTTCGTTATGGATGTGATTTTCGTTATTTTGCTGTTTTGGTGTTTTGTATTTTAGTAAGTTTGTCCAATCGTACATTCGTATTTTCGCTTGTTTGTTATTTTGCTTATTCGTAATTCTGTAATTTTCGTATTTTAGTACTTTCAGCTATTCGGATGTTCGAATTGATCCGAATGTACGAATACTAACAAATTTGTACGAAAATCCATTCGCTACGAACGGAAACGCACATGTCTGGTACCAGGTAAAAATCTTGTTAAGCCCGCATTCAAAACGCACTGCAGTTGTGATCTGCAGAGGATGTCAGTAATAGGTAAATGACATCCCAAACACATTTAGCCAGATTCAGAGAGACGGGCGCATCTTTAGTTAGGCGTAGCGCATCTCATATGCGCTACGCCGACGTAACATTGAGAGGCAAGTACTGTATTCACAAAGCACTTGCTCCCATATGTACGCCGGCGTAACGTAAATGGGCCGGCGTAAGCCTGCCTAATTCAAAGTAGCAAGGCAGTGGGCGTGTTGTATTCAAATAAATCGTGACCCCATGTGAATGCATGGCCGAACGAATGGTGCATGTGCGCGCATGCTCAGAATCACGTCGCAAATACTCCCTACGATACGACGGCTCAATGCGTACGACGTGAACCTAACTTACGCCCAGCCCCATTCACGTACGACTTACGTAAACGATTCACTATATATTGAGGCTTGGTTGTGGTATGATCCTTGGTGGTACATGTGTCTAAGGTCACTGCCATTTTTAGTCCTTGGAGGCCGTCGGGGATCCGCAGCATTCGATTGGTCTATCAGATTCATATATGCATGATTGACCCTGTGAACGTATGTTCTTTAGGGTTCCATCTGTCCGGTAAGCCTCTCTTCAGTTGGTGACGGCTTTTCTCCTATCCTGGTGTTTTTCACGATTGGATCAAGGGAGCACTTTTCACTTGTCGTTTCTTTGAAACATCGCCTGTCACAAAGACTGTATTCATACAGATTTATTTGGACTTATATTCACTTATTTATGTACATTGTATTCAGTTTGGTGCACTTTTTCAATATTCGATCACTTATATATATATATATTTATATTGTATTCAGGCCCGGACTGGGCCAAAAAATAGGCCCGGGCATTTTAGACTGAGCAGCAAGGGGTCTGGTGATTGTGTTCGCGGAGGCAGTTGATGATGGGAAATTGGGGTTCCAGGATGTGTGGATTTGATTACAGTACCTTTTTAAGCTTAATCTGACAGATTGGGGCCAATTTAGATCAGAGCTGCCATACAATGCTGTTTTTTGTCATACTTTAAAGTGGAGTTCCACCCATAAATATAACATTACATCAGTAGTTTTAAAAAAAATTCATTAGTCCTTTACGAATTTTTTTTTTTTTTTTTAGATGCCTTCAAAGTGTTGTTGCTAGGCAGAATAGTTAATCTTCCCACTTCCTGCACCTAGGTGCTTAATGCTTCCTAACCTACACCGCACAGACTCCTGGGAATGTAGTGGGTGTAACTTTCCAGGAGTCTGTGCACTCCCCAGTCTCAAAGAATCATGTGACTTGGACAGCACAGGTGCTGAAACCTGATCTGACACTGCTTGTGCAGCACTGAGCATGTGCGAGATTTGCAAGGCTGAAATCCAGGAAGTCATACATGGCTTCATGATGCCCACACTTAAGATGGCCCCAGTCAATTTCTATTTTTATAAAGTGTCTAAATGCTGTAACAACCTAACAAAACGGACCTTAGTTTACAGACTAACTTTACTAGAATACATTAAGCTTGTGTATTACAGGGGTATTTATATTTAAAAAGTGAAATTGTGGCCGGAACTCCGCTTTAACTCGGGTTTTGATAGTGGAGTCTTGAAAATAGTATGAAGATGAGGGTTGCTCTAATCCAGGGGCAACTTTTTGGGCATAGTGTGCCAACAAATGTTTTCAAAGAAACATTATCAAAGTGGGTGGTAATTGGGACATATGATGCTGAGGACATAGATGAGCTATCAGATTCAGCAATGTAAAAAAAAAAAAAAAACTGTCAATTTCACATGAAAAGGAATCTATATGAAGTAAATGCTGTAAACCACTTGAATATTAGTAATAAATTAACTGACCTTTGCACCATCACACCCCAGATCAGCCCCGATTCCTGCCACTTCACACCTCAGATCAGCCCCAATTCCTGCACCATCACACCCCAGATCAGCCCCAATTCCTGCACAATCACACCCCAGATCAGACCCTGCACATGAAAGCCAGCAATATAGTGGTGGTGTGGTGCGGTGCATAATGTGCTATAGAGGCCCCATATAGTGAAGTGATGGAGCCTCTGCTTCTCTGTTCCTCTTTTTGTCCTGGTTGCCAGGTGCCCGACTGATGTGCATGCGCGAACGGGGACTTTCAGCGTCAGCCTCGGTTGCCATGGAACAGCTTGGTGGGAGGGGATAAAGATACTACTCTTTCCGCTCCTCCCACCACCACCCTGCATATGCGAGCAGTGGCGTAGCGTTGGTTGTCAGCGCCCGGGGCAAGGCAAGTAATTTGCGCCCCCCTAACTTGCAAACTTTTAGCCCTCCTTGCCTTCCTACAATAGTACTGACCAGCCTGATTCATACACTGACCACTATACTAACCTACCTGATTCCTATACTGACCACTATACTACACTGACCACTACACTACACTGGTAAGAATAAACAGGAAAAAAAATTGCGCCAACTAAAAATCAAAATCAATTAAGTACATATGTGGATAACATAAGGTTAAAAGTAGAAAAATCCAAAAATGCAGTGACGGAAATTCGGACAGACAGCACCCCAGTGCACTTGAAAGGACCGTGTACCACCACCACATGGAATGAGGCTTACCAGAGATAAGCTTATTGCAAGCATTAATCAAATTCCAGACCAGGTTCTCTCAGAGATAGATGTCCCAGCATATGGTATTAAGATATCACACAGACCAGGGCTGGACTCAGGATCCACAGCAGGTAGACCAGAGCGTGGGATACTTGTCAGCGATCATATTACACAGCACGGCAGTGAACCATATGCAAGGAAGGAGACAGCACCATAGTGTAACTCCGTATAAACAATTTATTAAAATAACATAAAATCTACTTACACAATGCTGTGCAAATACGAGCAGTTTAAAAATGAATGCCGGCCGGCATAGACAGGAGCCCTTCCTCCTAGCGTAAACGCGGTGACGTCACTGCACGCCGTTGACCCAGATGCGTTTCGTCATACGTTGACGTTCTACACTACACTGACCTACCTGATTCCTATACTGACCACTACACTACACTGACTACTATACTGACCAATACACTACACTGACCAACCTGATTCCTATACTGACCACTATACTACACTGTCCTACCTGATTCCTATACTGACCACTACACTACACTGACCACTACACTACACTGACCACTATATGACACTGTCCTACCTGATTCCTATACTGACCACTATACTACACTGTCCTACCTGATTCCTATACTGACCACTACACTACACTGACCACTACACTACACTGACCACTATACAACACTGACCTACCTGATTCCTATACTGACCACTACACTATACTGACCACTATACTGACCTACCTAATTTCTATACTGACCACTACACTGACCACTATACTACACTGTATAACTCTTCTACTCTTTCTCTCTGGCTGGCTGCTTCATCTCCCCAAACTGTGTGCGAATTACTGCTGATTCCTGCAGCTGTTTCAGCCACCTGTGAGCGGCTAGCTGTGGCTGTCGAGCCCTGTACACTTCAATAACAGGTTTTTCAATAATAGCTGTCAGAGGCTGTTCGAACAGCCATTGTTTACCTGCGCTGATCACCACAGATCATTGTAGGCTATCCGGACAGCCATGGATAGCTGAAACCCGGCAATCTGTTATTGAAATGTTCAGGGCTCAACAGCCACAACTAGCCATTTATAGGTGCCTGAAACAGTCATTCAAACTGGTGCTAGTTGCCCATGTGAAAATAGCCTAAGGCCTCCAAGTTGCCCAAATCCCCTTCTAAAAGCAGTCCCATCATAAAGCCCAATGCCATTTAAAAAAAATAACATAGTACCATCATACATTAATTTCACTCGATAAATACTCATGAATAAATGTAAGTCCTTGTATCCCGCTATCAAAAAGTGAATCATGGTTAAATGTCCCCTAGGACACAATACTAAGGAGGGCGAGTTATGGACTGACAGTGTGACCTGGCCTAGGAAGTTACAGTGTCCAAATTCAAACTATTAAATCATACTCCTTGTTGAAATATAAATATAAACCGTGTCCAACAAACCCCCGCCACCCGGGCAGCAACACGACTCTCACGATCACGAGGGAGTCTTAAATTCTATTCTTTGGAGGAGAGGAGGAGGAGAAGACAGCGGCAGCTTAAAATCTCAATTTCTAATGCCCCCGGCCCGCGCTTCGCCATGTTCAGATTCTGGACCGACACCCTGTGATTGGGCGTATATGGGGTCATGTGCAGCGGCGGGGCTGGCCTATTAATGATCGCAGTTGCTCATGAAGTCCCGCCTTCGCCCAATCACAGGGTGCAGGAGACTGAACATGGGCGGAGGTGGGACTCCAGGATCTACCGCGATCGTGGATAGGTCAGCCCCGCCGCCGCACATGACCCCTTACGCCCAATCACAGGACGCCTGAGACTTAACACAGCACGGGGACACAGGAAAGCACATTTAGGAGGAGGAAGCCACTAACATATACGCCCCCCTAAATGTTGTACCCAGTGCCACGGCCCCCCCCGCACCTCCCACGCACGCTACACCACAGTATGCGAGGCATCCGCAGCCAGCCCTGCATGTCGGAACCCAGGGCCGGCCCTGTCACAGCCCCGGCCCTGTCACAGTCTGTCACAGCTAGAGTTGCCACCTCATCCCTTTAAAACAGAACACATATTAATTACACAGGTTCTGTGGCTGATTAAGGTGGTAATTAAACTCACTTGGTGCCTTATCTGCATTAAATTAGCCTCAGAACCTGTGTAATTAATATGTGTTCTGTTTTAAAGGGATGAGGTAGCAACCCTAGTCACAGCCCCGGCCCACCGGGCATTATACTCTGATTGAACCAAGAGTCCTTTGGTAAAATCAATTGGCCAGAAGTGAAGATCTAGTGATCCTCTCGCCTGTTTGCTGGCACACTGTTGACCAAGAGATTCCAAGCCTGCCCACCACGGCAAGGTAGACTCTTCTAGGGCAGGACCTACACTAACTACACTAAGCTACTGGATGCTAGTCATCCTTTTTCTAATGTTGGATGTATGTTTGTAGTAGGCCTCATCCTATAATCTGTGTGTGCCATCTACTCTCTCCTAATTTGGTTGTCTGTCTGTGTGCATCTCTCTAAAGCATGGAGCGGTCAGTTTATGTACATCTGGACATCGTCTGTTAGTGTAGGTCAGATCATGCCAGTTATTGTATGTTGACCAAGGTGTTAGTAAATAAATGATAGTCCTGTTTTTACCTGGGCATGTAGCCCAACTTATCTGCAAGGCACCCCATTTTCTCTGGACCCTCTTGGTGGTAGATGAGTGCATATAGGTGGGGCCAGGGGGTAGTACCATTACGCTGGGCGTGGGGGAGTGTGGACAGATGAAACTTGGGGGGAAGTTCCACTGGCCACACTCACCCTATACTCAGGGTGGTAGCGTACCCTCTTGGTGGTAGATGAGTGCATATAGGTGAGGGCAGGTGGTATTACCAGTATGCTGGGCGTGGGGGAGTGTGGACAGATGAAACTTGGGGGGAAGTTCCACTGGCCACACTCACCCTATACTCAGGGTGGTAGCGTCCCCTCTTGGTGGTAGATGAGTGCATATAGGTGAGGGCAGGTGGTATTACCAGTATGCTGGGCGTGGGGGAGTGAGGGCAGATGAAACTTGGGGGGAAGTTCCACTGGCCACACTCACCCCATACCCAGGGTGGTAGCGTACCCTCTTGGTGGTAGATGAGTGCATATAGATGAGGGCAGGTGGTATTACCAGTATGCTGGGCGTGGGGGAGTGTGGACAGATGAAACTTGGGAGGAAGTTCCACTGGCCTCACTCAACCCATAACCAGGGTGGTAGCGTCCCCTCTTGGTGTTAGATGAGTGCATATAGGTGATGGCAGGTGTTATTACCAGTATGCTGGGCGTGGGGGAGTGTGGACAGATGAAACTTGGGGGGAAGTTCCACTGGCCACACTCACCCTATACTCAGGGTGGTAGCGTCCCCTCTTGGTGGTAGATGAGTGCATATAGGTGAGGGCAGGTGGTATTACCAGTATGCTGGGCGTGGGGGAGTGAGTGCAGATGAAACTTGGGGGGAAGTTCCACTGGCCACACTCACCCCATACCCAGGGTGGTAGCATCCCCTCTTGGTGGTAGATGAGTGCATATAGGTGAGGGCAGGTGGTATTACCAGTATGCTGGGCGTGGGGGAGTGTGGACAGATGAAACTTGGGGGGAAGTTCCACTGGCCACACTCACCCTATACTCAGGGTGGTAGCATCCCCTCTTGGTGGTAGATGAGTGCATATAGGTGAGGGCAGGTGGTATTATCAGTATGCTGGGCATGGGGGAGTGTGGACAGATGAAACTTGGGGGGAAGTTCCACTGGCCACACTCACCCTATACTCAGGGTGGTAGCGTCCCCTCTTGGTGTTAGATGAGTGCATATAGGTGAGGGCAGGTGGTATTACCAGTATGCTGGGCGTGGGGGAGTGAGTGCAGATGAAACTTGGGGGGAAGTTCCACTGGCCACACACCCCATACCCAGGGTGGTAGCATCCCCTCTTGGTGGTAGATGAGTGCATATAGGTGAGGGCAGGTGTTATTACCAGTATGCTGGGCGTGGGGGAGTGTGGACAGATGAAACTTGGGGGGGAAGTTCCACTGGCCACACTCACCCTATACTCAGGGTGGTAGCGTCCCCTCTTGGTGTTAGATGAGTGCATATAGGTGAGGGCAGGTGGTATTACCAGTATGCTGGGCATGGGGGAGTGAGTGCAGATGAAACTTGGGGGGAAGTTCCACTGGCCACACTCACCCCATACCCAGGGTGGTAGCATCTAGTGTTGAGCGGAATACACCATATTCTATTTCGCGATATATCACGAATATATAGACGAATATTCGTGAAATATTCGTTAAAATCGAATATTCGCGATATTTTATCAAAAAAAAATATTTTTTCGAAATTTCGCTAATGCGAAATTGATTGCGAAATTCTCGTCCACGCATGCGCGCTAAGAACACGCGAGAACGGAGATCATTTCCTGGATCTTTGCCAGTCGATTTTCGGATCGCTATTTTGTGCTGCCCAGCGAAGCGAAGATGGTGGGGAGTAACTTTTCATCCAGTGAGGAAAAACTGCTGATTAGTGTAAGTAATTTCACCACTGTTATTTCATTATCTTTAACTGCATTTTAGACTAGTTTAAAAGTTAGGATATAAGATCAGATATTAGTATTTCCCAAACAGTGTGTCTCCAGCTGTTGCAAAACTACAACTCCCAGCATGTCTGGACAGCTTGCTGATGTGAGGGGTAAACTTTATTGGGGGGGGGGAATGTGAGAAAGGAGTGTTTTTTGAGCAAGACAGGCACTCAGACAAAGACGCAGACAAAGACGCAGACAAAGACGTAGACAGCTACTAAACTAGAATAAAACTACTACACCTAAAACTTTTTTTTTTTTTTTTTCACACGGACAAAGACGTAGACTACGACACGGACAGCTACTAAACAGGAACTAAAATACTACAGCTAAAACATTTTTTTTTTTTTTTTTTTAGACTGAAGGACGCAGACAAGGACGAGGACTACAAATAATAAACTGATATGCACTAAACACTAACTCTACTTACACAAACTTATATGACTAAACTAAAGCTATTTTTTTTTTTTTTTTTTTTTATACACAAAACACAGAGACTAAACACACACTAAACTAAGCTACCTTAAAGAAATGTACACTTACACTAACTACACAGAAATCTATCTAACACTAAGCTACACTAACCTGGACAAAACAACACAAATCTGAGCTTTTAGAAAAGCTGTTGGGTCTTTTGCTTTGAAAAAAGCAGTTGGTTATAGAAGCAGGAAACTCAGAACTGAAAGCACTATAGGAAGCACAATGCTCTAGGATCGCAATACACTGGAAAAACGCACAGAAACACTCCACTCTCTCTAGCCACCTTGTGAATCTGCACTGAAATACTGCTGGGAGTGATCTTATATACTGGTCGTGCAGGCAGGTTCCTATTGGTTGCTATGGAGGTTGCTAACCTCTGACAACTGTGGTAGGAGAACTCTGATTGGCTCTGATGCAAAAGAAGGGCGGAGAAAGTATTCGCGAATATTCGTCAACATAAAAGGATCGCCTCAGCTACTCGGCCCAGGGTCTCTAATCATACCAGCAATGCTTTTAGACGTCGATAGAGATCACTGAAAAAATACGAATATTCGTAATAGCGAATTTTGACCGCGATATTCGAGTTATTCGCGAATACTCGAATATGCAATATTCGTAACGAATATTCGCAATACGAATATTCTTGAGCAACACTAGTAGCATCCCCTCTTGGTGGTAGATGAGTGCATATAGGTGAGGGCAGGTGGTATTACCAGTATGCTGGGCATGGGGGAGTGTGGACAGATGAAACTTGGGGGGAAGTTCCACTGGCCACACTCACCCTATACTCAGGGTGGTAGCATCCCCTATTGGTGGTAGATGAGTGCATATAGGTGAGGGCAGGTGGTATTACCAGTATGCTGGGCGTGGGGGAGTGAGGGCAGATGAAACTTGGGGGGAAGTTCCACTGGCCACACTCACCCTATACTCAGGGTGGTAGCGTCCCCTATTGGTGGTAGATGAGTGCATATAGGTGAGGGCAGGTGGTATTATCAGTATGCTGGGCGTGGGGGAGTGAGGGCAGATGAAACTTGGGGGGAAGTTCCACTGGCCACACTCACCCCATACCCAGGGTGGTAGCATCTAGTGTTGAGCGGAATACGCCATATTCGATTTTGCGATATATCACGAATATATAGACGAATATTCGTGAAATATTCGTTAAAATCGAATATTCGTGATATTTTATCAAAAAAAAATGTTTGCGAAATTTCGCTAATGCGAATGCGAAATTCATTGCGAAATTCTCGTCCACGCATGCGCGCTAAGAACACGCGAGAACGGAGATCATTTCCTGGATCTTTGCCAGTCGATTTTCGGATCGCTATTTTGTGCTGCCCAGCGAAGCGAAGATGGTGGGGAGTAACTTTTCATCCAGTGAGGAAAAACTGCTGATTAGTGTAAGTAATTTCACCACTGTTATTTCATTATCTTTAACTGCATTTTAGACTAGTTTAAAAGTTAGGATATAAGATCAGATATTAGTATTTCCCAAACAGTGTGTCTCCAGCTGTTGTAAAACTACAACTCCCAGCATGCCTGGACAGCTTGCTGATGTGTGGGGTAAACTTTATTGGGGGGGGGAAATGTGAGAAAGGAGTGTTTTTTGTTTTTTTAGCAAGACAGGCACGCAGACAAAGACGCAGACAAAGACGCAGACAAAGACGTAGACAGCTACTAAACTAGAATAAAACTACTACACCTAAAACTTTTTTTTTTTTTTTTTTTTTTACACGGACAAAGACGTAGACTACGACACGGACAGCTACTAAACAGGAACTAAAATACTACAGCTAAAACTTTTTTTTTTTTTGTTTTTGTTTTTACATGGACAAAGACGTAGACTACGACACGGACAGCTACTAAACAGGAACTAAAATACTACAGCTAAAACTTTTTTTTTTTTTGTTTTTGTTTTTACATGGACAAAGACGTAGACTACGACACGGACAGCTACTAAACAGGAACTAAAATACTACAGCTAAAACTTTTTTTTTTTTTTTTTTTTTTTTTTTTTTTTAGACTGAAGGACGCAGACAAGGACGAGGACTACAAATACTAAACTAATATGCACTAAACACTAACTCTACTTACACAAACTTATATGACTAAACTAAAGCTAATTTTTTTTTTTTATACACAAAACACAGAGACTAAACACACACTAAACTACGCTACCTTAAAGAAATGTACACTTACACTAACTACACAGAAATCTATCTAACACTAAGCTACACTAACCTGGACAAAACAACACAAATCTGAGCTTTTAGAAAAGCTGTTGGGTCTTTTGCTTTGAAAAAAGCAGTTGGTTATAGAAGCAGGAAACTCAGAACTGAAAGCACTATAGGAAGCACAATGCTCTAAGCTCTAAGATCGCAATACACTGGAAAAACGCACAGAAACACTCCACTCTCTCTAGCCACCTTGTGAATCTGCACTGAAATATATACTGGTCGTGCAGGCAGGTTCCTATTGGTTTCTATGGAGGTTGCTAACCTCTGACAACTGTGGTAGGAGAACTCTGATTGGCTCTGATGCAAAAGAAGGGCGGAGAAAGTATTCGCGAATATTCGTCAACATAAAAGGATCGCCTCAGCTACTCGGCCCAGGGTCTCTAATCATACCAGCAATGCTTTTAGACGTCGATGGAGATCACTAGGATGTGATCTGTTTTAAAAATAAATTTGAAAAAATACGAATATTTGTAATAGCGAATTTTGACCGCGATATTCGAGTTATTCGCGAATACTCGAATATGCAATATTCGTAACGAATATTCGCAATACGAATATTCTTGAGCAACACTAGTAGCATCCCCTCTTGGTGGTAGATGAGTGCATATAGGTGAGGGCAGGTGGTATTACCAGTATGCTGGGCGTGGGGGAGTGAGGGCAGATGAAACTTGGGGGGGAAGTTCCACTGGCCACACTTACCCTATACCCAGGGTGGTAGCGTCCCCTCTTGGTGGTAGATGAGTGCATATAGGTGAGGGCAGGTGGTATTACCAGTATGCTGGGCGTGGGGGAGTGTGGACAGATGGAACTTGGGGGGAAGTTCCACTGGCCACACTCACCCTATACTCAGGGTGGTAGCGTCCCCTCTTGGTGGTAGATGAGTGCATATAGGTGAGGGCAGGTGGTATTACCAGTATGCTGGGCGTGGGGGAGTGTGGACAGATGGAACTTGGGGGGAAGTTCCACTGGCCACACTCACCCTATA
Source organism: Rana temporaria (assembly GCF_905171775.1). Classification (NCBI taxonomy): domain Eukaryota; kingdom Metazoa; phylum Chordata; class Amphibia; order Anura; family Ranidae; genus Rana; species Rana temporaria. Next base: position 41,538,045 of record NC_053496.1, on the reverse strand, counting down.
CTCAGGGTGGTAGCGTCCCCTCTTGGTGTTAGATGAGTGCATATAGGTGAGGGCAGGTGGTATTACCAGTATGCTGGGCATGGGGGAGTGAGTGCAGATGAAACTTGGGGGGAAGTTCCACTGGCCACACTCACCCCATACCCAGGGTGGTAGCATCTAGTGTTGAGCGGAATACGCCATATTCGATATGCGATATATCACGAATATATAGACGAATATTCATGAAATATTCGTTAAAATCGAATATTAGTATTTCCCAAACAGTGTGTCTCCAGCTGTTGCAAAACTACAACTCCCAGCATGCCTGGACAGCTTGCTGATGTGTGGGGTAAACTTTATTGGGGGGGGAAATGTGAGAAAGGAGTGTTTTTTGAGCAAGACAGGCACTCAGACAAAGACGCAGACAAAGACGCAGACAAAGACGTAGACAGCTACTAAACTAGAATAAAACTACTACACCTAAAACTTTTTTTTTTTTTTTTTTTTTACACGGACAAAGACGTAGACTACGACACGGACAGCTACTAAACAGGAACTAAAATACTACAGCTAAAACTTTTTTTTTTTTTTTTGTTTTTGTTTTTACATGGACAAAGACGTAGACTACGACACGGACAGCTACTAAACAGGAACTAAAATACTACACCTAAAACTTTTTTTTTTTTTTTTTTTTTTACATGGACAAAGACGTAGACTACGACACGGACAGCTACTAAACAGGAACTAAAATACTACAGCTAAAACTTTTTTTTTTTTTTTTTTAGACTGAAGGACGCAGACAAGGACGAGGACTACAAATACTAAACTAATATGCACTAAACACTAACTCTACTTACACAAACTTATATGACTAAACTAAAGCTAAATATTTTTTTTTTTTTTTTTTTTACACTGACTGACAAGGACAAAGACGAGGACTACAAATAATAAACTGATATGCACTAAACACTAACTCTACTTACACAAACTTATATGACTAAACTAAAGCTAATTTTTTTTTTTTTTTTTTTATACACAAAACACTGAGACTAAACACACACTAAACTAAGCTACCTTAAAGAAATGTACACTTACACTAACTACACAGAAATCTATCTAACACTAAGCTATACTAACCTGGACAAAAAAACACAAATCTGAGCTTTTAGAAAAGCTGTTGGGTCTTTTGCTTTGAAAAAAGCAGTTGGTTATAGAAGCAGGAAACTCAGAACTGAAAGCACTATAGGAAGCACAATGCTCTAAGCTCTAAGATCGCAATACACTGGAAAAACGCACAGAAACACTCCACTCTCTCTAGCCACCTTGTGAATCTGCACTGAAATACTGCTGGGAGTGATCTTATATACTGGTCGTGCAGGCAGGTTCCTATTGGTTGCTATGGAGGTTGCTAACCTCTGACAACTGTGGTAGGAGAACTCTGATTGGCTCTGATGCAAAAGAAGGGCGGAGAAAGTATTTGCGAATATTCGTCAACATAAAAGGATCGCCTCAGCTACTCGGCCCAGGGTCTCTAATCATACCAGCAATGCTTTTAGACGTCGATGGAGATCACTGAAAAAATATGAATATTCGTAATAGCGAACTTTGACCGCTATATTCGAGTTATTCGCAAATACTCGAATATGCAATATTCGTAACGAATATTCGCAATACGAATATTCTTGAGCAACACTAGTAGCATCCCCTCTTGGTGGTAGATGAGTGCATATAGGTGAGGGCAGGTGGTATTACCAGTATGCTGGGCGTGGGGGAGTGAGTGCAGATGAAACTTGGGGGAAGTTCCACTGGCCACACTCACCCCATACCCAGGGTGGTAGCATCCCCTCTTGGTGGTAGATGAGTGCATATAGGTGAGGGCAGGTGGTATTACCAGTATGCCGGGCGTGGGTGTGACGCTGGGAATGGGGAAGGCAGGCTCCTCCGTATCGCTCGCTGCGTTTTTGCTTGTTGGCGGAATGAGGACATCACTCGGTGGGGTGGATGTCACTCTTTCGTGGGAAGATTTTCCTGTACCTGTCCACCATTGTTGATTTGAGCTTCTTTATACGCCGGCTTAGCCGAGTACGAGGGGAAGCTCGAGGAGGTGAGACTCTGGAAACAGGAACGTCAGTCTCTTCCATGATGTCATCGTTCGTTGGGACTATGTTGCTATCCCTAAACACTTTGGTTGGCCTGCGCTTCTTCACTCGCCGCCATGCATTCCGTATGAAAGCAGAGGAGTGATCCCTAGGAGGTGAGTTACTGGGAATTCTGTATAATTTGATAAGCCTAAACACCAAAGGTAGCCTGCTCTTCTTCGGTGGCCGGTTTAACTTCCGCAGGAAAGCATAGAAGCCACCCCTAGGAGGTAAGACTCTGGGAACCTCAGTCGTCTTCATTGGTCGGTATAAAGCCCGTATGAAAGCACAGTATTCATCCCCATGAGGTTCGACTCTGGCAATGTTAAAGTGCATCTCCCTCATCGCCATGGTGATCTCTGGAATTTTGTTTAATGGTGAAATGAAGACACGACTCACTGGGTAATTCTGAGGAGGTGCAACTCTGGAAATGGGAACATCAGTCTCTTCCATAGCGATGTCCATATTTTCACTTGGTGGAATGATGTCATCGCTTGTTAGGATTGTGTTGCCAACCTTGAATAGCTTGGTTGGCCTGCGCTTCTTTAATGGCTTTTTGTCAGCCTCCTCCATGCTGCTCTCTGCATTCTCTGTTGTTGGTCGTATTAGTTCGTAGAATGGCAAGAAAACTATTAGGAGTAATAGTGGTATTGTTATTATTGTTATTAATTGTATTAGGAGGTGTACCAGCAGTATGCTGATCAGCACCAGAAAGACTTCTGGCCAGTGGTTAGTAACAAATTGTACAACTTTGTTATCTAATGCCACACACCCCTTGGACCAGACTGACCAAAGCACAGTGGCTACCAATTGGCCAGCCCTGCTTTTCCAGAAACCGATCAGTAGATAAATTAATCCATTCAGCTGCAGATACTTCAAATAGAGTCCTAATATTATGCCCAGGAAATTTTGGCACAGAATGTACTTCTGAATGAGATCACATATCAGGACTGCCCATAATAGGAATAAGAGTCCAAACATCAGTGGAGTCTCCGCTGGCTGTTGTGTTGTTTCCACAATCTTCTCCTCCATGCTGGTCTCTGGGGACCCTCTGATGATGTCTTTGAGTACAGCCCATGGGTACAAGATTCTAGAAATCAGCGGAATCTCTGCTGGCTGCTGTGTTGTTACCACAATCTCCTCCTTCTCCTCCATGCTGGTCTCTGGGGACCCTCTGATGATGTCTTTGTGTACAGCCCATGGGTACAAGATTCTAGAAATCAGCGGAATCTCTGCTGGCTGCTGTGTTGCTTCCACAATCTCCTCCTTCTCCTCCATGCTGGTCTCTGGGGACCCTCTGATGATGTCTTTGTGTACAGCCCATGGGTACAAGATTCTAGAAATCAGCGGAATCTCTGCTGGCTGCTGTGTTGCTTCCACAATCTCCTCCTTCTCCTCCATGCTGGTCTCTGGGGACCTTCTGATGATGTCTTTGTGTACAGCCCATGGGTACAAGATTCTAAAAATCAGTGGAATCTCTGCTGGCTGCTGTGTTGCTTCCACAATCTCCTCCTTCTCCTCCATGCTGGTCTCTGGGGACCTTCTGATGATGTCTTTGAGTACAGCCCATGGGTACAAGATTCTAGAAATCAGCGGAATTTCCACTGGCTTCTGTGTTGTTTCCACAATCTCCTCCTTCTCCTCCATGCTGGTCTCTGGGGACCCTCTGATGACGTCTTTGAGTACAGCCCATGGGTACAAGATTCTAGAAATGAGCGGAATTTCCACTGGCTTCTGTGTTGTTTCCACAATCCCCTCCTCCTGATCCACATGGACCTCTGGGGATTGCATGATGGTATTTCTGCTTAGTTCCCAAGGAACCGACAGAACAAGAAAAACGGTGAGGATTCTCTTGATCATTTTTATTTTTTTTCGTATAGAATTTAACTGACAGGAAATGCCAATTACTATTAATAGACGGTTAGACAATTAATGTCAATCAATCGATTGACTCTCAATTCCAATCACTGGAGATAATGTGATGAAATACAAACAATCAGTCAGGAGCTCTGCAAAAGAGATGCTTCTACTGTGAAGTCCAACTGTCAACTGACATCTCCTCCTCCTGCACTGCTATTTACCAGCTGCAGATCATGTCACCATGGTGACCATTGTGACATCATAGCTCTTGTTTACTCAGTGTGCTTCTATGTTGAGACTGCAGGTCACATGACCAGCACTGAGGAAAAAACATCCTGCCTGTGCTTGTAAACAACCTCCAGCCAATCATTGGTGTCCTTTGCAGCCGCTCCAATCTGGTCTATAGCAGATCTGGAAAAAAATTATCTTTACAGAGGGGGAACAAATTGCTCTCACGCCCACAAGATCTACTTGTCATACACAATTTATATATCAAAACCTAGGTATTTTTGTCTGGTTTCAGGCAATGTGCTCAGTTTTGTGATACGCATTTTACTTTTGGTTGCAGGAGCTTCTAAATGACAAGAGTTCCAAATTTTCTTCCATTGACTGTCATGTAAAAATGTCTATAAATCTCCCAGCAAAACGCACACAGAACCTCTTTTTTAAATCGCTGACATGCCCACATTTTTAAGTTTATTAACATAAATTTTATACCGATACGTTCACAAAGGCTTTGTGTTTCTAACGGTGAAGTCGATGTTGCGCTAGCATGTACTGTTGTGGATTTATTAAGGTTTGTTTGAAGGCTTTTCTCACTCATTCGGTGTGTGGATTAAAGCCTTTGTAAAGGTATTTTTTCCCCCTAAATAGCTTCCTTTACCTCAGTGCAGAGGGGAGGGGCGACCAGGCAAGTCAGGAAACGCTCTACTTTGCAGATAGAGAAAGGAGCTGTGTGATATTAGACATCCTGGTCACCCCCTCCCCCTTCAAGAGGCTTTCTCCACACCAGGGAGAAAGCCTTGCATTACTGTGTGTAGTTACAGACAGAAGAACAGGAAGTGAGGATTTCTCAGAAGAAATAAGGACATTTAACCTCTTGACCACTGGGCACTTAAACCCCCTTCCTAACCAGACCAATTTTCAGCTTTCGGTGCTCTCACAATTTGAATGACAATTACTCAGTCATACAACATTGTGCCCATCTGAAATTTTTGTCCTTTTTTCCCCACAAATAGAGCTTTCTTTTGGTGGTATTTGATCACCTCTGGGTTTTTTATTTTTTGCGCTATAAAAGAAAAAACACTGACAATTCTGTAAAGAAAAAAAAAAATCTTGTTTCTGTCATATTAGCAGGTATTGCGGAGTATTGGGGGTATTGCGGAGTATGGGGGGTTATTGCAGAGTATCGGGGGGTTATTGCAGAGTATAGGGGGGGTTATTGCAGAGTATAGGGGGGGTCTTTGCAGAATATGGGGGGGTTATTGCAGTGTATGGGGGGGTTATTGCAGAGTATGGGGGGGTTATTGCAGAGTATGGGGGGGTTATTGCAGCGTATGGGGGGGTTATTGCAGAGTATGGGGGGGTTATTGCAGAGTATAGGGGGGGTTATTGCAGAATATGGGGGGGTTATTGCAGAGTATGGGGGGGTTATTGCAGAGTATGGGGGGGTTATTGCAGAGTATGGGGGGGTTATTGCAGCGTATGGGGGGGTTATTGCAGAGTATGGGGGGGTTATTGCAGAGTATGGGGGGTATGGGGGGGTATTGCAGAGTATGGGGGGTTATTGCAGAGTATTGATTTTATTGCAGAGTATTGCGCAGGGAAGGATGGCTGGATCTGTGACTGCATTTGTCACAGATCCAGCCACAGCAGCTGCTGCTGTCTCCGCTCTCCCCCCTCTCCTCTCACACTGTACCGATCGGTACAGAGAGGAGAGGGAGGAACCGGCGTCATGACATGACGCCGGTTTGTTTACAAGTGATCGCTCCGTCATTTGACGGAGCGATCACGTGGTAAACCGCTGCTATCAGCGGCGATTTACCGCGATCTGTGATGCGCCGGGTCTTCTAGGGGGGCGCGCGAGTGAAGGATTCTGGGAGGACGTCCCAGGGATGTCCTCCCAGAATAACTCCACCGCGCTGTAGACGTCTTTTGTCTATGGCGCGGTGGGGAAGAGGTTAAAAGCAAAATCGAAGAATGAGGTAAGTGAAGGAGGACTGCACTAAGGTAAAGGAAGCTATTTAGGGAAAAATTTTTTTACCTTTACAACCCCTTAAATGATCAAAAATAGGCTTTATAAGTACTGAAGGAACACTGCTTGTATGTCCTAAATATAGTGTAGTGGTTATGGTGAATGGCTTTGTTGTGGGCTTCGCAATTCAGCTATTCAGCATTCCCACGCATTTTCTGCAGGAAATACATTTTCTAGTATATATTATAAGAGGCTTCAGGAACAGAATTATGGGGGGGTAATAAAAAAAACGTTTACAGACCGAGAGAATGAAATGGATCAGATAGAATATATCTGAAACACCAATGCCACTTACCAAGTACCTCAGACTGTCTACTTTCTAAAGAGGGGTCATTGGGGGGTATTTGTACCGTCCTGTAAGGTCTTATTTTATTGGCTGACGGCTTCATCCATAATTCTGGTAAACCAAGTGCAAAGCGCAACACACTATATTACCAAAAGTATTGGGACGTCTGACTTTACACACACATCAACTTATGTTTAGATGCTTTTTTTTTATTTTATTTTTTTATGCGTCTAGATTCATTTTGGTGTATTTTTGATGCGCTTAGATTCATTTTGGTGTATTTTTTATGTGTTTATATGCTTTCTGATGTATTTTTGATGCGTTTAGATGCGCTCTGATGTATTTTTGATGTGCTTAGATTCATTTTGGTGTATTTTTTATGTGTTTAGATGCGCTCTGATGTATTTTTGATGCGTTTAGATGCGCTGTAGTGTATTTTTGATGCGTTTAGATCAGGGCTGTGGAGTCGGTAGATAAATGTTCCGACTCCGACTCCGACTCCTCAGTTTTATGTACTTCCGACTCCGACTCCCCGACTCCGACTCCTCTGTATTAATATGCGAATGTATTTTATACATTCCTTGAGGGAATAGTCTTGAACTATTGGCCCTCCATTCCCTTCACTTATACAAGTGTCTCTAGTCCTGCAAAAAACATATTTATTTAATCCCTTATCAGTGAGAGGCTACTGTAGGTTACACATGGACGCTGCGTTCCCTGTAAAAGCAGAACACAACACTATGGAAAGTATAAGTATTGCAGCTCCTAATTGTGCGTTGCGTGCCATATAGTGAAGCACATGAAAAGCATGCTTCTTCATGGTCACTTAACGTGTTCGTTTTGCGGTTATGTGAGGCACTGCATGCATTGGTCTTTATTCTTACAGTAGAGAAGTCATTAATTATAACTTTTTGTGAATTGGGACATTTAAACTTGCTTTTTTTTTTATTCCAATCTAAATTTAGTAGGAGTCGGAGTCGGAGTCGGTGCATTGTTTTCCGACTCCGACTCCGACTCCAGGTAACCAAACCTTTCATTACGTACAGCACGACGGGTGTTGTTTACCTTTTAGAGTGCCCTTGTGGGTTGCAATACATTGGCAGGACCAAAAGATCAATGAATGTTAGATTGGGTGAGCATATCACCAATATTAGGTCTGGATTCCTACAGCATTCTGTATCCAGCCATTATGAACAATACCATAATTGCAACCCTGAAGGCACTCTTTTTATCAGGATCGACAAGTTCGACCCCCATTGGAGAGGTAATTCATTGGTGAGAGAACTATCCAGGCTCAAAATACGTACATATGTCCCATTTGGATTAAACATAGAGACTGATGTTAATGCTTTTATAGATAATGGTTGACTCTGATATTTGTAGTATTATCCTTTGTAAACCAGCTCTGAGTTTTGGTATATCTGGGCTTTCTATATTCTAAATTATATTCATGGTCTCCTATAATTTGAATTTGTTTTTCTCTCCAAAATTTCATCTAAGATATGGATATTTATTTAATCCATTTTTAATTGTACCGTTGTACAGGGACTGATAGATAGAATTCAACTCTTGATGCTTGAGTGTTAACATTCTGGACCCTCCTTAATGAGAGGCTCCAATTTTTTGACCTTCCAGGTTTTTTATCACTTTGTAAAAAGTTTTAATGCTCAACTTATTGCTGTGGCCACAAGATGGCAGTATTCTAACTGCTACCTATTCAGCTAATGTTGTATATCCCACGATTGCAAATATACAGAGGGCCTTTTTATACACATTTTTTAATATTTTCATTTTATATTTTTGTGTTTTTCCTTTTTAAATAATTGATGTAACATTTATTTCTTAATTATATATTTCCTCTTGATTTTTTAGGGCTGGATATTATGTAGAGCGTTATACCTTATACATAACCTAACCCCTTTTTTAATTAGCTTTTCAATTTAGCTGGTTTGAGCATTCAGTTGTTCAGATTACAATAATTATATGGCGTTAATATGCCTTCTGGTTCTCTAATGTCTGCCTTTGAGTTTTTTTCTATTGCCGTGTAATAAGGGCAAGGATCCCAATTCAAATATGGCGGCTTGCACCCGCGATCACCGAAGCTCAGAGCTGGGCGGTCCTGGGCGTTGTTCTTTGCTTTAAAAGAGTGGTGAGTCAGCACGCCGCTCGTACCCCTGGAAGAAGTCATTGGACGAAACGGCGTTGGGAAGAGCGGCGTGCTGACGTCACCACGATTTGCGCTGTCTATCCGGAAGGACGAGCGGACAGTACAGCCGGCCGGCTAAACACACGACACGCACGATTTTTACTGCATAATTGTAAGTGCAATACTTTTTATTAATAAAAACCCTTTTTATGGTAAAACACTATGTCAGCCTTCTCTCTTTTGGGTTACACTATGGAGATTGAGTGGTCTGATTTGTGAAAGTGAAAAACGTACCCTGGAGATCCTGGAAACTGTCTCGGTGGTTTTACTTGGCTACATGCTTGATTATTTCAATTATCTGGTAAGCAGCTAGGATTTACTGGTGGAGGACACTATCATCTGTCTTACAGATTCACGGGATACTGCCAGGATACTTTTCACCCATTTGGAGAATTTTCTGCCTTCTTTTTGATTTTCTCTGCGATTTCTCCACTCATATGGACTTTGCACTATTCATTGGTTTCTCTCAGATTTCACTAGTGTTTTTGTGCATGTAGCACCTATTTACTGTATATTTGAACGTCACGTTGATATTGTTTCACATTTTGCAGCGCAGCTCTTTTCACACCCAAAATTTCCCCCGACTCCGACTCCTCGACTCCGACTCCACAGCCCTGGTTTAGATGCGCTCTGATGTATTTTTGATGCGTTAAGATGCGCTCTGGTATATTTTTGATGCGTTTAGATGCGCTCTGATGTATTTTTGATGCGTTTAGATGCGCTCTGGTATATTTTTGATGTGTTTAGATGCGCTGTAGTGTATTTTTAATGCGTTTAGATGCGCTCTGGTCAGGGGCGGACTGACCATCGAGCACTTTGGGCACGGACCGAGGGCCCGTGACCAGTAGGGGGCCCCATGACAGCTTCCCCTTCGATCTACCCGTCAATCACAACTAGCTGACGGGTAGATCGGGTCCCGAATCACTGGCTGACGGCTTCATCCATAATTCTGGTAAACCAAGTGCAAAGCGCAACACGCTATATTACCAAAAGTATTGGGACGTCTGACTTTACACACACATCAACTTATGTTTAGATGCTTTTTTTTGTGGTTTTTTTTATGCGTCTAGGTGCGCTCTGATGTATTTTTGATGTGCTTAGATTCATTTTGGTGTATTTTTTATGTGTTTAGATGCGCTCTGATGTATTTTTGATGCGTTTAGATGCGCTGTAGTGTATTTTTGATGCGTTTAGATGCGCTCTGATGTATTTTTGATGCGTTTAGATGCGCTCTGGTATATTTTTGATGCGTTTAGATGCGCTGTAGTGTATTTTTCATGCGTTTAGATGCGCTCTGATGTATTTTTGATGCGTTTAGATGCGCTCTGGTATATTTTTGATGTGTTTAGATGCGCTGTAGTGTATTTTTAATGCGTTTAGATGCGCTCTGGTCAGGGGCGGACTGACCATCGGGCACTTTGGGCACGGACCGAGGGCCCGTGACCAGTAGGAGACCCCATGACAGCTTCCCCTTCGATCTACCCATCAATCACAACTAGCTGACGGGTAGATCGGGTCCTGAATCACTGCTTCCTGTAAGACTGCAGTGTAAACGGACCTCTTGTGATGCGCTCCTCTGGCCGGCCCCTCCTCCCCTTCCATCCACCCCAGGTGCTTGTATTTGTCATCACCTCGGACGGACGAGAAGAGAGGAGGGGCCCGGCGGGGAGGAGCGCATCACGAGAGGTATGTTTACAGCCGCTTCCCGCGCTACTCTGCATCTAGGAAGGAAAACTTGTATGCTGTGCTGTGTCCCTATACAGTATGTGCCCAGCATCCTGAACACTGCTCCATGCCCTCGAGTCTGTCCATACCCTGCTCTCTCTCTCTCTCTGCCCCATACCCTGCTCTTTCTGCCCCATACCCTGCTCTCTCTGCCCCATACCCTGCTCTCTCTCACTCTGCCCCATACCCTGCTCTCTCTCCCCATATCCTGCTCTCTCTCTCTCTCTGCCCCATACCCTGCTCTCTCTGCCCCACACCCTGCTCTCTCTCTCTCTGCCCCATACCCTGCTATCTGCCAATACCCTGCTCTCTCTCTCTGCCCATACCCTGCTCTCTCTCTGCACCATACCCTGCTCTCTCTCTGCACCACACCCTGCTCTCTCTCTCTGCCCATACCCTGCTCTCTCTCTCTCTCTCTCTCTCTCTCTGCCCCACACCCTGCTCTCTCTCTCTGCCCCATACCCTGCTCTCTCTGCCCATACCCTGCTCTCTCTCTCTCTGCCCCATACCCTGCTATCTGCCCATACCCTGCTCTCTCTCTCTCCCCATACCCTGCTCTCTCTGCCCCATACCCTGCTCTCTCTGCCCCACACCCTGCTCTCTCTCTCTCTCTCTGCCCCATACCCTGCTCTCTCTGCCCCATACCCTGCTATCTCTCTCTGCCCCATACCCTGCTCTCTCTCTCTCTGCCCCATACCCTGCTCTCTCTGCCCCACACCCTGCTCTCTCTCTCTCTCTCTCTGCCCCATACCCTGCTCTCTCTGCCCATACCCTGCTCTCTCTCTGCCCCATACCCTGCTCTCTCTCTGCCCCATACCCTGCTATCTGCCCATACCCTGTTCTCTCTGTGCCCATACCCTGCTCTTTCTCTGCACCATACCCTGCTCTCTCTCTGCGCCATACCCTGCTCTCTCTCTCTCTCTGCACCATACCCTGCTCTCTATCTGCAAGCTCTCTCTCTCTCTGCACCATAGCCTGCTCTCTGCCCCATACCCTGCTCTCTCTGCCCCATACCCTGCTATCTGCCCATACCCTGCTCTCTCTCTCTGCACCATACCCTGCTCTCTCTCTGCACCATACCCTGCTCTCTTTCTCTCTCTCTGCCCCATACCCTGCTCTCTCTCTCTCTCTCTCTCTGTCCCATGCCCTGCTCTCTGCCCATACCCTGCTCTCTCTCTGCCCCATACACTGCTCTCTCTCTCTCTCTCTCTCTCTCTCTCTCTCTCTGCCCCATACCATGCCATCTGCCCATACCCTGCTCTCTCTCTGCCCCATACCCTGCTTTCTGTCTGTACCATACCCTGCTCTCTCTCTCTGCCCCATACCCTGCTCTCTCTCTCTGCCCCATACTCTGCTATCTGCCCATACCCTGCTTTCTCTCTGCCCCATACCCTGCTCTCTCTGCCCCATACCCGGGTCTCTCTCTGCCTCATACCCTGCTCTCTCTGCCCCATACCATGCTATCTGCCCATACCCTGCTCTCTCTCTCTGCCCCATACCCTGCTCTCTCTGCCCCATACCCTGCTCTCTCTGCCCCATACCATGCTCTCTCTGCACCATACCCTGCTCTCTCTCTCTCTCTCTGCACCATACCCTGCTCTCTCTGTGCCCCATACCATGCTCTCTGTCTCTGCCCCATACCCTGCTCTCTCTCTCTGTCCCATACCCTGCTATCTGCCCATACCCTGCTATCTGCACATACCCTGCTCTCTGTCTGCCTCATACCCTGCTATCTGCCCATATCCTGCTATCTGCACATACCCTGCTCTCTGTCTGTCCCATGCCCTGCTATCTGCCCATACCCTGTTCTCTACCCATGCCCTGATATCTGCCAATACCTTGCTCTCTGCCACATGCCCTGATATATGCCCCATGCCCTGATGTCTGCCCATGCCCTGCTCTGTGCCCCCATGCCCTGCTCTTTGCCTCACACTCTGATGTGTGCCCCTATGCCCTGCTCTGTGCCCCCTTGCCCTGCTCTGTGCACCCTTGCCCTGCTCTGTGCCCCCTTGCCCTGATGTGTGCCCCCATGCCCTGATGTGTGCCCCCATGCCCTTCTGTGTGCCCCCATGATGTGCCCTGTGATGTGTCCCATGATCTACTGTGTGCCCCGTGATATGCCCTACTGTGTGCCCCATGATGTGCTCTACGGTGTACCCCATGATGTGTCCTACTGTGTGCCCCATGCCCTACCATGTGTCCCACTGTTTGCCCAATTCCATGCTTTTGGCCCTGTGATGTGTCCTGAGCCCCCATGCCCTGCTGTCTGCCCCATTCCCTGCTCTGTGCCCCCATGGCCTGCTGTCTACCCTATGCCCTGTTTTCTCTCTGCCCCATACCCTGCTCTCTCTGCCCCATACCCGGGTCTCTCTCTGCCTCATACCCTGCTCTCTCTGCCCCATACCATGCTATCTGCCCATACCCTGCTCTCTCTCTGCCCCATACCCTGCTCTCTCTGCACCATACCCTGCTCTCTCTCTCTGCCCCATACCCTGCTCTCTGTCTCTGCCCCATACCCTGCTCTGTGCCCCCAATGCCCTTATGTCTGCCCCATGCCCTGCTCTTTGCCCCCATGCCCTGCTGTCTACCCTATGCCCTGCTCTGTGACCCCATGCCCTGATGTCTGCCCCATGCCCTGATGTCTGCCCCATGCCCTTCTCTGTGCCCCCATGTCCTGATGTCTGCCCCACACCCTGCTCTGTGCCCCATGCCCAGCTATCTGCCCCCATGCCCTGATGTCTGCCCCCATGCCCTGCTCCTTGCCCCCATGACTTGCTCCCTGCCCTCATGCCCTGCTTCATGCCCCCTAGGCCCTCCTGTGTGCCCCCATGGTGTGTGTGGGTGTGGCTTGAGTGTGGGCAGGGATACAGGGGGCCCCATGATCTCCTGTTGCCCGGGGGCCCCATGAGTTGTCAGTCCGTCCCTGGCTCTGGTATATTTTTGATGCATTTAGATGCACTCTGTTGTATTTTTGATGCATTTAGATACACTCTGGTGTATTTTTGATACGTTTAGATGCACTCTTATGTCATGTTGAGGGGGGATCCTCGGCTAAAGGGCCGGCGGCCGCCGGCCCTTGCCGGAATGAAATCTCCCGCGCGCCAATCACAGCGCTGGAACGGCGAAACCCGGAAGACACACCGGAGCAAGATGACATCTTGCTCGGCGTGGACCAGGTAAGTTCCCTACACCTTGTTTTAAGGTAAGTATTTCATAATGAGCTACTATGCGGTGCATACTAGCTCATTATGGCTTTTACTTTTCAGGTGTAAAAAAAACAAAAAAAAACAAATGCGGGTATACAACCGCTTTAAATCTGTCCAAACATGAGTCTAGTAGACATCCCGGGTATGATAAAGTTTGAAACACAAAATCATAAATTATAATATAATAAATAAATATAAATAATTATAACAAATAATATAATAATAATAAAAATTATTACTTTCAGTGTTTGATGATGAATTTTTTTCAAAATTGTCGCTCTATTTTTGTTTATAGCGCAAAAAATAAAAACCGCAGAGAAAGCTCTATTTGTGGGGGAAAAAAGGACGCCAATTTTGTTTGGGAGCCACGTCGCACGACCGTGCAATTGTCAGTTAAAGCGACGCTGTGCCGAATCGCAAAAACTGTCCGGGTCCTTTAGCTGCCTAAAGGTCCGGGTCTTAAGTGGTTAAAAACCTCACATTTCTTCTATTACTTCTAAATGTCCTTAAAAGATAAAGACGTATTTTTTCTCCTCTACTGATGCTGTCGTGTCCTTAAATCAGTGTTAAAGTTCAGATGAATGTTATAGAAAATACCAAAGTTATTAGTAGTCAAACGAATGCATTGCTGAGCACAGATTACTCTGACCCTGGAGGGGATACAATGTAATTCTGATTTTTTTTTTTTTTTTATTTATCTGCTATGAATGCAAAATAATTACAACAATGTCACCAACTGAGCTGCTTATCTTATGTTTTTATGCCACGGCTAAGAACATTACAGAAGTGGTTGTCAGCTTGTATTGCCCTCAGTAAATAGGAGGTTTAATCTGCTTATTCTTTTCCTTTTCTGGTTCCTCCCTCCCCCCTTGTCAACATGTTAATGAAATTATTGAATAAAATCTCCCTGTTGTAATTCCATTATTTATTTGACCTTATTTTAGACTTAATGGGCCGGATTCAAGCAGAAGCTCCGTAAATTGCGCGGGCGCGCCGGCAAAATGCCCAGCGCAAGAGCGCGCAATTTAAATGATCCCGTAGGGGCGGGAATCATTTAAATTAGGCGCGTTCCCGCGCCGATCGTAAAGCGCATGCTCCGTCTGGGGTTCTGAAGTTTCTAAGGCGCACTGTGTGACGCTTACAGTGTGCAGTGAAATCAGAGCAATGCTAGAGTTCAGCTGGAATTGCAGCATACTCTGCAATCTTATTGTGCAACAACTGAAATATAAGCATTATGATATTTATTTTGTCTTTCTTTCCCTTTTTTGTATTTTTTTTTTAGCAATTCTAATAAATTTAGGTATTTTCCCATAGACAACAATATTATATAATAATTCTACACAGCTATACAGACCCAAGCCCAATTGTGATAGATTAGATAGATAGATAGATAGATAGATAGATAGATAGATAGATAGATAGATAGATAGATAGATAGATAGATAGATAGATAGATAGATAGATAGATAGACTGACTTAAATAAATCGCAGAGTCCTCCTTTAGACTCTAGCGGAAAACCAAGAAGCAGGCTATAACTTTAGCTCTTTGAAGAGGGAAATTTCCACCGTCTTGCGGCAATAAATTCATGCCTGGCTTTTCTCCCTCCATTAAAAAATCATTTTCATATCTCTAAATCTTCCCCTTGTCCCTTCTTTATTAGAATATAAAATCAAAAGGCAATGAAAGCAGCCACTCCGGCCCTGTCTCCTGGCAAATGTCTTCATTACCCGCCTCCACCAGCGTCATATGTTCCCGCGATTTTATGGGCGCCTTAAACGAGAGATATTCTTACCACTAAACGCCGTCCTGTCCTACATCCGCCGGCTGCTGCAGATAGGACACAGCTCATTTCAGGTTCTGTTCATTTCAGACCATTTTTACGCCTGTCCTGCTTCAAAGTCATTTCCGAAGTTCTTGAGAAGCGATGACAGAAAAGAGCTGGAGAGAAGACTTTCAGTTTTTAATTTAAAGGGGATGTATGGAGGTTTCGCACATATTTTATTTAACTCTGACCTTCAGCCTTCCCTTCAGTCTTGCGCAGTTATACGGGTTCCTCTCCTGTCCCGAGAATACTTACTCTGATTTCACTGCACACTGTGAGCTTCTCCTGTACGGACGTGACCACGAGAGGAGCCGAGCCTGCCCGACTATACCCGAGTGTACTCTGCTCGGTATATGTCGGCGCAGTGGTTTGAACACAGCGCGGGAAGCAGGTATCGGCGTATATCGCGCACCCACGATTTTGCCCTGATTTTCAGGGCAAAAAAGTGTGCGGTATACGCCGATAAATACGGTAACCATCAGATAATTTTAAAACAAGTTCCTAGTTTTTTAACCGATGGATAAAAAAACAATGGGGCCCACACACGATCGGTTAGTCTGATGAAAACGGTCCATCAGACCGTTTTCATCAGACAAACCGATTGTGTGTACGCGGCATTAGAGTTGGCCTCATTCTCTGGCCAGGGCATGTCCAGCAGTGGCGGTGCATCCATAAAGGGCGCACGGGCGCCGCCCCCTCTCTCCTGCCACCTCTCTCTCTCACCATATGTCACACATAATTAGCACAAAGGTTTATGAAATGCCACAATTCAGTAAAAAAAAAAAAAAACACAGCCTCTGAAGGATTTAGCCACTTCCTGACCAGGCCATTTTTTTAAACTGACAATTGCGCAGTCCTGCGACATTGTACACGAAAAACTTTTTTTCCCACATATAGAGCTTTCTTTTGGTAATATTTGGTCACCTCTGTTGTTTTTATTTTTGGCGCAATAAACAAAAAAAGAGCAACAATTAAAAAAAAAATTTTTTTTACTTTTTGCTATAATAAATATCCTGAAAAACATGTAAACCAACATGAATTCTTCTACATATTTTTGGTAAAAAATAAAATAAAAATCGCAATTAGTGTATATTGATTGGTTTGCGCAAAAGTTATGGCGTCTACAAAATAGGGGATAGAATTATGGCTTTTTTTTTACTAGTAATGCCGGTGATCAGCAATTTTTTGTGGGACTGGGACATTGCGGCAGACAGAGCGGACACTTTTTTGGGACCATTGACATTTATACAGCAATCAGAGCTAAAAATAGCCAATGATTACTGTATAAATGTCACTAGCAGGGAAGGAGTTAACACTAGGGGGCGATCAAGGGGTTAAGTGTTCTCTGGGAGCTGTTTCTATCTGTGGGGGGAATGGACTGAGCGGAGGAGGAGAGAGATCGCTATTCCTGATCAATAGGAACAGCAGATCTCTCTTTACTCCCCTGTCAGAATGGGGATCTGTTTGTTTACATACACAGGCCCGGATTCAGAAAGACTTACGCCGACGTATCTACTGATACGCCGCTTAAGTGCACGGATGCGCCGTCATATCTATGCGCCGGATTCTTAAAGGGGTTGTAAAGGAAAATTGTTTTTTTCATAATAATCATCCTTTACCCGCAGACATTCCTCTTTTCACTTCCTCATTGTTCGTTTTTGCTCAGAAGTTGCTCTATTTCTTCTCTGTTCTGTTCACTTCCTGCTTGTCTGATTGTTACTCACCACCGTGATGGGAGGCTTTACTGCGGTGGTCAGTGACGTGCTCACCCCCTCCTGGGAACTACATCTGTGCGGCAGGACGCTCTCTACATGTTAGAGACCTCAAGGAGGTGTGAATTACTGGGCGTGCCGCAATGCATACTGGGAAATGTAGTTCTTACATGAACGAGCGATGCAAACCAGGAAGTGAATGAGAGAACAGAAACTAGAAAGCCGGAGGTGATATAGATGAAGGAATTTAATAGATATTTACTTGTTTTTTAACAGAATCATTACACAATTCTGTCTGTCTACCTTGCAGACATTAATTTTAGGCAAAAAAATGTTTTCCTTTAGTGACCCTTTAATACAAGATACGCCTGAATTTTGGCTTCCTCCGACCGACGTAAGTTTCCTATGCCGTCGGAGCCTGGGCGCATATTTATGCTGGCCGCAAGGGGCGCTTCCATTGATTTAGGCGTCGAATATGCAAATGACCGAGATACGCCGATTCACGAACGTACTTGCGCCCGTCGCAGTAGTATACGCCGTTTACGTAAGGCGTACGTCCGACGTAAAGTTATTCCACCTATAGGAGGCGCAACCCATGCAAAGGTATGGACGACGGAACAGCCGTCGGATTTAACGTTGTTTACGTAGGACTACATGAATAGGGCTGGGCGTAGGTTACGTTCAGTGATTCCACGTATCTTAGGCGTTTGATCCGACGTGATTCTGAGCATGCGCACTGGGAAGCGTCCACGGGATGGCGCATGCGCCATTCGTTCGGCCCTTCATTTGCATGGGGTCACGGTTAATTTAAATGTATCGCGCCCACTACCTTCCTACTTTGAATTAGGCGGGCTTACGCCGGCCAATTTACGTTAGGCTGGCGCAACGTAGGGAGCGAGTGCTTTGTGAATACTGCTCTTGCCTCTCAGAGTTACGTCGGCGTAGCGCATATGAGATGCGCTACGCCGGCACAAAGATGCGCCGATCTACCTGAATCTGGCTCACAGATCCCAGTTCTGGCTTTCTGTGGAGCGATCACGGGTGGCCTCCGGCGGTGTGCGCACGCCCCCAACACCTCTTAAAGGTTTGCGCTGCTGTGCTAACCTGCCACCAAATAAGGTCTGTGTCTGATCGGCTGCATTGGAGGAGAGATTTGGGGTCTAATAGACTCCAGATGTCTTCATAAAGAGGACTTGTCATGGCACATGCTGTCCCAAGGGATGTTGTTGAACCCTTGTGATAGAAATAAAGTTAATCCATTTTTTTTTTTTTTTAAGTGTAAAACAAAAAAACAAAAAAGGGTTTTGTATAAAAATAATATTTTTCTTTTAAAAGCACCCCTGTTCCCCCGTGATTATGTGCAAATGTGAACGCATACATTACTCCTGCATGCATATGTAGACGTTGATTGCACCACACATGTGAGGCACGAACGTCAGAGCTAAAGCAATAATTCTAGTGCCAGACCTCCTGTGTATCTCCAAACTGGAAACCTGTAAAGGCATTTTAAGTGACGCCTATGGAGAATTTTAAGCACCGTAGTTTGCCGCTATTCCACGGGCAGACGCAATTTTAAAGCAAGATATGTTAGGTATCTATTTACTCGGCGTAACACCATGTTTCACATTGTACAAAAAATTGGGATAAATATTGTGTTTTGTTTCCTTTTTAAATTTATGAAAGTGTATCTCTTCCAAAAAAAATTGCGCTTGAAAAACCGCTGTGCAAATACCATGTGACATAAAATATTGCAACACCCATAATTTTATTCTATATGACCGCTTCTAAAAAATACATATAATGTTAGAAGTAATATTCTAGCAAAAAATTTGATTTTTACATGTAGGAGCGAAGTGTCAGAATTGACCCGGGTATGAAGTGGTTAACCATTATTTTCCCTGGTAGTGTTTTCTATCTTTCAACCCTTCATTTGTCTTTTTTTTGTTAATTTTATCAGTTTATTATTTTAGCTTTATTATTTATTTATTTATTTATTTTCAATCTGAGTTTATTGAAAGCTTTTCATGAGGCAAGTCAAGGATACAAAATGTAGAAAAAAGGAAAGGGAGGGGGAGTAGAAATGGTACAGTAAGTTAGTAGTTTGTTATGTTTTTTTGTCAATGGATTGAAAAAAGTAATTTTTTTATTTATTTTTTGCAAGACAATAACACCATTGTTTGTTCTGAAAACAAAAAATATGAATTATATTGTTACCCTGACTTGTCTACCAAGGTACGATTATAAATGGCATGGAGCTACGGTTAACAGCTTTCACGGTTGAAGAAACATCCATCTCCCGATCCCTGATTGACCCCAGAAGCGTTGTGTACTACATTACTTCCAGGGTCACAGCTGTCATTCTTTAGCTAGTGTAGCTGAGGATGCAGCTATTCAAACATGATCTGAGCATAAATAGCTGCAATGGAGGGCTGGGGAGACAGTGTGGGTCTAATAGACCTCAATGTCTTCATAAAGAGGACCTGTCACCTGCCCATGCTATCACATAGGGGGCTTGTTATTCCCCCATTATAGCAATAAAAGGAAAAAATAAATAAAAAGTGTAAAAAAAATAAAAATTTAAAATTAAAATAATAATACACAAATTAAAGCACCTCATCACCCCTGTACACACCCTGTATAAAAAGTTCAGTTTAAAGAGAGCTCATGTATGTAAGCATCAATTGCGCCATACATGTGCGGAATCGTCACGAACATCGGAGTGAAAGTAATCATTCTAGGACCATCATTCACAGTTAATTCTGAACTGATAACCTGTAGGCTCTTAAAGCATCACCTATGGAGAATTTTTTGCGATTTTAAAACTTGACATGTTTGGTATCTATTTACTCAATGCAAGCCCATTTTTTATACTTTTCTAAAGAATTTAGTGTAATATTGTGTTTTATTTTAGGGCTGTCACTGATTATAATTTTCATGTTCGATTAATGGATTTTTTTTAAATCGATTAATCGGCTAATTTCGATGAATTATAACGCATATAAATTTTTCGGATCACCACCATATATAGTCACCGCTGTAATATCCACAGACATCTCCCCCACTGTAATATCCACAGACATCTCCCCCACTGTAATATCCACAGACATCTCCCCCACTGTAATACCCACAGACATCTCCCCCACTGTAATACCCACAGACATCTCCCCACTGTCATATCCACAGACATCTCCCCCACTGTAATATCCACAGACATCTCCCCCACTGTAATATCCACAGACATCTCCCCACTGTAATATCCACAGACATCTCCCCCACTGTAATATCCACAGACATCTCCCCACTGTAATATCCACAGACATCCCCCCCCCACTGTAATATCCACAGACATCTCCCCCCACTGTAATATCCACAGACATCTCCCCCCACTGTAATATCCACAGACATCTCCCCCCACTGTAATATCCACAGACATCTCCCCCACTGTAATATCCACAGACATCTCCCCCACTGTAATACCCACAGACATCTCCCCACTGTAATATCCACAGACATCTCCCCCACTGTAATATCCACAGACATCTCCCCCACTGTAATATCCACAGACATCTCCCCCCACTGTAATATCCACAGACATCTCCCCCACTGTAATATCCACAGACATCTCCCCACTGTAATATGGTCCACATCTCCCCACTGTAATATCCACATACATCTCCCCCACTGTAATATCCACAGACATCCCCCACTGTAATATCCACAGACATCCCCCCCCCACTGTAATATCCACAGACATCTCCCCACTGTAATATCCACAGACATCTCCCCCCACTGTAATATCCACAGACATTTCTCCAACTGTAATATCCACAGACATCTCCCCCACTGTAATATCCACAGGCATCTCCTCCACTGTAATATCCACAGACATCTCCCCCCCCCCACTGTAATATCCACAGACATCTCCCCCCCCCACTGTAATATCCACAGACATCTCCCCCACTGTAATATCCACAGACATCTCCCCCACTGTAATATCCACAGACATCTCCCCCACTGTAATATCCACAGACATCTCCCCACTGTAATCCACAGACATCTCCCCCACTGTAATCCACAGACATCTCCCCACTGTAATATGGTCCACATCTCCCCCACTGTATAGGAAGATTAGTGCTTGCTTAGTCTTACCAGAGAATCTGTCCGAACACAAGCAGTTGAGGCCGGGTGATGACGTTAGCGCGCCGCTCTAGGGTGGACCAAGATGGCCGTCGCTCCAGGAGCTAGGCCCAAGCCGCTGCCTTTCCTATGCCCGAGGCAGCAGTTGAGCTCCACGGATCACGTGGTGTGCCAATCGGCATATGGTCCCCCATATGGTCCCCCGTTTGGATCACGGATCATTTACGATCCGTTGGACCACTAGTACCGATCAAAAGAATTTTGATCGATTAAAAAATTTTGCGATTAATCAAGGAATTAATCTTTAATTTCCACAGCCCTAGTTTATTTACACTAAAATTCATTGCAGTGTGTTTTTTTCCTGAAAATATGCGTTTGATAAATGACTGTGTAAATATCGTGCGACATAAAAAAATTGCAACTATCACCATTTTATTCTCCAGGGTCTTTGCTTTGTACTTTTTAGAGGATTTACAGTAATTTCGATCAGACAGTGCAGATATTCACATGTGTGCAAAGCATTAAAATATTGCCACAGTAGGCAATTGGTTAAGACCGTTAAGTAATGACAACGTTATTGCCGAATAAACAGGGCCATAGCAGAAATATTAAACTTGCTCTGCTCCATGGGGGCGCGGGGTGTACAGGTGTGAGAGCTGAACTGGTAAACTTATAATTTCCTTATTGGTAATCCTTTAAGACATTGTTGGCAGCATTGCTCAGATAAGTCAGAGTAAAGCTTTCTCCTGACATCTCCAAATCACACGGTGACACTTACCAGGCAAATTATGTGCAATGATCCTTGATACAGACACGCTGAAAATGCCACTTGCAACATTAATTTAATGCCTTGATAAACAACTCCCTGAAAATTGCTTTATATATAGATATATCTATTAGCAATCAGCAGCTCATGTGACACAAATTGCTCGGCTCCCATTAAGTATTAACCCTTTGTACAGCACAGAAGTAGGATGAGATCTCAAATGTACAGTTCTGAAAGCTCTGTGACTATAGCCAAAACTTTGCTTGAGTGTGGAAGAGTTAGAACCTCTGTCAGGTTTTTTTTTTTTTATTGCTGCGTGTGCTTACCACTGGGGAGCCTCCAACTGGTATGTACGGTAAGTGGTAAAAGAAATGAATGAAAATCTTCGAGTGGGGACACCTGTTCCATAGACAACTGTCTAAGGCAGTGGTTCTCAACCCTGTCCTCAAGTAACCCCAACAGGCCATTTTTTGGGGAATTCCTCTTAGATAAAATAGCTGTCAAAAATACCAAACCAATGACCCCGATTAAAAAGCACCCTTTCAAGATAAAAGAAAACCTGTAAACATGGCCTGTTGGGGGTACTTGAGGACAGGGTTGAGAACCAATGGTCAAAGGGTTCTTTAACATGAGCGACAGTGCCTACAGCCCTCTGAAAATCACTTTTTGGAGGGCTGTATAGCACTGGCTGTCAGGTGTTCAGGAGACGATCCTGCTGCCTCCTGAATGTCTGTTTTAAAAAAAAAATATATATATATATATATATATATATATATATATATATATATATATATATAGAACTAGAACCTCAAGACAAATGATTGACTTGCAATTAAGGTGTGCTCCAATTGATTTCAGTAAACGTGTTTGACAGGCGGTGCCACCTGAAAGCAGGTGCTGCCAAGATGGTTTTTCAGGGTTAACAATTTTCTTTTTCTGTGTTAATGCTCTGGGGTAAACCAAGTCAACTATGTTGCAAATTGTTACAATGTATAAACGTTGTACTGACCTATTGAGTTGGTGGTTCTTAAGAAGGAAGGGTCAAAGCTGCTGACCAGGTTTTCTCACTCTTTTCAGGAAAGTTATCACCCCCTGCAGGTCACACTATATAAATAAGGGTGCATTAGTGCCATAGAGAGAGTTTGGGTAAAGTTTGACAAAATGTAGCTGTTACTCTGTTGGAGTGGACTAGGCAGTGCCGGCCCAAGACATTGTGCTCAGGGGAGGGCTGGCAGGGGGGGCAGGGTGGAAATCTCCCCCCGGGCTGGTGACACTATGCACAGCCACCGGCCGCCACTACCAAATGCTGTTTTTGCAAAGCAGGAATATGCCTGCTGGAGCTCTGTTAACACAGGTCATGGCCGCTGCTCACCTCCCACTGTGCAGCTGTGCCTGTGTCAGCTCAGAGGTAGATGGCTGCAGAGCTGAGCTATGTCTCGTCTCACACATAGCTCAGCCTCAGCGCACACCAGTGCTGACATCCCCTTCTCTCTCTGCACAGACACAAGGACTCTGATGTAAGGGGAGGCTCTGTGCGGACTCTGATATAAGGTGGGCCTCTGTGCGGGCTCTGATGTAAGGGGGGCCTCTGTGCGGACTCTGATGTAAGGGGGGCCTCTGTGCGGACTCTGATGTAAGGGGGGGGCCTCTGTGCGGACTCTAATGTAAGGGGGGCCTCTGTGCGAATTCTGATGAAAGGGGAGCCTCTGTGCCGACTCTTGTGATAATGAAAAATCTTAGACTGTTTTCCATCCATCACTTTTCCACGCTCTATGGGCCATTTGACTGGACTTGCCCCCCAGGCCTAAGGCTGCCAGCCCTCCCCTGATTGTGCTGCCTGGTACCAAGTATGAAATGCTGCCCCCCCCCCCCAAAATAAATAAATCACGCCCACCAAAATGCCCCCACATTCATTATTTTATATCAGGATAACTAAAGTGGACCTGTCATGGCTCTATACATCTATACAACTTAAAAAAAAAAACGCCATGCCTCTTACTAAATACCTTGGACTGGCAACTGTCCAAAAAGGGGTATTTCTACTGTCAGGATTGATCAATTTCCAGATTTATACAGTATCATAGTATGTGGACATTAACTTTCCTACAGCCTAAACAATATACACTGGCCCGGATTCAGAGAGCAATTGCGCCTGCGTAACCATAGTTACGCAGCGCAATTGCTTACTTGCGCCGGCGTAACGAATGCTCCTGATTCAGGAACCTCGTTACGCCGACTGCAGCCTAAGATATGCGTGGCATAAGGCTCTTATGCCCGCATATCTTAGGCTGCATTCTTGCGATGGCCGCTAGGTGGCGTTCCCGTTGTGCTCTGCGTATAGTATGCAAATTGCATACTAACGCCGATTCACAACGTTACGCGAGCCCTGCGTACGCAAGTTTGCGTACGGCGGTTTTCGCGTAAGGCTGCCCCTGCTATTAGCAGGGGCAGCCAATGTTACGTATACCCGTCGTTCCCGCAAAATTAAAAATTTACGTAGTTTGCGTAAGTGAATCGTGAATGGCGCTGGACGCCATTCACGTTCACTTTAAAGCAAATGACGTCCTTGCGACGTCATTTACCGCAATGCACGTCGGGAAAGTTTCCCGACGGAGCATGCGCTCTAGGCTCGGCGCGGGAACGCAAAAGGTACCTGAATCTAGCCCACTGATTTGGGTTATTTTTACCAAAGTAATCTAAAAGAATACATTTTGGGCCAAATTAATGAAGAACAATTATTTATTTTCAAACTATTATAACAGAAATTAAGAAATTCTCAGTTTTTTTTTTTTCATTTATTTAGCAAAAAAAAGTTCTATTTGTGTGAACAAATGAACAGTGTTGCATGACGTGCAAATTGTCATTGAAAGTGTGACAGTGCTAAAAGCTGAAAATTGGCATGTGCAGGAGGGGAGTAAAAGTGCTCGGTGTTGAAGTGGTTGAAGGTATGACCAACTCATGGTGCACTAGAGAACTTTGCATGGGAAAGTGTGTGGAAGATGTCTTTGAGAACGGTTTCCTTGTTATCTGCAACCACCTCACTAAAAGATTGTTATTGTTCAGTTCAACTGCCTGGTTTAAAGTCTCTAAAGGGGCTCGTGTAAACCGTATCAAAAGCTTACAACAAAGGGACCGAAGTTAGAGAAGATACAGTATAAGGGTCTACCAAGCAGAATACTGTCCAGAGGAAGCAAGATTGCCTTTGCTAATGACTACCATATTTGTGTCACTTGTTAAAGCAGCAAACCAGCCAGGAAACAGGTGACATGCCAGAGATGACGGCTACTCTGTTAGTAAAGGGATGTTGGGGTTGATTTACTAAAAGTGGAGAGTGCAAAATTTGGTGTAGCTGTGCATGGCAGCCAATCAACTTCTAACTTCAGCTTGTTCAATTAACCACTTGCCTACTGCGCTCTTTCACCCCCTTCCTTCCCAGGCCAATTTTCAGCTTTCAGTGCTGTGGTACTTTGAATGACAATTGTCATGCAACACTGTGACTGTACCCAAACAAATTTGTTATAATTTTTTTGAGACAGACAGAGCTTTCTTTTAGTGGTATTTAATTTGCCACTGAGTTTTTTATTTTTTGCTAAACAAACGAAAAAGACCGATTTTTTTTTTTCTTCTCTTATACACCTTTGTAAATAAGTATTTTTTTCCTTCACTCATAGGTGCCGATGGGGCTGCACTTATGGGCATTGATAGGCTGCACTGATATATGTTTTTTTAGCAGACACCCTAGGGCAGTGGTCATCAACCCTGTCCTCCAAGGCCCACTAACAGACCAGGTTTTATGTATTACCTTGGGAAGATGCAGACTAGAATACTGCAATCGCAAATGATATCAGCTGTGATGTATTTCAGTTATCTTGCAAACCTGGCCTGTTAGTGGGCCTTGGAGGACAGGGTTGATGACCACTGCCCTAGGGAATAAAATGGCGGTCATTGCAACTTTTTATCTCGCACAGTATTTGTGCAATAATTTTTGAAAACGCCTTTTTTTGGGAAAAAAAATGGTTTAATGAATTAAAAAATAACAAAACATTAAAGTTAGCCCAATTTTTTTTCATAATGTGAAAGATCAAGTTACACCAATTAAATAGATACCTAATACGTCACCCTTCAAAACTGAATGGCGCCAAACTTCCGTACTTAAAAATCCTCATGGGCGACGCTTTAAAATGTTTTACTGGTTACATGTTTTGAGTTACAGAGGGCTAGAATTATTGCTCCCGCTCTAACGTTCGTGGCGATACCTCACATGTGTGGTCTGAACACCGTCTGAACACCGTTTTCATGTGTGGGCGGGACATACGTATGTGTTCGCTTCTGCGTGCGAGCTACCAGGTACAGGGGCACTTTAAAAAAAAATTAAAAAATATTGTTAATTTTCATTTAAACTTTTTACTTTGATACTTAAAAATTGATCACTTTTATTCCTATTACAAGGAATGTAATCATCCCTTGTAATAGGAATAAGCATGACAGGTCCTCTTTACAGTGAGATATGGGGTCAATAAGACCCCACATCTCACCTCTAGGCTGGGAAGCCTGAAATGAAAAAAAGGATTACTGCTTCCTAGCCAAAGCAGCGCCGGGCGTGACGCTATAACATTACGCCTGGCCTTCGACGAGCATAGAGACCATCGGGTCCACCGGAAATCTCTATGGTAGACATCCGGGGCCGGCGGATTTGTTCTCCGACTCACCGATCACAGCGTTGAGTCGGTAGAAGCACCGGAGGGCGGCGGGAGGGGGGATGTCCCCTCTAGCCGCCTGTAAGATCATCCTTACAGGCGGCTAGAGGGGAGATCAGTGGCAGAAAAGGGGACATCAGTGGCAGAACTGCCACTATGATCATTCTTACGGTGCACAGAATCGTCGGCTCTAAAAGATGATATCTGAATGATGCCTGTAGCTGCAGGCATCATTCAGATGTCCCGGCTAAAAGTCAAGGACGTCCACCCGGTACGAAGTGGTTAAATGGTCTCTCAGTCTGGAGGCTGGAGTCGGTGCATCAAGAGCCACCACACACAGACAAGTCCTGGACATGGGCTTTAAATGTTGTATTCCTCTTGTCAAGCCACTCCTGAACTACAAACAACATCAGAAGCGTCTTACCTGGGATAAAGAAAAGCACCCCTGGTCTGTTCCTCAGTGGTCCAAAGTCCTCTTTTCTGATGAGAGCAAATTTTGCGTCTCATTTGGATACCAAGGACCCAGAGTATGGAGGAAGAATGGAGAGGCACACACTGCAAGATGCTTGAAGTCCAGTGTGAAGTTTTCACAGTCTGTGTTGATTTGGGGAGCCGTGTCATCTGCTGGTGTTGGTCCACTTTCCTTCATTAAGTCCAGGGTCACCGCAGCCGTCTACCAGGAGATTTTGGAGCACTTCATGCTTCCTTCCACAGACAAGCTCTATGGGGATGCTGACTTAATTTTCCAGCAGGACTTGGCACCTCCCCCACACTGCCAAAAGCACCAAAAACCTGGTTCAATGACCGTGGGATTACTGTGCTTGATTGGCCAGCAAACTCGCCTGACCTGAACCCCATAGAGGATCTATGGGGCATTACCAAGAGCAGTGGCGGCTGGTGCTCAAAATTTTTGGGAGGGCGCAAAGGAAAAAAAATTGCAGTCTCACTGTGCCCAAACGCAGCCACTGTTCCATGCCATCAAACGCAGCCACTGTGCCATCAATTTGCACCACTGTGCCATGCCATCAAACGCAGCCACTGTGCCATCAATTTGCACCACTGTGCCATGCCATCAAATGCAGCCACTGTGCCATCAATTCGCACCACTGTGCCATGCCATTAAACGCAGTCACTGTGCCATGCCATCAAATGCAGTCACTGTGCCATCAATTCGCACCACTGTGCCATGCCATTAAACGCAGTCACTGTGCCATCCATTGTCACCACTGTGCCATGCCATTAAACGCAGCCACTTTGCCATCCATTGTCACCACTGTGCCATGCCATTAAACGCAGCCACTGTGCCATCCATTGTCACCACTGTGCCAAGCCATTAAACGCAGCCACTGTGCCATCCATTGTCACAACTGTGCCATGCCATTAAACGCAGCCACTGTGCCATCCATTGTCACAACTGTGCCATGCCGTTAAACGCAGTCACTGTGCCATGCCATCAAATGCTGTCATTGTGCCATCAATTCGCACCACTGTGCCATGCCATTAAACGCAGTCACTGTGCCATGCCATTAAACACAGTCACTGTGCCATCCATTGTCACTACTGTGCCATGCCATTAAACGCAGCCACTGTGCCATCCATTGTCACCACTGTGCCATGCCATTAAACGCAGCCACTGTGCCATCCATTGTCACCACTGTGCCATGCCATTAAACGAAGCCACTGTGCCATTCATTGTCACCACTGTGCCCTTTAATGGTCGCCGCTGTGCCAATGGTCGCCGCTGTGCCAATTGTCCCCACTGTGCCCTGTAAATTGCTTTCTGCCCCCTCCGCCCGGCACTTACCTTTACTGGAGTCAGGCATCCACGGCCCACGATGTCTTCTCCCGCCCTCGATGACTGACAGGCGTCTCAGCCAATCAGGTTACCGGTAGCCAGAACCGGCCAACCTGATTGGCTGAGATGCCTGTCATCTTATCCAAGGGGCGTACAGTCTGTGCGCTCCGAGAATAAGCTTCCGGGACCCAAGGGCTGTATTGGGAAAGCCTATCAGAGCTGTTGGCTTTGATAGACATTTCCTTACAGCCAACCAGCTGGCGTTATTCAGAGGGCCGGACATGAGCGCCGACCATCTGAATAACAGCGGCAGTGGCGATAATAACATAGATTCGTGCAATGCATGAATCTATGTTATTTTCAGTGGCGGTGAGAGCCAGAGGGGGCGGCGCTCCAGCGCCCTCTATGGACGAACCGCCACTGGCCAAGAGAAAGATGAGAGACATGAGACCGAACAATGCAGAAGAGCTGAAGGCCGCTATTGAAGAATCCTGGTCTTCCATAACACCTCAGGCTGATAGCTTCCATGCCACGCCGCATTGAGGCAGTAATTGTTGCAAAAGGGGCCCAAACCAAGTACTGAGTACATATTTTACTTGGTTTACTTATATATTTTATGTTAACCTTGGGTACAGGATGGCCATATGGAAACTGTGGTGGCAACCAACGGGTTCATATGTTCTCAAATTTGTGAGAGGTTGTGGAAAAGTTACTGTTTTATTTCCACCTTTTTCTCTATTGTAATGAATGGCTGTATATGTCTTCTAATATGGGAGATTGCTATGCACATCTAAAGGGAGTCAGGGGTGTCCTTACTTTGTCCTCATTTGTTATTTAGTGCTAGGACCTTTAAATAAGTCTAATCCAACATTTAATATCTGATCTTTGAATTTGATTCAGTTTTCTTAATTTTTTAATGTTATAAAATATTTTTGTTACTGCTATATTCTCTAACACCCAGATTGAGCACCCAATGCTCTCCATAGGAAACTGTGGTGCACATCCGGAGGGATGCGAGGGTGTTTTTTTTATACACTTTGGCAGCCGTTGCAATAGTAATTGTATCTTACATTTTATATATTGTTTTAATGTAATGTCTTTGTATGCTGATCAAGTGGTGTCCTTGTATGCCGATTAAGTGGTTTGTTTTGAAGATTAAACCCTAAATGGCGCTGAGGCTGCCATCAAATTAGTTTCCCCATTTGGACCAATGAGTAGCCTTACATGACTACATATACCATGATGCTCTAGTGACCAGGCACGCCCCCCTGAAGACGTTCATCCAACGAAACGTACGTCGGAGGTGGTACCTGGTCACGTGACGTCCTTCCCGTCCTGTGAGCTGACAGCTGGGAACTCGTGGTAACGCTACGGTGGTGGCGTCTATCCCTGTAACAGATTTTCAAACCACAGATTGGCGGTGAAAATGTCTGCAGCCCCAGTGCCGGGTAGGCACTTTTACAGTAAGAGGCCATTTGGCTTTCCTTTGTTTTTATTGATGTTTTAATTAAAGCAATATCACACTATTGGATTCTCCTGTTTTTTTTTTCATATATCCTAATTGGAACTCCTGGAGATGAGGTTTACATATCTTTTTCCTATCATCATGTGTGCAGGCACAATTCTGCTCAAGTCTGTGTGACTATCTTTTTAATTAAAGTAGTCAACTCGTTCTGGTAAGAGCATTTAATTTTCAACACACCTTGGGTGTAAAGAAGGTAAAAGTGTGGTGGTGGCACTCTATACTTTTTTCACTCTAGCAAGATCACGGCAAAATAAGAAGATTTCATTGTCTATTGATGCACAGTATTGGGACTTTTTTGTCATTGGTTTTACCTATGACACAGAGACATCTGTAAATTTATTGGGTTCACCTATGACACAGAGTTATCTGTAAATTTATTGATTCTGTATTTATTACACTATATTGGTATTTATTTCACTTTATTGTTTTATATTTATCTTTAATCACGATTCACTGTTTGTGGTTTAGCGCCCTCTATCTATTTCTTCAACTGAGTACATATGCATGCTTCTACTTTTCAGAGGTCCGGTATTGTTCTATGTACAATCCCTGTTTTATGGATTGCATGTAATATTCGAATTTTCTGAGATTGTGGATTTGGGGTTTTCATGAGCTGTAAGCCATAATCATCACAATGATGACAAATCACGGCTTGAACTATCTTGCTTGGCATGTAATGAGTCTATCTCATATATTAGTTTCATCTGTTGCATTAGTGAAATAAATGAACTTTTGCACAATATTCTAATTTTTCGAGTTTCACCTGTATAATATAATTTCTTATCTATTTACTAATGCTAGTAGCTATTAGTAGTCATTGTAGATAGAGAGTGACGTCCCATTTTCACCAGCCAGATATAACCTATAACTGAGATATTTTTGAATGGCATGACCCTTTAACCTTAATTTTAATGCAATGAAAACTATTACTTTGTAAGAATCAAGTATTATGGGTTTACCACTCAATCATCCTAAATAGGAACCTCACACTAATGATAACAGGCTTTGATTTAGACATTTTGTACAGGAACAATCTTGTAATGGATGAAATAAATTAAAACCCTCTATTTAAGGAACAATATTCGGCATTCAGACATTTCCTTAATTATGCTCCATCATGAACAATGTGACCACTTTCTTCCATTAGTTATTATTATCTAATTAGCACTTATCAGATCGCACACAGGTTGATCAATTACCATTTTATCTAAAGATAAGGATACAAAAGGTGACATTTAACAGCATAAGTAGGTTCAGGGAAGGAAAAGAAGTTTATAATAAAGGGAAATAAAATGAGACTAACTTATATGCACAGCTGGAAGTGCACAGAGATAGAAATCACATTCAACTGAAACTTCATATCATGAATACGAGGTGACCCTGATGATAAACTCTTTCTTTTTTATTCTTTTCTCTCTTTCTTTCTTTCTTTCTTTTTATTCATCTTTCTAACATTTTCCTTCCATCCTGGTCTTCTGAACCTACCTTTCCTCTAACATTTTCCTTCCTTCTTTCCTTCCTTCCTTCCTTACGTCCTATCCCACCTTTCCTAACATTTCCCTTCCCTTCCTATTCTACCTTTCCTCTACCATTTTCCTTCCTTCTTGCCCTTCCAATCGCACCTTTTCCCTACCATATTTCTTCCTTCCCATCCCACATTTTCTCTACCATTTTCCTTTTTTCCTTCCCTTCCAATCCCACCTTTCCTCTACCATCTTCCTTCCTTCCCTTCCAATACCAACTTTCCTCTACCATTTTCCTTCCTTCTCTTCTAATTCCACCTTTCCTCTACCATTCTCCTTCCTTCCTTTCCAATCCCACCTATCCTCTACCATTTTCCTTCCTTTCCAATCGCGCCTTACCTCTATCATTTTCTTTCCTTCCTCCCCATCCAATCCCACATTTCTCTACCATTTTCCTTCCTTTCTTTCCTTCCAATCCCACCTTTCCGTTACCATTTTTCTTTTTTCCTGCCCTTCCAATCCCACCTTTCCTCTACCATTTTCCTTCCCTTCCTATCCCACCTTCCCTCTACCATTTTCCTTTCTTCCTGCCCTTCCAATCCCACCTTTCCTCTAACATTTCCTTCCTTCCTGCCCTTCCAATCCCACCTTTCCTCTAACATTTCCTTCCTTCCTACCTTCCTGCCCTTCCAATCCCATCTTTCCTCTACCATTTTATTTCCTTGCTTCCCTTCCTTTCCTTCCCATCCCACCTTTCCTCTACCATTTTCTTTCCTTTCTTCCCTTTCAATCCCACCTATCCTGTACCACTTTCCTTCCTGCCCTTCCAATTCCACCCTTTCTCTGCCATTTTTCTTCCTTCCCTTCCTATCCCACCTTTCCTTTGACATTTTCCTTCCTTCCTACCCTTCCAATCCCACCTTTCATCTACCATTTTCCTTCCTTTCTTCCCTTCCAATGCCACCTTTCCCTCTATCATTTTCTTTCCTTCCTTCCTCTCTTCCTTTCTTCCTTCCTGCCATTCCAATCCCACCTTTTCCATACAATTTTTCTTCCTTTCTTCCCACCCCACCTTTCCTCTACCATTTTTCTTTCTTCCTTTCCTTCCAATCCCACATTTCCTCTACAATTTTCCTTCCTTCCTCCCTTTCCAATCCCACATTTCTTCTACCATTCTCCTTCCTTCCTGCCCTTTCAATCTCAACTTTCCTCTAACATTTCCTTCCTTCCTGCCATTCCAATCCTATCTTTCCTCTACCATTTTCCTTTCTTCCTTCCTTCCTTTTCCTTTCAATCCTACCTTTCCTCTACCATGTTCCTTCCTTTCTTCCCTTCCAATCCCACCTTTTCTCTACCATTTTCCTTCCTTCCTTCCTTCCTTCCTTCCTTCCTTCCTTCCTTCCTTCCTTCCTTCCTTCCTTTCTTCCTTCCTTCCTTCCTTCCTTCCTTCCTTCCTTCCTTCCTTCCTTCCTTCCTTCCTTCCTTTCATCCTCTCCTTTTTCTCCATCCCTTCCCTTCATTTCTTTCCTCCTCCCTCTCCTCCCTCTTTTTCCCTTTAATTTCCTCCTCCTTTCCTTATTTTTCCCATCTTACCTTTCCTTTACCAATTCCCTTTTCCTTCTTTCCTTTCTTCCAATGTTCTCCTTTTTTCTTCCATTCCTTTCTTCCTTCCTTTTGCACCCCCAAACATGCATCTTCTAATAAAGTGTTAGTTCCCCTTTACAGAAAAACTAACACCATACACCTTAGGCACCTTTAAGAACGTTTACGGGCATTTAGGAACGTCAAGTGTTTTTTCTGCTCAAATGTTCCTCTTCTGGACTTGCAAGTGATGGGTTTGGGGGTTTTGGTTCAACCACTTCTAATATTTTTTGTGCTCCACTTCTAATATGCCTGTAAACACTTATGTGTGCATGGCCACATAGGCTAACATAGAGCTGCATATAGAAGCTTGATGGGGAAAAAAAGGCAAACGCTCGTAATTTTTTTTTTCTTTTACTTCGTTTGTACATGAGGCCTCATGGTACGACCATAGACTAGGCCCAAAAACCTGTACTGACTAGAGAAGTATGTCAGCAGGATGGATTTATATTTACACAATTGTAGGACTCCGTCCAGCACACTAATCACACATCCTGCATTCAGCCGTCACCTCTTGCATGCATTGCACCTATGATCTCTCAATATATATGAACATTTACATGCTGGTCGCTGATTCACCAAATTGCTTTTTAATTTCTCTCTGGCCTTCCTGGTTAGGGAGCCAATGTCAGGGACAAGGGTAATCGAATAACAGGACAGAGACACGAGGCATCTTCGATCATCACATCCTAGGCTGCCGTCAATGTTTTCCATAGCGTGTCCTGTGATTTACAAGCCGCAGTTTCATTAAAAAAGGGATTGTATAATTTATAACGATGAGCGTTTAATAGCATTTTGTAGAGTGTTGGCCCCCCCATCTCCGTCCATCACACCGCCAGATAAATTTATTACCCATTGCCTATTAGAGAGGCTATAATGTTCTATAAGCAAAAGCTTTAACACAGTGAATATTAACATCAATATTATCCCCCTCCCACTGCATTGGCTTTAACAAGATGTATTTATAAAACATTATCACCCGCTTTTCTAGGGAAATATCTGATTAGCTCCATTTTCCTGTCAATGATTGCCCATAAATATTCATCGCCTCGCCGGTGAGGTTCAGGCCCATTAGAATTTGTTTTATTACTCGTCTCCCATTAATTATGGTTATTTATTTTAGCAGCGCCGGCCGCTAGAATGGAAGATGGGAATTCGATAAAACATTGCTGAGGTTTAATATGGATAATAGTTCTGAAAAAAAAAACATATTTTTATTACGAGTTTGTTTATATTGTCGGAAAACAGTTTCGAGTTTGCCGCCTTAGAGAAAATTGCAACTAAAAAAGAGAAACAAATCTATTGTCTGCACAGTCAGAGCTGCAGATATTGTTCATATGTCACAGCATCACATTACAGTGATCATAGTTAAAGCTGAAGTCCAGGTAGATATAAAAGACACAAATGACTGCAGCTCTGTAATCAATGATACATTATTAAATGTACTTTTAACCAGTTCCCTACTGGCGCATTTTAAAATGACGCCCGCAGGAACACTCCCTCCCTCCGTTCTTGCCACGCTTGCGCGCCGGGTCGTGCAACACAGCGATCAAGAATGAGGTGTGTCCCTCGGGACAAAGCCCATCTCTAATCAGGATAAAGAGCCTATGAAAATGGTCACTTTGACGCAGCCCATCCCTGATTAGGCTAAAGAGCCAATGAAATTGCCTCTTTACCACATGACCGGCTGTGTCCAGTCACAGCCAGTCACAAATATGAACAAACCGCAGTAACTAGCTGTTACCGGTTCTCCTCCTCACATACTAATCCTGTGTGCAGAGGAGATTGCGGTA
This sequence comes from Rana temporaria, assembly GCF_905171775.1. Taxonomy (NCBI): domain Eukaryota; kingdom Metazoa; phylum Chordata; class Amphibia; order Anura; family Ranidae; genus Rana; species Rana temporaria. The sequence goes on along the minus strand of NC_053496.1, from coordinate 41,503,039 downwards.
ACAGCTAGTTACTGATCACAGTATACACCAAAACACACTGATTGCCCCAATAATAAAGAGTACCTTTCACCAACCCATCTGAGTACCTATCATCAGCCCATCAGAGTACCTGTCGCCAGCCCATCAGAGTACTCGAGTACCTGTCACCAGCCCATCAGAGTACCCAAGTACCTGTCACCAGCTCATCAGAGTTCCCGGAGTACATATCTGCAAACCATCAGAGTACCCGAGTACCTGACTCCAGCCCAGAGTACCCGAGTACCTATCTCCAGCCTAGAGTATCCGAGTACCTGTCTCCAGCCCATCAGAGTACCAGAGTACCTCTCTGCAGCCCATCAGAGTACCAGAGTACCTCTCTGCAGCCCATCAGAGTACCTGAGTACCTCTCTGTAGCCCATCAAAGTACCTGAGTACCTATCTGCAGCCCATGCCTCAAAAAATATAGGTTAGGGTGATTGCTTTCCAAAATGGGGTCATTTTGTGGGTAATTCCATTGTCCTGGTGCTCCAGGGCCTTCAAAGGTTTAATATGTTGTCAGAAAATTATATGTGTAATTTATGCTCCTAGAACACCCGGAGGTACTACTTGGATGTTGAGCCTCTGTATTTGGCCATGCTGTGTAAAAAAAAAAAAGTCTCACACATGTGGTATTGTCATACTCGGGAGGAGTAGCAGAATGTATTTTGAGGTGTAATTTTTGCTATATACATGCTGTGTGTTAGAAAAATCTTTTAACTTGACAACTTTGTGTAAGAATTATTTTTTTAATTTCCTTTGCACATTTTCCACAAACTTGTGGGAAAAAATGACATGTTCAAAAGATTCATTATGCTTTGTAGAATATACATTGGGGTGTTTGCTTTCCAAAATTGGGTCATTTTGTGGGCATTTCCATTGTTCTGGTGCTCCAGGGCCTTTAAAAGTATAATAGGTCGTCATGAAATTAGAATATTTGCTCCTAGAATGCCTGGAGGTGCTCCCTGCTTATTGGGCCTCTGTATGTGGCCAGGCTGTGTAAAAGTCTCACACATGTGGTATCACCATACTCAGGAGGAGTAGCAGAATGTATTTTGGGGTATTTTCTACCCTTTTTTTAACAGCGCCCCTGGCGATCACGTGACTCCCGGCTCTCTCCTCCTTTCCTCTCCGACTGACGTCAGCGGGTAAATCTCCTCCCCGCCCGCTGGAGCTGTCACACGGAGAGAGAGCCAGGAGGCATTGTTAAAACAGGTAGAAATTAGCTTTTATTTTATAAATCACAGGCACTAGGATACAGGTTTTTATCTAACAGAGAGGATGATATAAAGATCACATTGTGGCTTAACAACCACTTTAAGGGGGAAAGATTAAACACTGAAATCAGCCATTAGAATATGTATGTTGTTTGAAAATTCAAAAAGGGCCACTAAGGAACTGAAAAGAGAGACAGACGTGTTTGTGGTACAACAGAACAAAAGTCAATGCAGCAACTGTGGTAGTGAACACGCTACTGAGCGCAACAAGTGTACAGCTTTTAACTAAAGGTTTAACTCATGCAAAAAATGTAATCATTTTGCAAAATGTTGGAGGTCCAAGCCTCAAAATAAAGATGCGTGGGTGACACCATCTAGTGGTACTAAACAAGAAAATGTGCACATAATTAATGAAGTGGAAAGTGATGATCACCAAAACGGTTTTCATTGTGAATGTGTGGACCTAATTTCAAATAAGGGAGAAATATTCACCTCCTTCTCTACAGCATGCAAAAAACATGTCTCGTTGAAAATTGATACTGGAGCCAAATGCAATGTCAATGGTGTTAGTGGCAGGGGGTGATTGGAGGCAGGGGGAGTTGGTGGCACTGCAGAGGGGGATGGTTGAACCGCAGAGGGTGGGGGATGGAGACAGGGGTTGTTGGTGGCACCGCAGAGGGGGATGGAGGCAGGGGAGGATGGAGGCAGGGGGTCTGGGGGAGATTGGAGGCAGGGGGTGATTGGAGGCGGGGGAAGTTGGAGGCAGGGGGAGATTATGGCACCGCAGAGGGGGGTGAAGGTAGGGGGTGTTGGTGGCAGAGGGGGATGGAGGCAGGGAGTGATGTGACTAAATAATGTGCCCTTATTATATCGAAAATAACAAAAATATGTTTTTTTACCTTAATATCTACCTTAAATCACATTGCTATTTGCCTAGCATACGTGTTTGTAGCCTAAATACTGAAATGTGCACCTAAAAATGTAATTTAGTAACTTTTGTGAAATGTCAGTAAAAACGTGGCTGCGCCAGTAAATTTCAGGTGTCGTGCCAGTAAATTTCAATCTGTTAGGTTGGCAACACTGGTTGTCATCCAGAAGGATTCAGGAACTTAAAGCGGTGGTTCACCCTTAGAGGGCACTTTTTCCCCTTAGATTCCTGCTCGTTTTTACTAGGGGAATCGGCTATTTGTTTTAAAATATGAGCATTACTTACCCGTTTACGAGATGCATCCTCTTCGTCGCTTCCGGGTATGGGCTGCGGGAATGGGCGTTCCTTCTTGATTGACAGTCTTCCGACGGTCGCATCCATCGCGTCACGATTTTCCGAAAGAAGCTGAACGTCGGTGCGCAGGCGCAGTATAGAGCCGCACCGACGTTCGGCTTCTTTCGGCTACGAGTGACGCGATGGATGCGACCGTCGGAAGCCTCTCGGAAGACTGTCAATCAAGAAGGAATGCCCGCTCCCGAAGACCCATACCCGGAAGCGACGGAAGAAGATGCATCTCGAAAACGGGTAAGTACAGCTCATATTTTAATACAAATAGCCGATTCCCCTAGACCGAACGAGCAGGAAGCTAAGGGAAAAAAAAAAAAAAAAAAAGAAATGGTTGAACTCCCGCTTTAAAGTGGATGTGAACCCTCACATATACCCAGTGAAGTGAACAGTCTCAGATGATAAGCTGGAACAAAGATTGTCTCTGGACAGCCGCACTCTGAACAAATTGTAGCCTTTTATTGAAAGAAGGACAGCACTACAAGTCACAGCAAAATAATACCTGACTTCTGACGCGTTTCGCACTGAAACTAGTGCTTAGTCTATGACTAAGCACTAGTTTCAGTGCGAAATGCGTCAGCTGTCAGGTTTTATTTTGCTGTGACTTGTAGTGCTGTCCTTCTTTCAATAACAGGCTACAATTTGTTCAGAGTGTGGCTGTCCAGAGACAATCTTTGTTCCAGCTTTGCAAAGTGCATTGCCTGCAACTGAGTTATGTGCAATGGAGGATATTCATCTGGGTTCCCACCTGGAGCGACTTTTCCCTTTCCCCAGTCTCAGATGATACACAGAAATTAAACATATCTTCCTACATACGTTTTACATGTTTATCTGCTGTCTTCAGCTTTATATATTCTTTAGAATTCTTATATCGTGTTCGAGATGTTCTCTTCCTGTTCAGCACTGGGAGTGGATTCTTGACATACAGACAAGACAGCTGTCCTCATGAGTAGAGACTTGCAGAGCTGTGCTGTGACAAGGCAAGCTCTCTACTAATCTATTTATAGGAACCTCCCTCTACACAAATTTCAGGCTGGATTTATCTTGATTGACAGAGAACTTGTCAGAAGCTATCATGCTGATAACAGAGCAACACATCAGTAGAAAGACACATGACTCTGTGCTTTGATAAGAAAACACTACAGATATATGTGCTTAGGTCAAATTTCATGAATCAGGTTTACATCCACTTTAAGCAAGAAACACAGGCAGATGCCACCTGTCAGCACCTCATGGACATCATTCTCAATGGGTGGCCTGGCTCCTTTAAGGAAATCTTACATGATATCCGACCATTCTACTCTATGAGGGATGAATTGACAGTGGATGATGGATTAATCCTGCATGGTTGGAGGACCGCAGCCTAGTGTTATCCCCTTCCCTGACAGTGAAATGTATACAGTAATCAATGCATTTTTATTTCCTGACAATCCTCTCCAGGCGGTGGTCATCCATGCTGCTTGTGCACCTTTTTCTTCCACACTTTTCCCTTCCACATAACTTTCTATTAATGTGCTTTGATGCAGCACTTTGGGAACATCCAACTTCTTTTGAAATTACCTTTTGAGGCCTTCCCTCCATATGGAGGGTGTCAATAATGGTTTTCTGCACAACTATCAGGTCAGCAGTCTTTCCCATGATTGTGATTCCTACTGAACCAGACTAAGAGTCCATTTAAAGGCTCAGGAACTCTTTGCAGGTGTTATGGCTTAATTAGCTGATTAGAGTGGGACACTTTTAGTTAGATTCAGGTAGAGTTAGGTCGGCGTATCAGTAGATACACCGACCTAACTCAGAATTTGCACTGACGTATGTTTAAGTGTATTCTCAAACAGAGATACGCTTAAACATATCTAAGATACGACGGCTTGCGCCGTCCTATCTTAGGTTGCAATATTTCGGCTGGCCGCTGGGTGGCGCTTCCATTGCGGTCGGCGTAGATTATGCAAATCAGTAGATACGCCTATTCACGAACGTACGCCCGGCCGCCACAGTACATTTACGCCGTTTACGTAAGAGATAGGCCGCCTGAAGTTATTCCATCAAATAGATGGAATAGTAATGTTAAGTATGGCCGCCGTTCCCGCGTCGAAATTCGAAATTTTTACGTTGTTTGCGTAAGTCGTCCGTGAATAGGGATTTACGTTGTTTACGTCCACGTCGAAATCAAAAGGCCTGTGCGGCGGACGTAGCCGCAATGCACACTGGGAAATGTACGCGCCTGGCACACGCGCAGTTAAACGTCAAAAACGTCAGGTCAAGCCCCATTAGCATAAACCCCTTAGCTAAATTTGAATTAGGCGCCATTACGCCCGCCCGCTTTAGGCTACGCCGCCGTAACTTAGCAGGCAAGTACATTGTGAATCATGTACTTGCCTCGCTAAATTGCGGTGGCGTAGCTTAAATGCCTTACGTACGCCGCCTTAAAGTTGCGGCCATCTACGTGAATCTGGCTATTTAAGCCTAGAATATTGCACCTTTTCATAATATTACATTTTTCTGAGATTGTGGATTTGGGGCTTTCATGAGCTGTAAGCCATATTCATCACAATTATGATAAATCACGGCTTGAACTATCTTGCTTTGTATGTAATGATTCTATCTCATATATTAGTTTCACCTTTTAAGTTGCATTAGTGAAATAAATGAACTTTTGCACAATATTAAAAATTTTCGAGTTTCACCTGTACGTATTGCGCTCTTAAAGTAACTATGGCTCCCCCTTACAAAGCGCACCTGACAGCTTCAACTTCTTGCCTACGTTTTTCAGTCTATTAGTGACAAGGAAACAAGCGATGGAGCTGGGACGCGGTGTATACGGCTGCACATACATCAGAGCCCTCTCATCTCCCACGATAAGACACCATTGTGACATTTTTGGAGGCTGAAGGAGGAAAAAAGGAAAAAGAGGCCTTTTAAGTTTTGTTGACAGAATGGGAACCAAACTGCCTGCGCAAGCCAAGTGTGACGCTTAGCGTACATGCTGGAGTTCAGAGGCACAGGGATTCATACGGGGTCTGTAAACTACTCGGCATACCGCTTTGTGCTGCCAAGACTTCTGGAGTCATCTGTTCCTCTCCAGATCTGAGACCTCCAAAAACTGAACTTGTGAAGCACCCCAACTATAGTAAAAATATTACAGGGATGAATACTGTCTTTTTATGTGGTTTGCATTCTTTTTTTGCAATTTTTTTTATTACAAAGTAGTACGGTTGTACAGACTCCTCTCCTCACTCTGATTTTACTGCACACTGGGAGCTTCTCACAATGTGCTTTAGAAGATGCAGCAAGTCACATAGCGCCCACCTCATAACCTTCATCATCCTGCCCTTTCCTCCCCAGCTTGACTGTCCCTGACCCACCCGCCTACTCATCACTGCTCACCTCCACCATCACAGGAGTGAGCTCTTTCTCCAATTCAAAAATCCTCACGTACTCTTTCTCTCCTCTGATGCAGTAGCTCTAAACTCAGCATTTGAGAGCCACCTGTGATGGTGGAGGTAAGCAGTGATGACTAGGCCTCACTTAGCAGTGTGCTGGGATAATTCCAGTCATGTTTCTTAAAGGAGTTGTAAAGAAAAAAAATTTTTTTGCTGAAATGACTGTTTACAGGATATAGAGACATAATAGTTAACTGATTCCTTTTAAAAATGATTAAAAATCGATAAAAATCAATCATATAATGTACCTACAGTCTCAGTTTCGTTTTTGCATGCTGTTTCATGCTTCTGTGATGTACAGAGAGCCAATACAGGGCAGTAATGGTTTGTAAAACGAAACTGATTGGTGCTGAGGGGTTTTAGACACACAGTAATCACACCTCCTTGATTAGTGACCACAGAGAGAAAGCTCCCAGCACTGTGGTTATCAGGAAACAGACAACCAGGAAGTGTGGAGATCAGAGAAGAATTACAGCAACTTGAGAGCAAAAACGAACAATGAGGACATGAAAACAGCACTGCATTAAGGTAAAGGAAGCTATTAAGATAAGAAAATGTTTTCCTTTACAAACCCTTTAAGGTGTGTAAATGGCCTACACTTATAAGAAGGGCTTTATTCAACTTTAGTCAAAGCTGCGCAGTTTGTTTTTATCTACAGATGCCCCTTATCTGCATAGGCAGTTTTCTGGTAAAGGTGTACTATCCCTTTAACCACTGGCCGACCGCCCACCGCCGTTATACGTCGACAAGTTGGCTCGGCTGGGCGAGAGCACGTAATATGAAGTCCTCTCTCCCAGCCGCCACTAGGGGCTCCCGTGCGTGTGCCCGGCGGGCGCGATCGCCGCCGGGCACACGCGATCGCTCGGTACAGAGCAGGGAACGGGAGCTGTGTGTGTAAACACACAGCTCTCGGTCCTGTCAGCAGGGGAAATGCTGATCTTTTGTTCATACAATGTATGAACCGAGGATCAGTGTTTCCCCTAGTGAGGCCACCCCCCCCCCCCACAGTAAGAACACACCCAGGCATACTTAACCCCTTCCCCGCCCCCTAGTGTTAACCCCTTCACTGCCAATGGCATTTTTATAGTAATCCAATGCATTTTTATAGCACTAATCGCTATAAAAATGCCAATGGTCCCAAAAATGTGTCAAAAGTGTCCGAAGTGTCCGCCATAATGTCGTAATACCGAAAAAAAAATCGCTGATCACCGCCATTACTAGTAAAAAAAATATAATAAAAATGACATACAAATACCCCCTATTTTGTAAACGCTATAACTTTTGCACAAACCAATCAATAAACGCTTATTGCGATTTTTTTTTACGAAAAATATGTAGAAGAAAACGTATCGGCCTAAACTGAGGAAAAAAATTTTTTTTTTATATATTTTTGGGGGATATTTATTATAGCAAAATGTAAAAAATATTCATTTTTTTCAAAATTGTCTCTCTATTTTTGTTTATAGCGCAAAAACTAAAAACCGCAGAGGTGATCAAATACCACCAAAAGAAAGCTCTATTTGTGGGAAAAAAAGGACGCCAATTTTGTTTGGGAGCCACGTCGCATGACCGCGCAATTGTCTGTTAAAGCGACGCAGTCCCGAATCGCAAAAAGTACTCTGGTCTTTGGGCAGCAATATGGTCCGGGGGTTAAGTGGTTAAAGTAGGGTGACCAGACATCCCCTGTTTCCGGGGACAGTCTCCGTATTGAGGACACTGTCCCCGGATCAAGTCTGTCCCCAGTTTTGTCCCCGGATTGGATTTGAATAGGGGCTGGGGCAATTTCAAAGACAGTCAGTGCATAATAATAAAAAAAAAATCTGAATAACACACTCCCGCTCCGCTGCTCCTACTAGCTTAGGGGGGTGTATTTTTTTCCATTATCTGTGCCCCTTTCTGATGATCAGGTGTTTCGGGTGCATGCCCATTCAGCTCCGCTAACATTTTCTTCTGCCTTGGCCAGTCCCGGCCAGTCGCCTGCCTGCTTATCTCCTTGCCTTCCCCGGCGGAGTGATCTTCCTCCACTCCCCACCCAGTAGTAGCTGGGGCCCGGAGAGTAAGACTTAAAGTGATTGTAAAGGATTGTTTTTTTTTTAAATAACAAACATATCATACTTACCTTCACTGTGCAAATCGTTTTGCACAGAGTGGCCCCGAACACTGACTTCTGGGGTCCCTCAGCGGCTCTTGCGGCTCCTCCCCGCATCAGATAACCCCCTAGGAGAAGCGCTCTCCCGGGGTGGTTACCTTACGGGCAGGCTTACAAGTCATTCATTCGGCATCCATAATGTATGACTTAGCGCCGCCCCCTGGGTCATAGGTTTTGATTAACAGGAGCGGGAGCCAATGGCTGTGCTGCTATCAATCAAGAGAGAGGGACGGGGCGTCACCGCCGAGGGAAATTCGGGGCTTAGGTAAGTAAAATGGGGGGGGGGGCTAGGGGGCCGAACACTGCAAGGTGTTTTTTCACCTTAATGCATAGGATGCATTAAGGTGAAAAACATGCGGGTTTACAACCCCTTTAACAGGCTGTGAGCCGGGCGGCAGCGGCGACGGGCAGAGAGTCGCTGATTGCCGCCATTACTAGTAAAAGAAAAAATATGTCCCCTGGTTTCATTATAAAAATCTGGTCACCTTACTTTAAAGAATACTAAAAAACCCAAAAACAAAGGCCCAGATTCTCGTAGAATGGCGTAACTTAGGGCGGGCGTAACGTATCTCATTTACGTTACGCCGCCGCAAGTTTTTCAGGCAAGTGCTTTATTCACAAAGAACTTGCCTGTAAAGTTGCGGCGGCGTAGCGTAAATCACCCGGCGCAAGCCCGCCTAATTCAAAATAGGCGGGTAGGGGGCGTGTAGCATTTAAATTAAGCGTGTTCCCGCGCCAAACGTACTGCGCATGCGCCGTCCGTAAAATATCCCAGGGTGCATTGCTCCAAATGACGTCGCAAGGACGTCATTGGTTTCGACGTGAACGTAAATGGCGTCCAGCCCCATTCACGGACGACTTACGCAAACAACGTAAATTTATAAATTTCGACGCGGGAACGACGGCCATACTTAACATTGGTTGCCCCTCATATAGCAGGGGCAACTTTACACCGGAAAAACCTAACGTAAACGTAACTTTACTGCGTCGGCCGCGCGTACGTTCGGGAATTTGCGTATCTAGCTAATTTGCATACTTGACGGGGAAAACGACGGAAGCGCCACCTAGCGTTGCGCCGTCGTAAGCCCTTTGAGAATCTGGGCCAAAATCTTTAATTTTAGCAGCCTTTATACGCAGAGGCTGCATTCCTTTTTGTTTTGTTTTTCCTTTATTTTTACCTGCTAATCCTGCTAATAGGACACTTCCTGTGCCAGAGTGGCTACACTTACTCCTCTACTGTATCTATGGAGAGAGGCAAGGTTGTCGCCGACGTAGTTTACAAAAGATACGATTTTGCTGTCTTTTCTGCTTACTGGAAGTGACAAGGATCGGCAGGTATTTTCTGCACTTACTGAAATGTTCTTGGCCTCAAAGAAAAAGCCATGAAAAGAATGGTGCAAATTTAACCTGACCATTTTTCTGTCATGTAACCCATGATTGTAAATTTACCATGTGTTGTGGCATCCTTCATCAAAAGTCCCCGCAACAGATTAAACCACGCATGGTGTCGTACAGTGCATTACCACAATCCAAACATACATTCCCAGCCTAAAAGCACTCAATTTGACATCAGTATAATGACATAATTGCTTGAAACAATATTGCAATCCTGAACATTTTATGAGCTGACAGGCAGATTATGTTCTAAAGAACAAACGACCAATATTATTTTATATGTCTCATTCCAATCTGGAAACCACCCAGAAAAAATTAAATTACAGAAATTAACCCCTTGTTGTCTGTGCTCATGTTTACAATTAACTTCTACACTCCACAAATCTTCCATAGAATTTGACATTATTGTATCTTGGACAGTTTATCGTGGGGAGAAGAGTTACAAGTCTCTCTGTGTCACAAAAGTAAATCATGTGATCCCACAGGTGAGCAGGTGATATGGGATCCTCCAGAAAGTGGAGTCTAAAGGCCAGCTGGTGTTCTGCCAGGGGCCCCAGCTTCAAGCTGATTTTTTGTGGCCCCTCAGTTCACCCTGTTCAACATGTGTGTGAGAGAGAGAAAGAGAGAGAGAGAGAGGGGGGTGAGAGAAAGAGGAAGGGTGAGATAGAGGAAGAGGGGGGATGAGGGGGGGTGAGAGAGGGATGAGAGAGAGGGGTGAGAGAAAGAGTAAGAATGAGAGAGAGGATAAGGGGATGAGACAGAGGGATGAGAGAGAGGGGTGAGAGAAAGAGTAAGAATGAGAGAGAGGATAAGGGGATGAGACAGAGGGATGAGAGAGAGGGAGGGGGTGAAAGAGAGAGGGAGGGGGTGAAATAGAGAGAGAAAGGGGGTAAAGAGAGAGGAAGGGGATGACAAAGAGAGGGGGTGAAAGAGAGAGAGGGAGGGGGTAGGTGGTGTGAGAGAGAGGAAGGGGGTCAGAAGGAGGGGTGGGTGGTGAGAGAGAGGGAGTAAGAGAGAGAGAGGGAGGGGTGAGAGAGAGGGGGAGGGAGGGGGTGGGTGGTGAGAGAGAGGGGGGAGGGGGTGGGTGGTGAGAGAGAGGGAGGGGGTGAAAGAGAGAGAGGGGGAGGGGGTGGGTGGTGAGAGAGAGGGAGGGGGTGAAAGAGAGAGAGGGAGGGAGTAGGTGGAGAGAGAGGGAGGGGGTGGTGAGAGAGAGGGGTGAGAGAGAGAGGGGTGAGAGAAAGAGGAAGAATGAGAGAGAGGATGAGGGGGTGAGACAGAGGGATGAGAGAAAGGAAGGTGAGAGAGAGGGAGGTGGTGAGCGATGAAAGAGAGAGGGAGGGGTGAGAGGGGGTAAAGAGAGAGAGAGGGAGGGGGTGACAGAGAGAGGCAGGGGGTGACAGAGAAAGAGGGAGGGGGTGAAAGAGAGAGAGGGCGAGAGTAGGTGGTGAGAGAGAGAGGCAGGGGTCAGAGGGAGGGGGTGGGTGGTGAGAGAGAGGGGATGAAGGAGAGAGAGGGAGGGGTGAGAGAGAGAGGGAGGTGAGAAAGAGGGTGTAAACCCTTTCATGGGGCGGTACAGGATGAATGGTGGGCAAGAACAGCCAGCAGTAATTAAGGCGCAAGAGCATGGAGGAGGAACTGCAAACCGGACCACGCAGCAGGATTGAGGACCCCAGCACAAGGACATACAGGACGATCTGTGAACCATGCCAAGCAGCAAGGCTGCAAACCTCAGCAAAGGAGCATACAGGATGAACTGGCAACCAGACCAGGCACTGGGACTGCAGACCGAAGCAGACTAGAACATGGCGGTCTCCAAGGAAAAACAGAATATAGGCCAGAGGTCTAGACAGGTGGCAGAAAAGTGGATCTGAACATCAGCTGAGGTAAGTACATGGGTAGTCAATCCAATTACACAGCAGGTTGAAACCAAATGCACATGAAAAAGGCTCAGAATCTTGCAAAAACATTGCTTTGACAACAAACATGTGGAAACAGACCGTTTAAATATAAAAGGCTTCTTTGTTGCCTATGACATCATCAGCTGTGACGTAACCTGGAAACGATGGTGGCCAAGCAAGAGAGGGGAGGCCTGACAGCATGGGAGAGAGGAAAGTGCCACCCGGAGAAGACAAAAAATAGATGCAGGGTCGGCATGACTAAGGCCTCGTACATACAACCGAGGAACTCATGGGGCGAAACACATCGTTTTCCTGGTCGAGTTCCTTGTTAGGCTTGTCGAGAAACTCGACAAGCTTGCTTTGCGTACACACTGTCAAGAACAAAACTAGTCATTCAGGGGAAGTTCGATTCCACTGGCACAACCCTTGGGGCTTCTTTTCCTAATTTCATGTTACTGTGTGTTAAGTAAAAGTTTGGTAAGAGACGATTTGCACTTTTCAGTCTGTTACAGCTTGAAAAATGTGTTATCTCCATTACAAATGCTACTTTTAGTCCCGTCTCATACTTTATTCTGAGCAAGCGCGGGTTTCTTAGCATACACACGCTCGAGTTTCTCGTCGAAAACCAGCCCGACGAGGAAATTGAGACTCCCATCGAGGAAAAAGAGAACTTGCTCTCTTTTTTGCTTGTCGAGTTCCTCGACAGTTTCCTCGATGAAAAATGTACATACGAAAGGTTTCCTCGGCAAAAAAGCTCTCCCGCCAAGTTTCTTGATGGATTCTGCCGAGGAAACCGGTCGCGTGTACGAGGCCTTAGGGAGGAACAGGTCTAAGAAGGGTTAAAAGAAAGAAGTAGAGGTGGGGTAGGCACGTAGCTTACCTGATTGGTGTATTAGGATGGTCAGGGAGCCGCGAGGGTTTGGTCTGGTGCAAGGGCTGATGGGTAATCACTCCAGAAAGTGCTGTTGATTGAAGAGTCCCTCCCTCCCGCCCTGTATTCTGTTTTTTTAAGGGGTAGTCTGGGTGGGGGACAGTTCTGACGTTTCATGTTTTTTTATACATTAAAAATGATTTTTTTATACTTTGCGCTTTTGTTGCAGCAGCTGGCGGGTCAGGGGGTCTTTGGGGGGTCAAGGATTAATCAGATTGTAGAAGAATTGGGGGCCCATCTAGGGTATGGCGCTCCCACCTGGTTATTTGTTGGTGGTTCTCCCAGAAGCTAAATCCCCTGGGAGAAAGTAAAAATTTGGAAATTGCAACGTCTTCGAGCCAGATGGGAAACGGCTGAGGACCAGGGCCGTTTGAAGAAATTTAGGGGCCCCAAGAAAAATGGACATGGAGGCCGCCCCCCCCCCCCCCCACATGCACATACGCAAAGCCTCCCTATGTTCTTTTTACGCCCCCCCTTCCTACCGGGTACCGCATGGAAGGAGATTCAGTTTCCTGTTCCCGGCCGGACTGACAGGAAGTAAGCACTCAGTGAGCACTTCCTGTCAGTCCGGCTGGGAACAGGAAACTGAATCTCTTATACTGCACGATACCCGGCCGGAGTCCGGACTGACAGGAGGTAGGAAGAGGAGCTCGGCCACTCTACAGAGAAGGGGAAGTGATGACTCGAGGCAGCAGTGCTGCAGGCTCTCTATAGAGTGCTCAGGCGGCTGCAGCATATAGGAAGCACGGCAAGGGCGCTGCTTGGGGCCCCAGGCCAGCTCGGGGCCCCAAGCAATTGCTTGGTTTGCCTGCCTTGTAGCGACGGGCCTGCTGAGGACATGGTCGGTAATGTGATTTAAGGACACCCAAAGACCCCCTGATGGTGTTAAAATTGTTTTGTTATTATTAATTTGTTAAATAAAAGGGCTGCTGTGGCCGTTTTAAACCCATGTCACGCAGTGTTGTGTTTTTTATTATATGTTCGAGGACCGTAAGTTGACGAATCCTATAGTCAAGTAAATGAAACAATGGGGTTGATTTACTAAAGGCAAGTAGACTGTGCACTTTGTAAAGTGCAGCTGTTTCAGAGCTTAGTAAATGAGTTAAGGCTTCACTTTGAGTACCCAATCATGTGCAAGAATTTTTTTTTTTTTTTATTATTTTTTTTGCTAACACGTAATTGGATGATGTAAGTCAGCAGAGCTTCTGCTCATTTACTAAGCTCTGGAGCAACTGGTGTTGCCGAAAGCAACTGCACTTTGCAAAGTGGACAGTCTATTCGCCTTTGGTAAATCAACCCCACTGCAGCTTAAAGGGAATGTAGCCTTCTCCTCTCTCCTCTTCTGGCTTTGGACCAGTGTATGGTACAGTCTATCAGGATATGGTGCAATCAGTCCAGTACTAGATAGAGATAGAAGAATTCTGATATCAGGAGCAAAGTAGGACAGCAATCTCTGTCTCACAGATAGACACTTGGGACCAGATTCTCAGAAGAGATACGGCGGCGTATCTCCAGATACGCCATCGTATCTCTGAGTTGTGCCGTCGTATTTATGCGCCTGATTCTTAGAATCAGTTACGCATAGATTTCCCTTAGATCCGACAGGCGTAAGTCTCTTACGCCGTCGGATCGTAACTGCATATTTACGCTGGCCGCTAGGGGCGTGTACGCTGATTTACGTGTCGAAATATGTAACTCAGCTAGATACGCGAATTCACGAACGTACGCCCGGCCGACGCAGTACAGTTACGCCGTTTACGTTAGGCTTTTCCCGGCGTAAAGTTACCCCTGCTATATGGTGGCGTAAGTGCGGCGTACCAATGTTAAGTATGGCCGTCGTTCCCGCAACGAAATAAGAAAATTTTACGTTGTTTGCGTAACTCGTCCGTGAATGGGGCTGGACGTAATTTACGTTCACGTCAAAACCAATACGTCCTTGCGGCGTATTAGGAGCAATGCACACTGGGAGATTTCCACGGACAGCGCATGCGCCGTTTGTGAAAAACGTCAATCACGTCGGGTCACATAGCATTAAAAAACACGCCCCTATGTCCCACATTTGAATTAGGCAGGCTTACGCCGATCGATTTACGCTACGCTGCCGCAACTTACGGAGCAAGTGCTTTGAGAATACAGCACTTGCCCGTCTAAGTTGCAGAGGCGTAACGTAAATCGGATACGTTACGCCCGCGCAAAGATACGCGGATGTACGAGAATATGGCCCTTGTTTTCCTTCTGCTGGTCTAAGTTTGTTAAATATGAAAGTGATTCATGCTGACAGCGTTAAGTTTACAATAGGTTCCTCAGTCTCCATGGTGATGTATTTATTGATTGAGTGCTGTTTGTTTCTGCAGTTAACATTAAGTGAATTTGAACATGCTTGGTACAAACCTAGACAAAAAATTAAAAAGGGGCAGACTAAATAGACCATTCAATTTTTTCCTGCCATTAATCTTGTGCGGCATTGACTCTGTTTAGGAGAACATCTTCTAACATTTACAAATGTTGCCTGGAATATCAAGGCTCTGAATAAGAGGTAATGATACAGCCTAAGAACCAGCAACTTAACCTCTTCCATACAGGGCTTTTATACACACCTCCATACCGGGCCTATTCTGGCACTTCTCTCCTACATGTACAAATCATCATTTTTTTGCTAGAAAATTACGCAGAACCCCCAAACATTATATATGTTTTTTAAGCAAACACCCTAGGGAATAAAACGACTGTCATTGAAACCTTTTATTCTGCACGGTATTTGCGCAATAATTTTTCAAACGCCTTTTTTTTGGAAAAAAATTGTTTCATGAATTAAAAAAAAATAACAAAACAGTAAAGTTAGCCCATTTTTTTTTTAAATATGAAAGATTATGTTACACCGAGTAAATAGATACCTAACATGTCACGCTTTAAAATTGCGCACACTCATGGAATGGCGCCAAACTTCGGTACTTAAAAATCTCCATAGGCAACGCTTTGAAAATTTTTACAGGTTACCAGTTTAGATTTACAGAGGAGATCTAGTGCTAGAATTGTTGCTGGCACTCTAGCGCACGCGGCGATACCTCACATATGTGGTTTAAACGGCGTTTACATATGTCGGCGGGACTTGCGTGTGCGTTCGCTTCTGCGCGCAAGCTACTGGGGACAGGGGCGTTAAAAAAAAATTGATTTCTTTTTTTTTTTTTTACATATTTATTTCTTTTTTTACACTTTTTTATTTTATTTTATTTTTTTTATTATCACTTTTATTCCTATTACAAGGAATGTAAACATCCCTTGTAATAGGAATGTGTGTGACAGGTACTCTTTATGGAGAGATGCGGGGTCAATAAGACCCCACATCTCTCCTCCAGGCTGGAAAGCATGAAATCGGTGAAAAAAAATTCACCGATCTCATGTTTACCGTTGCTTAGCAGCCGCAATCGCGGCTTTGTTTACTTACGGGGACCCGGGCGTGACGTCATCACATCGCGCCCGGGTCCTCCGACGGTCATAGAGATGACTGGTGACCATCTGGTCACCAGTCATCTCTATGCTTCCTGCGAGTGCCGGACGATTCGTTCTCCGGGCCCCCGATGGCACGGGAGAGCCCGGAGAAGCACCGGATGGCGGCGGGAGGGGGGATGTCCCCTCCCGCCGCCTGTAAGAACGATCTAGTGGCGGAACCGCCGCTATGATTGTTCTTACGTTGTGCAGAATCGCCGGCACAAGAGAAGGATTTCTGAATGATGCCTCTAGCTGCAGGCATCATTCAGATTTCCCCCCCACAAAGCCCAGGACGTCATATGACATCCACTCTGAACGGCAGAGGTTCTTTGTGGACGTCATTTTACTATGGGCCGGTAGGGAAGTGGTTAAAGTGCGACTTCCACTAAAACACAAAGGGGGGTTATTTACGAAAGGCAAATCCACTTTGCACTACAAGTGAAAGTGCACTTGAAATTGCACTAAAAGTGCACTTGGAAGTGCAGTCACTGTAGATCCAAGGGGGGATATGCAAGGAAAATAAAAAACAGCATTTTAGCTTGCACATGATTGGATAATAAAAACAGCAGAGCTTCCCCTCATTCCAGATCTACCCCTCAGGTTTACAGGGACTGCACTTCCAAGTGCAATTTCAGTGAATTTTCAAGAGGGAGTAGGTGGTGAGAGAGAGAGGGAGGGGGTGGGGGGTGAGACAGAGGGATGAGAGAGAGGAAGGGTGAGATAAGGGTAACAAAAAAAAACATATTTTGTTGTAGTTTGTATAAAATAAAGAGCATCAGCAACCCACGCAGTGTTGCCAATCGTCCGTATTTTTTTCCCCCGTCCGTAAATGTCCTTAGTTGCAGGAATGTGGCAGTAAAAATAGCCGAGATCGGTTCGGCTTGGAACTGCGCATGCGCAGTTCCGGAGCTTGCCGAGCCAGGCCAAGCATATGCTGTATTCGGCCGGCGGGGGGCGGATTTCACAGAGGCTGTGCTGCGCGGCGTTGGCGAGTGATGTATTAGGACATCCCGCTCCTGCTCCAGTGCTGTGCTCCTCCAACCTTTGTAACTAACCAGGAGGTCGGAGGAGCACAGCACTGGAGCAGGAGTCAGGACTTAGAGGCTGAGCATGTGGCGGCAGCGGCGGAATGGAGGAGCCTGCTACATCCAGGCAATACAAAGTTCACAAAAAGCAAAATAATTCCATGCTGTCTGTAATCAGCTACAAAACCAATTGACAAGTGGAAAAACAAACAAAACACATAAATGTAGCGCTAAAGTGTAACCAATGATGAAAACACTGGGTTAGACTATATATATATACTAGTGGTAAAAGCTGTGCTGCAATGTGAAAAAATCAATATAACAATCAAATTATAAAGTGTGTGATGCACACAAAACACTAGTGCAATATGAAATAATCAAGTGAAGGTGCAAAGTCCATATGAATGGATGTATCTCAGGGAAAATCAGGATGACAGAAAGTTCTCCGAGTGTGTGAAAAGGTATCCAAAATTATCCAGTGAATCTGTATAGCAGATAGAAGTATCCTCCACCGTTAAATCCTAACTGCTTACCACAACGATAAGTAAATCAAGCATGTAACCGTGACTGCCAGATCCAAGATTCCAGGGGAAATTTTTCACCTTATCTCTGTTTCAGATATCAGACTATTCACTCTCCATAGTATGACCCAAAAGAGAAAAGGCTGACATAGCGTGATACCGTAATAAAATTTGTTTATTGTTAAAAGTATTGCACTTACAGTTATGCAGTAAAAACAGTGCGTGTGTAATAATAGCCGGCCGGCTTAACTATCCGCTCGTCCTTCCGGGTAGACTGCGCAGTACGATTCGTGGTGACGTCAGCACGCCGCTCCTCCCTACGCCGTTTCGTCACAACAATGACTTCTTCCAGGGGCACAAAGATATATATATATATATACTGTATATATATCTGTGAATACATGTGTCAGGATGAATATGTGAAGAAAACAGTCTCTGTAAACCGTAAATATGGTGATAGTCCAATGAAATTAAAGGTGATAGTGCTCCCTTATTCCAAACATGTAAATGTATATACAAAGGAAAAGAAGAAGCAGTCACCAGCTGGATTGAGGCTTACCGGAAAACTTGAACCCTGAGGAACATACGTTCAAAAAGGTCAATCAGACATGATGTGAATCCTGTAGGGCCAATCAATCGCTGCAGCTCTCATTCGACCTCCAAAACTCCAAGTTATGTTAATCAAAATGGATGGATGGTAGATCTTATGTGGAGTGACCCACCAGAGGTCAAAAATCAAGGCCAAACAGAGAGTAACCAAGAGAGAAAAAAGAAGGGCACAGGGGAGTCGGGGACCGACAGAGTGAGACAGCCCAGCCGAGAGGGACATCAGGTGATGGTGGCAGAGGGGGATCCGATGGAGGCAGGGGGTGATGGTGGCACCACAGAGGGGGACGATGGAGGCAGAGGGTTAATGGAGGCAGGGGGAGATTGGAGGCAGGGGGTGATTGTGGCTGTGGTGGCACCGCAGAGGTGGATGGAGGCAAAGGGCAATGGAGGCAGGGGGAGATTGGAGGCAGGGGGTGATGGTGGCACTGCAGAGGGGGATGGTGGCACCGCAGAGGGTGCGGGATGGAGACAGGGATTGTTGGTGGTACTGTAGAGGGGGTGAAGGCAGGGGGTGTTGGTGGCAGAGGGGGATGGAGGCAGGGGGTGATGTGACTAAATAATTTGCCCTTATTATATCAAAAATAACAAATATGTTTTTTTACCTTAATATCTACCTTAAATCACATTGCTATTTGCCTAGCGTACTTGTTTGTAGCCTAAATAGTGAAATGTGCTAAAAAATATAATTTAGTAACTTTTGTGCCAGTAAAAACGTGGCTGCGCCAGTAAATTTCGGGTATCGTGCCAGTAAATTTTCAGTTTGCGAGAAGCCATGTGGTGGACACAGAAAACATGTGGAAGAAGGTGCTCTGGTCAAATGAGACCAAAATTTTACTTTTTGGCCTAAAAGCAAAACGCTATGTGTGGCAAAAAACTAACACTGCACATCACCCTGAACATACCATCCCCACTGTGAAACATGGTGGTGGCAGCAGCATGTTGTGAAGATGCTTTTCTTCAGCAGGGACAGGGAAGCTGGTCAGAGTTGATGGGAAGATGGATGGAGCCAAATACAGAGCAATCTTAGAAGAAAACCTGTAGGAGTCTGCAAAAGACTTGAGACTAGGGGGGTTCACCTTCCAGCAGAACAAATTGCTGTTCACAGACGCTCTCCATCCAATCTGACAGAGCTTGAGAGCTATTTTGCAAAGAAGTTCCCTCTCTAGATGTGCAAAGCTGGTAGAGACATACCCAAAAAGACTTGCAGCTGTAATTGCAGTGAAAGGTGGTTCTGCCAAGTATTGACTCAGAGGGGGCGCTATACAAATGCACGCCACACTTTTCACATATTTTATTTGTAAAAAAAAATTAAAACCATTTATCATTTTCCTTCTACTGTACTTTACAACTATGTGCCACTTTGTGTTGGTCTATCACATAAAATGTAATGAGTCTCTCTCATATATAAACTTTTGCACGATATTCAATTTTTTGAGTTTTTTATCTGTAGAACAAAACAGCCCTGTGTGTCAAACATACTAAACCCGGCCATACATGGATCGAAATTCCATTGGTTCAGCAGGGACCAGCCGGATTTCAATCCACATATAGGCAGGGTGAATGTACACATGTTGATCTACCAATCGAATTCAAAATGAATCATCTTTGGGCTACCTATGTATACCACATTCTTTATTCTTTTTTTTTTATTATTGTTCTTATATCTCAACTCAATCTTCACTCTAATGTAGATATACAGTAAATATTAGTAGGAGTTCCCTAAGTCCCCGTACACACGTCCGAGGAACTCGACGAGCAAAACTCATCGTTTTGCTCGTCGAGTTCCTTGTGAAGCCGCCGAGGATCTCGGCGAGCCAACTTTCCTCATTGAACAACGAGGAAATAGAGAACATGTTCTCTATTTGGCCCGACGAGTTCCTCGTCGGCTTCCTCGGCCGAAAGTGTACACACGACCGGGTTTCTCGGCAGAATACAGCTCTGATCGAGTTTCTGGCTGAATTCTGCCGAGAAACTCGATCGTGTGTACGGGGCCTAAGACCTGAAAGTTACTCAAGGGTTCCTCTGTGTTACAAAACGTTAAAATCCTGATCTACAGTATGCAAACAGGTTTCTCCATTTGCAAAAAAAGTCCTTTCCATTTCCTATCTCATAGAAACACAACGAGAATTGAGAGAAAATGTCTTCAAAGTGAGGCCTCGTACACACGACCGTTTTCCTCGACAGAATCCATCAAGAAACTTGGTGGCAGAGTTTTTTTGCCGTGTGTATGTTTTTCGTTGAGAAAACTGTTGTGAAACTCGACGAGAAAAAAAGAGAACAAGTTCTCTTTTTCCTTGTCGGAAGTCTCAATTTCCTCGTCGTGTTTCTCGTCGGGCTGGTTTACGACGAAAAACACGTTCGTGTGTATGCTTAGAAACCCGCTCATGCTCAGAATAAAGTATGAGACGGGAGTGCACCTTCGGTAAAAGTAGCGTTCGTAATGGAGATAGCACATTTGTCACGCTGTAACAGACTGAAAAGCGCAAATCGTCTCTTACCAAACTTTTACTTAACACGCAGTAACATGAGATTAGCAAATGCAGCCCCAAGGGTTGTGCCAGTGGAATCGAACTTCCCCTTTATAGTGCCGTCGTACGTGTTGTACGTCACCGCGTTTGAGATCGACTAGATTTTGTCTTGACAGTGTGTACGCAAAGAAAGCTTGTCAAGATTCTCGACAAGCCTGACAAGAAACTCGTCGAGGAAAACGATGTTTCTTTTACGACGAGATTCTCGGTCGTGTGTACGAGGCCTGAGAGAAATCTCCTCGTAGACAGTTGTCACCAGAACAGGTGTCCGCATTGGAAGATTTCCTCTCACCTTTTGTTACCACAACTTTTGGCTGAGTCAAGTTTACTGATTCTAGAATGAAGTCATAGCAAGCAAAAACGTTTTTGTTGCTATTTACTAATTATTAATTTATTTTACTATTTGTGATTGCCTTCCCATTGCTGATCCGCAACCCTGGACGCCGGGCAGAAATAAAACCATAAGCTCAGATTTGGCTCTTCTGGTTATTATATTTAATGGCCAATCAGCACCTCACCGGATCAAGCCTGTGCAAATGCAATTGCTGCACAATTTTTTTAATGCTAAAAACACTTCCACTTGTGAATCATTGTTGGAGACCTGGCAGTGTTTTGCGGGATTTATGTTATATATTTTTTTCATTCTCTGATTAGTTGAAAAGAAAACGCGTTGCTATGCTAGACTGCATAAGTGATTAGTCCCGCTCACAACGCGGATAACCCAGTTCTTTAACATTCTACAGATCATGTTTTCTCCTGCTCAGATTTTCAACGGGCATTCAAAATCAGAAACATACCAGATCTGTGTGTTCAAAGGCGACTCATTGACAGATCTGTACACAATGTAGAGAAATCAGAGAAGATACAGTAGTCTACGTTACCAGTGCGAGGGGCAGGCAAGACAGGCTGCCTCTCCTAGGATCGGGGCCGCTGATAAGGGGGTATAACTGACCCTCCTGTACGGGGCCCAGGCCCCGCAGTTCAACAGGGGGGTCCGGGCAAAGAGGATGTAGGCAGCTCTATTTTGATTGCCCACAGCTCCCAGCTTTGCTAGCAAGTAAATTAACCTACCCAGGGCACAATCCATTCAGCAGAGGGGCCCTTGTGACCTCTGCAGTGTGCATTTCATGCTCCCGACCATTTAAATTTTGCATTCTGTATTCCTAACTACTGCACTCTGTTATGTGCTCCTGACCTCTGCGTTATATTCTACTAATCTCTAATCTCTGTTTTTAATATTACTGATCCTCATACTCCATGTTACATATTCCTGACCACTGCATTAGTTGTACATGCTACTGACTTCTGTGTTAAATACTATTGACCTCTGTACTCGGCATTTCATACTGTTACCACACCCAAGATTTGCCACAGCATGCTGAGATTGACACCCAATCTTTCTCCTCTGGTTGACTAAGGGGTAGTTAAGGGTCCCTGCTAGTTAGGCTGTACAGGGTCCTACGATTTCTATGGCGGCCCTGCTAGGATCAAAAGGAAGAAACTTCCCTCTGGCTTGAGCAGCACTCCAAGTTTTGCACTTCATTGCCCCTGCCTATTTTAGTCTATGTGTCTATGCACAAATAGGTATTTAGGCAGGAGAACCCCAAGACCCCCCCCCCCCCCCCAGCCAGCGCACCCAAAATTAACAGCATTCTGGCAGAAAATAAAGCTTGATGCTTTGAATGCATCTAAAAGTGTGTTAATGTACTTAGGTGCCTCACACGCTTGAGTGTTAATTCAGATCAATGGCCAGAATAAATTATTATTGATGCCCTAAACGCATACTAGCAAAATTGCTGCTTCCAGACAGAAAGACATCTAGGAGAGATGGGCAAACTTCCTTTGTACATGAGGCTCTAAGGTACAACCATCTTCCCCAATTCTATTTCATGGGTCCCCCAGCATTGAGCCGAGGAAGCCTACTACTTTCCAGGCTACAAACCTACATACTGTAAATCAGGGGTAGTCATGTCCCATCCACTTTATGCCCAGGGCCCCACCCACACCAGATTGATGAGGAGGGAAGGAGGGAGGAACCAGGGAAGGCCAAATAAAAGCAGATTCAACTTCAGCTTTAATTAAAAATGTATAAAAAAAAAAACACTGCAGTAAAAATCTCCAAGGCAGGACGTAGAAGTAAAGCTTTCTATGGGTCACACATGCCAACAAAAAGTCTGACTGGTTTTAGGGCCAGTTACACCAGAACACAGGACAGGAAACCCACATTCCATGCACATTTCTCGCACCGTGTTTCCACAGGCAGAGATTCGTGCTTCCCTCTGCTGACCAGCTTTATGGAGATGCTGATTTCATGTATGTACCAATACCGGGCACTTTCCCCCTTCCTGCCCAGGACAATTTTCAGCTTTCAGTGCTGACGCACTTTGAATGACAATTGCGCGGCCATACAGCCACTGTACCCAAACTAAATTGTTATCAGTTTCTTCCCACGCATAGAGCTTTCTTTTGGTGGCATTTGATCACCACTGGGGTTTTTATTTTTTGCTAAACAAACTAAAAAACACAGACATTTAAAAAAATATATATTTTTCTTTGTTTCTGTTATAAAATGTGGTTTTCTCCTTCACTGACAGGCACTGATGAGGCTGCACTAACGGACACTGATAAAGCGGCACTGATAAGGTGGCACTGATGAGGAGGCACTGATAATGTAATACTGACATATAATCACACACTTAGGTTGGACTTGTGTCTTTTTTCAACCTTACCTACTATGTAACTATGTAACTGTGATATGTAGAATTGATGGTCACTAATATGCAGCACTGATGGGCACAGATAGGCTGCACTGATATGCAGCACTGATGGGCACTGATAGGCGGCACTAATGGGCACTGATAGGTGGTACTGATGGCCACTGATAGGCGCTACACTTTTTTCAACTGCCCCTGAACTCATTCAATGTTGTCTTATGTGTACATTTACACAGGTTCGTTTACTGTCGTTTTTAGGCAGTTGAGTTTATATGCCATTTTTTTTAAGGCAAAAAAATGAGTTCAGAGAATCTGTGGGGTATTGTCAAGAGGAAGATGTGAGGCACCAGACCCAACAATGCAGACGATCTGAAGGCTCAAAGCAACCTGGGCTTCCATAACACCTCAGCAGTGCCACAGGCTGATCACCTCCATGCCACACCGCATTGATGCAGTTATTCATGCAAAAGAAGCCCCGAAGTATTGAGTGCATACTATACTGTACATGGACATACTTTTCAGTAGACATGTGCACACTGAAATATTTTGTTTCGGAATTTCGTTTTCGTCCAAAAAATACATTTATTTAGTTACTCCCGAAACTTGTTTTTATTTATTTTGTTTCGTTAATAAATGCATTTGTCTGAAAATCCGAATTAATTAAGGTTGAATCTGTCATTGAAGGCTTATGGTGTCTGTCGAATGTTCTAAGAAGATTCGACGGAGCAGCTAAACTGTACGATGCCGCAATCGTACATTTCCGGTCGAATGTTCCGCCTACAAGCTATAGAAGAATTCTAATTATTATTACTAGTCAACCAACATTCAAATTCTTCTAGAGCCTATGGGCCGAGCATTAGACCGGAAATTTACGATTGCGGCGTCATACAGTTTACCTGCTTGTCGAATCTTCTTAGAACTTCTTAGAACTTTCGACAGACACCATAAGCCTTCAATGCCTTCAATCACCACCCCAGTGGTGATCAAATGCCACCAAAAGAAAGCTCTATGCGTGGGAAGAAACTGATAACAATTTAGTTTGGGTACAGTAGCTGTATGGCCGCGCAATTGTCATTCAAAGTGCGTCAGCACTGAAAGCTGAAAATTGTCCTGGGCAGGAAGGGGAAAAGTGCCCGGTATTGGTACATTCGGCAGTGTGGGCAGGTGCCAAGTCCTGCTGGAAAATGAAATCAGCATCTCCATAAAGCTGGTCAGCAGAGGGAAGCACGAATCTCTGCCTGTGGAAACACGGTGCGAGAAATGTGCATGGAATGTGGGTTTACTGTCCTGTGTTCTGGTGTAAACTGGCCCTAAACCCAATCAGACTTTTTTTGGCATGTGTGACCCATTGAAAGCTTTCCCTCTACGTCCTGCCTTGGAGATTTTTACTGCAGTGGATTTTTTTTATACATTTGTAATTAAAGCTGAAGTTGAATCTGCTTTTATTTGGCCTTCCCTGGTTCCTCCCCCTTTCCCCCCTCATCAATAGGCTATTGACATTTTTAATAAGATCTTTCCGCTTTCATTACATATCTTATTTTAGACCCAGTGGTGTCATTGCTGTGTCACTGTGATGCCCAACAATGCCATCAGTGCCACCCCTCAGTGTCCATCAGTACCACCTCTCAGTGCCCATCCATGCCCAATGCCCACCTATCAGTGCCCATCTGTGCCACCTATAAGTACCCATCAGTGCCACCCATAAGTGCCGCCTATGAGTGCCCATGAGTGCTGCCTATGAGTGCCCATCAGTGTCGCCTATGAGTGCCCATCAGTGTCGCCTATGAGTGCCCATCAGTGCCGCCTATGAGCGCCCATCAGTGCCGCCTATTAGTGCCCATCAGTGCCGCCTCATCTGTGCCCATCAGTGCCACCCCATCGGTGCCCATCAGTGCCACCTCATTGGTGCCCATCAGTGCTGCCATAGCAGTGCCCGTAATTGAAGAAGGGGGTAACATGTGGATGGCCAGGTACATCCCCCATGGCCATCCACATGTAAAAAAAAAAAGTACAATAGATGGGCACTGTCAAAAATTAGTAAATAAATAAGTGATGCCCAACAATGCCATCAGTGCCACCCCTCAGTGTCCATCAGTGCCACCTCTCAGTGCCCATCTGTGCCCAGTGCCCACCTATCAGTGCCCATCTGTGCCACCTATAAGTACCCATCAGTGCCACCCATAAGTGCCGCCTATGAGTGCCCATCAGTGCCACCTATGAGTGCCCATCAGTGCTGCCTATGAGTGCCCATCAGTGTCGCCTATGAGTGCCCATCAGTGCCGCCTATGAGCGCCCATCAGTGCCGTATACCAGCGCCGCCTATTAGTGCCCATCAGTGCCACCTCATGTGTGCCCATCAGTGCCACCCCATCAGTGCCCATCAGTGCCACCTCATTGGTGCCCATCAGTGCTGCCATAGCAGTGCCCGTAATTGAAGAAGAAAACTTACTTATTTACAAAAAAATTAACAGAAAAAAATAAAAACTTTATTTTTTTCAAAATTTGCGGTCTTTTTTTAGTTGTTGCGCAAAGAATAAAAACCACAGAGGTGATCAAAGAAAGCTCTATTTGTGGGAACAAAATTATCAAAAAATTGTTTAGATACAGTGTAGCACGACCGCGCAATTGTCATTAAAAGTGCGACAGCGCTGAAAGCTGAAAATTGGCTTGGGCAGGAAGGTGCGTAAGCGCCTGGTATGGAAGTGGTTAAATGATTCTATTACTGTCTATGACTATGGAGTGTGCAGAACTGTAAGCTCATTTTGCCAGCCTTGCCTAGCTCGGCCAGGGCGGCACAGCCCCATTATTCCCCCAGAACAGCACGGAGCTCACAAACGGGCAGCATCTCAGTGCGAGTGCAATGTTCTTTCTTAAGAGGCGTGTATCAAAGATTTAGCATTTTAATTAAGCCGTAAATGGAGTCCTTACATTCTTCCCTTCCAGTCCACGCTGTCAGATATTAGGCTTATTAAAACGTGGTTTTTGTTATTAAGTATCTACCGGCTAATTGGATGATAAGATGGAATCGGAGGGCGAGCGCGCTGGAGAGAGTTCCATTGTTCTGATGTTATTTTTCCCCTCGCTCGATTATTGTAAGGGGTGTGAACCGCACAAGATTATTACAATCCTAACAGCCCAGAAGCGATTGTTACAGCGCACTTCAAGAAGCCATTGATATGTTACTTCTGCTACCTTCTGAATGCTGCAGGGCACAATAGCCGCAGAAACAAAAATGTATTTAAAGCTGAACTCCAGACAAAGAGCTACAGTATATACTGTACACAAATGACATACGTGTATGTTTTACCTGCCAAAGGGTTTGCATTTATATCCACCCAGTCCTGAGGTTTACACAGCTCTGCCACACAGCACAGCCCTGACATGGCAGCAAAGGAGCCCAGATTTTTCTCTGCTGCAGTTACCCGGTTGCCGACCGTCGCATGTATATGTACATCCACAGAATGGCACGTACAGGCATATGGGCGTACATGTACGTTGCTGCCTTTCCCCGGTACGTGCGGCGGTCGGTAACCTGCGGGGAGCGATCCGGGACGACGGCGCGGCTATTCGTTTATAGCCGCCCCGGAGCGATCGCTCCCCGGAGCTGAAGAACGGGGAGAGCCGTATGTAAACACGGCTTCCCCGTGCTTCACTATGGCGGTGCATCGACCGAGTGATCCCTTTTATTAGGGAGACTCGATCGATGACGTCAGTCCTACAGCCACACCCCCCTACAGTTGTAAACACACACTAAGTGGACACTAACTCCTACAGCGCCCCCTGTGGTTGACTCCCAAACTGCAACTGTCATTTTCACAATAAACAATGCAATTTAAATGCATTTTTTGCTGTGAAAATGACAGTCCCAAAAATGTGTCAGCCCTGGAGGAGGGCAAGTTCAGCGGTTACATTACACATTGCATTAGTACAAGAACTGCCGCCACTCAGCCATTACATGCTTTCCCTTTAAGGCCAGGTTTACACATATCCGGTGTGAATTTCCGTTTTCACTACGAATTTCCTAAGCAGCTGTTCAGCGGTTCAGCTGTGAATTTAGATGTGGTTCTGAAGCAAATTTTTGGAGGCGGCATCTTTAACACTAGATGGTTGTTGAGGAGCACCGCTGCATCCTCATCAACGGATGACTCATCAGCTGTCAGCGGGGTTCCCCTCTGACAGCTCAATGTAAAAAAAACATTGCCGGTAAAAAAATGGCATGATATGGATTTTGAGGGCAGCCCCCGCGTAAAAAAAAAATGTTTTAAATGGCGTGGGGTCCCCTTCAAAATCTATACCAGACCCTTATCCAAGCATGCAGACTGGCAGACCAGGAAAGGGGGGGACAAGTGAGGGCCCCCCAAACCATTCCAGGCCACATGCCCTCAACATAGAAGGGTGGGTGCTTTATGGGGACAAGAGCCTCTTCCCCACAACCCTGGGCAGTGGTGGTGGGGGTTTGCGTGCAGGGGGGCTTATTGGGATCTGGAAGCCCCCTTTAACAAGGCCCCGGCCTCACCCTTGTGTGAATGAGTATGGAGTACATTGTACCTCCACGCATTCACCTAAAAAAGTGTCAAAAATAAAAAAAATACACACAGTTTTTGTTTTTATAAAAAACAAAAAACAATTTCGCCGATGTAGACCTATCGTCAATCACGATGCCCGCCACACCCGACAAAAGAAAAAGCTCTCCGCAGACAGTTCTTAAATAGGTAAGGGGAGCCCCCTTTGACGTCACCGACTGGTACCACCAGGTGACATCACTGGGTGTCCCGCCCCTTACCTATTTAAGAACTGTCACATGGCGGAGCAAGCTGGTGTAGGTAGCCTTTGTCGTTGGTGGAGCTTTTTCCCCCCCTTTTTTCGAGTACGTCTGTGTCAAAAACTGTGTCTGGGTTTTTTCTTCTCTTTTTGACACTTTTTTTGGTGAATGAGTACGGGTACAATGTACCCCAGACTCATTCACATAGAGGGGGGTGGCATCTGGGGTCCGGTCCCTTCAAGATTCCAATAAGCCCCCTACCCATGGACCCCCACAACCACCGCTCAGGGTTGTGGGGAAGAGACCCTTGTCCCCATCAACATGGGCGATTCAGATGCGTTCCCATGGAAGGCAATAGCCTGGAATTTGCATCTAAACCTCACCGCAGTGCTCAAAAAATGCACAGGACTATTTTCAAATTCGCAGTGAATTTGCACTGCTGCTGCAACGCACATATGTGAACCAACTCCATAGAAAGCCGATTTAATTCACATTTCATGGGAATCGGATGTGGTTCAAAATGCATCCAATTCGCTTATGTGTGAACTAAGCCTAAAGTGAAGTTTTCCTTTAAAATAGAAGACAAAAGGGGGTTATTTACGAAAGGCAAATCCACTTTGCACTACAAGTGCAAACTACAAGTGCAAAGTGCACTTAAAATTGCACTGAAAGTACGCTTGGAAGCGCAGTCGCTGTAAATCTGAGGGGTAGATCTGAAATGAGGGGAAACTCTGCTGATTTTATCATCCAATCATGTGCAAGCTAAAATGCTGTTTTTTATTTTCTTTGCATGTTCCCTTCGGATCCACAGCGACAGCACTTCTAAGTGCACTTTCAGTGCACTTTGCACTTGTAGTTTACACATGTAGGCCCGGATTCAGAAAGACTTACGACGGGCGTATCAGTAGATATGCCGTCGTAAGTCCGAATCCGCGCCGTCGCAACTTTAAGCGTATGCTCAAACTGAGATACGCTTAAATGTTGCTAAGATACGACCGGCGTAAGTCTCCTACGCCATCGTATCTTAACTGCATATTTACGCTGGCCGCTAGGGGCGTGTACGCTGATTTACGCCTAGAATATGTAAATCAGCTAGATACGCCTATTCATGAACGTACGCCTGGCCGTCGCAGTACAGATTCGCCATTTACGTAAGGCCTTTTCCGGCGTAAAGTTACCCCTGCTATATGAGGCGCAGCCAATGTTAAGTATGGACGTCGGGCCAGCGTCTAATTTTCCGTTGATTACGTCGTTTGCGTAAGTCGTTTGCGAATAGGGCTGTGCGTAATTTACGTTCACGTCGAAAGCATTGACTTTTTGCGGGTTAATTTGGAGCATGCGCACTGGGATACTTTCACGTAAAAAGCGTCATTTACGTGGGGTCACGATGATTTTACATAAAACACGCCCACATCTTACACATTTGAATTAGGCAGGCTTATGCCGGCCAATTTACGCTACGCCGCCGCAACTTACGGAGCAAGTGCTTTGTGAATAATGCACTTGCCTGTCAAAGTTGCGGAGGCGTAGCGTAAATAGGATACGCTACGCCCGCACAGAGTTACGCGCTCCCTACCGTAGTTTACACTTGTAGTGCAAAGTGGATTTGCCTTTAGTAAATAACTCCCAAAGTGTTTTCTCAGACGTATAAAGATGCAAACGGCAGCAGAGGAGGTGACATTGCGTCCCGTGTTCAGAGCCAGCCTCATTGTACATATTTGCAGTCTTTGCTCCATTGTATTTTATTTAACAAAAGGCTGCCCTGACGAGATGTAGAAGATCCTAGAAGGACCCCATGTGGCTTCTGTGTTGTATTTCAGAAAATTTTCAAAAGGCTGAGACAGAATCGTGCAACTGCAACCTTTCTAGGGATGGCCGGAGAGTGCAGGAGATAGGAAATTGTGCATATCCCCGGATTGTAAGGTATCAGGGCTTGAAAAAACATACAACTCCCAACTATGCTTCTTTTCCCGCTGCATAGACATATAGGTAGATACAGAAAGAGTAATGCCGCGTACACACCATCACTTTATGTGATGAAAAAAAACGACATTTTCTGTGAAGTAAAAAACGACGTTTTTGAAACTTCAATTTTCAAAAACGATGTTGCCTACACACCATTGTTTTTTCACAATGATCTAGCAAAGCGAGGTTACGTTCACCACTTTTTTCCATTGAAGCTCGCTTCATAACTAGCTTCTGGGCATGAGCGGGTGTAAAAACGTTGTTTTAAACGTCGTTTTTTGCTACACACGGTCAATTTCTGTGAAGTAAAAGACATAAAACAATGTTTTCCCCCACACACGGTCATTTAAAGTGACGTTTTTAAAAATGTCGTTTTTTTTCATCACATGAAGTGATGGTGTGTAAGCGGCATTAGGCCGGCTTATCAGTAGATAAGCCGACCTAACTCAGAATCTACGCCGACTTATGTTTAAGCGTATGCTCAAACAGAGATACGCTTAAACATATCTAAGATACGACGGCTTGCGCCGCCCTATCTTAGATTGCAATATTTTGGATGGCCGCTAGGTGGTGCTTCCATTGCAGTCGGCGTAGAATATGTAAATGAGGAGATACGCCGATTCACGAACGTATGCCGGCCGACGCAGTACTTTTACGCCGTTTACGAACGATATAGGCCGCGTAAAGTTAGAGCTAGGCCCTAGTGGAATAGTAATGTCAAGTATGGCCGCCGTTCCCGCGTCGAAATTCGAATTTTTTACGTTGTGCACACTGCACACTGCACACTGGGAAATGTAGGCGCCCGGCGCATGCGCAGTAACAACAAAAAACGTAAAAAACATAAGGTCAAGCCTGATTAGCATTAAACACGCCCCCCCTTCCACACATTTGAATTCGGCGCCCCTACACCCGCCCGCTTTAGGCTACGCCGCCGTATATTAGCAGGCAAGTACATTGAGAATCATGTACTTGCCTAGCTAACTTATGGCGGCGTAGCCTAAACAGGCTAAGCTACACCGCCGCAAGTTTGCACCAATGTACCTGAATCTACCTAATAGTTAGTTTGGTTGAAAAATGAAACAAGTCCATCTAGCTCAACCAAAAAAAGGGGGGGGGGAAATCCTACAATTCCTAATACACATTCCTAAACCCACAAGTGATTAAGAGGAAGGTGAAAAACCCCAGCAAAGCATGATCCAATTTGCTCCAGCAGGGGAAAGAATTCCTTTCTGATCCCCTGAGTGGCACATAAACTTTAATGGCATCCCAGTCTTAGTCCATAGGGTTCAATATTCAGTTGGCCCACACTTTGCAGCTTCAACTCTTCTGGGAAGGCTGTCTACAAGGTTTAGGAGTGTGTCTATAGGAATGTTTGACCATTGCAGAAGTGCATTTGTGAAGTCAGCCACCGATGTTGGATGAGAAGGCTTGGATCACAGTCTCTACTCTAATTCATCATAAAGGTGTTCTATCGGGTTGAGGTCAGTCAAGTTCCTTAGCTCCAAATTTGCTCTTCCATGTCTTTGCCGCGTACCCACGATCGGTCTTTTGCCGGGCCAAATCACATCGGAGGAAGGAAGGAATTTTATCGAAAAAAATAGAACATGTTCTATATCTAAACTCCGATGGGGCTACACACGATCGAAAAATCTGATGGAAAAAGTCCATCAGACTTTTTCCAT
Organism: Rana temporaria; assembly: GCF_905171775.1. Lineage (NCBI taxonomy): Eukaryota > Metazoa > Chordata > Amphibia > Anura > Ranidae > Rana > Rana temporaria. The sequence goes on along the minus strand of NC_053496.1, from coordinate 41,471,426 downwards.
CAGAAATTCCGATCGTGTGTACGGGGCATTATTCTCAGTTTGATGTGTATTATATGTGACGTTGTGTATCACGGAGACCGGTATTGTGGTAATATTGAAGTTTATTGAGATTTCCATACATTAGAGGGTTCCACCATTATTGTTACGTTATTGATTAGTGAGTTAGCGATGCACTTTTTTTTGTGTTGTGGGAACACATAACAGTGCTTAGCTGTGCTTTTTGTAAATAATAGTGTGGTGATTACCTATTATACTAAAGATTGGCATGTGGCATTAATAAACATCAATGTATTTCAGTTGTGCCCCACTGATGGCTACTGATTGACAGCACTGATTGGCACTGATAGGCGGCACTGATTGGTAGCACTGATGTCCACTGATAGTCAGCACAGATTGTTAGAACTGATCGGCAGCAATGATTTCCACTGATTGGCACTGATAGGCAGCACTGATAGGCTGCACTGATTGACACTGATAGACAGCACTGATTGGCACTGATAGGCCACACTGATTGGCAGCATTTCAGAGAAGAACTCAGGGAACAGCACGGGGTGATTGGGGTGTGCCCAGGCACATCCGGAACACCCAGTGTGCATCTTACTAATGATTAGTGTTAAGCGTCATTATGCTGCCGCTTCATTAACAGCAAATTAGTGATTAGCTGCCAGCTGACTTCTCCACTGACAGCTGAAAGAAAAAAAAAGTTATTGCCAGCAATACAAAAACCAAAGAAAAAAAATGGCGTGGAATCCCCCTCAAAACCAATACCAGACCCTTATTGGAGCATCCAGCCTGGCACCCGAGTAAAGAGAAAAAAAAAGGTACGCAAAATGTATCTGTACGTGATTTTTTTCTTCAGGTCGGTGACCCGCTCCCGCTGTAATTGAACACATCGGCGGGAAATTAGCCCGCCACCAATCATTCCTGAGGCAGACAGCGTGCCGGTCTGCCTATGTAAACAAAGCAGATCACGTTCTGTCAGAGGGGAAGATGGAGATCTTGTGTTTCTGCTAAGAAAAAACACAGAACTCTGTCTTTCCCCAGTCAAAGCACCTCCCCCACACAGTTAGCAAGCACTCCCTAGGGACACATTTAACCCTTTGATCGCCCCTGATGTTAACCCATTCCCTGCCATTGTCATTAGTACAGTGACAGTGTGTTTTTTTAGCACTGATCACTGTATTGGTGTCACTGGTCCCCAAAAAATTTCACTTAGTGTCAGATTTGTCCGCCGCAATAGAAATCACTCCTCGCTGCCATTACTAGTAAAACAATTAACAAAAATTACATAAATGTATCCCATAATTTGTAGATGGTATACCTTTTGCGCAAACCAATCAATATACGCTTATTGGGAGCAGAATACATATTGGCCTAAATTCATGAAGAAACTAGATTTTCGAAAAAAATTTATGGGTATGTCTAATAGCATAAGGAAAAAAATATTGGCATATTCAAAATCGTCTGACTTTTTTTGTTTATAGCGCAAAAAATAAAAACCAGAGTGATCAAACACCACCAGAAGAAGTGCTTAAGGCAAAAATCTTTCTGCCTTTGGAACCACTGTAATTTGTGTCTTGTATATTTGCCCCGGAGTTCGCCTTTAACAAAACAGAACCAGATAAAATGAAGTTCTACAAGCAGAATATTTATATTTTCATGGCATAGGCGTAGGAGCCGAGAATTAATTATGCTTGCCAGTATGGCATATTTTACTTGTATATACAAATCTGCTGCGAAATTCAAGCTCTGTATTCAAATGCAAAGTGGCGTCGCCTGGTTTCGCGCAGCAAATAAGCAGATTACAAGTGTCCTCACTTGGCGCATTGGACCTCGTGAGAATCCTACAGCCGGTGTAAATAAAATTATCTCCTTAGAAATTCTCTGACCTCATTTGTCAATGTCAGGAAAAACATCCATCTAAGCACGCGGTGCGCAACGTTCCCGCCTTTCATTTCATGGAGGAATCTTCGCGCTCATTGTCGCCGGTCGGTAAATGCTGCGGCAGCCGTTCGGTGCCCTTGTAGATCGCTGTTCATGCTTAGGCCTTTTGTTATTTCAAGGTAAACCTTCACAATGAGTACCCTGACCGCTGAGAAAATGAAGCATTTGGTAGACACAGGTAGACGCTCAAAGCATTATTGACTGGAGGGGATAATGGGTTCTTGATGATAAAAGTGTCAAATTAGAAAAGGAAGAAAAAAAAGAGCTGCTTAAGCAAAAACATACATTGATTATCTAGAAGGGAGTCCAAATAGGTAGGTGGTGTCCTCTCGCTCTGTTTAAAGGATAAGTGCACTTTAAAATGAAAGGCACTTATGCTTTTTTAACCTGTGCTAACCCAACCCACCCTCCTCTGCCCTGGATGCATACTTACCTCCATCTGTTTAGCTGTTTGTTTACATCCAGTGCCACAAGTCCTCAATAATCTAGCCACACCTGTGCATTGCAGACCTATAGACTTCTATGGGACCGTCTCAGATTGGCCTTAGGACACCGACCCATAGAAGTCTATTTGGCACCAATGTCAAGGCGGAGCTAAGACTTGGCCGCTGGATGTAAACAAACACAGAACTGTAGGTGGTAGATCAAGGTAAGTATGCATCCCTAGAGGGGTCGGTTGGTTAGGTTAAGTCAGAGAAAGGGGGCAAAAAGGATTTGTTTTTCCCTCACTGCAATATTTTTTTTTTTTCACACTCATTAAAATCTATATTTTTCACATTTCTTCAGTTACTTGCTGGTTTCCTAGGCCAAAATTAGGTCATCCATCTGAGGAGTCTTCAGGAGGGGAGGAGTTTTTTTTTTTAGCTAAGCATAATGAAGAATCAATCATGCAATAATAACTACCGTATTTATCGGGGTATTGCGCGCTCCGGCGTATAGCGCGCACCCCTAAAGTGGACCTGCATTCCTGTGGAAAAAAGATTTTAGTACTTACAGTTTTGGTGTCTTGCGCGGCTTCCATTGGCGGCCTCGTCGGGTCCGGCGTCCGTCTGCGGCTTCGGCGGTGTCCTTGTTGGGTCCGGCGTCCTTCTGCGGTGTCCTCCCCACTCGATCTTCGCTTCCCGCGCTGAGTTTGAACTACTGCGCCGCATATACCGAGCGCAGTACACTCATGTATAGTCGGGCAGGCTCGTCTCCTCTCGCGGTCACGCCCTGTGTGTCCTGTACGTCCAGGACGTGACAGCGAAAGGAGCCGAGCCTGCCCGACTATACACGAGTGTACTGCGCTCAGTATATGCAGGCGCAGTAGTTCAAACTCGGCGCGGGAAGCGGGTATCGGCGAATATCGCGCACCCACGATTTTGCCCTGAATTTCAGGGCAAAAAAGTGCGCGGTTTACGCCGATAAATACGGTATGTGTCTATTTATCCTTTACTATAACTTATAATATATATATATAACTATTGCATCTGTATTACTGTATATGAGTCCCTTGTTTGCTAGTATATAAGACCAGAGTGTATATTAGGCTTACGGCTATAATGCTAGTTATAAAGACAGAAGCATTGCTAGTTCAACATATATTTATTTCCTTCAAAGTAGGAACATCACATTCTAACAGAAAATGTCTATGGCCTAACAAACAATACTGGCAAATAAGATACCTCCAGCCTGCATGCCTGAGCAAAGGGCAGATGGATTCCAGGAATTAAATGCTACATAAATCATCTATCCTTACTCAAGATGGGCAACTTTTTTTTAGCCTGCTAAAAAAAAACAGGACCAAGCTCACTGCTGCTGCTTTATTTTTTTTAGCTTTGGAGGGTTTTTTTTTTTTTCTAAATTATTTTCCAAGTTACAAACAATTTACTATTTACATCATTCCACAATAAAACAATCCTATAGCGTTGACAATCCCCCCCGCCACCACCCTTTTCCTCCTTCTTCCTCGTGGTTCACCTTCTTAACCACTTAAGCCCCGGACCAATATGCTGCCTAAAGACCCAAGGGGTTTTTACAGTTCAGGACTGCGTCGCTTTAACAGACAATTGCGTGGTCGTGCGACGTGGCTCCCAAACAAAATTGACGTCCTTTTTTCCCCACAAATATAGCTTTCTTTTGGTGGTATTTGATCACCTCTGCGGTTTTTATTTTTTGCGCTATAAACAAAAATAGAGCGACAATTTTGAAAAAAATTCAATATTTTTTACTTTTTGCTATAATAAATATCCCCCAAAAACATATATAAAAATATTTTTTTCCTCAGTTTAGGCCGATACGTATTCTTCTACCTATTTTTGGTAAAAAAAATCGCAATAATCGTTTATCGGTTGGTTTGCGCAAAATTTATAGCGTTTACAAAATAGGGGATAGTTTTATTGCATTTTTTTATTTTTTATTTTTTTTACTACTAATGGCGGCGATCAGCGATTTTTTTTCGTGACTGCGACATTATGGCGGACACTTCGGACAATTTTGACACATTTTTGGGACCATTGTCATTTTCACAGCAAAAAATGCATTTAAATTGCATTCTTTATTGTGAAAATGACAGTTGCAGTTTGGGAGTTAAACACAGGGGGCGCTGTAACATTTAGGGTTCACTTTGTGTGTGTTTACAACTGTAGGGGGGTGTGGCTGTAGGACTGACATCATCGATTGAGTCTCCCTAATAAAAGGGATCACTCGATCGATGCGCCGCCATAGTGAAGCACGGGGAAGCCGTGTTTACATACGGCTCTCCCCGTTCTTCAGCTCCGGGGAGCGACCGCGACGGGGCGGCTATAAACGAATAGCCGCGCCGTCGTCCCGGATCGCTCCCCGAGGCTTACGGACCGCCGCATGTACCGGGGGGGGGGGTCCCGGTCGGACCCCTGACCCACGTCAAGCAGAGGACATATAGGTACGTGCATGTGCCTGTCCGTGCCATTCTGCTGACGTATATTTACATGAGGTGGTCCTTAAGTGGATATATCCTCAAATTATCCCACATTAACTAATTAGCTTACATAGTTTACATACATATAGATTGATGACCCCCATTTATGTTCCCATTCCTCCTTTTCATATCTTATTTCCCTCTTTACTCCTTTCTTTTTCCCTCCTTATCCTAACTTATCTTACATTTCTGATTTCTTGAAAATCAACCACGTACCTCCCAACTTTTTGAGATGGGAAGAAGGGACACCTAATAGCAAAAGAATTTAGGTATAGGACACACACCCTTGACCTGCCCCCTTAAAGGAGAATTCTACCAAAAAAAGGATTAGTAAACCCACAAGTGTTTTTTTAACTACTACTATTCCTTTATATTGGCTTTTAAAATGTACAGGGAAACTTTTTGAAAGCTAAAAAAAAATGCATTTTTTATACAGCTATATAGATCAGACAAAAATGAGGGATACATGAGGAGGAAAGGGAGACAGGGTGACTTTGTTCCAAATCAGGGACATTCCTTTGAAATCAGGGACAGTTGGGAGCTATGCAACCACTCTATCCACTTTGTTACAAACGTATCCAAAGTATCCTCCTATGTATGCATTATTTCTGTCACAAATGTAGTCTACTTTCACAATCAATTCCTCTATACTAGGATTTTTTCCAAAACTTTGGAATCAACCCTTTGGTCGTAATCAACAGTTTTGGCATGGGGGACATATTATGCCAGGTAGCTGATATTTCTATTTTATGAAACAGAAGCCTCCAGGGTCCATCTGTACACTTTTTTTCCTGTTATTTCTTGAATAATGTTGTCAATTTCTCCCCAAAACACCCTTCTTCTTCTTCTTAGGCAGTGCCACCAAATCTTCCCAAAGGTTCCAGGTTCATCACAACCCCTAGCTTTGGAGATTTAGAACCTCTATATTGCCTCCTTTAGTCCCCACTGGGGAGATTCACCCCCACTTTTGTCATCTGGACAGAAAGCGGTGACAAATCCAACCTTTTTATAGTTGTCACTTGAACAGGCTGTAAAGTGAAATCTCTCCAAGTTAATCTAGGAAGCACTAGAAACTGTGAGGGGCGTTTAACCATTCCTTATTCTACTCAAAAAAACCTCAACTGAAAAATGACTTTAGCTTTTAAGCAAGAGGTGTGTAAAAAAGAAAAACGCAATAGGATTTTGTTTTGCACCCATTTAAATAGGCATAAGATAAATGTTCCACTTGAAACAAAATACCCAGTAATATGGGCCAAATCCCATCTTTTATTTTTAAAAACTTGATGTCCAGTCATGTGACTTTGTCTAAACTGAAATTTTATCGGCCTGCTGTAGGCAGAGAGAAGCAATTACTTAGTCTCCCCCCCCCCCAGTGATCAGACTGTACATTGTAGCTTTGTAGGAATTCACAAGGTGAGAGGCTACAGGCTGAACTGTGTCACACAGCCAACACTTTACAGGCATCACAATTTATATGATTGTGTCATCTCTGAGCTGGCAGGAAGCAGATGGTGACAAGTTCATTTACCAGGCTTGACACTCTTGACTGTGAAGGTCTAGGCAGGAATTGTGGCATACCATGGCAAGAATTGCCTTGGCACTTGCCACAATGGGTGTCTTGGCTCTTGCCACAAGGAGTGTCTTGGCTCTTGCCACAAGGAGTGTCTTGGCTCTTGCCACAAGGGGTGTCTTGACTTCCACCACAAGAGGTGCCTTGGCTTTTGCCACAAGGGGTGTCTTGGCTCCTACCACAAGGAGTATCTTGGCTTTTGACACAAGGGGTGTCTTAGCTCTTGCCACAAGAGGTGTATTGGCTCTTGCCACAAGAGGTGTCTTGGCTTTTGTCACAAGGGGTGTCTTGGCTTATATCACAAGGAGTATCTTGGCTTTTGCCACAAGGGGTGTCTTAGCTCTTGCCACAAAGGGTGTCTTGGCCCCTACCACAAGGAGTGTCTTGGCTCTTGCCACAAGGAGTATCTTGGCTCTTGCCACAAGAGGAGTCTTGTCTTTTGCCACAAGGGGTGTCTTGGTTCCTACCACAAGGAGTGTCTTGGCTCTTGCCACAAGGAGTATCTTGGCTCTTGCCACAAGAGGAGTCTTGTCTTTTGCCACAAGGGGTGTCTTGGTTCCTACCACAAGGGGTATCTTGGCTTTTGCCACAAGGGGTATCTTAGCTCTTGCCACAATAAGCACCTTGGCTCTTGCCACAAAAGGTGTCTTAGCTCTTGCCACAAGGGGTGTCTTGGCCCCTACCACAAGGAGTGTCTTGGCTCTTGCCACAAGAGGTGTCTTGGCTCTTGCCACAAGGGGTGTCTTGGCTCCTACCACAAGAAGTGTCTTGGCTCTTGCCACAAGGGGTGTCTTGGCTCTTGCACTTTAGAACCCAATACTGAAATAAACAGTATTTTCTCCACCCAATAGAAAAAGTATAGTCCTCAATTGGTAGAGACCATTAATGTGGAGAAGGGGTTACATTTCATAGCACTGATCGCCAGTGATGGGGGCTTGAATTTTACTGTAGCAATGGGGGAGGAAGGGTTTAAACATTTCACTGGCAGGGCACTGATCATTATTGATGTGGATTTACATTTCACTAATGCTGATCAGATCATAAGTGGTGTTGGGGGGGGGGGGGGTGTTAAATTTCACTGACCTGACTACCAGTGGGCAATGGGGGGAAATGAGAATGACTACTGATATTGTGGCTTAAATATCACTGCAACTGATCACCAGTGTTGAAGGGTTAGCAGCACTGACATCAATGCTGGAGGTTACTATTATGATCACTGCCAGCAATCAGGGGTGGTCACTATTGAAGTCGCTGACACCAATGCTTGAGTTTTTTTTTATTATGGTCACAAAAACCAATGCTAGGGTTTTTTATTATGGTCAATGACACTGCTGCTTGGGGGTATTAGTCAGTGCCACTTGCTGTGCCTTTACCCTCTGTAAATGAAGAGCACCAAGGTGATGCCCCCTCTAGGGGCAGGACAATGACAAATTGCACCCAGGAACTAGACGACACTAGCTTAGGTACAAACTGGAACTCACTTTATTGTAAATTGTAAATTCACAATATGTCCTCAGCCTTCTGGGTTGAGTGAGGATGTGTATCATTCAGCCTGAAAGAGTGAGGACATCTTGACCGCCTGGCGCCCAGCCTGGGTGCCTCCGCCAAGATAGAGCTTCCTCCACACCGGAAACCACGAAACCAGGAACCAGGTATTATAGCTGAGACTTGCACCCAGGAACTAGACGACACTACCTTAGGTGCAAACTGGAACTCACTTTATTGTAAATTCACAATATGTCCTCAGCCTTCTGGCTGGGTAACATTAAGCCTGGAAGAGTAAGGACATCTTGTGGTGTAAAATAAGTACTGCGGGGTACAGGTGCAGCAGAGCATTTTTCTTTTAATACTACTGGGCGGCAAATTATAATTTTTTCATTAACACAAAGTTGGGTTTTTAATTATGCCTATTACATGTGTATGAAAGTTCCCTCTGTTAACCATAATACAGCTCACTGTGGCTGGTAACATTGTTATTAATTGCAAACAAGCAGTCAACCTGGTGACAATTTTAGGAAAGGGAATATGCTGGGAACTCAATGTAATTAATGGGCCCATTAAGTGGTATTGCTAAATGAGGGGTCATTTTCAAGTCGGAAGACCATAATGTTCTTAAATTTACATCTGCCCAATCAATTATTTAAGTAACAAAAACTATCAATCAATTAACAATTAATCTCCAGATTATTCAATGTAATGGCCTTTTAAAAAAGGCGAGCAGAGTCGATCTTCGCCCAGATTGGCAATTAGGCGACGCTCTCTTTATGATATCCAGACTCCAATTAATAGATTTAATGAGACAACTTGCAGAAGCTCTAAATTGATTTGCCCTCGCAGGTCTTAATCAAACCCGCTAGCACGTCCATCTGCTGCCCCCAATAGTGTCCCGTGCTAATTTGTCTGTATTTTTGGAACCATGCTGGTAATGTGTGCATGTAACACTCCTGACAGACTTGTCATTTTATCAAAACTTTGTGACAAGTTGATATCGGAAAGAAAATTTGTTGAATAATAAATGTTATAAATCGTATAAAAAGGATCTAAATGCAAGGGGAAATGACGTCTGTAGTCAAAAGATAGAATTGAGAACTATTAACAGTCATCAGGGGCACAGAGCACAGGTCACTGGATTTCTGGTAGGATCAACCGCTATTTTTTACATATTATTGAACGGAGATAACAAAATGCTTTCAATGGTACATTAAACAGACCAAAAGGTAGCAAATAGGAGATGCCAATTCTCACTATATACATACACTTTATGGGGCAGATCCACGTAGCGGATCGTAATTTTCGGCAGGCGTAGCGTATCGTATCAACGCTACACCGCCGCAACTTTGAGAGGCAAGTGCTGTATTCACAAAGCACTTTCCTCTAAAGTTATCTGGCGGCGTATCGTAAATCTGCCGGCGTAAGGGCGCGGAATTCAAATGTTAAAGATGTGGGCGTGTTTTATGTTAATTTTACTTGACCCGACGTAAATGGCGTTTTTTATGAACGGCGCATGCACTGTCCGTGGGGGTATCCCAGTGCGCATGCTCGAAATTAACCCGCAACAAGCCAATGCTTACGACGTGAACGTCATTCTACGCAAAGCCCTATTCGCGAACGACTTACGCAAACGACGTAAAATTTTTAAAATTTGACGCGGGATCGACAGGGGTAACTTTACGCCGAAAAAAGCCTTACGGAAACTACGTAAAAAAATGCGCCGGCCGGACGTTTGTTTGTGGATTCGCGTATCTAGCTAATTTGCATACTCGACACGGAATTCGACGGAAGCGCCACCTAGCGGCCAGCGTAAATATGCACCTTAGATCCGACGGCGTACTAAGACGTACGCCAGTCGGATCTAGCCCAGCTTCAGGCGTATCTTGTTTTGTGGATACAAAACAAAGATACGCCGGAGCAAAATAGAAGTTACGCGGCGTATCAATAGATACACCGTCGTAACTTCTTAGTGGATCTGCCCCTATGTATGTTCACTCTGTATGTGTGTATTTGTATAGTATCTACCCTATCTACCTCCTGCACCATTCCTTGGCTTCACCCCTTACCCACCTCCCCATACTGCCCCCTTCAGAGAATACAGAATCAAGTAACAATTGTGGTACCAAGTTATTTGTATAGAATTTGTTAATAATAACAAGAAAAGCACTAAAATAGATCCCATGCCATCAGTAACAATAGACCCCCCAAACAACAATGGACCACCCTTAGCAATAGACCCCCAGCAGCAACAACAGATTTTCCTGCAGCTAGCATCACTAGACATTCCCCCCACCAGCAACAATAGACCTTGTTCCACAAAAATTGATATCCTCTAGTAACAATAGATCCCACAGCAGCTAGCATCTTGAACCCCTTGCCATTACATACATTCAGTGCTAGAGGTGCTGGAACTGTGTCCCCCCCCCCCCCCCCCCGCGTTCCTGCTGAAAAAAGCCCTGTAGCTGAGAATTTCACCCAGGAACTAGACGACACTAGCTTAGGTGCAAACTGGAACTCACTTTATTGTAAATTCACACAGAATATATACCACGCAAAATCAGGTAAGAGTTTGATCACATTATCCTAAACTATGCAAACTGTAAACAGTAACATCATATCTACATCTAATGAACAGCTAACATAAACAGTAAGCTAACAGTTGATATAAGGAAAGACGGGATGGACAGCCGCACTACCAAAAAAAAACATAAGGTTGTCTTTATTGTAAAAAAATTGATAAAAAATGCACTACAAAACAAGCCGAACACAGGGAAAACAGCCTACGCGTTTCACACTCCGATTAGTGCTTAGTCATGGCAACAGCTAACAGTGATCTAATTAACAGTAAGCTAATCAATCACTCAGACCACCCCAATCCAGCACTAAATCTAGCCAATACATGCTTCTCCTTGTGCACACCCTGGTATGCCTATGCCTGCGCGCTTGTCAACTGGGCTTCTCTTACACAGTAGAGTGAATTTAATTTCCTGTAATCCTGGGTGGTAAAAAAAGAGGTCCTTCTGGTACCTTATTGTTGAACTACAAGCTTCCATTCATGGGTCCTTATAACAGACACTTGTTTTTGTTTTTTGTTTTTCACGGAAATTGGAGTTTTACTTAAAATAAGTAATAACAACTTTCCAGCAGTGTTGAAGGTTATGTCTAGATGTTTAGATGTGTGATTATCCCCTTTTCTCACCTCCCGCTGCTGCCAGGAACCCATCGCAATGATAGATTGGTCTTCACTGTAAGTCTGGTGGTCTTCCTTCAGGAGTCAATCGCGAGTCTTGACCTTTTTGGAGTTCTGTTAATTGGCTGTTTGCACAGCTGAGAATGCTTGTTCCACCCTCCCCTGTGGATAATGGGATTTCTGAAGATGAAGAGGAGGTCTGGGAAATGCCAAGTTCCCAGTGCGTCTGACCGTTGATTGCCGGAAAGGACGAACAGGTTCACTGTTGATGTATTTAAAGACATTAACTGTGCTAATCGTACCATTATTAAAAATGTATGAACTAACAGGATCATAAAGGAAATCATACCTGATGAAAAAAATATTTTTGTTAAACTAGGGCAACACTGTAGATACAAATAATAATAAAACAATTATATCCTAGTAAGATTAAAGTGATACTTAAGTCTTTTTCTTTCTTCGTTAAAAATAACAAACATATATAGCCAGATTCAGGTAGATAGATCTTTGCGCCGGCATAGCGCAGCTCATATGCGCTACGCCGACGTAACCTAGAGAGGCAAGTACAGTATTCACAAAGCACTTGCTCCCAACGTTGCGCCGGTGTAACGTAAATTTGAAGGCGTAAGCCGGCGTAAGTGTAAGTGGGTGTGACCTTATGCTAATGATGGCCTGAGCATGGAGCGGTGGCTTACGCCCAGCGTATCATCAACGGAGCATGCGCAGTGACGTGGAAGTATGATCGCTTCCCTGTGCTCACAAGTACGCCGGCGCAACTTCCTGGGATACATCGGCCCACCGGCTTACACCGAGTGCATAAATACGCCCAGACATGCGCCCATCCGACGCAAAAGTACATCCTGCTTTTTTCCCCCCTGAGCAAGGTACTTTTGCTGTGCGATGGCTGCTGTTGATTCAGAGAAGGACAGGAGGAAGAAGAACTTCTCTCCAGAGGAGAAGGCAGTCCTCATCTCTGCCATAGAGAGGTTTGACGTCTTCCTCCATGGTGCCCAGAGTCGCGAGACCAGCCAGGCCAGGAAACAGGTCATCCTGGAGACCATCGCCACTGATGTCAGTGCCCTTGGCAATGAGTCCGGGACCGCCAAGGACATTTCTAAAAAAATTAATGACCCGAGGCGCCAGGTTCGGGATAAGGTGGCCGCCATTAGGAAGCACCAGAGGGGCACGGGGGGTGGACCACCATGTGATTTGAGCTTGACCCCGGAGAAGAAGGTGATTGCCCGGTGTCTGGAGAGGGAGCAGTTGGAGGGCCTGGAGGGCTTTGATTCCCTTGATCAGGCCTCGAGGACAGGTAAGTGCTTTTTATCCCCTATCCGGTGTATAGCATGTGAGGGGGTAGAAGGGAACATGTGACAAGTGTGTGGGTCCACCAACATGTGAATGCTTTGTGTCATCCACAGATGTGCAGGAGGGAGTGGGGCCATCTGCTGCCGGTGGCCATCCCACGCCATCATCCCCGGAACATCCTCAGCCTGACCCCCTGGGAAGCCAAGATCCAGCGGTGGGGGGCGTGGCTGGACCGAGCTAGGAGATGGCTGCCTGAGAACTGAGCTCCTGCCACCTCAGAGCGTACTTCACAATTAGCAGTGTTTTTGACCCCGCCAAGCACACAGAACCATGGGTACTGCTTCCCGACAGTCCTCGGCTTCCCGATCCCGTTCCCCCAGGGAACCAACCGACTCCCTGGAACACCACATCCCGGAGATGTTCCGCACCGGCCGGGGAAACATGGCGGCTTCCCGCCAGGGAACACCTCGAGGCCGCTCGCAAGTCAGCTCTACTCACGCACAGGAGATTGTGCTCTCAGCGACCCCCCTGGACCACCCGCAGGGGAATACTATGGACCCGGGGATGCTACCGGCCTCCGCTCCGGCATCGGCTCCCATCACTATAGGAGACTTGAGAGCGGTGGCTTCTGACATAAAAAGCGCGCTCACAGCAGCCATAGCGGAGCTTCGCCTCGACTTCCAGTCACTGGATGGGAGAGTTACAGCAGCGGAGAATACACTGGTGGAACACGACCTGGTCCTCCAACGTTCCACCAGGAAAATAGATGACCACACGCTGCAAATGCGGGAAATAAACCGCCACTTGGAGGATTTGGAAAATCGGGGACGCCGCCATAATCTGCGCGTGCGGGGCCTCCCTGAAGCTGTGGAGGGAGGTCAGATCGCCAGGGAGGTGACGGAGCTATTCAACTCCATACTCAAGAGACCCCCGGACACAGCTATTGCTATGGAGCGGATCCACAGAGCACTACGCCCCAGGGGCAGGGATACGGACCCCCCCAGAGATATTGTTTGCTGCCTCACGGATTTTGGGCTGAAAGAAGAAATCCTACATCAGGCGAGAGGCCAGCGCCTGGTACATGAGGGCTCCCAGATCCAGCTGTTCCAGGATTTGTCTGGTATAACACTGAAACATAGAAGAGACCTCAGACCCCTCTTAGATGCCCTGAGAGCCGCCAATATCCGTTATAAATGGAAGTACCCGTTCTGCCTCTCGGCCTCCCACCAGGGGCGCACGGCACACCTTAAAGTCCCGGAGGACCTGCCGCTCTTTTTTGAGACTCTGGGCATCCCACCCGTTGCGGTCCCGGAGTGGTACGCCATCTACCGTCGCTCCGTGGGCCGGTGGAATGGACCCCCGGCGGAAAAGATGGAAACGCAACCCACGAGATCCAGGAGGAGGAGATCCCCCTCGAACTCCCGCACCTCGACCACCAACGCTGGACCCAGAAGAGAGGGCGACCCTCTCTCATCTCCGGGAGCGCGAAGAGCCCGCAGAGACACTTGAATGTCAAATCAAGTCTCCAACAGAGCTGATGCCGTAGGATTAGTGGGCAAGTTTTATTGAGTTATTTGTTCAGGCCTCGAGACTCTAATTTGTTTTTCCGTTATGTGTGAAACTTTAATGGGAACAGACGTTGTGAGCCTCATCTCATAGTTCTCCCGCCACAGAGACTGCTACTCTACGGGTCTTCCCGACGGCCCTGCTGACACGTCCGCCGGATCTACAACAGCCGCCAACTCGCAAAGCGGGAAACCTTGCCGGACTCCACCCACTCGACCACCTGAGAATAGAGTGACCCGCCCATCATTGACAACTACAATACCCAGAACGCTCTGGGCCTGACGCACTCCCGGAAGCGGAACCCGATGACGACCTCCAATACGGCGCACAACAACTTCGTCACCCTGCAGGACACGCCAACACAGCGGGAGACAACAGAAGCGCCACGAACGAGCGACGCGCCGAAGACTACGCTCCTCTGATTCCCAGACGCGGATCTACTAAGCTATTCAACTCCCCGCACTGGAGAAAGGACCACCACTCGCCCCACAGGCAGTCCCCGAGCCATGACGGAACCCGACCATCTTCACCGAGCTCACGCTCGAAGGGCCGCTGGGCCTCCAGACAGCCCCTGCACACCTGCTCAACTGGCTACACCTTCCGGCGGCGGCCCTCTCTGCAGGACCAAGAGAGAACCATCACCCTTCCGTACCCCGTTAGAGCGCACACCCCACGCCCGTTGGATGAGACACCAACCCGTACAGCAGAACGCATCCCCCTGAGCGCCACACCATTGAGACCACACCAGACAGGGGACCGCACTTCCACTGAGGATCCCGGGGCTAATACACACCCCACTGACTGAGCTGCACCGGCAAGTCCCCACCGCTGGCCACTCCCCGGAGGTTAGACGGACCAGCAAGAATCTTGCACCACCGCGACCTTGGGCGAGCTGCCCACCCTCCACGAGATGAGAGACCTTGCAGCACCAGCTCATTCCCTCCCCACGAACTACACCTCTTAAGGACTGTACCCGGATCGGAACTGTGTAATATCCGAGGGAACCGAGGTTCCCGGGTAAAGTATGAACGCACAACCCTAACTCTCATTACTGTGGATACTCTGCCTGCCGCTTCCCCGATGATAGGATACACCCCGGCCGGCTAGAAATGTCTTAACGGGGAGGGCACGCATTAGTTGGCCGAGGATAGGTAAGAGGGGAATAAGCCAGAGACCGGGGGTCCCCGTCCCCCTCTCCACGGGACCCCCATCTAAGGAGGGGGCCACGCAAGGGGAGAGGGGACAAGGGACGCACCATATGAGGCCCCTCTGGGGAAACCGAGTCCGGGGATTGCCATATTACGGGACACGGAGGGGCTCACCCCCCCCCCCCCCCCTCCCCAGCAGGCCACACACTCCCCCCCCATACCCATAGACAATCCTCAACCACGGGGCTAACACCTCTCATGCACCACAGGAAGGTGCGCTCCGGGGTGGCTAGCCACGACTAGTATCGTATTCACTCACACAGCTGTCTGCTGGTAAGTTCCGGACCACCCCCCAAGCGGTACCGTGGGACGGAGTCCGCGCCTAGTTTCAGACGCGAACGCCCCCCACGGCCGCACCTCACCGATTAACTACCACCCAAATCAGGTGGCGGGACGGAGTCCCTCCGCCTAATCGGATACGGGCATTCACTGCCCCAACGGCGGGTAATACCACTCCCAGTCCCTGGGACCCGCCGATAGGCCCCCTGTTTCGGGCACCCGATACCTGAAGAGCGAAGTACCCGTGAGTACCCTCACCTGCGTCCCCGTAGATACACTAGGAATCCACCCCCCCCCCCCCCCCCCCCCCCCCACCAAGCCACTGCGAACCGCCACAGCTCGCACACCCGACATCACTATACAAGTCGGGCAAACACTCACAGACCCGACCGACGATGTCTGCTATAACGACAGGGGATGGCGTTCCTAAATTGAAAATCATCTCCCTGAACGTGCGGGGACTGAACCTACCCGAAAAAAGGGCCCAACTTCTTCTCTCCATGCACCAGGCTAGGGCCGACATAGTGTTTGTGCAGGAAACACATTTCAAATCCGGAGCTATACCCAAATTGCACAATCATCACTTCCCAGTGGCCCATCACGCGACGAACGCGCAAGCAAAAACAAAAGGGGTATCCACGTTACTAGTTAAAAATTGCCCACTCCAACTGACAGACACGCTAGCCGACCCGGAAGGGCGGTACTTATTTCTCAAAGGCTCGTATCAGAACAGGACGGTGACGCTTGCCAATATATACGCACCAAACACACGCCGGGTTTCGTTCTTTAGAGCAATTGCGGAACTGCTTGCTTCCTTTAAAGAGGGGACTCTCCTGCTCGGGGGAGACTTCAATGTCCCACTCAACCCCACGCTTGACACGTCCACGGGCACCTCATCCCTTCAATACACTGCGCTAAGGAGAATTAAAAAGCTCCTGCAAGGCCTACTCATACATGATACATGGCGCGCCTTAAACCCGACGGGTAGGGACTATACGTTCTTTTCAACACCGCACAACCGCTATTCCCGCCTCGACTACCTGTTTGTTAGCCAGGAAGACCTACCCCTCTTATCCGCGGCTTCGATCGACCCCATGTTCATATCGGACCACAATCCCATCTCGGTCACGATAGCTCTGCCTCCCGGTCACCCGAGGTCCAGGGTGTGGAGGCTAGACCCTTCCCTACTCACGGACCCAGTAGTGGCTAAGGACCTGGAGAAAGCGCTCGAATTATTTTTTCTTGAAAACAGGCCAGAAGACACGGCCCCTAGCATAAACTGGGAAGCCCACAAATGCGTAGTACGGGGCCTCCTAATAGCGGCCGCGGCCAAACGGAACAAAGAAAGACGCAAACACTACGACGACATTCTAGACAAGATTAAGAGCTTAGAAATGGCGCACAAACACTCACAAGCCCTCGCCACACTACAGGAACTAAACCAAACTAGAGCCGAACTTCTGGAGATCATAGGTAAACGGGTTAAGCGTAGCTACGTACTAGCAAAAAAGTCATTCTACGAGCACGGCAATAAGGTGAGTAGACTATTGGCTAAAGCTCTACACTCCCAAAAAGCAAAAACAACGGTCCACTCCCTGACGGACGCCCTAGGCCACACAGTACAATCCACCCCCGCCATAGCTAAACTTTTTGTACAGTATTACACTGGTCTGTACAACTTGCCAACCCCAGACACACCGACGGCATTAGAAACAAGGCATGACCTGATAAACAAATTCCTGACTCAATACGGCCCAACACGGCTGTCAGAGGAAGCCAAAACAGACCTCGACAAACCCCTTAGTGACGCAGAGTTGGGACTAGCCCTGAAGCAACTAAAATCGGGCAAAAGCCCGGGGCCGGATGGGCTGACAGCGGGGTATTACAAGACCTACGCAACGGTGCTTACCCCCTTCTTTAAAGCGGCATTCAACTCTTTTGCCAATGCGGCCACCCCCCCCCGTGACCTCCTGACAGCTCACATTGTCGTGATCCCCAAGCCGGACAAAGACCCTAATGCAGTATCCAATTACAGGCCAATATCCCTCCTAAACGTGGACCTCAAGTGGTTCGCTAAAACCATAGCTAACAGGCTACTGCCTTACTTGCCCAATATGGTGGCTTTGGATCAGGCAGGCTTCGTCCCCGGGAGGGAGGCCCGGGATAACACCCTCACAGCGATAAACGTACACCACTGGCTTACATCCAACAAGTCCCCTGGGTTTTTCTTATCCCTCGACGCGGAGAAGGCGTTCGACAGGGTGGCATGGGATTTTATGCAGGCAACGCTGCAGTCCGTGAATCTCCCGCCGACCATGCTGAGCTTTATCTCGGCACTTTACGCGGACCCCACGGCGAGAGTACGAGTGAACAGCCACCTGTCGGACGCCTTCTCCATCGCAAATGGGACGCGTCAGGGGTGCCCCCTTTCCCCCCTACTGTTCATTCTCACGTTAGAACCCCTATTACAGCGCCTTAGAGCTAACCCCACAATTAAAGGAATCCAGATTGACAAGAGGACCTATAAAATTGCCGCCTTCGCGGATGATATTATCCTATTTCTCAGAGACCCCCTAACAACCATCCCCAACCTGATGAAAGACTTTGAGGATTTCAAAGTACTGACCAACCTCCAAATCAACTTTTCAAAATCATCGGCCCTAAATGTAACTCTGCCTACGACTCTCTACGACCAGTGCAAATTAAACTTCCCGTTCAAATGGTCCGCCCGCGCCATCACATATTTGGGGATCCAACTCCCTTCCTCTCTAACAGACCTATACCCACTTAACTACACCCCACTGCTCCAAAACATATTGAAAGACTTGAAAGAATGGTCCCCAAAACCTTTATCGTGGTTCGGTAGGGTAGCAGTGGTCAAGATGAACATACTCCCCCGGGTTCTATATACTATGCAAGCCATACCCATCAGGCTCCCCCCGGCCTTCTACTCATCCTACAAATCGGCATGCACGAGGTTTGTGTGGCAGGACACCCCCCCCCGTTTAAGCTATGCGAGGCTCACGGTCCCTAAATTGCAGGGAGGCCTGGGGTTGCCCGACCTACACAAGTACAACCTAGCCTGTGGGCTGTCCAGGATCGTAGACTGGACAACAAACGGGATGAGAAAGAACTGGGTTGACCTAGAGCAATCATTCTCCTCTCTGCCCCTAACACACCTGCCATGGATCGTAAAGGGAAACGCCCTACAAGATTGGGGCGACCACCCCCTCATACGCCCCTCCCTACTGGCCTTCCAGACGGCCTGCGCTAAATACAAAATAGCAGACCGGACCGGTCCCATGACCCCCCTGCGACTGAATCATAATTTCCCGCCGGGAATGAACCCTACCTTCTTAGCTGGCGGCTGGCCCCACAAAACGGTAAGGGCAGGTCAATTTTATGCCGCAGACCGTCTTTTGCTGCAAACAGAACTAGCGACCAAAATGAGTAAGAGTGAGTTCCCTTTCTGGACTTACCTCCAGATTAGGCACTTCCTAGACAAAAAAGAGCCCGGTGTACAATGGTCCAGACCCTACACCCCCTTCGAAAACCTGTGCAACTCGACAGCGCCAATGAGACATCTAATCTCCACGACATACGGACTACTGTTCTCCTCACAATCTCCTAAACTTCACTGGGCCAACCAGCAGTGGGAAAACGACCTCTCGCTGGAACTATCAGACAGGGAGTGGGAACACATATATAGACTCGCCCACAAGGGGTCGATTAACGTCCAGACACAGGAGAACGCCTACAAACTCCTCTCCAGATGGTACAAAACCCCACTCAAGCTACACAGAATTAACCCGGCACTCCCTAAAGTGTGCTGGAGATGCCATCTGGAGACGGGCTCCTTCCTCCACATATGGTGGACGTGCCCCAAACTCCAACCCTACTGGACTAAGGTCCATAAATACATAACACATGTCACCACCGATACTCTAGAATTCGCGCCTGCCCAGTTCCTTCTCCATCATGCCAAATCGCGCCCGAGGAAATACAGCCGCTCCTTGGCCATGCACATGGTAAACGCCGCGCGGATGTGCATCCCACTTTTCTGGCTCTCCCCAAAACCCCCCTCTATATCCGATTGGTTTCAACGCCTCCAAAAGATAATGGAGATGGAGGAACTGATCCACCAGAGCAACGACACGCCGGCAAAGTTCAACGAGACTTGGGCCTGCTGGCGGCACTTTACCCTGTCGGATGATTACAAAGCCATCATCTCAGGAGATCAACGCACAATGCCCTCTCAACCTCATACGTCGATGAGCTGTGGCGGCTCGACCCCCCTTGACCCCCCCCGACCCTCCCCCCTAACCCTCGAACCCTTAAGCAGGAACCAGGTCTGCCCACCAGACACACCTCAGGTATTACCACACCCGGGGATACACCTGGGAAGTTAAGGGCTAACAGCTGCCCGACAGTTTCGCTACTTGCGTCAGATGCCTAATGTTAGAAACTCAGCCCACTGGCATCCGCTCTGTCCACGATGCTTATGGTCATGTTACGCCCAAGTATACTCTAATGACTTGCTTATGTTGCATATGTGGAAGCGGCTGCGCCCGCAAGAATATTGTTTGTTTGAATGTTACATTGTTCCTGTAACTGCACTTATCCTGTATGATGGACGAAAATAAAAAATTTTATTAAAAAAAAAAAAAAAAAAAAAAGATCCAGCGGTGGAGGGGAGTGGCCACACCTCTCCTCTCGAGGTGGTTGAGGAGGAGACGGTGACCCTTGATCAGGGTTGCCTCTATTTAGACGAGACCTCTGTTTTGCCTGGGCCCTCTCAGACCTTCCCCCCATCAGTGGAAGCCCCTCCGGCTCAGCCCCCAGCAGGGGAAGCCCCTCAAGGGCCTCCCCATACTCACGGTCCCAAGCATCTTCTGCCCCCAGGAAGGCGACACGAAAGACCAGGGGTGTTGCTGATTTCCTGCAGGAACAAACTGCAAGGGACCAGGCCCGGCAGCCCGGCCATAAGGGGGAAATAGCCGCAGACCGGCACCAGGTGGCTGACAGCCTGGCCTCCTTGGCACAGATTACAGATGGCCTGCAGGATGTCAGTGGCAATTGCGCTGCAGTGGTCACCTGTCTTGGGGAGCTGCAGGCCACCACAGCAAACCTTGAGTCAGAGGTTAAGACCCTGACTGTGGTGGTCTAGGCCAACACGGCTGCCATCCAGGAGGAGGGGAGGCAGCGCAACCAGCGGCACAACATCACCCGCCAGCTGAGGATGCAGGCACAGACCAATCTGTTCCTCAGCCGCATTGCCTTGGAGGGCAGGCAGCCATTACCTGCCAGGAGTGGCAGACCTGGGGATGAGCCACCTCCAGATGCCCCACCCCCCCCCCCACCCGAGGCTCGCCCCAGGCAGCTGAGGAGCCTGAGCCGTGGCACGAGGCGCAGCCCACGTCAGGGCAAATGAGTGCCTTTTTTTTGTGCTCACAGTATGAGCTTCTTCATGTTTTTGATGTGCTCAGGATATGAGTTTTTTTTTCTTTATGCGCTCAGGATATGAGTTATCTTATTTATGTGATCAGGATATGAGTTATTTTATTTTATTTATTTGCTCAGGATATGAGCCTTTTTTTTTATTTATGACTGCACACGGTCAGTAGTGACTGGTGTGTGAATGTGGGGATGACATACCTGCCAGCAAGGTGTGTCACCCTGGGTCATCGGTGAGAAGTTATCCCCACGACCGTGTGAATGTGGTATGAATGGACAGCGACACCATTGGGGCCTTGGCGCGGTGTTGCTGCTCCCAAGTCCTGCATGGTGGACTTGGGCTAATCCAATGTGAGGTGGATGTGGTGTGTGTGAGCTGGGGACCACAGTGGTGTGCATGCGTGCATTCTCCTTGTGCCATGATGAATGTGTGTGTTTAACGTGCAAAGATGCCTACCATGAGGCATCTCCTGACTGCTCTTCCCTCAGCAGACGGGGTAGCCTCGTGCAGGGGGGGGACTTTGGGATTCGGGGGTCAGGTCATCACATATGTCAATCTCCAGGCCCTTTCTCATGGCGTAGTTGTGCAGAATGCAACATGCACCGATGATCTGGCACACAAAGTTTGGGGAATACATCAGGGTCCCCCCAGACTTTTCCAGGCATCGGAAACGGGACTTCAGGAGGCCAAATGTGCGTTCCACCACTGCACGGGTACGTATGTGTGCAGCATTGTATTTTCTCTCTCCTCTGGTTTGGGGATTCCGGAATGGAGTCAGGAGATGGGGCCCAAGTGCATATGCAGAGTCTCCTGGAAGGGAAAAGACAGGAGGATGTTAGCCATGCATGTGCCCCTCGTGATGTCTGCATCATGGGGTTGGACAGTCATGCCTGACTCCCATGTCACTCACCAAGCAGCCAGCTGTCCCTGTACACGTTCTGTTCGAATTCTGTTGGGATGTTGCTTTGAAGGTATATGTAGCTGTCGTGGCTGGCCCCGGGGTGTTTGGCACAGACGTGCCATATGAGGCATTGGGCATCGGCTATCACCTGTACGTTGATGGAATGCCAATGCTTACGATTACGGTATATGTGCTCTGTGGCACGGGGGGGACATAGTGCCACATGTGTGCAATCAATGGCCCCCACGGTGCGTGGGAATCCTGCAATCCTGTAGAAATCCTGCATTGCCTTCTGCCGCAGATGCTCATGGGTGGGTCTGATGATGTGGTGGGACATGCATCTGAGGATTGCGGTGACAACCTGGTGCACACATCTGCTCATGGTGGATTGTGACATCCCAGCCACTACACTTGTACGCTGAAAAGATCCACTTGCAAGGAAATGGAGTATTGCCAGTAGCTTGACCAGTGGCTGCACTGCATGTACGCAATGTGTCTTGCTGGTGATGTCATCATGCAAGGTTGTGGCTAATTCCAGGATGACAGCAGGGCTGAATCTGAAGATGCGATACACCTCTGAATCACCCATGCCAAAGACGTTTATGCGCGTGCGGTATATCCTCTCCCGTGCCCTCCTACGTGACGGTGGACACATTAGTAGTGCTAGGACCACGGCTGCCCCTGGCATGTTGGCAGACAGATGTGTTGTCCTGAAAGTGGGGTTGCTCAGCTCATCCGTAACGGTGCTGCTGTAGCTGCTCTCCAGCTGACGTCTGCACGTCTGGTGCTGAGATAAACCAGCTTTTTGATGGAATATTTTTAGGCCGGACTGTAACGCCGTCAGCGTTACTCCTTCCACATGGAGCGCAGACTTGTCACTTATGACAGTTGCGCTCCATTCAGATACACGTCCGCGTCACTTCCGGTGCGCGGACGTCTGCGCTCCACGTTGGAACGCGGAAGTGCGTTCCAACGTGCGGCGCTCAGCTCAGCCACTGCCCGGGCTATTTAAACTCCCGGGAATGGCGGCAGGGTGTTCGGATATTCCTGTTGGACCCTGCCGCCACCTGGGAACCCAGAACGAGCTACAGAGTCCCTGTAGCACCTGTCTTCACAGCGCACCTGTTCAGAGACCCAAGACATCACTAGCTTCTGCTGGAGATTCACCACCATTGCTCACTACAGGCTAGATACCACCACCACCTGTGCGGACTTTCCTGGTACAAACCACCTCCTAAACCGCAAGTATATCTAAACCACATTACTGCTGTATAAGGTACCATCAACACCTGTGCGGACTTTCCTGGTACAGACCACCTCCTAAACCGCAAGTATATGTAATACCAGCTTGTTGCTAATAGTGATTGCTAGTATATGCCTGAACTATATCCTAGACTCTATACTTATTACTATATACTAGCACCAGATACAGCAGAGTACTTCATACTATTCATATGTGTGTGGTGAGATACTACAATACCAGTAATTTCTACTACCTTTATTTGATGCAAATACCTAAATTAGATTTACGATTATAGTATCTGGGTTGTGTCTTTCAATTAAGCTTAAGAGGAATTAAGCTACTACTTTTATGTGTTACCTTCATTAGAGGATATGATGATAATACCCCAAACTCTTATTGTTCTGTGAGAGTGAAGTGGTGGTTGATTTCTGATAAGCCTCTACACCTGCGGTCTAAACATTAAGTAGAGTCTTATCATTTTCAGGGTCATAACATAATAAACATAATATCCGAACCAAAAAGATAAAGGATATAATTACATATATCTTTTAAATGGATCCAGCTGACCTTGCAAATCATTTAGTTGCACTCTCTCAAAGAGTTGATAATCTTACTAACAACATGAATGAGTTACGTATGCAGAATGATGCTTTAAGAGATCAAAATTTGGCACAAGCCAGGCAAAGACCTGAACCAAAGGCCTGTTCACCGGAACCATTTTTTGGAGATAGAAAAAATTACAGACAATTTATTAGTTCATGTCGACTGATGTTTGAACTACAGCCACGTACTTATCATTCTGATAGGATAAAGATCCTTACATTAATTTCTTTTCTTAGAGGTGAGCCCAGGGTATGGGCTGACACCTATGTAGAAGAACACGGAGATCTCTTAGGAGATTTTGACACATTTCTTGATGAGATGTCTTTGTTATACGAAGATCCCAACAAACAGTTAACAGCTGAGAATTCAATCAGGAGTCTTAGACAGGGAAGGCGTCCTGTTGAAGATTTTATTTCAGAATTCAAATGTTGGTGCAGAGAAACTCAATGGTCTGATATTTCTCTCAGAAACCAGTTCCGTTTGGGTTTATCTGAAGCTATGAAGGATGAGTTAGCTCGTGTTGACCTACCCACTACTTTGGAAGATCTTATGCACCTCTCAGTCACTATTGATCGTCGCCTTCGCGAAAGAAAGACCGAACGTGCCACTACCTATTCTGTCACTCCCTTCAGGAGATCTAGATCACCTCCCAAAGATTCTCCAATGGATCTTAGTGTTATTAAAGGACCTTTAACCTCTGCAGAGAAACTGCGTCGCAGAGCTAACAATCTTTGCCTATATTGTTCTGCTCCTGACCACATCGTTTCCACCTGCCCTCTTCTCAAGAAGAATTCAGAAGGTAATTTCTCCCACATTAATAAATTAGATTCACCCGGAACCATATCTAATCATTATATTTTTGTTCCTCTCACCCTACAGTGGGATCAAGGAAAGATTTCCATTGAAGCAATGGTCGACAGCGGGGCATGTGGCAACTTCATTGACTCAAATGTTGTAAAAGCAAATAAAATTCCCAGTGTGTTAAAGCAGATTCCAGTGTCACTCACATTTATTGATGGATCTAACTCTTCTTTCGGTCCAGTTACATCTCAGACAGTTCCTTTAATAGTTTCTTGTGCCAATGGCCACACAGAGACTCTCAATTTTGATATTATTTCATCTCCAGTTTTCCCTATAGTTTTAGGTTTACCATGGTTGCATCTTCATCAGCCTACTATTCTTTGGCCCACAAGATCTCTTTCTTTACAGTCTACTTACTGTACAGAATTTTGTCATCCTCCATGTATCATCTCCTTCTCAGAGATTCATCCTACTAATTTACCAGATTACTTACAAGATTTTGCTGATGTGTTCAGTAAGACTAACGCGGAGAAACTCCCTCCACATAGGATTTACGATTGTCCTATTGACTTAATTCCTGACAGTCCTATCCCTACCGCTCGGATCTACCCCCTTTCACAACCAGAGCTTATACACCTAAAAGTTTACTTGGATGAGAACCTTAAAAAAGGATTTATAAGGCCCTCCACTTCTTCTGCCAGTGCAGCTCTATTTTTTGTAAAAAATAAGGATGGATCACTTCGACCGATAATAGATTATCGATCCCTCAATAACATCACAGTAAAGAATAGATATCCATTACCACTCATTCCAGAGCTTATTGAAAGGTTACAGACAGCTAAGATCTACACAAAGCTAGACCTCAGAGGTGCTTATAATCTTATAAGGATTCGCTCTGGAGATGAGTGGAAAACTGCTTTTAAAACTCGATACGGGCTTTTCGAGTACTGTGTAATGCCTTTCGGCTTATGTAATGCCCCAGCAACTTTTCAGTGGTTTATTAACGATATTTTTCATGATCTGCTTGACATTTGTGTTGTTATCTACTTAGATGACATATTAATTTATTCTGATACTCTCGAGGAACATCACAAACATGTGCGTTGGATTCTGGAGAGACTCAGAATTCACTCTCTATATGCAAAACTTGAGAAGTGCGTCTTCAGTCAGACTACTATCTCCTTTCTTGGTTATCAAATCACTCCAGATGGAGTTCAGATGGACCATACTAAAGTGGATTGCATTTTGTCTTGGCCTTCTCCCCAGTCCAGAAAGGCCCTTCAGAGATTCCTTGGATTTTCTAATTATTATAGAAAATTCATTAAAAATTTCTCATCAATTGTGAGACCACTTACTAGTCTAACCAGTTCTAAGATACCTTTCATTTGGTCCAAGGAAGCACAGAAATCATTTGAAACACTTAAGCTTAGTTACTCTTCAGCTCCCATTCTCCAACTTCCCAATCCAATGTTTCATTTTACGTTGGAAGTTGATGCTTCACATTTTGCCTTGGGTGCTGTACTTTCCCAACGACCCACATTATCACACCCACTACATCCTGTTGCCTTTTATTCCAGAACTTTATCACCAGCTGAAAAGAACTATCCGATTGGAGAAAAGGAACTGTTAGCAATAAAGGACGCTCTCGCAAACTGGAGACACCTTCTGGAGGGTTCTACACACCCTATCACTATCCTCACTGACCATCGTAATTTACAGCATCTCAAAACTTGTAAAACTCTTTCTGCCCGTCAAGTCAGATGGAGTTTATTTTTTGATCGTTTTGATTTTGTCATCTCATACCTCCCTGGTACTCAAAATATCAAAGCAGATTCTCTATCTCGTATGAATGAAGATCAATCCATGGACATTCCACCACTTTCCATTATTCCTTCCAACCGAATTATTGGAACAACTTTGACATTCGATAAATTGCTCATTCAAACTCTTTCTAAAGATAAATCTCAACTCCCTAAAGGTCTACAACAGCAGTCTAATGGACTATTTACTTTCAACGACAAGATCTACGTTCCACCAAGTTTACAACTCACACTATTAAAACAACTCCACGATGCCCCACTTGCAGGTCATCCTGGTATTAGTAAAACCATTCTTTTACTGAAGAGAAGTTATTGGTGGCCCCATATGACAAAGACTGTTCATGACTATGTGAGTTCTTGCCACACTTGTGCAATCAACAAACATTCGAGGAAACCACCCTATGGGTTATTAACCTCCATCCCAATACCTGACAGACCTTGGGATGTTATATCCATGGATTTCATAGTAGACCTTCCTAGATCAAATGGATTTAACACCATCATGGTCACTGTTGACATATTAACCAAGATGGCCCATTTTGTACCTTTGAAAAAGTTACCTACTTCTCAAGAAACAGCAAGGGCTTTTGTATCTAATATTCTTAAATTGCATGGCCTTCCATCCCAAATCATTTCGGATCGTGGGTCACAGTTTATTTCCAAGTTTTGGAGAGCCCTTTGCCAAACCTTACAAATAGATCATCGTAGATCTACTGCTTATCATCCCCAAACAAATGGGCAAACGGAACGTGTTAACCAAACTCTTGAGCAATATTTGCGCTGTTATTGCACCCATCTTCAAGATGACTGGGTTGACTTACTTCCACATGCAGAGTTTGCATATAACAATGCTTCCAATTCATCTTCTCAGTTTTCACCCTTTTACGCAAATTATGGGTTTCATCCTAATAGTTTACCTTCTACTTTTTCTCCAAGTAATGTTCCGGCTGTTGAGAATTTCTTATCAACCATAAAAAACACTCTAAACACTCTTCGTTCTAATCTAAAGACTGCTCAAATTAGACAAAAGAAATATTACGACTCTCATAGAACAATATCACCTCCATACAAGATTGGAGATTTGGTATGGTTATCCACTCGGAATTTACGACTTAATATTCCTTCAAAGAAACTTGGTCGTCAATATACAGGACCTTTCTCAATTTCTCATGTAATAAATAAAAATGCTGTTAGATTACTTCTACCTCCAGATTGGAAGATTCATCCATCTTTTCATGTTTCACTAATCAAGCCTTATAAATCTAACCCCTTTCCAAATAGAGATCCACAACCTCCTCCTCCAATTCAAGTTTTTGGTGAAACTGAATATCAGGTAGAGAAGATTCTTGATTCTAGGAAAAGAGGATCCTCTATTCAATATTTGATTCGTTGGAAAGGCTATTCTCCCACAGATGATTCCTGGGAATGTTCTTCAAATATTCATGCTCCTCGGCTCATTAAGCAGTTTCATCATAAATATCCTGATAAACCATGTCTCACTGGGCGCTCCGGAGGTGCCCCCTTGAGGAGGGGGGTATGTAACGCCGTCAGCGTTACTCCTTCCACATGGAGCGCAGACTTGTCACTTATGACAGTTGCGCTCCATTCAGATACACGTCCGCGTCACTTCCGGTGCGCGGACGTCTGCGCTCCACGTTGGAACGCGGAAGTGCGTTCCAACGTGCGGCGCTCAGCTCAGCCACTGCCCGGGCTATTTAAACTCCCGGGAATGGCGGCAGGGTGTTCGGATATTCCTGTTGGACCCTGCCGCCACCTGGGAACCCAGAACGAGCTACAGAGTCCCTGTAGCACCTGTCTTCACAGCGCACCTGTTCAGAGACCCAAGACATCACTAGCTTCTGCTGGAGATTCACCACCATTGCTCACTACAGGCTAGATACCACCACCACCTGTGCGGACTTTCCTGGTACAAACCACCTCCTAAACCGCAAGTATATCTAAACCACATTACTGCTGTATAAGGTACCATCAACACCTGTGCGGACTTTCCTGGTACAGACCACCTCCTAAACCGCAAGTATATGTAATACCAGCTTGTTGCTAATAGTGATTGCTAGTATATGCCTGAACTATATCCTAGACTCTATACTTATTACTATATACTAGCACCAGATACAGCAGAGTACTTCATACTATTCATATGTGTGTGGTGAGATACTACAATACCAGTAATTTCTACTACCTTTATTTGATGCAAATACCTAAATTAGATTTACGATTATAGTATCTGGGTTGTGTCTTTCAATTAAGCTTAAGAGGAATTAAGCTACTACTTTTATGTGTTACCTTCATTAGAGGATATGATGATAATACCCCAAACTCTTATTGTTCTGTGAGAGTGAAGTGGTGGTTGATTTCTGATAAGCCTCTACACCTGCGGTCTAAACATTAAGTAGAGTCTTATCATTTTCAGGGTCATAACACGGACGTACGACTTACGCGCACAGCGCGTAGCCTGCGTCGGGCGCACATACATTTGTGAATCGCCGTATCTCCCTCATTTGCATATTTGAATAGGAAATTAATGGGAGCGCCAGATGCGTCCAGCGTAAATATGCGCCCACTATAAGCCGGCGTAGGAAAGTTATGTCGGTCGGAAGAAGCCTTTTTTCAGGCGTATCTAGTTCTGTGGGTACGGCGCATAGATATGACGGCGCATATTTACACTTACGCGGCATATCTGTAGATACGTTGGCGTAAGTCTTTCTGAATCCGGCTAGTTATATTTACCTGCTCTGTGTAGTGGTTTTGCACAGCACAGCCCAGATCCTCCTCTTCTCAGGTCCCTCTTTGGTGCTCCTGTCCCCTCCCTCCTTTTGAGTGCTTCTGCAGCAAGCATCTTGTTATATGAGCACCTAAGCTGCAGCTCTGTGTATCCATTCAGACATGGAGCCGCAGCCTGGCCCCACCCCCTTTCTTTCCTCATTGGCTCACTGACTTTGATTGACAGCAGCGGGAGCCAATGGCACCACTCTGCTGTCTCAGCCAATGAGGAGGGGAGTCCCGGGAAGGTGAGTCTCTCGTGCAACATCAATGGATCTAGATGGGGCTCAGGTAAGTATTAGGGGGTCTGAAACTCCTAAATGTTCCTAACTGCATGGACACATAGGATAACACTATTTAGCTTCTAGGAGCAGAAAATAAAATGCTAATAACAGCTTCTGGAAAAAAAACACTAGTGTGCATGGAGCCTAATACTTACCTCTCTGCCAGGAGGTGCCATGGATCTGTGTTGTCTTCCCCTTTAATATGATGTGTATGTCCAGGGGGCGGGAAGGATTGGCGATCATACAACCACTGTGATTGGCTGTCACAGTAGTCACCAGGGCCGGACTGGCCTACCGGGATACCGGGAGATTTCCCGGTAGGCTGCCTGCTCTTGGGCCGGTTTGAGCTAAGCCGTGGCTGTGCATGGCTGCACCGCTCCTCTCCCTCCTCCTGTCACACACAGCAGGCACGGAGTTCATTGTGAAAAGTTTGGCTGCGCTGCCTGTGACAAAAGTCCCGCCCTCCTACTAGACCAGCTCATATGATAGACGCAGTGTTCTGTCTATCACAAGAACTGGTCTAGGAGGAGGGTGGGACTTTTGTCATAGGCAGCGTGGCCTGCTGAGGGCAGGTCGAGATTACAGCATAGTCCCGGGAGACGGAGGTAGGTCCCGATCCCTCGCCTGTTGCCGACAAGTCACTTCCCTAAGCGGCGGCAGCAACTTTAGGAGGCCTCCGCGGGTCAGAGCACCAGCAAAGCCCCACCCCCCTCCCTCCCTGCACACAGACTCGCCCACCTATGTGTCTACACAGCCACCTTCTCCTGCTTCCCATCACTGGAGCGGAGCGCCCACATAGGCAGTGGCGGTGCTGCGCATGGAGTAGAGGGGCGGGGCAATATTTACTTGCCAAAGATGGAAGATCTGTTGTGACAGCAAGTAGTTCAGAGAGTGGCTTGTTCATGAGATATTTGGATTTTTTTTTAATTATTATTATATATTTGTGTGTATTTATTTATTTATTTTTGTATGTATTTATGTGTAACTTTTATTTTTATTTATTTATGTGTGTATTTATTTATTTTTGTATGTATTAATTTTTTTATGTATTTATTTTTATTTTTTTATGTATTTATTTATTTTGCTAGGGACAAACGCAACTGTAGTACACCGATGAAAGGAACTTGGGGTGTCCGGACACACACTTTAATAAACAATCAATTTATTTACTGTACAGGATTTATAATTTCATCAACAGATTGCACAGCACTTTACACCAATGAGGGCAGACAGGACAATTATTATACAATTCATGCGCAGCACCGCCACTGCTTATGTGGGCGCTCCAGTGATGGGAAGCAGGTGAAGGTGGCTGTGAAGACACAGGTGGGCGAGTCTGTGTGCAGGGAGGGAGGAGGCGGGGCGGGGCTTTGCTGGTGCTCTGACCCGCGGACGCGTTCAGGTGATACAAAAGGTAATTATTGGGGAATGAACTGATGGAGAAAATAGAATTGAGCGATAGTGCGACTCTGTTCCCAAACAAAATGTATGCCCTTTTTTTTCACAAATAGAGCTTTATTTTGGTGGTATTTGATCACCACTATGGTTTTTATTTTTTTGCGCTATAAGTAAAAAAAGACCAAAGATTTTGAAAAAAAAACATAATTTTTTACTTTCTGCTATAAAACATACCAACAAAAAATGTCTTAATTTAGGCCAATATGTATTCTGCTACATATTTTTGGTAAACAAAATTATAAAAAGCCATTTTTTTTGCTGCAATTGTGGGCATGGTAAGGCTGCAATGGGCATGGTAAGGCTGCAATTATGGGCAGGGTAAGGCTGCAATACTGGGCACGGTAATGCTGCAATTATGGTCATGGTGAGGCTGCAATGATGGGCATGACGAGGCTGCAATTATGGGCACGGTGAGGCTGCAATGATGGGCATAGTGAGGCTGCATTGATGGGTACAGTGAGGCTGCAATGATGGGCACAGTAAGGCTGAAATAGTGGGCACAGTGAGGCTGCAATGATGGGCACAGTGAGGGTGCAATGATGGTCACAGTGAGGCTGCAATGATAGGCACAGTGAGGCTGCATTGATAAGCACCGTGAGGCTGCCACGATGGGCACAGTGAGGCTGCATTGATGGGTACAGTGAGGCTGCATTGATGGGCACAGTGAGACTGCATGGACTGGCAGAGAGGCTGCATTGATAGGCACAGTGAGACTGCATTGATGGGCACTGGTGAGGCTGAATTGATCTTCTGTACCATGCCTACAGCCTCCAACATCTCCTGTACCATGCCCACAGCTTGTGACATCTCTTGTACCATGCCCGCAGCCTCTGACATCTCCTGTACCATGCCCACAGCCTCTGCAAGGTGCACCTGAAAAGGAGGTCACTGATGTAAGGGGGGAGTGAATACAATAATGTAAGGGGGCACTGATATAAAGGTTTGCCCCTTATATCAATAACCCCCCCTTACCTTAGTGCATTCTTTCTGCGGAAGGTCGTCTCTGGTCATCATAGTCCCCCCACTTTCCCAGAGTCTCAGGTGTCCCCCTTGAAAATTGCTCCACTTTTACCACTTTAAACTAGAATTTTCTGTTTTATATATATATATATATATATATTATAGCCCTATGTATTTTTATACCTGTCTTATCTATATATAATACGCTCTTCAAATCAGTTTTAAAATGCATGGTTTTCCCTTTTATGAACAAGAAAATAATGACGTTATGCTGTTGGCCTGGTATAATAATGTTATGGGGCTGGTATGACATTTTTTCCAGGGCTGGTTTGTATTCCCAGTCCGGCCCTGGTAGTCACATGATCAGGATTCAGTCTTGCTGGCTACTGATCATTAGTGAAGACTGAAGCCTTTGTACACACGGGCAAGAATCTCGTTAGGAAAAAAACATTGTTTTCCCTGACAAAATTCTTGGCAAGAATCTCTTGCCGCCCAAGTGTACAGACTCTCCTTTCAAAAACACTGCGGTTCTCTTGAAAGGCAAGAACACGGTGATGTCATCGCGTACGACGAGCATGCGCTCGTCACATTCGATGCCGTCGCTGCCATCTTGCTGCACCCTACCTATGCCTAGGAAGCTACCGCGCATGCGTCAAAGTCATTTCGAGCATGCGCGGGTTTCCACGGGAACAGGTAAGTATATACACTCTCGGGTTTCTCGGCTGGAAAACTGCAGAGAATCTCACGACGAGAAAAATAGAGAACATGTTCTCTATTTTTCTCGTCTAGAGTCTGGGCAGTTTTCTTGTCGAGAAACCTGAAAGCCTCGTACACATGCTCGGTATACTCGGCAAGAAAGCTCTGCCAGCAGTTTTCTTGCTGCTTCTTGCCGAGTATACCGAGCATGTGTATAAGGCTTAAAGTGGAGGTTCACCCGAAAAGTTAATTTTTAACTTTAGATTGATGCTCATTTTGTGAAGGGGAATCGGGTGTTTTTTTTTAAATCGAAGCAGTACTTACCGTTTTAGAGAGCGATCTTCTCCGCCGCTTCCGGGTATGGGCTGCGGGACTGGCAGTTCCTATTTGATTGACAGTCTTCCGACAGGTTTCCGACGGTCGCATACATCGCGTCACGATTTTGCGAAAGTAGCCGAACGTCGGTGCGCAGGCGCCGTATAGAGCCGTACCGACGTTCAGCTTCTTTCGGCTACTCGTGACGCGATGTATGAGACCGTCGGAAGCCTGTCAATCAAATAGGAACGCCCAGTCCCGCTTTAAGAGTTGTCTGACAATTCTATCTCTTTGCTGGGAGAATGCAATGAATTTAGCTGTTTGGCTGGATCTGATAAAAAAAAAAAAAATACTTTCTGGTCATGAAGCAGTTGATGGGACTCCAATGTTTAAAATGCACTTATCATCATGGGCACAGGGGGGGAATCTGAATTCTGTCTGACAGTTATGTAGCTAGTAGTGCCTGCATGATGAAGCGCCGCCCCGTGCCATGCTCGGCACTCCGATGACAGACAGGTGACACCGCCCTTCCCTGCCAGCGACAGCGTACAGAGCTCATAAATTTCAATCATCATTTCAGAGCCCGCTAATGTCCTGAAGACACTCTCTGCATCTGCCACGGATTAGGTGAAGTAATGATGGCAGCCATCTGGAAATAAAGAACAAAAGACATCATTTAAAGTTTTGTAAGTGAGTCAGACGGTAAGAGAACCATCCGCTCAACCTGCAGCCATACCGGAAAAGTCTACAGAACAGCCGAGCCAGCTTCATCCAGCTCTTCTTCTAAATACACATCAATGTGTGATCATGCTGGGGAATAATGCCAATAATCTTCTACATGCAACAAGATTAATAATCTAGGATCAGATCCAAGGGCAAATGGGCAGTAACACCCAGCAACCAATACAAAGTCATGTTGTGTGGATATCAGTACAATAAAACGAATCTGATGTTGTGCCATTGGATACAGTCATTTTCACATTAGCTTTGCTTGTTGCACTTGGATAGATAGATAGATAGATAGATAGATAGATAGATAGATAGATAGATAGATAGATAGATAGATAGATAGATAGATAGATAGATAGATAGATAGATAGATAGATAATGGATGGGTGGGTGCACATATAGTCATACATATGTAGATAGATAGATAACGAATGGGCGAATGCACATATAGTCATACATATGTAGATAGATAGATAACGAATGGGCGAATGCACATATAGTCATACATATGTAGATAGATAGATAACGAATGGGCGAATGCACATATATAGCTGGATTCAGATAGAGTTAGGCCGGCGTATCAGTAGATAGTAGTCTGCGCCGACCTAAGTTTAAGTGTATTCTCAAACTGAGATACACTTAAACCTATCTAAGATACGACGGCTTGCGCCGTCGTATCTTAGGGTGCAATATTTAGGCTGGCCGCTAGGTGGCGCTTCCATTGCGTTCGGCGTAGAATATGTAAATCACTAGATACGCCTATTCACGAACGTACGAATTTTACGTTGTTTGCGTAAGTCGTCCGTGAATAGGGCTGGACGTAATTTACATCCACGTCAAAACCAATACGTCCTTGCGGCGTACTTTGCCACAATGCACGCTGGGATATGTACACGGACGGCGCATCCGCCGTTCATAAAAAACGTCAATCACGTCGGGTCACAGTTAATCTACATAAAACACGCCCCCCACATCCTCATTTGAATTCAGCGCGCTTACGCCGGCCTATTCACGCTACGCCGCCGTAATTTAGCAGGCAAGTACTTTGTGAATACAGTACTTGCCTAGCTAACTTACGACGGCGTAGTGTAAATACGATACGCTACGCCGCCGCAAAGATGCGGCGGGCTACTTGAATCCACCTAATAGTCATACATGTGTATATAGATAAAAAGGCCCGGATTCACAGAAACTGGCGCATATTTATGCCGCCGTAGCGTATCTCCTTTACGCTACGCCAACGCAGCGCAGAGAGGCAAGCACTGAATTCACAAAGCACTTCCTCCCAAATCTGCGCTGGGTTTCTCAGGCGTAAGTCAGCGTAAGTGGAAGTGGGTGTGAGCCATGCTAATGAGGCGTGACCCCATGCAAATGATGGGCCGAGCGCCAGATACGTATCGCCAACTGCGCATGTGCTGTCCCATGGGCGCATGCTCACAATCACGTCGGAACAACTGCCTAAGATACGTCGGATCACTGCCTACGGCGTGGACGTAACCTACGCCTAGTCATATTCACGTCCTACGTAAAATACGCCGGCTTGTGTTCCCTGGTGCAGCCCTTTGCATGGATGCTGCTAAGTTACACCTCCTTTATGGGGCATAACTTTACTCCGGACGTATGACTTTACGCGCACTGTGTCGGACGGACGTACGTTCTTGAATCGACGTATCTCCCTCATTTGCATATGTGAATAGAAAATCAATGGCAGCGCCAAATACGTCCAGCGTAAATATGTGCCCACTCTACGCCGGCGTAGGCAAGTTACGTCGGTCGGATGAAGCCTATTTTCAAAAGCTTTGTGAATCCGGGCCATAGGATAGATAGATAGACTGATAATGGATGGGTGCACATATAGTCATAGATAGATAGATAGATAGATAGATAGATAGATAGATAGATAGATAGATAGATAGATAGATAGATAGATAGATAGATAGATAGATATAGATAACAGATGGGCGAATGCACATATGTAGATAGATAGATAATCATAGATAGATATATTGAACATATATTACAGTAATAATAATCACAGATACATGATAGATAGATAGATAGATAGATAGATAGATAGATAGATAGATAGATAGATAGATAGATAGATAGATAGATAGATAGATAGATAGATAGATAATTAGATAGATAGATAGATAGATAGATATGGATGAATGAATGATTAGACGGACAGATTATGATAGATATATGTCAATTGATAGATAATGGGCCTGTTAGTGCTATCTTGCTCTCCCCATGTACGGTATGTATGAATTAATCAGTCTTTTTCTATGAGGATATCATCTATAGAATGTTCAGTTGCCCATTAGAAGTTTGCAGAGATTTTCTCAAACTCCAGCAAGGCATTCACGAGATGACAAAAAGTTTCTAAGGCCTGTGTAAAGTTTTGATGCATAGCTCCGATGTTTGAAGTTAACCCTTCCACCATCACATCAATTCCCCGTTTTCTGACTCCCCTGTTTTCCTGAGAGATGATTTATACAGCCCGCGAGCAAACGGTGTCTGGGAAATGATAGACTGACATAGTTATCATCACAGAACAGCTGTTTCACTGTTTGCTGAAATCAGACGGGGTATATTTAATTCCCGGCATTAAGTGATTTAGTGAGGCTGAAAGCCACTATTCTGTGCAGTAGCTTAACTCTGTCAAATTGTTGTGTATCATGATAACTAATGACGGGGAACGACTTGAGCTCAGAAATCCGCCGGTGCCGACTTCGGAGGACGGTACAAACAGGAGACGGAAAACTTCCCCAAGGGATTTTACCCAGAATACAAATGAGTCCTGCACATTGCGGCTTGTTTAGAGGATAAATATACCTGGAAAACACAAACAGCAAATGTGGTGTAGCAATAGGCATAACAGCCCACATGGCTGCTATGGGGCCCATTAGTGAAGCTGTTAAGAAAAAATAAAAGGGTGGATTGTTGCTAGTTACAGACCCCCCCCCCATGTGCTTTTAGGGACTTAGGAGCTAAATTGAGGAAAAGAACCTCCAAGGTAGTATTCTCACAAATACTATCGGTACCTCCAGCCACACCAGAAAGGCATCGGCAGATTAGGGAAGTAAACAAGTGGCTGAGGAGCTGGTGTAGAAAGGAAGGGCTTGGGTTCCTGGAGAACTAGGCCAACTTCTCAGTCGGTTACCAGCTCTTTAGCAGAGATGTACTGCACCTAAATGGGGAAGGTGCAGATCGGCTGGGAGAGAAGATGGCCAACAATTTAGAGGGGCTTTTTAACTAGGCAACAGTGGAGAGGGTCCAGAGGTAGAGATACTCAGCACGGAATAAATTCCAGAGGGTAGTATTGGGGGCATTAGTGGTAGGTTGACTAAAGCAGTGGTCATCAACCCTGTCCTGCAGGGCCCACTAACAGGTCAGGTTTTATGTATTACCTTGGGGAGATGCAGTCTAGAATACTGCAATCACTGAGGAGCAAATGAAATCAGCTGTGATGTATTTCAGTTATCTTGCAAACCTGGCCTGTTAGTGGGCCCTGAGGACAAGGTTGATGACCACTGGACTAAAGCACTTAAACTCAGGGTACAGTAACAAGTCCTATATGCAACCTCAGAGCACCCAATAAGGATTTAGTATGCATCCGGACTAAACTATGTGGCACCAATGCCAGGAGTCTGGCAGATAAGATGGGTGAACTAGAGATACTGTTGTATGAGGAGGATTTAGATTTTGTGGGAATTTCAGAAACTTGGTTCAACAGCTCTCATGATTGGCTGACAACGATTCAAGGGTATTCCCTATATCGCAGAGATAGGGAGGGTAAAAAAGGGGGAGGGGGATGCCTGTATATCAAAAATGATGTACAAATGAATGTGAGGGACGACATCACTAATGGAGCAAGGGAGAAGGTGGAATCCTTATGGGTAGAGCTACAAAGGGAAAAAAGTAATACTGGGAGTGAGTGAGTGAAAAACTTATATAGCGCAACATATGCGAACTGAATCGCCTCTGGGCGCTGTATCCATTCTCTGGGTAAGGAAACTTCTGGACCTCAGAAGAGATGGGTTTTAATCTTTCTCCTGAAGGCCAAGTGGTCTAACTCCAATCGGATGGTGGTTGGTAGCACGTTCCACAGTCGAGGTCCCTGGACTGCAAATCTTTGATCTCCTTTGGACTTGTATCTGGCTTTGGGTATCTGGAGTAGGTTTTTATTGGTCGATCGCAGAATGCGATTGGGGTTATGGGCTTTTATTTTTTCGCATAGATATTGGGTGGCGTTTCCTTGAATACACTTATGCATTAGGCAGAGTGCCTTGAAA
Organism: Rana temporaria; assembly: GCF_905171775.1. Classification (NCBI taxonomy): domain Eukaryota; kingdom Metazoa; phylum Chordata; class Amphibia; order Anura; family Ranidae; genus Rana; species Rana temporaria. Next base: position 41,433,585 of record NC_053496.1, on the reverse strand, counting down.
GTGATTCTGTCTTTTATTGGCAACCAATGAAGGGATCTCAGTGAAGGTGAGATTGATTCCCATGTTTTTTTGCCGGTCACTAATTGAGCGGCCATATTTTGAACGACTTGCAGGCGAGTGATCTGGTATTTGGGGAGTCCTAGATAGAGGGCATTTGCATAGTCAAGTCTGGAATTGATGATTGTTCCCACCACGACTGCAATGTCTTCTTTCGGGATAAAGGGGTTGAGTATGCGTAGTAGGCGCAGCAGATGGTGCGCTCCGCTGACTACTGACCGTATTTGTGCATCCATTGTGATGTAGGTGTCGAAAATGACTCCGAGACTTTTGACTTTGGTGCTAGGGGTGATAGTTTTACCCAGAATGGGCGGGGGAGTCCATGTTAAGGCGGGTTGATTTTTTCAGGTTGGCGTGAAACAGGAGAAGTTCTGTTTTCGAACCGTTGAGTTTGAGATAACTGTTTGTCATCCAATTATCTATTAGAGTGAGGCATTTCTCTAGTCCAAGAGAATGATCCTTTTTGTTGCAGATGCGGAAATACAGTTGTGTGTCGTCTGCATAGGAGTGGTAAAGTAACTTCTGGTTACTAATTATTTCAAAGAGAGGGCGGAGATAGATATTGAACAGTACGGGTGACAAGGGGGATCCCTGAGGGACTCCGCATGATACCGTGCATTTTTCAGAAGTGAAAGACCCCCGTTTCACTATTTGTTATCGGTTTTCCAAAAAATGAGGAGAACCAGGGTAAATCACCTTCCACGACTCTGGCTACTTCAACTAGTCTAGTCAGTAGTAGTCCGTGGTCTACAGTGTCAAAGGCCGCACTTAGGTCCAACAGTATGCTACAGGAGTATGCTATAGGCCCCCTAACCAGAGGGAGGAGGGAGAGGCGGACCTCCTATTACAGTTTGGATTAGCAGTAAGGATGAGAAGTGTCATTCTAATGGGGGATTTTAATTATCCAGACATAGACTGGGCTGAAGGAACCACAAATTCATCTAAAGCTCGCAATTTCCTAAATGTCTTGCAGGACAATTTCCTGGGTCGGATGGTAAATGCACCAACAAGAAACAAAACGTTACTAGACCTACTGATTACCAACAATACAGACCTGATCACGGATATGGAAATATGGGGCAATTTAGGAAACAGCGATCACTGGTAATTAGTTTCAGTATAAATCACACAAATAGGAAACATAAGACACTGAATTTCAAAAGAGCCAACTTCCCTAAACTAAGATCCTTGCTAAAAGATACTAAATAAGATAAAATCTTAGGAACAAAGAACACAGAGAAAAAAATGTATATGCTTTAAGAGCATATTAAATAAGGGTATTAGCCAGTGCATCCCAATGGGAAATAAATACAATAGCAGCTGTGAACACGTTAGCAGTAAGGCCCCTTTCACACCTGCAGACCGTATGTCCGCTTTTTCATCTATCCGTGTACGGATGAAAAAGGGACATACATTGGTCCCTATTAGATTGCGGGTGTCAGCGGATAAACATCCTCTGACACCCGATCTCACCCGCCTCCGCATTCATCCGATTCTGCAGACGGAAGAAAACCCTATTTTTTCCTTCCGTCTTCGGATCGGATGAACACGGATAGACGGTCCGTGTTCATCCGCTCACCCCATAGGGGAGAGCGGAGAAAAGACAGGGGGGTCCCTGCACAGTGTGCGGGGACCGCCCTGTCATCCGCCGGCTCAGCGGGCATCAATGGGGCGATCCCCGCTGAGCATACGGAGGTTCACGGGGCAGATCATTACTGATCCGCCCCGTGTGAAAGGGGCCTTACTCTGTACTTGGTGATTATCGAATAAAGAATTTGGATGGATTCCAGAGTGTGGGTTCTTTCTATATATCCATAGACAAAAGATGGGCACAGCGTGGGCTGCCAGTTCTGGGAGAGAGTCCATGAACATCCTCCCAGGTCCAGCATGCTCTAATACCGCTGTGTCCTTTGGACGCAGCTGATCACAAATCGTAGCCAAAGAACCAATGACAGCGGCCTATTACCACATGATCAGCTCCATAGACTTGCCAGTTATCAGCATTCCTTTCCTCTCACACTGCCTTTGTGTGAGGAAAGGAGGACCATTAACCATCAAGACTGTACATTGTTTACACAGATAATCAGGGCACTGATCATCAGTGTAGCCCCATCAGTGCCAATCAGTTTAACCTATCATTGGCCATCAGTGCTGCCTCATTAGTGCAGCCTTATGAGTGCCTCCTCATCAGCGCCTATCAGTGCCTCCACATTAGTGTCTGTCAGTGACGTATCATCAGTGCAGCCTATCAGTGCCCATCAGTGACCCCTTATCAGTGCACAAGAGTGCCGCCTTATCAGTACCCATTATTGCAGCCTAACAGTGCCTAGCAGTGCCCATCAGTGCAGCCTCATCAGCGTACTTCAGTAAAGAAGAAAAAATACTTATTTGCAAAATTGTATTACTATTATTATTTCTTTTTTTTTTTTTTCATTTGTTTGGTAAAAACTAAAAAACCCAGTGGTGATTAAATACCACCCAAAAAAAAGTCAATGGGCCAGATTCACGTAGCTCAGCGGATCTATAGATCCGCTCGATCTACGTGAATTAAGATCCGCTCCCGCAAGTTTAGGAGGCAAGTGGCTAATTCACAAACCACTTACCTCCAAACTTGCAAAGGCGGATCCTAAATCCCCCGGCGGAATTCAAATTCCGCGGCTAGGGGAGTGTACTATTTAAATCAGGCGTGTTCCCGTGCCGATTTAAATGCGCATGCGCCGTCCGCGAAATTTCCCGGCGTGCATTGCTCCCACTGACGTCGCTAGGACGTCAGTGGTTTCGACGCTTACGTAAACGACGCCCGTCCGTATTCGAGAACGACTTACGCAAACGACGTTAAAAAATTCAAATTCGAGGCGGGAACGCCGGCTATACTTAACATTGGCTGCGCCTGATAAAAGAAGGGATAAGTATACGCCGGGAAAGCCGCTACGGAAACGTCGTAAGAAGACTGCGTCGGGTCCGCGTACGTTCGTGAATTTGCGTATCTCGCTGATTTACATATTATTTATCGTAAATCAGCGGGAACGCCCCCGGCGCCATTTTTAAATGGAAAAAAAGATCCGACAGTGTAACACAGTGTAACACTGTCGGATCTAGCCCTATCTATGCGTAACTGATTCTATGAATCAGGCGCATAGATAGGACCAGTGTAAGTCAGAGATACGATGGTGTATCTGTAGATACACCGTCGTATCTCTTTGTGAATCTGGCCCCCAATCTGTCTCAAAAAAGTTATAACAATTTCATATGGGTACAGTGTTGCATGACTGCGCAATTGTTATTCAAAATGTAACAGCACTGAAAACTGAAAATTGGTCTGGACAGGAAGGGGGTAAAAGAGCCCGGTATTGAAGTGGTTAAGGAAGTTAATATGCAAAATAGCCATGGCAACACACTTAGTAATGTAGATTTATTGCATGACGAACTTCTGATAGAAGTTTCTTTGCCTTGGGTGCCTTTCGAAGTTGTCAGGGATGCCACATTGCATTCCATATTTTTGCACAGCATCATGCATTTCCATGGTGCATGCAGGCCAATTGAATGCACAAAGGTTGGTGGAACATCTAGTTCTGTGAGGCATGTGGCCCCACACAGGACCCACCTCCCTGCACCTGGCCAATGGCCATAGCATGAATTGTGGCCATTACTAGTCATATCACTGTCAATTAAGGTCTTATCTTTACTTCCAAGTAGCCATTTTACAATGAAATAAATGATGGACCGATCTTGATCTATTTTTCAGGCATGAAGATTCAGTTTTTAAATGTGCTGAAATAAAACATTGCAAAATTTTATTATGTGCTGAGATTTCTGGTGACTATGCTCCCATGATCTAAGCAATCCAAATGTTAATGTACCAATTTAAATATCAATACAAAGAGATTGTTAAAAACAAATATTGTTTGTATATTAACCGATTGTGATGTACAGTAGCATAAAAGACTCCCATTTAGATGTGGGATTATGGCCGTCTGCTGAGAATTTAGATGAGAGAAACAGACAGGTATTATTTCCAGGAAGCAGATGGGTCTCTAGGCTCTTTTGTTTACCCGGCTAATATTAACTGCTTGGCTGAGAAAACCCCACTGATTAATTTCTCTCTCTCTCTTCACTCTCTGTATGGGTCTGAAATAGAAATCCTAATTTGAATCGTACGGCTTTTGACAATTTTAGGGTTTTAAAAGGTGACGTGATGGACCTGAAAGAAACTCAAAGGTATGTTTAAAGTCCATCCCTGTTTCAGCTGTGTCATGCTCCTAATTATATTTTATATTACTCCTAAACAAATTAAGTTATAACGGAGTTCCACCCAAAAGTGGAACTTCCGCTTATACACTTCCTCGTTCCTTCCCCCCCCCTGGTGTTTTTGACAGGCCCCCTTCCCCACTCCTGAAGACAGGGTCGCGGCCCGATCTCCCAGAAATTCAGCCCTCTCCTCCTTCCACCGCCACTGGGCCAATTGGAAAGTGTAGTGTGCTTTGCGCATGCGCAGTAGTAAACCAGCTGTGAAGCCAAAAGTCTTCACTGCTAAGTTCCCTTACCAGGAATGGTCGAGGCAGCACCCAGGAGTCGATCCGAAGATTGGCTGCGATGCCAACATCGCGAGATCCTTGGACAGGTAAGTGCCCTAATATTAAAAGTCAGCAGCTACAGTATTTGTAGCTGCTGACGTTTAATTTTTTTCACCCAGGCTGGACCTCCTCTTTAAAGCGGTTGTATACCCTCTGATACTACTTGCACCTACAGGTAAGCAGGTAAGCCTACATTAAGGCTTACTTGTAGATGCTTGCAATATCTCCTTAACCTACATGGTTAAGGAGATATTTGCAGAAAATCGGGCACCGATGTCTACGGCGCAGGCGCACTGTGTTGGGTCTTGAGTGTGAAAGTGCCGGAAAGTGCCAGAAACTCGCGCATGCGCGGGGATCGTGCCAGTTCCGCACGATCATCGCCGCTCCAGCCAGTCACAGTGCCGGAGCGGCGATACCCGGAAGTTACTCCGGGTATCATGGTGGCGGCGGAGGAGAGGAAAGAGGGTCGCTGCGGGGGCTTCGATCTAAGGCACAGGTGTCAAACACAAGGCCCGCATGCCGAACCCAGGCCCTCCAGGCCATTTCATGTGGCCCTCGCACCTCTCTTGCAGCTTTCAGACCCCTACTTTCTGCTTTCAAGCAATGGATCCAGCTTCTTCCCAGCAGCATAAGGAAAGGGGGGTGCACTGTGATGTAAGGGAGAGTGGGGGACTCAACTTCTGATGGTGGGGTGGCTCTTGACATCTAATATATGGGGAGGGGATGCGCTGGACATCTAATCTTACAGATACAACCGGCCCTTTTGAAGGCAATCATAATGCTGATGCGGCCCACGATGAAATTGAGTTTGACACCCCTGATCTAAGGTAAGTAATTCATAATATGCCTTTGTCTTGCAGGTTTTTTTTTTTTTATTATGTGTTTTTGGGTATACAACTGCTTTAAGTTTTATGTTATTCCAGCATCATGTTCCACTTTGATGTTTCAGCACCTTGGCCAGCTACCAGGCCTTCAAGCATTGTAATTTCAGCACCACACACAGTCATTTCAGCACCTTGGTCAGCTACCAGACCACAGACACTCATTTCAGAACCTTGGTCAGTGCCCAGACCACATATTATAGTTTTACCACCTTGGTCAGCTTCCAAACCCCATATTATTTCAGGAGCTTTTGTGATTCAGAGACCATATATTGTTCTTTTAGCACCTTGATCAGCTCCCAGACCACATATAATTATTTCAGCACCTTGGTCATTGCCAATTCAGTACATCAGGAGTCCATCAAAAAGGCAGAACACATGGTACTGCAGGCTGACTTTCTCAACTAGTTTCAGGTATGGCTGGCTGGAGTACTGGACAGTGTAAGCAGTTCTCGGAAATTACATCTTACATTAAAGTGAGGAGCGGGGGTGCCGACTCCTTACCTCTTTTCCCATGCAGCCAGCGAGTTGAGAAGCGGGGTGAGGGGCCGAAAATTACTTCTCACCAGGCAGGTCCTCTAGTAATTTGGGGGCCCTCCGCATCTTTGCGGGGCCCTAAGCGGCTTGCATAGTGAGCCTATAGAGCGGAAAGCCCCTGAGTGTAAGTTGTATGTAGAGTCAGTAGTAGGTAGGGCTGTGTGCAAAGTTTAGTACAATATACAGTAGTGTACATAGGTCAGTAGGATGTATTACATTGTAAAGGGGACAGTATATAGTATGGAGAGCAGTGTACAGTGGTCATTGGTATGTATGGGAGGGTACAGCGATCAGTAGGACAGAGGAGAAGGGCTAGCTGGACAGGGGATTGCAGGTCAGAGGACAGGGGTCAGGAGGGCAGACGACAGGGCACCAGCAGAGTAGAGAATGGGGGTCAGCAGGTCAGGGGATGGGGGTCAACTAGGCAGAGGACAGGGGGTCAGCAGGGCAGAAGACAGGGCACCAGCAGGGTAAAGAATGGGGGTCAGCAGGTCAGGGGATGGGGGACAACTAGCCAGAGGATAGGGGGTCAGCAGGGCAGAAGAAAGGGCACCAGCAGGGTAAAGAATGGGGGTCAGCAGGTCAGGGGATGGGGGTCAACTAGGCAGAGGACAGGGGGTCAGCAGGGCAGAAGACAGGGCACCAGCAGGGTAAAGAATGGGGGTCAGCAGGTCAGGGGATGGGGGACAACTAGCCAGAGGACAGGGGGTCAGCAGGGCAGTGGACAGGGTCAGCAGTGCAAAGTAAATAAGTCAGTAGGGCAGAGTACAGGGGACAGCAGGACAAATTATTGGGGGTTCGGTAGGACCCAGGACAAGGGGGTCAGGAGGGCACAGTAAAGAAGGAAACAATAGGGAATAGTGCATAGATTACAAAATAAATCAAATGCAAGTGATAAAGTGTGATGCAATTATAAATAATATAAAAAAGCTACCAAACTCCTGTAGTGTCACTAATACCAACAATAATGAATGTGTGTATTAATGGAGCAGCGCTAAATAAAAAAACACCAATAATCATGCAATCAAAATACAAGAAATATATATAAGACATAAAAAGTGATATGCGCGTAGCCACACAATCATGGGAGACACGGGAAAAGGAGAACTTACGGTTTCGACCGTAACGGGAAGTGATGTCACCCGGCTCCTCCCAACACATTGCGTCACTGACACGTTACCTTATTAAAGGTACAGTACAGGAGGGCCCAGCACAGAAGGGTCAAGGGGGCTCGGTAAAGGGGGGTCAGAAGGGCACAGCACTGAGGGGGGTCAGAAGGGCACAGTGCTTAGGGGTCAGAAGGGCACAGTACAAGCGGGTCAGGAGGGCACAGTACTGGGGGCAGTAAACTATAATATAGAAGAGATTTCCTCCCACAACTTAGATGGACAAAAGAGATGGGACAGTGGTGATCAGTGCAGTAAACTTAAAGATGAGGTCCGCCCACCCTTGCAAATTTTAAAAGCCAGCAAGTACATATACTGCAGCTGCTGACTTTTAATAATAGGACACCTAACTGTCCTGGAGTGCAGCAATATTGGCACCGCAGCTAATGTTTCCATCTGCTGTCGGGTGCTGCCACCGCCATTGCAGGTAAGGGAAGCCGGAAGTGTAGCATTACTGCTTCATGCCAGGTCCCTACTGTGCAAGCGCGAGGCACCACTGCACTCTCCTACTGGCCTGGCAGTGGACGAAGGAGAAGGCCCAGGCTCCCGGAAGTGGGGCCAGGTATCCACTCCCCCTCCAAAAGGTGCCAAATGTGGCACCGGAGGGCGGGAGGAGATAAATAAGTGGAAGTTCCACTTTTGGGTGGAACTTCGCTTTAAGGGATAAGCTCAGGCATGTTAGGGCATGCATCCAAACTCACCCGAGCTATCCTGTCTGTCAAAGCCAACAGAGGATCATAGACAGCATAAGCATTCCTCACCCTGTATGCAGCTGGACTCGTGTCTGAACACTCCTGAGCTCATCCCTTCCCTATGCCACTCTGCAGGTAGGGGAGGAGCACTTTAGGCTGAGGGTCAGCAAGGCAGGAATGCAAACACAATCTACATGCCACCTGGTGGTGATTGATGGGTAGATTGCAAACGACAGGTTGCCAACCCGCCTATCTCAGACCATGCATTGTAACTTCAGTACCTTGGTCAGCTCCTAGGCTGCATATTATGAGCTAAATGGGATAGAGATATTTATTTAAAAAATTGTAAATTACAGTCACTTGGCTAAAATACAGAGCCTTATTTGTAAAGCTGTGTGAAATGAGACCATTGCCACTTCAGCACCTTGGTCAGCTCCCACACCTCATATTATCTTAGCACCTTGGTCAGTTACCTGCCCATGGGTTCTCATGTCAGCACTTTTGTCACCTCCCTGACCACATACTGTCATTTTGGGCCAGATTCACGTAGCCCGGGCGCAGCGTAACGTAACCGATTTAGGTTACACCACCGCAAATTTTCTGTCTAAGTGCCCGATCCACAAAGCACTTACCTGGAAATTTGCAGCGGTGTATCGTAAATCCGTCCGGCGCAAGGCGGGCCAATTCAAATGGGGCGGGTACCATTTAAATTAGGCGCGCTCCCGCACCGGACGTACTGCGCATGCTCCCGACGCAAATTTTCCGACGTGCTTTGCGTGAAATTACGACGCGCCGACGTTTTGTGAATCGCGACGTGAAAAAAAGACTTGCGCTGGGAAAAATATATATTTTTTTTTAATTCGAAAGCGACTTTTACATGGTGGAGTCATTTTCTACTTTGTAAAAGGTGCCCTATCTTTGCGACGGCAAACTAACAATCGCGGCGACGTAACGACGGGAAAAAGCTTTGTGGATCGCCGTAACTCCTAATTTGCATACCCGACGCTGGTTTACAACGCAAACTTCCCCCAGCGGCGGCCGCGGTACTGCATCCTAAGATCCGACAGTGTAAAACTATTACACCTGTCGGATCTTAGGGATATCTATGCATAACTGATTCTATGAATCAGTCGCATAGATAGAAACAGGGATACGACGGCGTATCAGGAGAAACGCTGTCGTATCCCTTTTGTGAATCTGGCCCTTAGTACCTTGGCCAGCTTTATGTCCACATATTTTAACCTCTGCATCCTGGTCAGCTCCCAGATCAGATATTGCTTATTCCAGCATTTTTCAAGCAGCATGCCGTTTGGATTACCCCAGGGTGCCAATCATTCAGGACAGTTTGCTTTAAATCAAAATCATGCATTGCCATGGTGCAGGCAGGCTGACCACCAGTACCAGAGTAGCCAGTGAAGCTCTAAGGCCAGTGCACATGGCATAATTCATTAATGTGGTGCTGGTAGCTGGCCACCCTGCACCATGGCCTCCCTAGCAAGTGCCCCTCAATCCAGACTAATGGAGCCATAAGCTAGGGCTCTGATGTGAAGAAAGTACCCTGTGATGGTAGGACTCTGATGTGATGAGGAACTCTTATGTATAGGGGGACCTCTGATGTATGGGGGGACTCTGATCTGAAGAGTGCGATGTCTGATGTAATGAGAGAATTCTGTAAAAGGAATTCTGTGATGGGGGGGACACTTCTGGAAAGGGTAGGGCTCCTGATTTGATTGAGGCACTCTGATGTAATGGGGGATCTCTGATGTGATTAGGGGGACCAGTGGTGTGAAGGAGGGCTTTTGATATGACGTTAATTTCATCAAGATTGTTGTGTCCATTATCATTACCTGGGATGTATTCATGTAGACATGTGTGTATATATATATATATATATATATATATATATATATATATATATATATATATATATATATATATATATATATATATATATATATATATATATATATATATATATATATATATGTATGTAGCACCCTCCTAGGTAGGATGGCCAGTAAAACCTTGGATTGCGAGCATAATTCGTTCCGGGAACCATGCTTGTAATCCAAAGCACTTGTATATCAAAGCAAATTTTCCCATAAGAAATAATGGAAACTCAAATGATTCATTCCACAACCATTTATTCATAGGAACTTCAGTTTATAGTCCATATAAAAAGATTATAGCAACGTGATAAGTTGTGTAACCATAAAATTTCCATCCACAAATGGAAGCCTCCACAAGGGGATTGGAAGCAAAATCCAGCAGGAGCTACAGAGTATAAAAGAGAAGAGAGGCGCCTCTAAGTGTAGAAATATGGTTACATTTAATGAAGGTACAACATTTAGCAACTCACATGGTTGATGATTAAAAGAGGCACATCTACCTGTAAGAATGCAGGGATCCGGGGTAAAGCAATCCACATAAACCGTCCTCACCGCCGGCTCTCACCGCTATCAGACTGCAATGGTAACTGGGAAGCCAGGCTTGAACCGCTATTGGAAGGGACAACATCAATGGCAGTGAGGAGAATGGTCTTGGTCTATGTGGACAGCTTTATCCCGGATGCCTGCAAACTTAGAGGTGCCTGTTTTAATCATCAATTATGTGAGTTTCTAAATGTTGTACCTTCATTAAATGTAACCATATTGCTACACTTAGAGGCGCCTCTCTTCTATGTTATACTCAGTTGTGACATGACGTTACTCTTATATCAAGACATCGCTTGTATATCAAATCAAAATGTATTACAAATTTGTGCTTGTCTTGCAAAACGCTCTTCAACCAAGTTACTCTCAAACCAAGGTTTTACTGTATATAGTTCGCATAGTGTGGTCTCCTGCCTAACAGGAGACCATTAGTTAAAAGTAAAGTTACATTTGTTCAGCTAGGGAGTCCTGTGTGTTTCACAGTGCTGCTGTATTGGCTCCTCTGTATCTGGGCAAGTGCTGGATGAATAGGAGTGGTTCATGCAGATCAGTAGCATGAATATGGACGCCATCCCAGCCAATTTCAGGCATAGGGGCCTCGGCACCTGGTGGGAGGCGTGGAAGTTGGGGTGCTGGCTCAAGTGTTCTGAAGAGTTGAATGAAGGGGAGCCGTTCCTGTGAAGATCTTTCTGGGATCACTGAAGGGTGCTGCTGGAGGATTGGAAGGAAGCTGCCATTTAGTCCAAGGCCTTGTGAGTACAGACTGTAGAGATCTTGGGGCTTGGTTCTTTGGGCTACCCCCCCCCCCCCCCCAATGCTAGGAAAGTCAGCTAATGGGCTCAGCAGAAGGAGGATACTGGCTAATGTTCTGGAAGAGCAACAGTCCATTACCCCTATACAGTGGAACCTCGGATTACGAGTAATGTGGTTAACGAGCGTTTCGCAATATGAGCACTGTATTTCCTAAAATCCTAACTCGGTTTGCGAGTGTTGTCTCACAAAACAAGCAGGATTCAGGCCAAAGCAGTGTGCAGTACCGCGTTTGGCCTGAGGTGGAGGGGCGCTGGAGCCAAAGATAAATGCACGGAAAGGCCCGAGGACAGTTCGGATGACCTCGGCAAACCTCGGAAAGGCTCGGGAACGGAGTCTTTTCAAGGTTTGCTGAGGTCAGCTAAACTGTACTCTGCCTTTCCGGCCATTTCCGAGGCTCTCCGGCGCCCCCCGCCTCTGGCCACATGCGGTATTGTTTGCCATTAAAGTCAATGTGGAACAAATTATTTTTGTTTCCATTGACTTCAATGGGGAAACTCGCTTTGATATGCAAGTACTTTGGATTACGAGCATTCTCCTGGAACAGATTATGCTCGTAATCCGAGGTTCCACAGTACAAGGACTTGCTCAAGAGTGCACGGGGCACCACAGTTCAGATACGGAAGCTGTCCACATTGTGAATAGTTGCATCAGGAGTATCCCATTACATTCCCCTCCCTATCCAAGTGCTACAATAAAAAATAAAAAAAAACCCTAGACCAGTTTTTCTCAACCCTCTAGTGCTGTGACCCCTTGATAAAATTTCCCAAGTTGTGGGGACCCCTAACAGTAAAATTATTTTTGTAGCGTGGGTTGTCAGCACCCAAGGCATGACAAGTCCATACTTACCATTGGCTGCGCCTCCTAATAGCAGGAGCAGCCTTACGGCGAAAACGACGTACGCAAACGACGTAAAAAACGAGCGCCGGCCGTGCGTACGTTTGTGAATCGGCGCTGACAACTACGGGTGCGCCACCTAGCGGCCAGCGTCAGAATGCACCCTAAGATACGACGGCATAAGAGACTTACGCCAGTTGTATCTTAGGCTACAGTCGGCGTATCTAGCTTTCTGAATACAGAAAGTAGATACGCCAGCGCTACTTAGCAATTATGCAGCGTTTCTATGGATAATTGCTTTCTGAATCTACCCCATTGCATCCAACATTTTTTACTTGAGCTGCCTAAAAACCCCCTTGGGGAAAATTTCTCTGATGCAGGCTCCAGGGACAGCCCTGCTGGGTGGCCGCAAAAAGGCTGGTGCGGGCTTCAGGAATAGCCCAGGATTCATTTGACCCCCGAGGGGGTCCCGACCCCCAGGTTGAGAACCACTGCCCTAGACTGATTATTGAAGAAACGAGTGGAAGTCATGTCCCGGGCAGTGGGAAAAAAATGTGTGTCTGGCGGAAGAGGGGCAAATACTACCGGCTATTACAGGGGTAGCGCTACATATACCAAAGGGTCAGCTTCACCCCTGTGACTGGAATTGCCCTTATGACAACGTATGTTATGTTTGGTTGTTTTTTCTTTTAGCGCGTAATAGATTTGAACATGGCACACGCAGCGCAGTAAAAAAAAAAAGTCCCATTGAAAACTCATCATCTGCTTATACTGAGAAAAGTATTTACAAAAACCGCCTTTAATCAACTCCAACCTAACACAACACAGGCCCTTGGCTTCTTTTCGATTCCTACTTCAATCATCTCCGGTGGTTGACATTCTTCGTCCTTGACGTATAGAAACAACCGCTTATGGAGGCGATTGAATCCTCCGCCACTTCTCCATTCCTGACTGTTTCCAATTTCTCTCCGTTTTTACAGCACTTTGATTCTGACACAGCCTCTGATCCGAGAGCCTCTTGTGAAGGATTTTATTGTCTTCTTCTCCCATTCATCATACCCCACTCCATAAAACTCAATGTTGCAGCAGCCGTGCCAAGCATTGTGACGGATTACAGACCTGTTGAAAGGCAATGTTTTATGTGCCATATTTTACAGCGGAGTCTCGGTGCCCCCTGTAGAACAGGTATCGCCCAGGTGTTTAATGGCCCACGCTGGCTTGTAATTGCCTGTGTATTAGGGAGACTGGCGTTAAAAAAAATCGGTCATTCGAAATGAGAATTTTCCTTAATAGAAGTGCTGCTAATACCATTCACCATCTATCTGTTAGGCCAGGTTCACACCTATGCGAATTGAGTGCGGCTTAAACCGCATCCAATACGCAGAACATTTCTAAATACATTGTTTTCAATGAGGCTGGTTCACATATGTGCGATGCATTCGCACTGCGCATTGCAGTAAAACCGTGTGCGTCTTTTAGGCATTGCGGTGCGGCTCAGGTGCGAATTCAAGCCCATTATTTTCTATGGGTACGCAGCTGATTCGCAGATGTGTTCAGTTCTCTTCAGGAATTTCTCTCATTCAGCTCAATACACTTCTCCCCCACTCTCCTCTCACCCGGAACTTCTCCCAGGTCTCCAAATTCGCATTTAAAATGTTGCTAATCTGCTGAACACTTCTCTTATCTCTCTGCAGAGATAAGAGAGCTGAAATTCGCACCGCACTAGTGTGATTCCAGCCTAAATGTTCATAATAGTTGCAAAGCACTTTACATATTTGGCATTATGAATCTTGTCAACCATTTTAGGCTAAAATAGGCTCACAGGTTTTATCTAGTAAAACGGAACACTTTACTCCCAATTTGTTTGGTAGACATGGCTCCAGAGGCGTATCTAATGAAAATGGCACCTATGACAAGCACTGATACTGCCCCTCTGTCAAAACATTTGAAACCCATCTTTCAGATAACCTTATTATGGATTGGCACTGAGGAGCTGCACTAATGGGCACTGATAGGCAACACTGATGAGCTGCACTGATAGGCTGCACTGATGGGCACTGATTTGCAGCATTTATGAGCACTGTTGAGGCAGCAGGAACACTGATAGGATGCACTGATGGGCACTAATAGGGTGCACTGATAGGCTGCACTTATGGGTACTGATTTGCGGCTTTTATGGGCACTGATGAGACAGCACTAACACTGATAGGCGGCACTGATGAGCTGCACTGATGGGCACTAATAGGCAGTGCCCTGAGTTGCGAATGCCAATGCTCCCAGTGTGCTTTTTACTTTTAGTTTGTGTGCAAAAATGAATGCTAAAGTTATAAGGAGGGCCATTCCACAGATGAGCCATGCGGTTGCGTATCCAGGGTATGGCACATATGGCAAGTGCCATGGTCGCCATATGAAGGGGGCGTTCGTGAGTGGCTGGACCCCCCCCCCCCCCAACATTATCCTGTGACACCCATTGCTCTCCCAATTAAATTTAATTGGGGGGACAATGGGTGGTACAGGATAGTGTCGGGGGGTCCAGCCACTCACGAAGGCCCCTGTCATATGGTGCCCATGGCACTTGCCATATGTGCCATACCCTGGATACGCCACTACATGGCTCACCTGTGGAATGGCCCTCCTTATTACTTTGGCATTCACTTTTGCACACAAACTGAAAGTAAAAAGTAGCCCCACCACCACCTAATTCTTTCCTTTCTCTTTCAATAAAAATTCCATAGGGAACAATGCATTACACACAACATCACACACCAATTCCTGCTCCTCCAACGCATTTCAACACAGGATGAGCTTAATCATGATTGATGATGAAGGCCAGGTATGGATATTGTTACATAGTTACACTGGTCCAGTTTGGAGATTTTTGTAGCCAAAAATGGTGTGTTTCGGGTGTCAACTCATATAAGTGTTTAACAACCTTTGGCCATGTTGCGTATGTTTACAGCATGGCCTGCAGCTCAATGTACTGTTCATATGCTTCTCTAACACTAAAGCATAAAATACTGCATCTGGCTTAAGTGGCTTCTATATGTGCTTCCCAGTAGCATTACAGCCTCCTGTTCAATGATTCCATACTGATAACTAGAGCGGAAAGAGAACAGACAGGGCGCTGGATTTAGTAGAATCAAACACACCATTTTATCAAATCTAGCACACTTATGCCCTGTACACACGATCGGACCTATGGACCGTTTTCATTGGACGAACCGATCGTGTGTGGGCCCCATAGTTTTTTTTCCCATCGGTGAAAAAAAATAGAACCGGTTTTAAATTTTTCATTGTCACTGGGTAAATCCACCGGTCAAAAATCCACGCATGCTCAGAATTAAGTCGGCGCATTTTTCTCAGCACGTCGTTGTGTTTTACGTCACCGCGTTGGACACAACCGGATTTTTAACCGATGGTGTGTAGGCAAGAATGATGAAAGTCAGCTTCATCGCATATCCGATGAAAAAAGCCATCGGTTTAGATTCCATCCGATATCCAATCGTGTGTACAGCGCATTACAGGTTAAAAAAAACAGGAAGGACAGTGTGCAGAAGGCAGAAAACAGGCTGTGTATAGGCAAGCCGATCATGCAGGAGCAAAGATACATTCAGTGCCAGGACAAGCCAAGGAACAGGAGGCAGACCGGCAGGATATGTGCCCCCAAAGCGGAGAGAGGCAGCTGTCAGGATTAGAAAATGGTTCAGGTGTGGGTGGGCTGAAATAAATTTCAGGGCTGCTTGACAAAGGGGGGTGAGGCCCCTGAAACACGTTGCGGTCTTCCCACACCTGACATATAATTCCTCCACACCAAACTGGTCAAACCATGTCTTTGTAGAGCTGGCCTTGTACAAGGGGGTTGTGAGAAAGGTCACACAAATATGGAAGATGACACGGGTTCACGTCGGGTTGGCTTATGTGCATTTGCGTATGTGAAACTGTGCTTGAACAGATTTCTCTATTCTTGGTGCCAAGAGGACTATTTCAACTGGATAGCTGAATAACATGGCTGGTGCTGACCCGTCTTTAGCACTACTTGTAACCTGTATCCAGTATTCTCTGATTGACTTTCTGCTCATGCTATCTGCTTGTACCAACCTTTGCCTGCTTCTCTTGCTCTAGATCAGGGGTCTCAAACTGGCGGCCCTTCAGCTGTTGTGAAACTATAAGTCCCATCATGCCTCTGCCTGTGGGAATCATACTTGTAATCATACTTGTACACACGAGAGGATTTATCCGCAGATACGGTTCTCCGGAACGTTTCCGCGGATAAATCCTCTGAGGATTTCGATCCGCTGGATTGTACTCACCATCGGATCGAAATCCCCGCCGAATTCACACCGCGGTGACGTGTCGCGTCGTCGCTGTGATGATGACGCGGCGACGTGCGCGATGCTGTCATATAAGGAATTCCACGCATGCGTCGAATCATTACGACGCATGCGAGGGATGGTTTTGGATGGATCGATCCGGTGAGTCTGTACAGACCACCGGATCGATCCGCTGGAGCCGATTCCAGCGGATAGATTTCTTAGCATGCTAAGAAATTTTTATCCGCTGGAAATCGGTCGGCCCGAGAAAAATCAGCGGAAAAATATCCGCTGGGTTGTACACACCAGCGGATCTATCCGCTGGAACTGATCCGCAGATAAATTCCAGCGGATCGATCCTCTTGTGTGTACGGGGCCTTCGCCTTGCAATGCCTCATGGGACTTTTTAGTTTTGCAACAGCTGGAGGTCTGTCAGTTTGAGACCCCTGCTCTAGATCTTCTTGACTGATAATGACCTTGACCAAGAACCTGACCTCGTACCTGCTATTGATTCTGTACTTGATCTGGTCTTCCCAACCTTGAACCATACCTGAGCTTCTGCATCCCTTCTGCTTACCTGCCTGCAGCTCCACTTGCACACACCTACCTACTCACCGATTTAACTGCGCATGCGCCGCCGGCAAAATTACCCAGTGCGCATGCTCCAAATGACGTCGCTAGGACGTCATTGTTTTCGGCGGCTACGTAAATTCCGGCCATCCGTATTCCCGATCGACTTACGCAAACAACGTAAAAATTTGAATCTCGGCGCGGGAACGACGAATGGGTGGGCGTTTGGACTTGAATCGGCGGTTCTCCTCATTTGCATATCCGACGCTTAAAAAACCACGACGACACCTAGCGGCCGACGGTAGATTGCAGCCTAAGATCCGACTGGTGTAAGTCAGTTACACCAGTCGGATCTAAAGAAGATCTATGCGGAACTGATTCTTATGAATCTGTCGCATAGATCCGACCGTTGGATCTCAGAGATACGACGGCGGATCAGGAGATCCGCCGACGTATCTCTTCATGAATCTGGCCCACGTGTGTGTAAAGGCAGGCGTCCCAATACTTTTGACAATATAGTGTATGTATAGCATTGGTCTGGAATTGTTCCTTCTATTAGAAGACAACACAGTTATAGGGTAATATTGTCTGTAAACTGCAGCAATAATGGTTAATCCATCCAGTACTTGGAAACTGTAATTACCATAATTACTGCCAGGAGCAGAAGTGATTATTGCACGTTTCATAGAATATGTTGGAGGGGGAACTACATGTGACAGACACTCAACTTTGTAATTAGCTCATATAAATGAGAATACTAATGAGTAATTATTGTCACTACAATGGAGGAAGTGTGTACAGATTGTGTACATTATACTGAATGTGTACTGTGCTTTTCTCAACACCTTGCTATGACCTATAGGCATTTCAAAATAGACTTGTCATGAGTTATATTTCTCTATATGTTGAGTGAAGCGTGCCAATAAATGCGTCACTCCGTCTTTTTTTCCTGACTTGCGGTGAATATGTTGTTGGCTGTTAGAGCGCACCCTTGCTTGTGTAGTGCACATTGGTCTGCACAGCCTATTACATTAGGGCAGGGGGTAGGCAATCTGGGGCCCTCTAGCTGTTGCAGAACTACAAGTCCCATCATGCCTCTGGGAGTAATTGTAACTGCCAGCCTTGCAATGCCTCATGGGAAATGTAGTTCCACAACAGCTGGAGGGCCCCAGGTTGCCTTCCCTGCATTAGGGTGTGCATCCCAGAGCACAAACACACATGTGTATGTATATCAGCAGAGCAGTGGATGGTGTCAGTAGAGCAGAGATTGGTGTCAGTCAGGCAGTGGACGTTGTCAGTAGTTTTTATTTTTATTTCTTTATTATTAAAAAAAAATAAAAAAAGTATTATTATTTTTTTTACAATATAAACAGAGAGAAAAAGACTGAGGACAGAGCTTCCCCAGTTCCTTTCTCTGCAGCCTCAGCTGCACTGGGCAGTGAATGAATGGGAAGTGCTCTGTGCTGAGCGGCTTCCTGTTCATTCACAGACTGTGTTCATTCATTCATCCTGAAACATCCCCTGCAGGAGAGGAGATGAGGAAAGCTGACAGAACTGCAGGGGAGAGACAGGGGACCCCAGAAAGCAGGGGGAATCGGCACCACCGAGGATGATTAGGGTGTACCCAGCACACCCTGTGCTCATGCCTATGATAGTACTTAATACTAAATTATATTAGGATGTGGGTGAAATGCGTTGGCCGGCATGGCTTGGAGGAGACTGTCAGACCTTTTATAAACTGGATCCTAATCTCTTGCCGCCTACGTAACACAAATGTGCTGCGACACGGTGGGTGGGTTTTAATGCCTGCATACCAGACAAATGCATCCATGGGTGGCAGAGCCTTCTGCTCTGTGAGCAAGCACACTGCAGGCTCCCACCACAGTGACCCAGCTGTCAAAGACAGCTCTAGGTCTCTGCTAATGATCAGTAGCCAGTGGGAGCAGCTCCCAATCACCTGACTGGCGTAGCGGTTAAGTGGCTTCTATATGTGCTTTCCAGTAGCACTACAGCCTCCTGTTCAATGATTCTGTACTGATAACTAGAGGGGAAAGAGCACAGACAGGGCACTGGATTTAGTAGAATCAAACACACCATTTTATCAAATCTAGCACACTTACAGGTCAAAGCAGAGCTCCACCCTAATGTGGAACTCCTGCTGATCGGAACCCTCCCCCCTCCGGTGTCACATTTGACACCTTTCAGGGGGAGGGGGGTGCAGATACCCAATATCTAAAGACAGGTATTTGCACCCACTTCCAGCCACAGGCTTTACTTTACAGCATTTCCTCACACCTGCCTAAAACTTTTGCACAGCACTGTACACAAGAAACACATTATGCCACCCCGTGTCCAGGATGAATGGTAGTTGCCTCTCTGGATTAGCAGCAGGGCTAATAATAAGGATAAATGATTATTGATGGTCATTGATTAGCACAATGACCATAAAACCTCCAGGTGTACCGATACACTTCTCGTGACGTTTTCAGTGATTTCTCCATCCAATCAACATGCAGCATTTCCCTTTGACCTCCCTGACATTTGCAAATGATTCTTCAAGACCTACACTTGCTTTAAGTATGATTAATTCCGCTTCTCGGCGCAGACTGCGACATGTGCGTGGGATTTAAGACCTTCGTTAAAAATGGTTAGTTAAACACTTCCGTGGTTCGGGGTGCTTAATCTTTAGTAGCATAATTCGCTTTTATTACGTTTCCTGGCGATAAACATACAGCAGGTAGCCGCTCCCAGTCTCAGCTCTGATTTAGCTGCGCAATGAAACCCGTGCCTTCAAAGTATATGATGGGGAGCCGAGATTATGCGGCCGGTGGCTTCTAGGCTCAGTTTTACGTACCAATGGGTGTTTTACGGGTGAGCCAGCAGAGCGCTACAAAATCAGCACCAGTGTGTACGGATGTGGCATAAAATAAAAAATATACCCTGGGGCGCAGGTCAGGAAATGAAATGGCTTCATACGATGGACGTGTGGTTTATTTTTTTCCACTGAATGTTAAAGCTGAACTCCAGCCTTCTAAGCCTCTGTCTACCACAGTTGTACTGTAGACAGTATACAGGAGACGGTTAGAGACTAGACATGATACAGGAGACATCAGAGACTACAGACAAAGTACAGGAAATGGTCAGAGACTGCAGACAGTATACGGGAGATGGTCAGAGATTGAAGACATGATACAGGAGACATCAGAGACTGCAGACATAGTACAGGAGATGGTCAGAGACTGCAGACATAGTACAGGAGATGGTCAGAGACTGCAGACATGATACAGGAGACAGTCAGAGACTGCAGACATTATACAGGAGACGGTCAGAGACTGTGAACAGTCTATAGCAGTTGTTGGAGACATGCTTCAAGGGGCCATCATAGACCAAAGACACATTATATGAGACTGCAAGAGAGCCTTTTCCCCTTATTTATTGCTATGGGAGAGATTCTGCTCACTTTCTGACTTTCTGACCTCGGTGTGTTAAATTTGGTGTTATCGCTCTCACTCTCTCATACTGGTCACTGGAAGTTCAACATGGCACCTCATGGCAAAGAACTCTGAGGATCTGAAAAAAAGAATTGCCGCTCTACATAAAGATGGCCTAGGCTATAAGAAGATTGCCAAGACCGTGAAACTGAGCTGCAGCATGGTGGCCAAGACCATACAGTGGTTTAGCAGGACAGGTTCCACTCAGAACAGGCCTCGCCATGGTCGACTAAAGACGTTGAGTGCACATGCTCAGCGTCATATCCAGAGGTTGTCTTTGGGAAATAGGCGCATGAGTGCATTGCTGCAGAGGTTGAAGGGGTGGGGGTCAGTCTGTCAGTGCTCAGACCATACGCTGCACACTGCATCAAATTGGTCCCAGAAGGAAGCCTTTTCCGAAGATGATGCACAAGAAAGCCTGCAAACAGTTTGCTGAAGACAAGCAGGCTAAGGACATGGATTACTGGAACCATGTCCTGTAGTCTGATGAGACCAAGATAAACTTATTTGGTTCAGATGGTGTCAAGCGTGTGTGGTGGCAACCAGGTGAGGAGTACAAAGACAAGGGTGTCTTGTCTACAGTCAAGCATGGTAGTGTCATGGTCTGGGGCTGCATGAGTGCTGCCAGCACTGGGGAGCTACAGTTCATTGAGGGAACCATGAATGCCAACATGTACTGTGACATACTGAAGCAGAGCATGATCCCCTCCCTTCGGAGACTGGGCCGCAGGGCAGTATTCCAACATGGTAACGCCCCCAAACACACCTCCAAGATGACCACTGCCTTGCTAAAGAAGCTGAGGGTAAAGGTGATGGACTTGCTAAGCATGTCTCCAGACCTAAACCCTATTGAGCATCTGTGGGGCATCTTCAAATGGAAGTTGGAGGACCACAAGGTCTCGAACATCCACCAGCTCTGTGATGTCGTCATGGAAGAGTGGAAGAGGACTTCAGTGGCAACCTGTGAAGCTCTGGTGAACTCCATGCCCCAGAGGGTTAAGGCAGTGCTGGAAAATAATGTCGGTCACACAAAATATTGACACTTTGGGGACACTTTAGACGTTAATGGCTGTGTGGATAAAGTTGACGGGTTCAGGTTTCTGGGGATTTCCTGAACCCGTCAACTTTATCTTCGATACTAGGATTATGGTACACCCCTAACCCCTTTGTACTTTTTTCTTAACCTCAGGCCTCGTACACACGACAGAGTTTCTCGGCAGAATTCAGCGAGAAACTCGGTCAGAGCCGGATTCTGCCGAGAAACTCTGTCGTCTGTACACTTTTGGCCCGATGGAGCCGCCGAGGAACTCGTCGAGAAAATAGAGAACATGTTCTCTATTTTCTCGTTGTTCTATGGGAGAAGGCGGCCCGCCAAGCTCCTCGGCGGCTTCATCCCTGAACTCGCCGAGGAACTCGATGTGTTTGGCACGTCGAGTTCCTCGGCCGTGTGTACGAGGCCTGAGAGGTTAAAATCTTACCCTATTAATGGCTGTGTGTTGAGTTATTGTGAAGGGACAGCAAATTGACACTGTTATACCGGCTGTGATACGCAGTCTGTGATACTTATGTATGTAGGCAACAGACGATCAGTGTCACTGTCGCACAGAAGAACGGGGAAGGTGTGTTTACACCTGTGGTTAACCGCGTTACTCGCAATCCAAGGTTCCACTGTACTGTGCTGGATTGTCATTTTTCTGCAATTACAAGCCAATATCGCTCACTAAGGCCCCTTCCACACGGGGTGAATCCGTTGCAGCAGAGTTCGCCAGCTGAGCAGGAAATCTCTCCGTTGATCTCCGCTGAGCCGACAGATGGGGGTGTCGGTGTAATATTCCTACTGGGGGGATGTCAGTGTCAGGATGGGGGGTGTCGGTGTAATATTCCTACTGGGGGGACGTCAGTGTCAGGATGGGGGGTGTCGGTGTAATATTCCTACTGGGGGGATGTCAGTGTCAGGATGGGGGGGGTAGCAGTGTAATATTCCTGCTGGGGGGAGTATTGGTGTAATTTTCTTGCCGGGGGCTTGTAATATTCCTGTTGGGGGGAGTATGGGTGTAAAATTTCCTTTACTTTCAATATAACCCCAATCAAGGTGTGATTTTGCCACAATATCACCCCAATCGAGGTGTGACTGTATTTGGAAATAAGCGTCCCACAATTTTGTTTGCGTGATTTGTCCCGTGATTGGGGTGCCATTGAAAGTAACAGGATCACAAGCGTGTCCCGTGTTTTGCGGCAATTTGGGAATGGCAGTAATTCTGCCTGCGTTCTGGAAAGCCTAGGTGTGATCCCAGCCTAAGCATCTTCTATCAGTTGTTGGGTTATCCTTCTATAGATTCTGGGGGAACAATTTCTTCCTCAAACATTCCACACATTCGCTTCATTCTTTATTCCGCCTTGTACAGCACTTTTCTCTCTGAGGACTCCAAGTATTGGAGATGCCGTTGGCCGGGAATTGAGCCCGGGTCAGCTGCTTGAAAGGCAGCTATGCTCACCACTGCACCACCAACGCAAGGTAACAGGTCTTTGTAGTGTGGGAGGAAACCGGAGTACCCAGAGGAAACCCACGTAAGCACAGGGAGAACATGCAAACTCCATGCAGATAGTGTCCTGGTCAGGATTTGAACCAAGGACTCCAGGGACTGCGACATTGCGGCTGAGAGTTCGGACGCCTAACTGACATTTTTGACACTTCTTTGGGATCCAGTGACATTATTACAGTGATCAATGCTAAAAATATGCACTGTCACTGTGCTAATGACACTGGTAGGGAAAGGGTTAACACCAGGGATGATCAAGGGGTAAAATGTGTTCCCTCCGTGTGTTTTCTAACTGTGTGGGGGGATGGGCTGCATGGGACAACACACAGATCCATCTTCCTGCCTGGCAGAAAGACAAGATCCTGTGTCATCCCCTGTCAGAACGGAGATCTGCCTTGTTTACACAGGCAGATCACCATTCTGCCTCTGCGGGGAATGATCGTGGGCGGTCGGCGGACATCGAGTCCACCGGACCCGCTGATTGGCTCCCCCGCTGGCCAATCGGCGTGCGGGTGCGCGTCGACAGAACCTCGTGCCCGAACCGACGTTCACCTAAGGTGATTCGTGCAGCTGAGCCAACTTGCCACAGTATGGCCCGGATTCACATACATTGGCGTATATTTATGCCGGCGTAGCGTATCTAATATACGCTACGCCGATGTAGCGCAGAGAGGCAAGCACCGAATTCACAAAGCACTTGCCTCCCAAACTGCGCTGGGTTCCCTCGGCGTAAGTGGAAGTGGGCATGAGCCATGCAAATGATGGGCCGAGCGCCAGAAAGATACAAATGACGGAGTGCGCATGCTCAGAATCACGTTGGAACGAATGCATAAGATACGACGGATCACTGCCTACGGCGTGAACGTAACCTACGCCCAGCCATATTCCCGTACAACGTAAACGACGTAAAATACAATGGCTTGAGTTCCCTTGTCCATACCTTTGCATGGGTTGTGCCTCATATATGGGGAATAACTTTACGCCGGACGTACGACTTACGCAAACCGCGTATAATATGCGCCGGGCGCAAGTACGTTCGTGAATCGGCGTATTTCCCTCATTTGCATATGTGCATAGAAAATCAATGGGAGCGGCAAATGCGCCCAGCGTAAATATGCGCCCACGATACGACATTGTAGACAAGTTACGTCGGTCGGATGAAGCCTATTTTCAGGCGTATCTAGTTTTGTGGGCACGGCGCACAGATACAACGGCGCATATTTGCACTTACGCGGCGTATATCGAGATACGTCGGTGTAAGTGCTTTGTGAATCCAGGCCTATAACTGCAGCGGCTGGTCGGTAAGAGGTTAAAGTGTAGTAAAGTCTTATTTGTAACTTGTACCTACAGGTAAGCCTATAAAAATACTTACCTGTAGGTACAGTAAATACCTCCTAAACCTGTACGGTTTAGTAGGTATTCACACTGCATGCTGCTGGTAATGTCACCGATGCATGCACTCTGAAGGGTCGGCATACCCATGACGTTATTGCGGCTCAGCCAATCAGAAATGTAGCTTGTTTAGTAAGAACCCGTTAACTACCGCTAAAGGGATGCCAACACTGCAGCTTCCTAAATCAGGGATCACATCATTGAGATTTCTCCGGGTGGCTGAAAAAACAGACCCTGTTATACAGAAAACTGGACATGAAAAGCACATAATGAAACAAACGGTTATCTATTCAGAACAGAAAAATAGGTAAGAATGTGCAACAAGTTTGATAATATTCTGCAATGTACATGGATCACCCAAGGGGATGTCACATCGTAAAAAATAAATTAAAAAAATGGTTATACTCCAAATAGCCCCATAGCTTCCTGGCAGGTCTTCATTTTACCCAAAGCCGCTGTGGAACTTGGGAAGCTTTCCAGCCATTATAAGTAGCTCCAGATCCAAGAAGCATGCTCAGAGGCAACAAAAAGTCATTCAAATTGGATAGAATCTTCATAGCAGAAAGCTGCACGTCCATGGCGTCACTTTTGGGAACGCAAATGCATGCAGGTAAGAAATGTTAACGTAGAATAGATATATTGGGCCGGAATCAGAAAAGAGATACGCCGGCGTATCTCCTGATACGCCGTCTTATCTCTGAGTCCCGCCGTCGTATCTATGCGACTGATTCATAGAATCAGGTTACGCATAGATATCCCTAAGATCCGCCAGGTGTAAGTGACTTACACCGTCGGATCTTAGGCTGCAATTCCAGGCCGGCCGCTAGGTGGCGCTTCCTTATCTTTTACGCAATGAATATGCAAATGAGGAGTTACGCCGATTCAGAAACGAACGACCGCCCGGCACTTTTTTTTTACGTCGTTTGCGTTCGATTTTTTCCGGCGTATAGTTACCCCTGCTATATGAGGCGTAGCTAAT
This sequence comes from Rana temporaria, assembly GCF_905171775.1. Taxonomy (NCBI): domain Eukaryota; kingdom Metazoa; phylum Chordata; class Amphibia; order Anura; family Ranidae; genus Rana; species Rana temporaria. Next base: position 41,408,317 of record NC_053496.1, on the reverse strand, counting down.
GTTAAGTATGGTCGTCGTTCCCGCTCCGAGTTTTGAATTTTTTACGTTGTTTGCGTAAGTCGTTCGCGAATACGGATGGATGTAATTTACGTTCACGTCGAAAGCATGAGGATTTGTCGACGTCATTTGGAGCATGCGCACTGGGATTAAGTCGCGGCCGGCGCATGCGCAGTTCGTTTGACGCGGGGACGCGCCTGATTTAAATGTTATGCGCCCCCTACCCGCGGAATTTGAATTCCCCAGGGGGATTTACGTTACGCCGGCTCAACTTTACAGGCAAGTGCTTTGTGAATAAAGCACTTGCCTGAAAAAGTTGAGCCGGCGTAACGTAAATGAGATAGGTTACGCGGATCTTTAGATCCGCTCACCTATCTGAATCTAGCCCATTATGTGTTTTAACCCCTTCCTGCCCCAGAGTCCCTTTAACCACTTCCCAACAGCACCATAGCCAAAAAAACAGCTACAGCATACGTATCTCAAAAAAGTGAGTACACCCCTCACGTTTTTGTAAATATTTTATTATATCTTTTCATGTGACAACACTGAAGAAATTACACTTTGCTACAATGTAAAGTAGTGAGTGTACAGCTTGTATAACAGTGTACATTTGCTGTCCCCTCAAAATAACTCAACACACAGTCATTATAGTCTAAACCGCTGGCAACAAAAGTGAGTACACCCCTACGTGAAAATGTCCAAATTGGGCCCAATTTGCCATTTCCCTCCCCGGGGTCATGTGACTCATTAGTGTTACAAGGTCTCATGTGTGAATGGGGAGCAGGTGTGTTAAATTTGGTGTTAACGCTTTCACTCCCGCATACTGGTCACTGGCAGTTTAACATGGCACCTCATGGCAAAGAACTCTCTGAGGATCTGAAAAAAGAATTGTTTCTCTACATAAAGATGGCCTAGGCTATAAGAAGATTGCCAAGACCCTGAAACTGAGCTGCAGCATGGTGGCCAAGACCATACAGTGGTTTACCAGGACAGGTTCCACTCAGAACAGGCCTCGTCATGGTCGACCAAAGTGGTTGACTGCACATACTCAGCGTAATTTCCAGAGGTTGTCTTTGGAAAATAGACGTATGAGTGCTGCCAGCATTGCTGCAGAGGTTGAAGGGGTGGGGGGGTCAGCCTGTCAGTGCTCAGACCATACGCTGCACACTGCATCAAATTGGTCTGCCTGGATGTCGTCTCAGAAAAAAGCCTCTTCTAAAGATGATGCACAATAAACCCTGCAAACAGTTTGCTCAAGACAAGCAGCCTAAGAACATGGATTACTGGAACCGTGTCCTGTGGTCTGATGAGACCAAGATAAATTTATTTGGTTCAGATGGTGTCAAGCGTGTGTTGTGGCAACCAGGTGAGGAGTACAAAAACAAATGTTTCTTGCCTGCAGTCAAGCATGGTGGTGGGAGTGTCATGGTCTTGGGCTGCATGAGTGCTGCCAGCACTGCGGAGCTACAGTTTATTGAGGGATCCATGAATGCCAACATGTACTGTGACATACTGAAGCAGAGCATGATCCCCTCCCTTCAGAGACTGGGCCGCAGGGCAGTATTCCAACATGATAACGACCCCAAACACACCTCCAAGACGACCACTGCCTTGCTAAAGAAGCTGAGGGTAAAGGTGATGGACTGGCCAAGCCTGTCTCCAGACATAAACCCTATTGATGTGGGGCATCCTCAAATGGAAGGTGGAGAAGCGCAAGGTCTCGAACATCCACCAGCTCCGTGATGTCATCATGGAGGAGTGGAAGAGGACTTCAGTGGCAACCTGTGAAGCTCTGGTGAACTCCATGCCCAAGAGGGTTAGGGCAGTGATGGAAAATAATGGTGGCCACGTGAAATGTTGACACTTTGGGCCCAGTTTGGACATTTTCACTTAGGGGTGTACTCACTTTTGTTGCCAGCGGTTTAGACATTAATGTGTTGAGTTATTTTTAGGGGACAGCAAATTTACACTGTTATTCAAACTGTACACTCACTACTTTACATTGTAGCAAAGTGTCATCTCTTCAGTGTTGTCACATGAAAAGATAGAATAAAATATTTACAAAAATATGAGGGGTGTACTCACTTTTGTGAGATACTGTAAATGGGTCCAGTTCAGCTAGCGGAAGGGTGCAACAAATATGTCAGGGGGTTTAATTTCTTGCCATGGGCACGGTGCTTTGGCATTTGTGCACCCCCTGACTCTGAGGCTCAGCCACTGAGGTTTTACTGCCCCCTGCTCGTGTAAACAAGCCCTAATGCCACGTACACACGATCGGACATTCCGACAACAAAACCGTGGATTTTTTTCCGACGAATGGTTCGCTCAAACTTGTCTTGCAGACACACGGTCACACAAATGTTGACGGAAATTACGAACGTCAAGAACGCGGTCACGTACAACACTGCGACGAGCCGAGAAAAATGATTCATAGCATGCGTAGCATTGATTCCGAGCATACGTAGGATTTTTGTGCGTCGGAAATTGCATACAGACGGTCGGAATTTCCGACAAAAACGTTTGTTGTTGGAAAAATTGAGAACCAGCTCTCAAACATTTGTTGTCAGAAATTCCGCCAGCAAATGTCCGATGGAGCCTACACACGGTCGGAATATCCGACCAAAAGCTCACATCGAACATTTGTTGTCGGAAGTTCCGACCGTGTTTACGCGGCATAAGGGTCTAGAAAGCCGGGTCTTCACTTGGGAAACAGGTGGTCAGCCACAAGATGATGGCAGCCAGGCAAAGGGTAGCTGTTGGTCTCTCTTTTTGGTTCTAGGAGGTGAGGAGCATAGAATAGAAACACGTGGAATGGATGAACCTCTAAATGTATAGGAGAGGGGTCCTATGGGGTAGGAACATAGGTGTGCGCAGTCCATTGCATTAGAGTGTGCACCCCAAAGCTCAAACACATATTTGTGTGTATGTGTATATATACTGACGGTGTCAGTAGGGTAGAAATTGGTGTCAGTAGGGTAGTGGATAGTGTCAGTCATTTTTATTTGTATTATTTTATTTTATATTCTTTTTTACAATTTTATTTGTTTAAATTTTTTTTTACCATTTTTCCAAAATAGGGGGAATGTGTGGCACATGGGGTGATCAGGGTGTGCCCAGGCACACCTGGCACACCCTGTGCGCACGTCTATGGGTAGGAACAAGGGTGGAATTAACCCAATCATGCGCTGCCAAGTTTTGGCTATCCATACACTTTCATAGGACCAACTGTAGACGGCTCGGAGTGATAGACGCTCCCCTTTAGTCAAATACGTTTTCTTTAATATAAAGCATCTGAGTTCTGAGCCACCAAGGAATATAGCAGTGGAGAAGATATTGTTTTGCTGCTCTCTGGCTGCACAAACACAGTAAATAGATGGGCCCGTAATAGCTGCAGGATACGGAATACGGAATTTCCTCTCCGCTGCCTCCCTCTGCATCCTCTGCTGCAAAAACTATTAAACAAACATTTTTATTTTGTGCCAAGTCTACACCTCTGTCCTGACATTATTTTCCCTCCCTGAATTTATCAGCCATGCTAAGGAGAAGCTGTAACAATGTAAAATCTCATATTCATTTCCACATTATATTTCAATTATTTCTCGCCTACTTCTATTAATCTGAATGATCTTAAAGTTTGTAAACTTATAGCTATATTCAGGTAGCCCCGCGCAACTTTAACGCGGCGTAGCGTATCGTATTTACACTACGCCGCCTTAAGTCAGAGAGGCAAGTACTGTATTCTCAAAGTACTTGCCTCCTATCGTACGGCGGCGTAGCGTAAATGCAGCGGGCGCAATCGCGCCTAATTCAAAATAGGCTGAGGGGGCGTGATTGACGTTTTTTTGGAATGGCGCATGCGCCGTCCGCCTACATTTCCCAGTGTGCATTGCGGCTAAGTATGCCGCACGGTCCTATTGATTTCGACGTGGACGTAAATGACGTAAATCCCTATTCACGGACGACTTACGCAGACACAAGGAAGCATCCCACCGCGGCCAACCAAATGTGACGGAAGGTCCCACACTCCGCTTGAGTGCTTCCGTCAGCATATTACTTCCTAAGCTCTGGAACACAAGATCAGTGGATCTGGCCAAGTTACCCCAAGAACTAGGCAACACCCGTTTTGGCATGAACTAGAAATAAGAACTGTTTATTTGAACAAAGGCACAAGTAGATATACACTGAGGGTACAACCCCCCCCCCCCCTCCCTTTGCATAATGACACAGGGCGGGGTAATCTGTCCATACAGCAGGGAAAGCTGTTCGAGGAATTCCCCCCCTCCCTGATCACAGCAAATACACATACACATCCCATAATATTTTCCTCCCAAGGCAGACAAACACAATAGAAAAATGGAATACAGCCACACTCCAAACAACCCAGCAAAGAGTCCATAACAGTATGAGACAATATACAATATCTATCTATACAATATTTCAGTGTGGTTGTACAGTGAGTCTGATTAGTGCAGATCAGACTGGGGTACTCGGTCACCCTGTACCCCTAATACACACAAGGTGACTTACACATAGGAGGGGCCGGGGGAGCTGGACAAGGAGATTCCAGTGCTCTCCAAGGTAAGCTGTGTTCCACAAGCCCCCCTCCCAAAGTGACTCCCGTCACAGTGGGGAGGCAACATATTGACTTCTCGCCACCTGTCAAACCCCCCCCCCCCCCCCCCCCCCACACACACAAAAAAAAATATTGCTTTCTGGAGAGCCAGCACTATAGCCACGTGTATGAATGAGCCCTTAAAGAGGTTCTAAAGGCAGAAGGTTTTTTCCCTAATACTTTATAATTTTAGCATGCAGCTCCCCCCACAGCCCCGCTTATATTTACCCTAGCTCAATCGCGATCCAGCGATGTGTTTGAGAGCATCTCTTCTCCCGGGTCTCTGCCTCCTCATTGGCTCCCGCTGCTGTCAATCATATCCAGTGAGGAAGGAGTGGGGGCAGGGCCAAGCCCGGTCTGTGGGTCTTATGAACAACAATAATTTGGCTGCACACCACCGCCGGTCCAGTGATTATTGAGACTGTACAAGTGACTGCCGCCAGGACATAGGACACAGACAATAAATGAAGGTTGACATGTTTCACCCTGACGTGTTTCCTCAAAACCGGTTTTGAGGAAGCACAATGTCAGGGTGAAACGTGACAACCTTCATTTATTGTCTGTGTCCTATGTCCTGGCGGCAGTCACTTGTACAGTCTCAATAATCACTGGACCGGCGGTGGTGTGCAGCAAAATTATTTTTGTTTCTACTACTACGGATGTGAGCCAGGGCTAGCACCCAGTTCCCCCAGTCCTCTTGGAGATTACACTCACCTGGAGCAGCATACTGCTCTTTCTTTCCCCGGTCTTATGAACACACAGAGTGGGGCTCAAAAGTGAGCACGCAAAAGTGCCCCATAGCAAGCGACTAGGAGAAGGGGTAGAGACAAGAGCGCCAGCAGGGGACCCAAGAAGAGGAGGTTTGGGGCTGCTCTGTGCAAAACCATTGGTTTGTTATTAAAAAAAATCATCTTTAATATCAATGTGAAATATGGTAGCTGCGCTGTGCGGGAGGGAAGGGGAAGGGGAAGTGAAAAGGGAATGCAAAGTAAAGGGATCGTGGGTGAACTAAACAGTAAGAGGGGGAAAAAAAAGGTATCTGATGATACTACAATGAACAATACAGATGAAAGTGAACACGTTGCATTTTTGGTGGAGGTGTTTCATCTAGACACTTAGCTAGATTCAGGTAGATGTGTGCATCTTTGAGGCGGCGTAGCGTATCGTATTTACTCTACGGCGCCGTAAGTCAGAGAGGCAAGTGCTGTATTCACAAAGCACTTGCCTCCTAAGTTATGGCGGCGTAGCGGGAATGGGCCGGCGTAAGCGTGCCTAATTCAAATGAGGATGAGGGGGGCGTGTTTTATGTAAATTACTTGTGACCCGACGGAATTGACGTTTTTTACGAACGGCGCATGCACCGTCCGTGGACATATCCCAGTGTGCATTGCTCCAATGTACCCCGCAAGGACGTATTGGTTTCGACGTGAACGTAAATTAAGTCCAGCCCCATTCACGGACGACTTACGCAAACAACGTAAAATTTTCGAATTTCGACGCGGGAATGACGCCCATACTTAACATTGACTAGGCCAGCTATTTGTTCGACTAACTTTACGCCGGAAAAAGTCGTACGTAAACAACGTAAAAAAATGCGCCGGGCGCACATACGTGTCTGAATCGGCGTATATAGTCATTTACATATTCTACGCCAAACTCAACGGAAGCGCCAACTAGCGGCCAGCGTAAATATGCACCCTAAGATATGACGGCGTAGGAGACTTACGCCGCTCGTATCTTAGCCTAATTTAAGCGTATCTGGTTTCCAGAATACGCTTAAATTTAGGACGGCGTAGATTCAGAGTTACGACGGCGTATCTACTGATACGCCGGCATAAAGCTTTCTGAATCTAGCTAACTGTTCTGTGGAGGAATACTGGACTGCTAGATCTGATCCTTATTTATGGACAGTCCATCAGACAGCGCCGGAGTTCTCTATTTCTACATCTTTAATATCACTTTAAGTTTAGTTCATACATGTAGCAGCCTTTGCCAAGCAGTTTGCACTCAATCGCTTTTCAGAGGGGTTTGACAAGTGGCTGGGAGGCGATATGCCACCTCCTCAGCACCTGTTTTTAACCCTAAAAAGCTCACACAACTGCACTACAGCCCCATTTACTTGCTTGGGTCGCATTCAGCAGCAGCACCGCCTGCTGAATGTGATGGGGGGATCAGTTTGGCCATGGTTGCAAAGCAAGCAAATCACAGCCACTGCATTTGTACAACCCTATCTGCCTTCCTTTGCACCTTAATGTGGGTGGTCGGGGGCGATAAAACCATGGCTCAAGAGCATTTGAAGATTTCATACATATGTAAGGCATCGTACACACGAGGGGACATGTCCGATGAAAACGGTCCGCGGACCGTTTTCATCGGACATGTCCGCTCGGAGATTTCTGTCTGATGGCTGTACACACCATCAAACAGAAATCCGCACGGACAGGATACGCGGTGACGTGGCCGCGCCGTCGCCGCGCCGATGACGCGGCGACGTGCGCGACCCTGGAAGGTCAATGCTTCCATGCATGCATCGAATCACTTTGACGCATGTGAGGGCTTTTGGCCGAGCGGACATGTCCGGTGAGTCGTACAGACAACCGAACATGTCCGACGGACAGGCTTCCAGCGGACCTGTTTCTTAGCATGCTAAGAAACATTTGTCAGCTGGAAACCTGTCCGATCCGCCGGAAAATTGTCCGGTCGGCCGTACACACGACCGAACATGTCTGCGGAAACTGGTCCGACGGACCAGTTTCAGCAGACATGTTCGGTCGTGTGTACGAGGCCTTAAAGGGACACTTCACCAAAAAGTGATATTTTAGCTACAGGTACAGCCCGGTGGGGTAGGTCAGCCCTTGGCTTCTTATATTTCTTGGGTGCTTCAAAAGCGACATTTCCCTGTCATATTTCCCGGCTCTCACCGGGGAGTTTTAGGAGATTGGTGGAAGCACGATACTTTATCTGGTTAGTGAACTTCTGCATGTCCAAGCAGTCTTTATAGAGGATGGACTCATCTATGAACTCTTATGCCTCGTACACACGGTTGTACTTTTGACCGTGCAAAAGTCTGCCGTGATTCCGTCAAAGGTCCGTCGGACTTCCGAGAAAAAAAGTCAGATGGAGGTTACACACGGCCGGACTTTCTGAGAAAAAAAGCCTTTTTTCCTCGGAAAGTCCAGCCGTGTGTACGAGGCAATACAAGCAAGCGATGGTTTAATTCCCGCCCAGCCTTAAGTGCAGCATTCCCTTCCCCTGGATCGCAGGCCATAAAACGCTGTGACACGAGGACAGCGATGGGCACGAAACAAAAAAAAAAACATTTAATAACCGCACAGTTCAATTTATATGCAAATTTAAAAAGCAGGATGAATGAATAATAATTCAGCTATATTTATGTTTGCATTATCTTAGCTGATATTATATCTCCCCTGTGCCGGACGGCTCCCTCTTTTGTCTCATTATAAACTCCTGCTGACAGCGATTCGCTTTTTATGTTTGTGCGCATTTTTTTCCTTTTCCCTGTATAAAATCCGGTTGTATCGTTGTTAATCATTTTTTATTTGATTTTATATTTTTCAATAAAATTTTCACTATGGTGGTGTTTTCTAAACGTTGGAGAGTCGTTCATCATCATTATAACCTTTGCAGTGCAGAGTACCGACCTCACCTGGCTTCTCCTGCCCACATAGCTTTCATAAAAGCCAGCATTAACGTTTTCATGGTACTACAAAACAGAAAGTCGTCCAAAGTCTACGGTTTGTTTTTTTCAGAAAACAACCAAAGCCTGAGTAGAAAAGTCTGTTCCCTGCCAGCATGCTCCAGAGAAAGATGCTTGCTTTCTGTGTGGAAGCAGTGGTCTCTCTGCTTCCTACTGTGTCAGACCTATGGCTTTGCAATCAAAAGACCTCATCCCCCAAGTGATTGGAGAGCTCTGGCTTTGACTTAGCAGTGGGTCCGATTTGCCCCTTCTGAGCCAGATCTAGAGTTCTCCAATCAACAAAGAGCATGAGTTTTCTCATTGCAGAGCTATAGGTTTGGCTCAGGAGGAGGCATGTTGGACCTTTGCAGAGAGGGCACTGCTTTCTCACAGAGAGAATCTCCATCTTTGTAGTAATGTTTTTTTCTCTGCCTGCATGCTGCTTGCCTTCTGTGTCGAAGCAGTAGTCTCTCTGCTAAGATCCAATATGACATTGTGAGTCAGAGCTAGGGCTCTCAAATCAGTAAAAGCTCAAGCTTCCACTAAGTAGCAAGACCTAGCTCTGACTCAGTTGGTGGGTAGTGATGGACGAACATCCATCTGACGGGACGGTTCGCGAACGCTAACCGCGAACGATCGCAAATGTCCGCGAACCGCAAGTTCGCGGCGGGCCCCATTGACTTTAATTGCAGGCGAATATTGAAAACCTTCAGGTCATATTTGCAGCCACAAAATACTTACTGGCTGTGCACAAATAGTCCCACAAGATGGACACTGACCTACCAGAAGTATTAAGTGAAAAACTGGATACATAAGTAAGTGCCGGCCATTACAAGCCCCAAAAATTAGCCGACAGGCGTTCACCTGACAGCAAACAATGTTGTATTCTGTGGCTGGAGGTACATTAAGCCATTCACCGGATACAGAAGTAAGTGTCGGCCATTACAGGCCCTAAAAATTAGCCCACAGGCGTTCAGCTGACAGAAAACAACCTTGTATTCTGTGGCTGGTGGTACATTAGGCATTGTAACAGCACTGGTGAACGGCGTGAACCACAACTGCGGTTAGCAAGGAATTCAATGCGATTCTCTATGCGACAACTCAGTATTAGGCCCCAGGCGTCACTCCTCGCAACAGGAGTTTGGGGGATCTATACATCATCTCTGTGTCACATAAAGAAAGGCGTTGAGCTACTAAGCATGGACGCATTACAACATGCGACCAAGGCTTAGTGTTTAAAATTAGTTCAAGGTCAATATTCCAATACACCACTACATGCAGGTGATTATCAGTAAGGGACCCCAGGTTTCACGCCTAGCAACAGGAGTTTGGGGGTTCTCTACATCATATCAACCTTACCATGTAGAGATGTATTTAGGCCACTAGGGGAGATGCTATGAAATAGCATTAACCCCTAGCATAGAAAAGTTAGAGCGAACATGTTCAACAATTAGGATGAGGCCTATAAGTATTTTATACTTCTGTCAAGCACGTAGTAAATTGTATTTGTAGTAACAAGTATTAATTGCATACTAGAGATAGTGTAGCTCAGGTACTTTGAGGATACACGTATAATACACAAGTTGTACTGGCAACTAATAGAAATGTTTGAGAGGCAATATAGCTCAGGTACTTTGAGAGAACATATAGTATTAGTAATAAAAGTATTAATTGTGTATGAGAGGCAATATAGCTCAGGTACTTTGAGAGTACATATAGTATTAGTAGTAACAAGTATTAATTGCATATGAGAGGCAATATAGCTCAGGTACTTTGAGAGTACATATAGTATTAGTAGTAACAAGTATCAATTCCGTATGAGAGGCAATAGGGCTCAGGTACTTTGAGAGTACATATAGTATTAGCCCACGGCCACAGGCGTTCACCTGACAGCAAACAACTGTGTATTATGTGGCTGGTGGTACATTAGGCATTCAACGGATACAGAAGTAAGTGTTGGCCATTACAGGCCCCAAAAATTTGCGCACGGCCACAGGCGTTCACCGGACAGCAAACAACTTTGTATTCTGTGGCTGGTGGTTCATTAGGGATTCAACGTATACAGAAGTAAGTTTCGGCCATTAAAGGTCCCAAAAATTAGCGCATGGCCACAGGAGTTCACCGGACAGCAAACAACTTTGTATTCTGTACAGGCCCAAAAAATTAGCCCACAGGCGTTCACCAGAATTTGAATCTTCCTGCTCCTGCTCCTCGACGGCTTGATCAATGACAAGACGCAATGCATGCTCCAGAAAGAAGGCGTAAAGTACGATGTCACTGATGGCGCCCTGGCTGCGACTGACCAGTTTGGTGATCTCATTAAATGGCCGCAGAAGTCTGCATGAGTCGTGCATGAGCAGCCACTGGCGCGGTGCAAAAAAAACCAAGCTCCCCAGAACCTGTCCTGCCGCAGAGTTCGTACAGGTAGTCGTTAACTGCACATTTCTGCTGGAGCAGCCTATCAAGCATATACAATGTTGAGTTCCATCGCGTCGGGCAGTCACAAATAAGACGTCTGACGGGCAGGTTGTGTCGCGGCTGAATGTCAGCAAGGGCCGAGATTTTCCTGGCCTGCTGCAAGACGTTCTGGAGCCCAGGGTATTTGGCAACGAATCGCTGCACGACCAAGTTCAGGACGTGTGCCATGCATGGCACGTGTGTAATTTTGCCCTGTTTCAGCATGCTCAGTAGATTGGCACCGTTGTCGCACACCACTTTACCAACTGTCAAATTTAGCGCTGTTAGCCACGGATCTGCCTGTGAACGCAAAGCTGAAAGGAGTGCAGGACCAGTGTGGCTCTTGTCTTCCAGGCACAACAGACGCAGCATGGCAACGTCTCACCTGGCATGTTGAATAGGTCCTGGGGATCTTGGGCGGCTCCGGTAGCCGGTAGCATCGGAAAATGAGGATTCAGCTGAGGAGGAGAGGGAGGATGGAGTAGGAGGAGGAGGAGAAGAAGAAGAGGCAGGCCTGCATGTAATCCGTGGCGGTAAAACCAAATCTACATGGGTGCCACTGGTTACATGCTTGACGGCCGTCGGTAGGTTCACTCAGTGGGCAGTGAAAGTTATATACCTTCCCTGCCCGTGTTTGCTAGACCATGTGTCTGTGATTGTTGGTGGCGAGCCACTCAACCAAGTCTGGTGCGTCCTTTGACGTAATCGAACGAACATTGTGCCACTTCCCACTTTGTCTCCGGCCTGGTGCTCCTGCCCTACCCCTACCACCCCTGCGGAAGGGCCTGCCTCTTCCTCTGCCTGTCATTTTTTAAATGACCCTGTGACAAAAGTCTCTAAAGAAGCGCAGTATATGTGGAAGAAGGTATATAACAAAATCTGTCGTTTTGGGGGGCCACTGGTTTATTTCACCAGTTATTAAACTTTTTTTTCAGGATATTTTTTTTATGTGTGTAGCAGAGGAAACGCAGTGAAAGAGGCAAAAATCCAGCAGTAACCAAATACACCGCCAGTCACAATGCTGCACAATACAAATCCACTATAATATGCTTTCTATATTCAAAAGTATATTATAATTGTATATTACACCTATATACTGCAGAGCAAGTAGTACACCTATACCAGTGCTTGAAAGGACTTTTGTGGACCTGTTAGGTAGCGATTTGTGTCGCTAAACTCTGTCCCTGCTGAAAACGCCAACCTCTCCCTAAACTGACAAAAAGTATATTGCCGCGTACACACGGTCGATCCATCTGATGAGAATGGTCCGACGGACCGTTTTCATCGGTTCACCGCTGAAGCGGCCTGATAGTCTGATGTGCGTACACGCCATCAGTTAAAAAAACGAGCGAGTCCAACGCGGTGGCGTAAAACACAACGACGTGCAGAGAAAAATGAAGTTCAATGCTTCCAAGCATGCGTCGACTTGATTCTGAGCATGCGCGGGTTTTGAACCGATGCTTTTGTGTACTAACCATCGGTTTGGACCGATCGGTCAGCAGTCCATCGGTTCGATTTTAAAGAAAGTTCTATACTTTTTGTCCGAAGGACAAAAGACAGATGGGCCGTACACACGGTCGGTTTGGACCGATGAAACTGAACTTCAGTACATTTTCATCGGTTTGGACCGACCGTGTGTACGCGGCCTATGAATGTATTAGACACCTAGGCCCAGATTCTCGAAGGCGTTAAGACGGCGCAACACCATTAGCGCCGTCGTAACTCCTCATCTGGCCCCGGGTATCTATGCGACTGATTCTTAGAATCAGTTGCGCATAGGTACCCATTAGATCTGACAAGCGTAAGGCTGTTACGCTGTCAGATCTTAAAAGTAATTTTTTTTCCCGCCGCTAGGTGTCGCATCGTCGCTTTTCCCCGTCGTCTATGCAAATGAGGTAAGTACGGCGATTCCCGAACATACGCGAGGTCGACGCAGCGAATTAACGTCGTTTGCGTAGCGTACCCGACGCGTAAGGTTGCCCCTGCTAATTAGCAGGGGCAACCAATGTTAACTATGGCCGTCGTTCCCGCGTCGAATTGAATCAAAATTACGTCGTTTGCGTAAGACGTCCGTGAATGGCCCTGGACGCCATTTACGTATACATCTAGGCAAATGACGTCGGGGCGACGTCATTTAGCGCAATGCACGTCGGGTAATTTACGACGTGCATGCGCAGTACGCTCGGCGCGGGAGCGCGCCTAATTTAAATGGTGCCCGCCCCATTTGAATTGGGCGGGCTTGCACCGAGCAATCTAACGATACACCGCCGCAAGTTTACAGGTAAGTGTTCTGAGAATCAGGATTTAAACCTGTAGACCTGCGGCGGTGAAACGTAGAGCTCATACATTACGCTGCCCAGGAGCAGCGCTAATGTATGAGAATCTGGGCCCTACTGTATATACTGCAATGCACAGCAAGTAGTACACCTATACCAGTGCTTGAAAGGACTTTTGTGGACCTGTTAGGTAGCGATTTGTGTCGCTAAACTCTGTCCCTGCTGGAAACGCCAACCTCTTCCTAAACTGACAAAAAGTATATGAATGTATTAGACACCTATATACTGCAGAGCAAGTAGCACACCTATACCAGTGCTTGAAAGGACTTTTGTGGACCTGTTGGGTAAGGATTTGTGTCGCTAAACTCTGTCCCTGCTCCAAACAGCTCCCTGTCCCTACACTGACAAAAAGTATATAAATGTATTAGACACCTATATACTGCAGTGCACAGCAAGTAGCACACCTATACCAGTGCTTGAAAGGACTTTGTGGACCTGTTAGGTAGCGAATGTTCCAGTGAGCACTGTTGGGGTCATAATCCGGATGTAGAATGAACATCATTTCACCATAAACCAGCCAGGACCAGGTTCTCCTCGCAAGATTTCTGACGGAGGAGTGAAAATAGTTATCAGAAGAGTTGCCCAAGAGCCAAGGACCACTTGTGGAGAGCTTCAAAAAGACCTGGAATTAGCAGGTACAATTGTTTTAAAGAAAACAATAAGTAATGCATATAAAATATACACACATAATACATTTTTTTAATGTTTAAAGATGAGGACCACTACCAGATCAAATCTACAAATATACCTTCATTCAGCCCCAATGTAAATGATGTAAGACGATTTTTATCCTTGCGCAATTTTAATTTTACATATCCAATTAATCTTGGCAGCCTCGGACACCCCAATTAAAACATCTCTCTCTACTTTTCCCACAAACGCCATCATCTTCCAGACAGATATTTCTTGACATAGAAAAAAAAAATGGAGAAGCAAATAAGCATCTATGTCATCCTCAGCTGAACATAAACTAATTTAATTAAAACCATAAAATATTCAGGATTGATTCTGGTGTTTGCACAGAGTTCTCTGCGGATAATTGATGTCGGTATTTCGGCTGTTTGCAGCAAGTCTGGTTCATCTTCTTAAATTACACAACACTGATGCCACTTATTTAAATACCCATCCTATGCGGCTGGGGAAAGGGATGCGTCTCGCCTTCCCCTGGGTGTTAGGGCTCACAGCCAAAGCAAAAATGGTGAAGCAATTTGAAGGGTAAAGATAGAATTAACCCCTAGGCAAAAATGTCTATCCAAAAGGTTTAAAGTGGAAATTACACGCAGCGTATGATGCAGTCTGTCATTAGCGTTTTTAATTTTCATATTTTCCACCATATTACACGCAGGACAAGCTGTCCAAGAAAAGTGGCAGTTACAGGGGTTGGAATACCATATGATACTGGAGGGGGTGCTTACAAAGGTCAGCTTTATTTCATATAATATACTGTACCTAACCTACCTTAACCACTTCATTACTGGGCACTTAAACACCCTTCGTGTCCAGACCAATATTCAGCTTTCAGCGCTGACGCATTTTGAATGACAATTGCGCGGTCATACAACACTGTACCCAAATTATATTTTTATCATTTTTTCCCCACACATAGAGCTTTCTTTTGGTGGTATTTGATCATCTCTGCGATTTTTTTTTTTTGCGCTATAAACAGAAAAAGACAGAAAATTTTGAAAAAAAAACACAATATTTTTTACTTTTTGTTATAATAATATCCAATTTTTTAAAAAAAAAATATATTTTTTCCTCGGATTAGGCCGATACGTATTCTTCTACATATTTTTGTTAAAAAAAAATCGCAATAAGCGTTTATTGATTGGTTTGCGCAAAAGTTATAGCGCCTACAAAATAGGGGATAGATTTATGATTTATTTTTTATGTGTGTGTGGCTGGCTGGCAGGGACGGTCCACCCTGCTGTGGGTGCCTGGCCTGGCTCCCTGCTGTGGGTGGGTATCCTGCATGGACGGTGCACCCTGCTGTGGGTGGGTGACTGGCTGGCACGGATGGTGCATCTTGCTTTGGGAGGCTAGCCTGGCTCCCTGCCATGGGGGGGTCACCATGGGTGGTTGACTTGCTGGCACCCTGGCCCTTCTGTGGGTGGGTCACCATGGGTGGCTGGCTGGCACCCTGGCCCTGCTGTGGGTGTGTTACCATGGGAGACTCGTGGCTGGCACCCTGGCCCAGCTGTGGGTGGGTCACCGTGGGTGGCTGGCATCCTGGCCCTGCTGTGGGTGGTCACTGTGGGTAACTGTCTGGCACCCTGGCCCTGCTGTGAGTGGGTCACAATGGGTGGGGCATCGTGGATAGCTGGCTCCTGTGGGTGGCAGGCTAGCTCCCTGGTGGGAATCTGGTGAAAATGAGAAGTTACAGCACACCCCTGAACCCCTGCACTCTGTATGTAGTGCACCCCTGAACATAGCGCACCCCTGAACTCTGTACATAGCGCACCCCTGAACCCCTTCACTCTGTACATAGAGTACCCCTGCACTCTGTACAAAGCGCACTTCTGAACCTTGCACTATGTACATAGACCACCCCTGCACTCTGTAACTAGCGCACCCATGTACTCCTGCACAATGTACGTAGCGCACCCCTGAACCCCTGCAATCTGTAGGTGGCGCACCCCTAGATCCGTGCAGTCTGTACGTATCGCACCAATGGATCTGTGCACTCTGTACATATCGCACCCCTGAATACGTGCTCTCTGTACGTAGCGCACCCCTGAACCCTGCTCTCTGTATGTAGCGCACTGCTGAACCCTGCACTCTGTATGTAGCTTAATCCTGACATAATCCTGAACCCCAGCACTCCGTACGTAACACACCCCTGAACCCTGCACTCTGTACGTAACACACCCCTGAACCCCTGCACTCTATGTAGCGCACCCCTGGATCCCTAAACTCTGTATGTAGCGCACACCTGAATCCGTGCACTCTGTAAGTAGGGCACCCTTGGATCCATGCAGTCTGTACTTAACGCACCCCTCAACCCTGCTCTCTGTACGTAGCGCAACCCCTGACTTCCTGCACTCTGTACGTGGCATAATCCTGAACGCTGCACTCTGTACATAGTGACACTCAGATACAAAGGGAAACCGCACTACTGCCTGCGGCCTGCGATGAAATTGAGTTTGACACCCCCGCCCTAGAGGTTCCAGGGAGAGGTGTACCCATGGAGGAGGTGACTGTACAGATCCCACCCAATGACCCTGGCTGGAGAGAGACTGTGTAAGAGTAGATTGTGGCATGATGCTTTCACATAAGACTACTGTAGACTGTCCACTAAATGTGATTGACGATATACTATCAAGTGGCCCCCGGATAGTATGTCGGTGTGATGTGACTTTGCTGTCTTCCAAATTCCATCAGTAAAGTGACGCAACCCTGTTTTTATATGGACATTTCTTCCTTTAGGTGCATAAAGGTTAATGGCCGGAAATGTCGGGGGGAAGCCTTCGGCATGGAGTGGGCACAAGATAGTGGAGGGTTAAAGCCCCAAGCAGGAGAGAAAGGACTAGCAGGAGAGAAAGGACTTGTGGCAAGCCCCCTTTGCGACTCAAATTGAACCTCCTACAACCTTACAAGCTGCAAGTCTGCACATATATTACAAAATACATACCGTATTTATCGGCGTATATCGCGCACTTTTTTGCCCTGAAAATCAGGGCAAAATCGTGGGTGCGCGATATATACGCCGATACCCGCTTTCCCGCGCCGAGTTTTGAATACTGCTCCGACATATACCGAGCGCAGTACACTCGGGTATAGTCGGCCAGTCTCGGCTTCTTCCGCGGTCACGTCCTGGACGTACAGGACGTGAGCGCGACAGTTGCCGAGCCTGCCCGAGTGTACTGCGCTCGGTATATGCTGGCACAGTATTCAAAACTCGGTGCGGGAAACGAGCGGGGAGGACGCGAGGATGCCGCAGAAGGACGCCGGACCCGCCGAAGAGGACACCGGACCCGCCGAAGAGGACACCAAACCCGCCAAAGAGGACACCGGACCCGCCGCAGAAGGACACCGAAGCTGCAGTAGGACACCCAAAGCCGCAGAAGGACGCCGGACCCGACGAGGCCACCGATGGACGCCGCGCAAGACACCAAAACTGTAAGTACAAAAATAACTTTTTTTCCACAGGATTGGGGGTCACTTTAGGGGTGCGCGGTATACGCGGGAGCGCGTTATACCGCGATAAATACGGTATATATAGTCAGTTTTACAGAAACCGTGTGTGCAGAGGGCAGTTTGATTTATCACCAGCGGTATCGCCGATGACTTATTCTTTGTCGCGGTGTTTATAAACCCACAAAACGTCAGCCTGGATTCTTACGGAAAGAAAACCATTTATTTTCCGAGTAAATACTTTTCACCGGTAACAATTCTGCCAGATTTCTGCAACTTATTCTTTGATTGCGTTGTTTAGACGCGGCGCTCCCGGTTTATAAGCTGTGTTGTCACGGCGCCGTACATCACAAGTAAAATACCTGTAGGAGGGAGAGATTAGGGGGTTTACATTACACAATCCCCCAAAGCCTCTTGAGTTCCCAGCAATCTGATTAAAGAGAATCTAACGTGTATTTTTGGCCGCCATAGATAGAGAGCACAGCCTGCATATGTAATGAACACATGTATTGTATAATAATATATCAAATCATTTACCAAGAAATTCCATCTCTCCTGCAATGCATTTCTTCCATCACTAGAAGATCCCATGAATTCATTTGATTTTTATCATTCATTATATATCCTGTAATAAAGACAGGAAAGATAAGGGGCAGGTGGGCCTGGAAGTAGCCCAGTCCTTATAGGCACAGGGGGCACACTGGACACCCAGCACAATGGCAGCAAAGGTGTATGTAATGTGCGGCAAAACACAAGTTTTCTGTGCAGGTTGCTACGCATTCGCAAAAGCACAGATCTGAATGCAGCCTAATTGTTAATGACACCCCAATCGCGGTTAGCATGCTATCATGGCAATGCAAACATGATATACACTATGGCCCGGATTCAGATACATTTTCGTATCTATCGGCGAGCGTAACGTATCTCAGATACATTACGCCGCCGTAACTTAGGGCGCAAGTTCCGTATTCAGAAAGAACTTGCGCCCTAAGTAAAGGCGGCGTAGCGTATGTGATCCAGCGTAAGCCCGCGGAATTCAAATTATCCATGCAGTGGGCGTGTTGTATGGTAATGAAGGCTGACCCCACGTAAATTACGTTTTTGACTAC
Source organism: Rana temporaria (assembly GCF_905171775.1). Lineage (NCBI taxonomy): Eukaryota > Metazoa > Chordata > Amphibia > Anura > Ranidae > Rana > Rana temporaria. Next base: position 41,389,975 of record NC_053496.1, on the reverse strand, counting down.
AAGCGCATGCGCCGTCTGTGAACGTATCCCAATGCGCATGCTCCAAATTACACCGCATATAGGCAATGCTTTCGACGTGAACGTAACTTAGGTACAGCCCTATTCGCGAACGACTTACGCAAATGACGTAATCGACGGAAAATTAGAGGCTGGCCCGACGTCCATACTTAACATAGGATACGCCTCATATAGCAGGGGTAACTTTACGCCGGAAAAAGCCTTACGTAAACGACGTAAAAAAATGCGCCGGGCGGACGTACGTTTCTGAATCGGCGTATCTACCTAATTTGCAGATTCCTTGCGTAAATCTACTGAAGCGCCACCTAGCGGCCAGCGTAAATATGCAGCCTAAGATACAACGGTGTAAGAGACTTACACCGGTCGGATCTTAGGCCCCGTACACACGAGGGGATCTCCGCTGGAAACGGTCCGCCGGACCGTTTCCAGCGGAGATTCCTCCTCCGGATTTGGATCCGATGGCTTGTACTCACCATCGGATCAAAATCCACGCGGAATTCATCCACGGTGACATGTCACGCCGTCTCCGCGATGATGACGCGGCGACGTGCGCGACGCTGAAAGGTAAGTACTTCCACGCATGCGTCGAATCATTACGACGCATGCGAGGGAGGGGAGCAGACGGATTGATCCGGTGAGTCTGTACAAACCACCGGATCAATCCGCTGGACCCGATTCAAGCGGATAAATTTCTTAGCGTGCTAAGAAATTTATATCCGCTTGAAATGTGAACGGTAATGGCATCCCAGTCTTAGGGCCCTTTCACACGGGGCGGATCAGTAATGATCCGCCTCCGTGTGTCCGTCAGCTCAGCGGGGATCCTCTCTGAGCCGTCGGCTGACAGGGCGGTCCCCGCACACTGTGCAGGGACCGCGCTGTCTTTCCTCCGCTCTCCCCTATGGGGGGATCGGATGAACACGGACTGTATGTCCGTATTCATCCGATCCAAACCGCAGACGGAAGAAAAAATAGGATTTTCTTCCGTCCGCAAAATCGGAGCTTTGCGGAGGCGGGTGATTACGGGTGTCAGCGGATGTTCATCTCTCCCTGACAGGACGTGGATCTGTGAGTTTACACACACAGATCCACGTCCTTGTCTCTGTAACCGTCGATCGCGGGTGCTTGGCGGACATCGCGGCCGCCAGGCGCATCGGCATCTCAGTGATGCAGCGGGAACGCGCGTGCCACCGTAGGCGGCGCACGCGCGCCCCCCAGTGGCCGGAGGCCATGTATAGACGGCCTCTCAGAAATTAAGATCCACACTGCGGCCGTATAAAGTCGTACGGCCGTCAGGAAGTGGTTAGAATTTAGTTACATTTAAATAGCTGGATTCAGATAGCTTTACGCCGGCGTATCAGTAGATACGCCGACGTAACTCTGAATCTACGCCGTCCTAAATTTAAGCGTATTCTGGAAACCAGATACGCTTAAATTAGGCTAAGATACGAGCGGCGTAAGTCTCCTACGCCGTCGTATCTTAGGGTGCAATATTTAAGCTGGCCGCTAGGTGGCGCTTCCGTTGAGTTCGGCGTAGAATATGCAAATGACTAGATACGCCGATTTAGAAACGTACGTGCGCCCGGCGCATTTTTTTTACGTACGGCTTTTTCTGGCGTAAAGTTAGTCGAACAAATAGCTGGCCTAGTCAATGTTAAGTATGGCCGTCGTTCCCACGTCGAAATTTTAAATTTTTACGTCGTTTGCGTAAGTTGTCCGTGAATGGGGCTGGACGTAATTTACGTTCACGTCAAAACCAATACGTCCTTGCGGCGTACTTTGGAGCAATGCACACTGGGATATGTCCACGGACGGCGCATGCGCCGTTCGTAAAAACGTCAATCACGTCGGGTCACCAATCATTTACATAAAACACGCCCCCCTCATCCTCATTTGAATTAGGCGCGCTTACGCCGGCCCCATTTACGCTACGCCGCCGTAACTTAGGAGGCAAGTGCTTTGTGAATACAGCACTTGCCTCTCTGAATACGATACGCTACGCCACATGAAAGATGCGCCGCCATACCTGAATCTAGCTAAAAGACTTAAAAAGAATAAAGCTCATCTTTTACTGCCGTAGTAAATTAGTTGCTTTAATTTGAAATGTAACTAAACACTGAATTCATAAAATGAAAAGCATCAAACCCGCAAAAATCTTCAAGTCGTGCGATCGTTCCAAGAAACGCGTCAGCTTCACGAAAACGGTTTAACAACGATGTGAAGCCGCGCCGTCCTTTGAAGGGAACGCAATTCACGGGACCAATTAGCAGCAAATTAGTTTACATAATGGCTCATCACTATTCTGCATTCCCACACTTCCTGGCTGCTACATAAGTTAACAGAAAGTTGTCAGCAATCTCACGCGTTTCGCATCATTAGTACGGCTCAAAAAAGCCGTTTGAAAGACCAATGTTGACCTTGAGCGGTAATTGGGTGTTGGTAACTTACTGGTTGCTCATTTGTCGAATTAAGCACCGGGAGTCGCTGCTACTAATTGCTTGGTGCTAATTCCCCGAGGGGCGTGCGGATTATGAAGGCTTGGGAAGCAAAGCGCTTGGCGAGCGGATTTACTGTGTGAGAAATATTTATGCAAAAGGGAAAAAATAACTTGTATCATCCAACTGGTTCTTTGCGATTTGCAGTCTGTGTTCGTACAAACAGAAGGCACAAATTAGCCCAACTCCCTGCTCCTCCTATAGGAGACGGCGCTCGGGGGGGCTGAAATCTTATTTACAGATGAAACCAACAATTACATCCCTGTCATGTTTACAGATCTTAAAGTGGATCTTCACCCTCTAATGAAAGTTACCTCCTCTCCACTACAAAAAACAGCTTTTTTTTTTTTTTGCAAGTTGCAAGATGACATTTTTGGCTTTGTGTTTAACCACTTAAGACCCGGACCAAAATGCAGCTAAAGGACCAGGTCCCCTTTTGCGATTCGGCACTGCGTCGCTTTAACTGACAATTGCGCGGTCGTGCGACGTGGCTCTCAAACAAAATTGGCGTCCTTTTTTCCCCACAAATAGAGCTTTTTTTTGGTGGTATTTGATCACCTCTGCGGTTTTTATTTTTTGCGCTATAAACAAAAATAAAGCGACAATTTTGAAAAAAATACACATTTTTTTTACTTGCTATAATAAATATCCCCCAAAAATATATAAAAAAAAACGATTTTTTTTCCCCAGTTACGTATTCTTCTACCTATTTTTGGAAAACAAAATCGCAATAAGTGTTTATCGATTGGTTTTACGCAAAATTTATAGCGTTTACAAGATAGGGAATAGTTTTATTGCATTTTTATTTATTATTATTTTACTACTAATGGCGGCGATCAGCGATTTTTTTCATGACTGCGACATTATGGTGGACACATCGGACAATTTTGACACATTTTTGGGACCATTGTAATTTTCACACCAGAAAATGCATTAAAAATGCATTGTTTACATTGTTTACTGTGAAAATGACAATTGCAGTTTGGGAGTTAACCACAAGGGGGTGCTGAAGGGGTTAAGTGTGACCTCATCTGTGTTTCTAACTGCAGGGGGTGTGGCTGTAGGTGTGACATCATCAATTGTGATTCCCTATATAAGGGAACACACGATCGATCACGGCGCCACAGTGAAGAACGGGGAAGCTGTGTTTACACACAGCTCTCCCCGTTCTTCAGCTCCGGGGACCGATCGCGGGACTCCAGCGGCGATCTGGTCCGCAAGTCCCGTGGCCGCGGTCATGGAGCTTCGGACCGGGTCGCGGGCGTGTGCCCGGGACCCACAACTGGGCATTATACAATCACGTACAGGTATGTGATTGTGCCCAGCCGTGCCATTCTGCCGACGTATATCGGCATTAGGCGGTCCTTAAGTGGTTAAGACAGACGGCTACAGCGTGGCTCTCCAGTTCTGTGAGGACATCCATAGATGTCTACCCATGTGTATGCCTCCTGCGAGCCCCCTGGGGTGCACATCGGGTGCACTTTGTGACCCCCCTATGTCCTTTAGACACAACTGATCACAGATCGCAGTAAGGGGCCAAACACAGCAGAACTTAGTAAAGGGACAATCACAGCAGCCCTTTACTATGTGATTAGCTGTGTCCAATTACAGCTGATCACATGTAAAGAGACTTGCTGGTTACTAGTGGTACAACGAATCGTCAGTGATCCGAACGGGTCAACATGTTCGGATCGGCACACCACGCGGTCCGTGGATTGAGCTCCGCTGCCTCGGCCATAGGGAAGGCTTTTACCAAGCTCAGGAACGGCGGTGGCCTAGGTGAGCTTCCCTAGAGCGGGCCCTGATGTCATCTTCATCCGCCTACTTGTGCCGTCTCCGCACGGGTCTGCCTGCTTGTGTCGTTTCTATTCTGGTAAGACTAAGCAAGCAGACAATCTTCCTATATACAGTGGGGCTATATACAGTGGGGGAGATGTGGACATTACAGTGGGGGAGATGTGGACATCACATTACAGTGGGGGGAGATGTGGACATTACAGTGGGGGGAGATGTGGACATTACAGTGGGGGGAGTTGTGGACATTACAGTGGGGGGAGTTGTGGACATTACAGTGGGGGGAGTTGTGGACATTACAGTGGGGGGAGTTGTGGACATTACAGTGGGGGGAGTTGTGGACATTACAGTGGGGGAGATGTGGACATTACAGTGGGGGAGATGTGGACGTCACATTACAGTGGGGGAGATGTGGACATTACAGTGGGGGAGATGTGGACATTACAGTGGGGGGAGTTGTGGACCTTACAGTGGGGGGAGTTGTGGACATTACAGTGGGGGAGATGTGGACCTTACAGTGGGGGGAGATGTGGACATTACAGTGGGGGAGATGTGGACATTACAGTGGGGGGAGTTGTGGACATTACAGTGGGGGAGATGTGGACGTCACATTACAATGGGGGAGATGTGGACGTCACATTACAGTGGGGGGAGTTGTAGACATTACAGTGGGGGGAGTTGTAGACATTACAGTGGGGGGAGTTGTGGACATTACAGTGGGGGAGATGTGGACATTACAGTGGGGGAGATGTGGACATTACAGTGGGGGAGATGTGGACATTACAGTGGGGGAGATGTGGACATTACAGTGGGGGGAGATGTGGACATTACAGTGGGGGGAGATGTGGACATTACAGTGGGGGGAGTTGTGGACATTACAGTGGGGGGAGATGTGGACATTACAGTGGGGGGAGATGTGGACATTACAGTGGGGGAGATGTGGACATTACATTGGGGGGAGTTGTGGACATTACATTGGGGGGAGATGTGGACATTACAGTGGGGGGAGATGTGGGCGTCACATTACAGTGGGGGAGATGTGGACATTACAGTGGGGGTAGATGTGGACATTACAGTGGGGGAGATGTGGACGTCACATTACAGTGGGGGAGTTTGGGACATTACAGTGGAGAGATGTGGACATTACAGTGGGGGAGATGTGGACGTCACATTACAGTGGGGGGAGATGTGGACATTACAGTGGGGGAGTTTGGGATATTACAGTGGAGAGATGTGGACATTACAGTGGGGGAGATGTGGATATTACAATGGGGGAGATGTGGACGTCACATTACAGTGGGGGGAGTTGTGGACATTACAGTGGGGGGAGTTGTGGACATTACAGTGGGGGAGATGTGGACATTACAGTGGGGGAGATGTGGACATTACAGTGGGGGGAGATGTGGACATCACATTACAGTGGGGGAGATGTGGACATTACAATGGGGAAGATGTGGACGTCACATTACAGTGGGGGAGATGTGGACATTACAGTGGGGGAGATGTGGACATTACAGTGGGGGGAGATGTGGACATCACATTACAGTGGGGGAGATGTGGACATTACAGTGGGGGGAGATGTGGACGTCACATTACAGTGGGGGAGATGTGGACATTACAGTGGGGGAGTTTGGGATATTACAGTGGAGAGATGTGGACATTACAGTGGGGGAGATGTGGACATTACAATGGGGGAGATGTGGACATTACAGTGGGGGGAGATGTGGACATTACAGTGGGGGGAGATGTGGACATTACAGTGGGGGGAGATGTGGACATTACAGTGGGGGGAGATGTGGACATTACAGTGGGGGGAGATGTGGACATTACAGTGGGGGGAGATGTGGACATTACAGTGGGGGAGATGTGGACATTACAGTGGGGGAGTTTGGGATATTACAGTGGAGAGATGTGGACATTACAGTGGGGGAGATGTGGACATTACAATGGGGGAGATGTGGACATTACAGTGGGGGGAGATGTGGACATTACAGTGGGGGGAGATGTGGACATTACAGTGGGGGAGATGTGGACATGTGGGGGAGATTTTTTATTTTGTTTGCTGATCCAAAAAATGATCCGATCCGTGACTCTGATTCAAGGAACGATCCGAACCGTGAGTTTTTTGATCCGTTGCACCCCTACTGGTTACCGGCATTCCTTTCCTCTCACGCTGTCTCTGTGTGAGGAAAGGAGAGCCAATAAGAAGCAAATATGACAGGGCACAGTGAGTACATATCAGTGTTTACACTGATCATCAGGGCACTGACCATCAGTGCAGCCCAATTTGCATCAATCAGTGCAACTTTTTAGTGCCATCCATTAGTTCAGCCTCATTAGTGCCCATTAGGATCTGAGGTAAGTAATACATAAAGAGCTAGTATGCTATGCATACTAGCTCATTATGCCTTTCTCTTGCAGGTTTTTTTTTGTTTAAGGGTTTACAACCCCTCTAAGGCCCTGTCTTACCTTCCAGGGTTACTTGGACGGGAATTGTGGAACAGTGGGGAAAGAGGACGGGAAACCTTTTGAAAATATGCGAACCTCCAAAATTTGGAAGTTGCACTTTCTTTATGAAGCCTTTTGGGAATTGGAACTGGGAAAAAAAATTATTTGTATTTAGCTAAAGCAGGGGTGCCCAACCAGCGGCCCGGGGGCCACATGTGGCCCGTGGAGCCCTCTGATGTGGCCCCCGACCTCCTGCTTTGGGATAGCAGGTTCGCAAGCCCAGATTGCAGATTGCCGACCCGTGTGAAAGCAGCCTTAGGTCCATTTCACATGATTGGTTCAACCCACACAGACCCTCCATTCATCTCCTATGGAGCGGCAGATGTAAACAGACTTGTCTCCATTTGCACCCACCTACCTCCAATCCAATCCACTAAAAAAAAAAAAAAAAACAGAATGGTATCTGTCCCCTTCCATCTGGTTGGATCGAATTGGAGGGCCCATAGAGTAGAGTTGGCTGTGTCCGTGTCCGCTTTGCATATACAGAGCAGACACGGATTCTGTCTCCCGTCCGCTCCACTTATTGTGGCCAGTTACCAAGTCGCTTTATGTGGCCCTCGCTCTTCAAAAGGTTGGGCACCCCTGAGCTAAAGGCATGAAATTTGGTGGGGATCTAATGTTTCAGGATCAACTCTACCCAAAAGGCACATCATTAAAGAAGACATGGCTTCTTGACAGGAGCTCAATGAGGATGGGTGAGGACCGGTGTCTATCCACAGTTGGGGTGGCACCATCAGTATGGAAGTGGACTACTAATGCCCAATACACATGATCGCAAATTTCGATAGCAAACGTCCGATGTGAGCTTTTGAGCAGAAATTTCGACTATGTGTATGCTCCATCGGACTTTTGCTATCGGAATTTTCACCAACAAAAAATTGAGAGCTGGTTCTCAAATTTTCCAACAAAAAAAATTCCTATCATCTGTACTGTAGCTATTCCGACGCGCAAAGTTCCGACGCATTTCAGGAACAATTCGACGCATGCTTGGAAACATTGAACTTAGTTTTCTCGTCTCGTCGTAGTGTTGTACGTCACCGTGTACTTAACGAACAAGTGTTCAGAGAACTTTTGTGTGACCGTGTATGCAAGACAAGCTTGAGTGGAATTCCGTCGGAAAAAAACATCCAAGGTTTTTCCGACGGAAAATCCGATCGTGTGTACGTGGTATAAGAGTTCCACAGGGACCCTGCTCTAGGGTCAGTCATGTATAGGAGATAGTCCAACCTGCATTATGGATCGCTTCTTCGGACAGATCCCCAGAGTTCCGTCATCATTTCCCAGGATCCTGAGCTGCTAAGCAATAAGTACCAATGACTCAGCAAACCAAAGCTATCATTGTGAGATGAGAACACACGTCTATGGTATTCCTTGTCAGACCTCCCGAGCAAAGTATTGCTAAGCCCTCTGGACATTGTCAGACACAGCCAAGGTAAATCATTAGACGGATGGGAACTAGCACCTTTCTAGAAGTTTCTAATACCACCTTCCAGGATATCCAACTTCTCATTGCTTCCATGAGCCATTATTCTTCAGCATATGAGCTCCCCAGACGCAGAACATATTCTACTACAGCTATGTTAATTTAGGAAACTGCAGAGGAAATGCTGCAAAAAATCGAAGGTGATAGTACCTGGTGCAATGCTGCCACCTCGTGTGTAGGGAGGGGAACTGCAGAATAGATAGATAAGATAGATAGATAGATAGATGGATAGATGGATAGATAGATAGATAGATAGATAGATAGATAGATAGATAGATAGATAGATAGATAGATAGATAGATAGATAGATAGATAGATAGACAGACAGACAGACAGACAGACAGACAGACAGACAGACAGACAGACAGACAGATAGGATAGGTAGATAAGATAGGTACATACTGTAGATCAATTCAACTCAAAAACTTAGATTGATGGAAATATATAGAGATAGATCGATAATTAAACAAAAAATAGAGAGAAATAAATAGACAATGAAAAACTGGACTAGACTGATGAAGTGGAAGAAATAAAGGCATTGATGGAAAGATAAATAAAAACTTAAAATTGATGGAAGGAGTAGATAGATCCATCCATTCAAGTAAAAAATTAAGTATTCTAGCTGATTTTATCTCAGCAGCTGGTGATTAATAGCTAGATTCAGAGAGAGTTACGTCGGCGTATCAGTAGATGTGCCGACGTAACTCTGAATCTGCGCCGTCGTAAATTTAAGCGTATTCTGGAAACCAGATACGCTTAAATTAGGCTAAGATACGAGCGGCGTAAGTCTGCTACGCCGTCGTATCTTAGGGTGCAATATTTAGGCTGGCCGCTAGGTGTCCCTTCCGTTGAGTTCGGCGTAGAATATGTAAATGCCTAGATACGGCGATTCACGAACGTACGTGCGCCCGTCGCAGTAAAGATACGCCGTTTACGTAAGGCATTTTCCGGTAAAGTTATTCCAACAAATAGCTGGCCTAGTCAATGTTAAGTATGGCCGTCGTTCCCGCGTCGAAATTAGAAATTTTTACGTCGTTTGCGTAAGTTGTCCGTGAATGGGGCTGGACATAATTTACGTTCACGTCGAAACCAATACGTACTTGCGGCGTACTTTGGAGCAATGCACACTGGGATATGTACACGGACGGCACATGCGCCGTTCGTAAAAAACGTCAATCACGTCGGGTCACGAGTAATTTCCATAAAACACGCCCCCCCAATCCTCATTTGAATTAAGCGCGCTTACGCTGGCCCCATTTACGATACACCCCTGTAAGTTAGGAGGCAAGTGCTTTGTGAATACAGATGTGGCGCCCTACTTGAATCTGGCTATAAGAGATTACAAATTAATAGCTACTAGACAGAGAATTGACAAATCTATATAAGCATCGCAATACCAAATATGGTGCAGCAAAATTGCATACGATCATATCATATATGACTTTAAACATTACCAGGTAAAAAAAAATAAAAAAAATAGGCATTATTCAAGATGTATGATTTAAGAAAAAAAAGTTAACAAAAGAGCCAACGATGTGCTTTTTAATGCAATTAGGTTATTACCAAAGAGGTCCGGCGACCAATGCCACTGAACGGACCACTACCCCCCCACCCTCCTGCTATCCTGCAGGAATACAATGGTGTTCACCTGCTAGTTCTGGATGGACTGACCCTTTCATTCTTTCCACACTGAAAAAATATGTATCATTTCAATACTTCTTGACTTTATTGTAAATGACATGCATTCCTCCATAACTTTCAAGCCTCGTACACACGCTCGGTATACTCGGCAAGAACCAGCAAGAAAACTGCTGGCAGAGCTTTCTTGCCGAGTATACTGAGCGTGTGTACGAGGCTTTCAGGTTTCTGGACAAGAAAACTGCCCAGAATCTAGACGAGAAAAATAGAGAACATGTTCTCTATTTTTCACGTCGTGAGATTCTCTGCAGTTTTCCTGCCGAGAAACCTGAGAGTGTGTATACTTACCTGGTCGCTGTGGAAACCCGTGCATGCTCGAAATGACTTTAGCTTCCTAGGCATAGGTAGGGTGCAGCAATTTCGTATAAAATGACGTCACCGCGTTCTTGCCTTTCAAGAGAACCGCTGTACACTCGGGCGGCAAGAGATTCTTGCCAAGAATCTCGTCTGGAAAAACAAAGTGTACCAGGGGGCTGCTGTAAAAGAGCTAAAGAAGAAAGCGCCCCCCCGGTGGAAGAGAACCAGACGGCGGTGAAGACCTGCACATTCCCCCCCCCCCCCCCCCCGCCATAGATGTCGAAGGAGAAGCCCGGGAGGTGGCTGTTGTAGAGAACCAGACGGCGGTGAAGACCTGCACACACCCCCCCCCCCCAGAAGACATCAAAGAAGCAGCCCCCCCTCATAAAAGAGCTAAAGAAGAGAGGGGGGCACCGTAGCTGACTATTAAATTACTTTAATAACCCTGTGTAGTGTTTTTTTTTACATATTTTGTTCCGCCAGGTGAATGGGTAGGGGTACTCATTCACCCAGGGTGGGGGGCCGGCATCTGGGGGCCCCCTTATTAAAGGGGGCTCCTGGATTCTGATAAGCTCCCCTCCCGCAGACCCCGACAGGGTTGTCGGGAAGAGGCCCTGTCCTCATCAACATGGGGACAGGTGCTTTGGGATGGGGGGGGCAACAGGGCGCCCCCCTGCCCCAAAGCACCTACCCCCCCATGTTGAGGGCATGCGGCCTGGCCTTGTCCCCACCCCTTTCCTGACCGGCCAGGCTGCTGCTCGGATACGGGTCTGGTATGGATTTTGGGGGGAACCCCACGCTGTTTTTTTCGGCGCAGGGGGTGTCACCTTAAAATTCATAGCAGATCCAAGGGCCTGATATGCTCCTGTAGGGGGAACCCATGCCGGTTTTTTATTTGAAATTTGGCGTGGAGTTCCCCCTCAAGATTCATACCAAACGCAGTGCTTGGTATTGGCAGGGATCTAAGTCGGATCCCCGTTCAACATCGTGCCGCGGCTAAACGCAACCGCAGCTAAAAGAACTGTACAAATGCAGCTGATCGTTGTGCCTGGAGTCTTGAATTCCAGCAAAACATAAACATGCTTTTAGCTGCGGCAAAACAGCCGTTCGTCTGAAAGGGGCCTAATAACGGTAATAATAAAATAAAATTAGTTCAATAATGAATTTAAAAAGTTTCCGTAAAATTAAATATGTATTTATTATTATGTTTATATTACATACTTTAATGGCATCCCAGTCTTAGTCCGTAGGGTTCAATATTAAGTTGTCCCGCCCTTTGCAGCTATAACAGTTCAACTCTTCTGGAAAGCAATTTCCATAAAGACATGGATTAGCGAGTTTGGGGTGGAGGAACTTGACTGGCCTGCACAGAGTCCTGACCTCAACCCGATAGGACACCTTTGGAATGAATTAGAGAGGAGACTGCGAGCCAGACCTTCTCGTCCAACATCAGTGCCTGACCTCACAAATGTGCTTCTGGAAGAATGGTCAAACATTCCCATAGACACACTCCTAAACCTTGTGGACAGCCTTCCCAGAACAGTTGTTATACCTGCAAAGGGTGGGCCAACTCAATATTGAACCCTACGGACTAAGACTGGATGGACCAAGATATTTTGGACAATTTCATGCTCCCAACTTTGTGGGAACAGTTTGGGGATGACTCCATTCTGTTCCTACATGACTGCGCACCAGTGCACAAAGCAAGGTCCATAAAGACATGGATGAGCGAGTTTGGGGTGGAGGAACTTGACTGACCTAAACAACCCTGGTCCTGACCTCAACCCGATAGAACAGCTAATAAACCTTGTGAAAGAAAGGTCAAACATTCCCATAGACACACTCCTAAACCTTGTGGAAAGCCTTCCCAGACGAGTTGAGGCTGTTATAGCTGCAAAGGGTGGGCCAACTTAATATTGAACCCTACGGACTTATGCCTCATACACACGACCATTTTTCTCGGCAGGAAAAAAAACAATGTTTTTCCCCACGTGATTCCTCTCCAGCCTGTCTTGCATACACACGTTCATGCAAAAAAACATTCGACCAAGGCGCGGTGACGTACAACGCGTACGACGGGACTATAAAGGGGAAGTTCCTTTTAAATGGCACCACCCATTGGGCTGCATACTTGATTCTGAGCATGCGCATTTTTATTCTCCTTGGAAAAGCACACACACAACCATTTTTCGCGTCGAGAAAGCTGGTTTAAAATGTTTTGCGGGCAGTATTTTCGTCGAGAAAACTGCTAGGGAGCATACACACAACCGGTTTTCATGACCAATATAAAAAAAATATAAAAAAATTGCAGTTTTCTCGTCGTGTGTACAAGGCATAAGACTGCGATGCCATTAAAGTTCATGGGGCAGATTCAGATAGGTCAGCCGATCTTTAGATCCGCGTAACCTATCTGATTTACGTTACGCCGCCGCCGCAAGTTTTTCAGGCAAGTGCTTTAGTCAGAAAACACTTGCCTGTAAAGTTGCGGCGGCGTATCGTAAATCCCCTGGCGGAATTCAAATTTGCCGGGTAGGGGGCGTTTAAAATTTAAATCGGGCGTGTCCCCACGCCGAACGAACTGCACATGCGCCTTCCGTAAACTTTCCCAGCGTGCATTGCTCCAAATGACGTCGCAAGGACGTCATTGGTTTTGACGTGAGCGTAACTTACGTCCAGCTCTTTTCTGAATCGACTTACGCAAACGACGTAAAATTTCAAAACTCGGCGTGGAAACAACGGCCATACTTAACATAGGATACCCCTCACATAGCAGGGGTAACTATACGCCGGAAAAAGCTGAATGCAAATGACGTAAAAAAAATTCGCCGGGCGGTCGTTCGTTTCTGAATCGGCAGAAATCCTCATTTGCATATTTGTCGCGTAAAAAAAAACGAAAAGCCACCTAGCGGCCGGCCTGGAATTGCAGCCTAAGATCCGACGGTGTAAGACACTTACACCTGGCGGATCTTAGGCATATCTATGCGGAACCTGATTCTATGAATCAGGCGCATAGATACGACGGCCGGACTCAGAGATACGACGGCGTATCAGGAGATACGCCAGCGTATCTCTTTTCTGAATCCGGGCCCATGTGCGTGTAAAGGCAGGTGTCCCAATACTTTTGGTAATATAGTACAGTACATATATAATGAATATACATGATATATACAATTAAAATTATTAAAATGTATTAAAAATGAATAAAATATTTATAATTAGATTTTTTTATATATATATATATATATATATATATATATATACACATACACACACAATGGGCCAGATTCACAAATGAGATACGACGGCGTTTCTCCGTATCTCTGTTTCTATCTATGCGACTGATTCATAGAATCAGTTACGCATAGATATCCATAAGATCCGACAGGTGTAATTGTTTTACACTGTCGGATCTTAGGATGCAGTACCGCGGCTGCCGCTGGGGGGAGTTCACGTCGTAAACCAGCGTCGGGTATGCAAATTAGGAGTTACGGCGGATCCACGACGGATTTTCGCGTTCGCTACGTCGCCGCTAGTCTAGTTTCCCGTCGCAAAGTTAGTCGTTTTTTTTTTTGGTGCCCTAACTTTAGTCAGCAAGCGTATTGCTGTCTAAAGTATGGCCGTCGTTCCCGCGTCGAAATTCAAAATTTAACGTCGTTTGCGTAAGCCGTCCGGGAATACGGAATTACGCTACGCGCGTCGCCGTTCAAAAAAATGACGTCACGTCGCGCAAAGCACGGCAAGAGTTAAGAAACGGAGCATGCGCAGTAGGTCCGGCGCGGGAGCGCCCCATAATTTAAATGGCACACGCCCATTTAAATTGGCCCGCCTTGCGCCGGAGGCCGCCGGCGTAGTTTTGCATCGCAAGTGCTTGGTGAATCAGGCACTTGCGATGAAAAATTGCGGCGGTGTAACGTATCTAGGATACGTTACGCCGCCGCGATTCTACGTGAATCTGGCCCAATAATAGTAAAAGTAGTAATAATAATATTAGTTATTAATAATAATAATAATGATAATAGTAAAAGTAGTAATAATAATAATAATAACAGTAGTAGTAATAATCATCATTATATTAGTTAAATAATTACTTTTAAAAACATTTCAGCAAAAATGAATAATTCATTCTTATTATCTGGTCAATAATTGATCAGATTTACCATTGCTGAGCCAGATTTTTAGCAGACTGGAGCAGCGGATTGCGGAAAAGGAAAACGGACGGACAGCCCAATCTGTGAATGTGCGTTCAGCCTTAACGACAAGTCCGGGGTTTTGCGAAGTGCCTTCCTAATGGGCTAATCACGGCCTTATGTTCTGCTCATTACTTTAAAAATTGGGTTACATTGTTTCCTCCACCAGATTCCGTCCTCAGCCTAACTACTTGTGTCAGGCTGACTTGCACATGGTGACAGGTGGTCGCCTATCTGACATGCCGCCATGCATGCGTTGTTGACATAACACGATAATGGCTCGGTAATAATAACGGGCCCATGCCAGAAGGAATAAGGTAAGCTGCCCGTTTAAGCCGGTGTTGATTGATGCCGCGCCGCTGCCAATCTACATAACAGATTTAACCGTGCAGTGACTAAAGAGCGGGCAAAAGAAAAGTGTAAATTGATTCTGAGCGGAGCTCGGGGAGTCTTTATATTAAATAATGGGATTCCCGCTAATTCTGTCCGCTGTTTGCATAATGGCTTCGTCTCTCTCCTCTGATCCCGGCGGGAGAATCTCCATTCAAGGCGCTCACAATGGAGGTATTGTAGCTTTGCTGGCCATTCTGCAACACAGTTTGAATAGGCTTTCTGCCACTTGCAGACACATTACCTGCACCAGATCATGGGGGCCATAGCAAAAAAATGTATCCCCCCCCAGCTTTCATAGATCTTAACATAAAGCATGTCTAAATCAAAAGACTGGTAGCAGTAGAGCTGTCAGCATAGTCGGTACATTACTAGGGACCAGTGCTGTGGACAGAAGCTGTCAGGAGGGGCAACACTGCAGGGAAGTTAAAGTGTTACTAAACCTACAACAGTAAAATCAGTAAACCTAAAGGGTTAATCCTGCACATTGTGTTCTGTACGGGCGCTACGCTACGCTAAAGTTAGTGGGAATGGGAGGATCAGTTTACTCCCATTCACAGTTTATGGAAATTTAGGCTGTTGCCAATTTCAGAATTTGTCCTGTGGGTCAGTCTGCGCTCCGTGGGGTGCGTTATCACCCCCGGGCGGCAGCTGGCGCTAGAGGGGTTCTGACAGACCCACCTTCTCCCAGCGGCCAATCAGAGGAGTTCTTCCCTCGTTGGGCATGCTGGGAGGGGGGATATATCTGGGCAACCGCCTTTGGGCCGTTTTGTTCTGTGCGGGGCCCGAGTTCCAGGTAAGGCATCCACCTTCAGGGTGCGCACATTCATGGGCCCCGCCACCGTGGCCTGCTTTACTGAGGTCATGCACCATGCGGAGCCTCATCCCAACCTGGCGAGGGGCCCCAGCGACTGGCTGGGTCCCAACCTTCTGCTGAGAGGATCCTAAGCCGGGAGCTGTGCGATGGGGGTTGGCTCGGGAGAACCTAGAATCAGAGGTTGTCCAGTCCTGGGGGCACTTTGCACATGCTCAGTTTGGTGAATATTGCTAAAGAGTTTATAGAAAAATTATATTTTGGCTCCAGCCACATCCGAATTTCATAATACAAAGGGGCTGCAAGGCCAGGAACCTGCCTAAATACCCAGACTTTATAGGCTCAGTATTGGAGGCATCAAATTCATAAAATATAGTCTTTTATTGTACAAGATTTATAAAACCAGAGGCCAAACAGCCTAAAATTGATCCACAAATGTTGCAAAATACACTCTACTGGTACCAGAAGACTCAAACTATGTAGATATAACAACACTTGTAGAGAAATATCCTTCCGGTAGCCTGATCGGCCAGGTCAAGGTTTCGCCAGTAGCACGGTTTCTTCAGGACCCGATATGACAGAGAGCAGGGATATGCAATTAGCGGACCTCCAGCTGTTGCAAAACTACAAGTTCCATCATGCCTCTGCCTCTGGGTGTCATGCTTGTGGCTGTCAGAGTCTTGCTATGCCTCATGGGACTTGTAGTTCTGCAACAGCTGGAGGTCCGCTAATTGCATATCCCTAAAGTAGAGCAACAAATATTGTAGTGGATCATGAAAACACAATAAGGTTTCAGCCTGGGGGCATGGGGCACCAGGACCCACTCCCAGCAGCGGGGCATGCTATATGGTATTCATCTGATATTTTCAACCTATGTACAAAGCTTAAGCTCCCATTCACACAGAATGTGGCTTTGAAATTGCGCTACTTCCGTGCGGTTTCAAACCTGCAGGACAGTGTGATTTCATCTGCGGCTTGCCTACATCTGTGCGTTTTAATGCATAAAGGTCACACATAAAAGACTATTTTGTAAATTGCGCTACTTCAAATTGTACCTATTAAGACCGTGTGAGAGAAAGACATTACATGCGACTTCGGGTGGATTTGTAAATCACATGTCGCACCTGAAGTCACACCGGTGTGAGCGGGGGCTTAGGTAGTGGCGCGTTTCTCTCTTTTTTCTGTGTATACATGGTTTTGCTGATGGGTGCCTCCCCAGATCCTGCTTGGAAGAGAGACTGCTGACGCTGCCAGAATGTGAACTTCATGCCTTTTTTATTTTTTTTGGACTTTTCTCAAGGACTAAGACTCCTTTCATGCCAATTAGTGCCACTTGCCATCCAGTGCCATCTGCCAGTGGCAATACCAGTGCTACCATCCAGTGGCAATTAGTGCCACCTTCCATTCAGTGCCATCTGCCAATGCCACCTGACAGTGCCAATACCACCATCCAGTGCCAATTAGTGCCACCTTCCATCCAGTCCCACCTGCCAGTGTGATCCAGTGCCACCTACCAGTGCCAACTAAAGCCATCAGCCAAAAAAAAAAAAAAAAAAAAAAAAAAAAAAAAACTAAAGCCATCAGTGCCACTGCCTCTTCAGCTAAAGGGGGGGGGGGGTCTGAGGAGGAGGAGGGTTCGCCCTCGAAACGTGTCAAAATGTTGGATGCCTCCTGGTCTTCTTGCAGTACCGATGGACTTGATAAGACCTTCAGGCAGTCGATGTCACTTGCTATGACATGCCTTTACTTTATCCACATTTGTGAGTATATTTATTGCTGTTTTTATCTTGGAATCCATTTTATTGAGATAATGCGCTAGGTCAGTGCGCCCTTTTCTTTTTTGTTGTTGCACACAATTTTAAGTCTTGACATGTTGGGTATCTGCTTGCTCGGCACAACCTAATCTTTTATATTTGACCAAAAATTGGGTAATATATTGCATTTCTGTGCCCTAAAGTTACTGTTAGTGTATTTTCCACTGAAATTTTGCATTTCATAAGTCATTGCGCGAATATCGTGTGACCTAAGAAATGAAACTACCAATATTTTATTCTCTGGGGTGTCTGCTTTCAGTAAATATATAACATGTGGGGGTTTTACATAACCTTCATGTTTAAATTATTTTTTAACGCATTGGAAAAGTTGCAAAAATGGCCCTGGCAGCAGAAGAGTTAAACAATTTACAAAAATAAATAAATTGTGAAGGTATTTGGGAAAAGCCAAGGCCGAGTTATCCACACAGCAGGGGGGGGGGGGGGGGTATTCTTGCTCTGTTTGAATTATAGAAAACTTTAAACTACTGTATTTATCTGCGTGTACCGCGCGCCGGCGTATAACGCGCACCACAAGCTTAGAAAGAAAAAAAAAAACTTACATTTTTCGGTGTCCGTCGGTCTTGTGGGTGTCCATCTGCGGCTTTGGAGGTGTCCATCTGCTGTCTTGTTGGATTTCCTGTGTGTTCTTCTCGGCGGAGCCTAGCCAAGTGCGCAGTACACTTGGCTCAGTCTATGTCGGCTTCTCTCGCGGTCCTGCGGGCGGAGCCGAGCGTAGCCAAGCCTAGCCGAGTGCGCAGTACACTCGGCTCGGTCTATGTCGGCTTCTCTTGCGGGCAGAGCCGAGCCTAGCTGAGTGCGCAGTACACTCGGCTCGGTCTATGTCGGCTTCTCTCGCAGTCCTGCGGGCGGAGCTGAGCGTGGCCGAGCCTAGCCGAGTGCGCAGTACACTCGGCTCGGTCTAAGTTGGCTTCTCTCGCTGTCCTGCGGGCAGAGCCGAGCGTGGCCGAGCCTAGCCGAGTGCGCAGTACACTCGGCTCGGTCTATGTCGGCTTCTCTCGCGGTCCTGCGGGCAGAGCTGAGTGCGCAGTACACTTGGCTCGGTCTATGTCGGCTTCTCTCGCGGTCCTGCGGGCAGAGCCGAGTGCGCAGTACACTTGGCTCGGCCTATGTCAGCTTCTCTCGCGGTCCTGCGGGGCGGAGCCAAGCCGAGTGCGCAGTACACTCGGCTCAGTCTATGTTGGCTTCTCTCGCGGTCCTGCGGGCGGAGCCGAGCGTGGCCGAGCCTAGCCGAGTGCGCAGTACACTCGGCTCGGTCATTGTCAATGGTGCTCAGAGACAGCGGGGATCGGCGTATAACGCGCACCTATGATTTTCCCCTGAATTTAAGGGGGAAAAAGTGCGCGTTATACGCCGATAAATACGGTAGTTGACAGGAAAATTGAAATTCTCTCCTAAGTTTTATTCTTGGGAAATTGATGAATGATTGGATGCTGGTCAGTATTTGCTCACTTCCCCGTATGGCCCTTTATTACCTCTGGGGCACCATTAGTTGAGCTCTGGAATGGAACTTCAGTATAGGATACGACCATTTGCAGAAGCCTCCGGGTTTGTTTTCGACTTGTATGATAATCACATTACAGAAAAATGACAATTCATCAACATCTCCACAGCACACTGGCACACCGCCGCACTGGCACAACCGCCCCAACTGAATGTTCCCATTAAAGCCAGTGGGATTTGCTGCCACCGTACAGGCGGTAAGGGCTCTGCAATTTCCAGGATGAATGGCAACTGGAAATTTTTGACTTCTATGAGGTTTAATCATTCATGTTTCAGCAACACAAACCACAAACCATGAACAATAAAATAAAGTTTCTAAAGTTATTAGTCCGTTTTTACCTCTTCTGTTCTTTTCATAAAATTCTCCAGCAAACTTCCCAACACTTCTGTGACAATGAAGCCAATTTCTGGGATAAAATATTTTTCAACATTTGTCTGTAATATATTCCCTTTTTCCGACCCGAGTGCTGGGACAAAGTACACTATTAGCCAGATTCAGGTAGAGTTACGCCGGTGTATCAGTAGATACACCGTCGTAACTCTGAATCTGCGCCGTCGTATATTTAAGTGTATTCTCAAATTGAGATACACTTAAATCTAGCTAAGATACGACCGCCGGCGCCGTCATATCTTAGCTGTCTATTTACGCTGGCCGCTAGGGGCGTGTACGTTGATTTACGCCTAGAAAGCGTAAATCGGCAAGATACGCATATTCACGAACGTACGCTTGCCCGTTGCAGTAAAGATACGCCATTTACATAAGGCGTTTTCAGGCCTAAAGATATTCCACCAAAAAGATGGCGCAGCCAATGTTAGGTATGGACGTCGGAACCGTGTCGAATTTCTTTATTTTTACGTCGTTTGCGTAAGTCGTCTGTGAATGGGGCTGGGCGTAATTTACGTCTTCTCGTCCAACATCAGTGCCTGATCTCACAAATGCGTTTCTGGAAGAATGGTGAAACATTCCAATAGACACACTCCTAAACCTTGTGGACAGCCTTCCCAGAAGAGGTGATGCTGTTTTAGCTGTAAAGGGCGGGCCAACTCATTGAACCCTACCGACTAAGACTGGAATGCCATTAAAGTTAATGTGTGGGTAAAGGCAGGTGTCCCAATACTTTTGGTAATATAGTGTATTTTCTTCTTCTTTGGTTTGATATTTTCTGCTAAAGAAAACTTTAGAAGCTTCAAGTGCAGCATTTCCTGCAATTGCTTCATGGACAGAACAGAACCAGTCTATATCAATTGCATTGACACAAACACTCCAGTAAGATCCAGACTTTGGAACTTCACCGCTGTTCTGTTTCAAATGCTGCTGGATGCAGCACCCGCTGACTTGGCGCCATCCACAGGCAGCTTAACTCCTCAATAAAACACAGAAGTTGAATTCAACAACATTTTACGTTAGCCAATTGCAGTACAGAGGATATATTTCCAGTCTTTTGGCAATGACTTCGCCACACTGTACCCGCATCACCAGAGAGCCACGCTGTACCTGCACCATCAGAGAGCCACGCTTTACCCGCACCACCAGAGCGCCATGCTGTACCCACACCACCAGAGCGCCATGCTGTACCTGCACCACCAGAGAGCCACGCTGTACCAGCACCACCAGAGCGCCACTGTACCCGCACCACCAGAGCGCCACTATACCCGCACCACCAGAGCGCCACTATACCTGCACCACCAGAGTGCCATGCTGTATCAGCACCACCAGAGAGAGCCATGAGAGCCACACTGTACCCACACCACCAGAGCGCCACGCTGTACCCGCACCACCAGAGAGAGCTACGCTGTACCGCACCACCAGAGAGAGAACCACGCTGTACTGCACCACCAGAGAGAGAGCCACGCTGTACCGCACCGCCAGAGAGAGAGCCACGCTGTACCGCACCGCCAGAGAGAGAGCCACGCTGTACCGCACCGCCAGAGAGAGAACCACGCTGTACCGCACCGCCAGAGAGAGCCACGCTGTACCGCACCGCCAGAGAGAGAGCCACGCTGTACCGCACCGCCAGAGAGAGAGCCACGCTGTACCGCACCGCCAGAGAGAGAGCCACGCTGTACCGCACCGCCAGAGAGAGAGCCACGCTGTACCGCACCGCCAGAGAGAGAGCGTCACATTGTACCCGCACCACCACCAGAGAGCCACCCTGTCCAGGACCACCAGAGAGAGCAGGTCAGTGTCACTGGGCAGTGTGAGCACAATAGGAGACAGATATATCTAGATAGAGAACAATGCTAGTACTATTATGTGGTATCTCTCTGTATAGTGTTGGGGGGGTGTGTGTGTGTTTGTTCACGCGCCGGGGGGGGGGGGCGGCAAAATGCACCTTAGCCTGGGCAAAAAGGCAAAAATCCTTGCACCAGCCCTGACTACCAGTTCTACCCACCTACAGAGTGGACATCACCAGCTAGCTGCTACAGCACTCGTGCCACTCCTTGCCCTTACACTCTCCGTCTTCACCTTCAGGAGTGTTGGGCAGGATGTGAAAAAGAGGCTTCCACAACATTCCAGTCTTCACCTGGTATGTGATCATTTTTTTTTTTTTTTTACATCCGTTCATTTCCTGCCCCACAGACAAACAGGAAGTGAAATCTCTGCAGATTAAAGGGAAAGTTTGGGTACAGTACAATGTTGCATGACCGCGCAATTACAAGTCAAAGTAAATAGCACAAAATGGTCTTGTTATGAAGGGGGGTAAAACCTTCCGGAGCTACAGTGGTTAAGGTTAAACCTCCTTCCCCTCCAACTTCATTGATTGGCCGTGCGACTTCTTAAAGTTCCCTGGATGCGATAATGGAATCGCAAGAGTGACGCGCATTTCCAGGTCCTTACGGATTACAGAGTTGCATTAATTTGTATCTTTTATATCTGTCCGGAGTTCAGCTAAAAAAAAAAAAAGTGTCACGGAACTTTAAAACAAAGCCGCTGCCATGGAGACCGTATTTGACCAGATCAGGTCACGTGACTTGGCTGCGGATAGTTTTAAATGGAGAGAGTCTCCGGTATGGACGCTAACAACTCAGATGGTCTGCATGTACTCGCTGGTGGTAATGGGACAAGCGGAGGAGACCCCGAGACAAACAGGGGGACACTCGGTAAGAAAAAAAACGAACGAGAAAAAAAAAACATGAAGGAGGATAAACTTTGCTTGAAAACTTTTGCCAAGTTGTAGACAATAGCGTATCCCTTCAGTGTTTTGTATTTTATTGAGCGCCTCTAATTAATTATGCAGCTATTCCCGGGAGCGCGGCCGCCAACTCTGCAGCCTGGGGATAGCATATGAGGGGGGGGGAGGGGGGTGTATATCGGCATCCATGCGGTTTAAACGGGGCCCATAGGAAGACTGGGAATTCATTCTGATTTTCTGCATGCTTATTCCAGATCATTGAATACGGAGGCCCAGATTCACAAAAGAGATACGACAGCGTATCTCCTGATACGCCGTCGTATCTCTGTTTTAGGGTCTTCCTAACTATGCGGCTGATTCATAGAATCAGTTACGCATAGTTAGCCCTAAGATCCGACAGGTGTAATTGTTTTACACTGTCGGATCTTAGGATGCAGTACCGCAGCCGCCGCTGGGGGGAATTTGCGTCATAAACCAGCGTCGGGTATGCAAATTAGTAGTTACGGCGATCCACGGCGGTTTTTCGCGTTCGCTACGTCGCTGCTAGTCTAGTTTCCCATCGCAAAGTTAGTCGTCGTTGTTGGTGCCCTAACTTTACACAGCACACGTATGTGCTGTATAAAGTATGGCCGTCGTTCCCGCGTTGAAATTTAAAAATGTTTCCTTCTTGCGTAAGACGTCCGGGAATACAGAAGTACGCTACGCACGTCGCCGTTTGAAAATGACGTCACTTCGCGCAAAGCACGGCGGGAAATTCAAAAGGGAGCATGCGCAGTAGGTCCGGCGCAGGAGCGCGCCTAATTTAAATGGCACACGCCCCGGAGGCCGGCGTAAGTTTTCACGCAAGTGCTTGGTGAATCAGGCACTTGCGATGAAAACTTGCGGCGGTGTAACGTATCTACGATACGTTACGCCGCCGCGATTCTACTTGAATCTGGCCCAGAGTTTCCATATACAAAACAATGGCATTTTTTTCATTTTAAATAAAGCTCAGTTTGGTGTCTGTCATCATGTCACAGAGGTGGTGCGAATCAATCATAGGCCTACATGACCGCCACAATATTTTCAAAAATTGGAAAGAGTTTAAGAAAGGTTAACCACTTGAAGACCAGACCCTTTCTGACACTTTTTGTTTGCAAGTAAAAATCTGTATTTTTTGCTCGAAAATTACTTGCAACCCCCAAACATTATATATTTTTTAGAGAATAAAATGGCAGTCATTGCAATTTATGTCACATGGTATGTGCGCAGCGGTTTTTCAAATGCAATATTACACTTTAATCTTATTGCAAAAAAAATATAAACATATATTATATACACACACATCCCAATATTTGGAAAAATATAAAAAGATGATGTTATGCCAAGTAAATAAATACCTAACATGTCACGCATTAAAATGATGCGCCCTCGTGGAATGATGACAAACTATGATACTTAAAAATCTCCATAGGCAGCGCTTTAACCACTTGCTTACTGGGCACATAAACCCCCTTCGTGCCCAGGCGAAATTTCAGCTTCCGGCACTGCGTCGCTTTAACTGACATTTGCACGGTCGTGCGACATGGCTCCCAAACAAAATTGACGTCCTTTTTTCCCCACAAATAGAGCTTTATTTTGGTGGTATTTGATCACCTCTGCGGTTTTAATTTTTTGCGCTATTAAACAAAAAAGAACGACAATTTAAAAAATATATATATATTTTTTACTTGTTGCTATAATAAATATCCCATTTTTTTTTTTTTTTTAAACTTTTGTTTTTCTCAGTTAAGGCCGATACGTATTTTTCGACGTATTTTTGTAAAAAAAAAAAAAACGCAATAAGCGCCTACAAAATAGGGGACAGAATTATGATTTTTTTTTATTTTTATTTTTTTTACTAGTAATGGCGCCGATCTGCAATTTTTATTGGGACTGCGATATTGCGGCGGACACATCGGACACTTTTGACACAAATGTGGGACCATTCACATTTATACAGCGATCAGTGCTATAAAAATGCACTAATTACTGTATAAATGTGACTGGCAGGAAAGGGGTTAACACTAGGGGGTGAGGAAGGGGTTAAATGTATTACCTGGGTGTGTTCTAACTGTGTGGGGGGAGGGGGGTGACTGGGGGAGGTGACCGATGCTGTGTCTCTATGTACAAGAGACACAGATCGGTCTCCTCTCCTCTGAGAGCACGTGGAGCTCTGTGTTTACACACAGAGCTCCACATCCCTGCTGTGTTACCGACGATCGCGCGTACCCGGCGGACATCACAGCCGCCAGGTACACGCATCTCGCTCTTCAGCGATGCGCCGGGACAGTTTTTACCCGCTGCGCGCCACCCAGTTACGCGTGCAGGTAATGCTTTTAGAAAAACGTCCAAAGACTTCTACCCGGCACTTGAGAGCCGCGCTGTTGACGTCTTTTGTCAATAGCGCGGGTCTCAAGTGGTTAAACATTTTCACAGGTTACCAGTTTAGAGTTACAAAGGGGGTCTAGCACTAGAATTATTGCTCTCACTTCAAGATTTGCAGCGATACCATACATATCATGTGTAGTGTAAATACAGTCTACATATGTGTGTGCAACCTATGTATGTGTTCGCCTATGAGTGCGAGCACTTTACATTTTTTATTTATTTCTTTTTTTAAACTGATATATACAATATATATATATATAAATAAAATAAAAATAAATTATTACAGTGGAACCTCGGATTACGAGCATAATCCATTCCAGGAGAAAGCTCGTAATCCAAAGTACTCGCATATCAAAGCAAGTTTCCCCATAGAAGTCAATGGAAATTAAAATAATATGTTCCGCATTGACTTCAATGGCATGCAATAAACGAACGCATGTGGACAGAGGTGGGGGGTGCCAGAGAGCCTTGGAAACGATTGGAAATGCCAGAGGACAGCTCAGCTGAACTGGGAAAACCTCAGAAAGGCTCAGGAGCAGAGTATTTCTGAGGTTTTCCAAGCATTTCCAAATGGCTCCAGCGCCCCCCCCCACCTCAGTCCAAATGCTGTACTACACACCACTGTGGCTTGAATCCTGCTTATTTTGTGAGACAACTAAAAAACCGAGTCAGGATTGTTTAAAATACAGTGTTCGTATTGCAAAACACTTGTTAACCGCATTCCTCGCAATCAGAGGTTCCACTGTACTTTTATTGCTGCCTTATGACATGTAAATTGTGATAACAATTTTGGAGACCCTTGAAAGCATCAGAAGAAAAAAAAAATAGATAAACATTGATCTCCCCAACCTAACCAGATGTGATGAAATGCTCATTGCTTCTGGTCTCCTAGACCAGGGATCTCCAAAATTTACATTATAAACATTTATTTACAAATAAACAAAGGCCATCGTATTGCACGGTGGCCACTTTCCACTCACTCTCCCACCTTCCTTTTCCCCCACTTTCTTTTTTATTTTACCCCCGTGTTTGTCACGTTTTTGTCTTTTTTTGGTTTGGTGCACTTCACTTTATGTGTGGCGAGTAGGGTGCGGGTCCTCGGGCCTGCTCTGAAAGTCTTGGGAGTAGGTGGACATGGCCTTCTGGCTTAGTTCGCCCGCTCTTATGGGGTCTCCCTTCGGGGGAGCCTCACCGAGGAGGGTTCTGTTTCGGCAGACCCTCCAAGGATGTTGGGTCCATGTGGCTTCGGCTGCATGGACCACAGATTACTCTTTTCCCTGCCAGGAGCCTAACGCCCCGGGGGATCAGAGCTGGGCCCTTTTCGGAGGGCCAATTGACGATGGCACCCGTCACAGTTTTTTGTGTCACTCTTTAGGTGTGTGCACATTTTTCCTGCACCGGGTGAAGTTTTTGGGTTGTGTTTTGCACGCCACAGGCTTTTCAATAGAAAAAATAAACAAAAGGAACAGTTTATTGTCATTCAGACTTTAAAAGAGGGGGGGGGGGGGGCTGGGGCCAGCAGGAGTGAAAATTTTCCTGGCAGTGTAACATCACCACATTTGGTATAAGGTGGAAGAATAGTGTCCCATCGTTAGTATCATTAGGAGGAATAGTGCCCCATTGCTGATGTCAGTTGGCAAAATAGGGCCAGATTCACAGTGAGAGTACGCCGGCGTATCTACTGATACACCGGCGTACTTTCAAATTTGCCGCGTCATATCTTTAGTTTGAATCCTCAAACCAGGATACAACGGCTTTTGGCTTCGATCCGACAGGCGTACGGCTTCGGATCGTAGGAGCAATACTTCGGCGCCCGCTGGGTGGAGTTTGCGTAGTTTTTCGCGTCGGGTATGCTAATTAGCTTTTTCCATCGATCCACGAAGGTACGCGCGGCCATCGCATTCTCTTACGTCGTCGCTAGTCGGCTTTTCCCGGCGTATAGTTAAAGCTGCTATTTCGTGGCGTATAGATAGACTTGCCATGTTAAAGTATGGCCGTCGTTCCCGCGTCGAATTTTTTTATTTCTTTTTTTTCTTTTTTTTGCGCAAGTCGTCCGTGAATAGGAAAGGACGTAACTCACGTCTACGTTCAAAAAATGACGTTGGTGTGACGCCATTTCGCGCAAAGCACGGCGGGAAATTTCGAAACGGAGCATGCGCATTTCAATCGGCGCGGGGACGCGCTTCATTTAAATGAATCACGCCCCCTACCCGCCCAATTTGAAATACGCGCAGAGAAATACACTACGCCGCCGTAACTTATGGCGCAAAATCTTCCTGGATTAGAAATTCCGCCAGGTAAGATATGGCGGCGTAGCGTATCTCTTATACGCTGCGCCAGGGCAATTCTTTGTGAATCTGGCCCATAGTGTCTTGTATCAGTGGAAGGAGTAGTGCCCCAAGAGTAAAGGTAAGCAAAGGGCCACAGTTTGGAGACCACTGTCCTAGACCATAGAGATGATCGGGGACGTTCTGGATGAACTCTATAGCCAGCCACATCAACTGCTGGATCGGATCCCACATTCCGTGGTGGGACAGGTAGGCCTGGAAAATGAAAACTCACTGGAGAGCAGCAGGAAGGGAGGACACCCCCCGGTTAATACTGACAGCTCCCGCCATGGCCCCGGTATAACCAATGACGTATGTGTACAAGATTATGCTTCATGAGGTTAAAAACAGAAGAAATTAAAAGAAAATGTTTAGTCAAATTTCTTTTTTTTTTGGGGTAAAGTAGGAAAAGGGTAAACCCCCTGTTTTTTATAAACTGTCAGTAAATTTACTGGCGGTTGGCAGCCCTGGATGCCAAAAAAAGGCAAGGCAGGGTCGTTGCACCCTCCCCCCCCCCCCCCCCCGGCAATGACTGACTGTACTGGGTTGATCAATTCAAAGACTTTCCTTTCTTTCCATTGCAGCGCTCAGTGTCTTTACCATCACACTGATGTCCCTTGCCGCTGTGATATTAATCATCACTGCCATCGTGTGCACCAGAGCCTGGCACAAGCATAGCAGGTACGTCACAGGATTTCTTCTTGAATGATCCCCACCTTGTCAGACAGTAGTTTTCTGTATTGTACGAGATTAAGCGCATTCATGGTGCTGTGGCTGTAAGCTGTTTTCTGTATCAGCTATCATATTCCCTGACTGGAGGACATCCAGCATCATCTAGCTCTTATTTCCCAGCCTACTCCCTTTCATTCATTGGATTTGGGTTTTTGAAATCATGGAGGCTCAGCATCACATGTAGGTGTTTGGCATGAAAATGGAAAGCCCATTTCTGCAGACTGGCATCCACCCATCAAGGCACGTTGATTTTTGCATATCTCCTCCCAAGTGCCAGCCCACTGCTTGCATCATGGCTGAGGGCTCCTGAGAGGAGGATGGCAGGAGGGTGTTGGGATGTCTCCAGGAAGCAAAGAACAGCGCCCTGCCGGCCATGATCTGCCTGCATTACATAGAGAAGAAGAGAGCCGGTGATGTCATTGGGTCTACAATTAGATCTGTACTGAAACCAGAAGAGTTTTATTTAAACATTGCATTAGCATGCCAGGTGTTGATAAATTTGCTTGGAATCTAGGAGCCAGCTAAAAAAGTTAGGAGCCAGAAAACGCACCCTGTCCCAACGAGCTTGCGCGCAGAAGCGAACACATACGTGACCAGCGCCCGCATATGTAAATGGTGTTCAAACCACTCATGTGAGGTATCGCCGCGATTGGTAGAGCGAGAGCAATAATTCTAGCCCTAGTCCTCCTCTGTAACTCAAAACATGCAACCTGTAGATTTTTTTAAACGTCGCCTATGAAGATTTTAAAGGGTAAAAGTTTGTCGGCATTCCACGAGCGGACGCAATTTTGAAGCGTGACATGTTGGGTATCAATTTACGGCGTAACATTATCTTTCATAATATTAAAAAAATGGGGATAACTTTACTGTTGTCTTATTTTTTAATTAAAAAAAAGTGTAATTTTTTCCCAAAAAAGTGCGCTTGTAAGACCGCTGCGCAAATACGGCGTGACAGAAAGTATTGCAACGATCGCCATTTTATTCTCTAGGGTGTTAGGATAAAAAATATATATAATGTTTGGGGGTTCTAATTAGAGGGAAGAAGATGGCAGTGAAAAATAGTGAAAAATGACATTAGAATTGCTGTTTAACTTGTAATGCTTAACTTGTAATACCAACGGCCACCACCAGATGGCGCCAGCTCACAAAAAAAAACAAGCCAAGTCGCCAGCACACCATTTCTAGTCGCCATGGCGACCTGGCGCCCGGGATTTGTCGAGCCCTAGATGAGAAGGGATTAGTGATTGGGTTTCATTTAGTTCAGTGGGGACCATAAAGACATGGACCCCCCCCCCCCCACTACTCTCCAGTGCCCTCCGCCACTTACCGGAGCCGTCGATAGCAGCTGAGGCGATCGGATCCTTTCACGTCAATGGCATGGAGACGAGTGAGGGGAAAGATGGCCTCTACCCGTCTCCATACAACTACAGGGCGGAAGCAACGTCAAAACGTCACTTCCGCCCATAGCTCTTATAAATATATATTTTTATCAATGCATTTTTGTGTAAATATGAGATGTGAGGTCTTTTTGACACCAGATCTCATATTTAAAGCGGAGCTCCAGTCTCTTAAGTATTTATTTTATAAAAGCCCCCCTGTGATTCCTAGTGCTTGTACTTATCCTAGTACTTATCATTTGGATATTAGCATAAGAGTCCTCATACATGTTACTTGTAAATATATTATTTCTTACTTGATCTCAGAAGCAGGCAAGGGCCATCAAGGATGTTGGCATCTGAAGCCAGCTCCTGTGTATTTCCAGGATTCGGTTCAGCTGGCTACCCAGCATGCATCTCGCGATCCCGCACCTGCGCAGTGAAGCCACCAAGCAGCGCTCTCTCTTCCCGACAGGTTGCCATAGCAATGGCGTGTGTCGGCGGAAGTTCCCACCCCCGTTGCTAGAGCAATCTGTCAATCATGATATCCCGGTCCTCCTGCGAGCGTCATTTCCGGTCTGGAAATAATGTGAGATTCCGTCACTAAGCAATTCGCAAAGGACTCCTGGGATACATGACGCCGCTATCCCAGAAACCCTTGCGAATCGCCTATTGACATAATCGCCTCTCGATTTGTATGGAGAAATAAGAAGAAAAAATAAGTATTTACAAGCAAAATAAAAATTGTCCATTGTCAAAAGAATGAGCCAAGGACATGCCACATGAAATGAAAAAATGGGTGGAACTCCGCTTTAACCACTTGACAACCGGGCCTATTTTGGCACTTCTCTCCATGTAAAAATCAAAAAAAAAATTGCTAGAAAATTAATCAGAACCCACCAACATTATATATATATTTTTTTTTAGCAGACACCCTAGGAAATAAAATGGCGGTCATTGCAACTTTTTTCTCGCACGGCATTTGCACAATAATTTTTCAAACTCTTATTTTTTTTAGGGAAAAAAAACTGTTTCATGAATTACAAAATAACAAAACAGTAAAGTTGGCCCTATTTTTTTGTATAATGTGAAAGATGATGTTACGCCGAGTAAATAGATAGCTAATATGTCACGCTTTAAAATTGCGCACACTCATGGAATGGCGCCAAACTTCGGTACTTAAAAATCTCCAAAGGGAATGCTTTAATTTTTTTACAGGTTACTATTTTCGAGTTACAGAGGAGGTCTATTGCTCTAACGCACGCAGGGATGGACTGGCCATCGGGAGGACCGGGAGATTCCCGGTGGGCTGATCCATCAGTGGGCCGATTTTCAGTCACAGCTCCGAGTCTCTGCACTCTGCTGACCGCTGCTTATCAGTACTGTAGAGGGCTTGCTGAGCCGCAGCTTGTGCGGGCTATTTTCGTTCCTGCACGCTGCTACAAGCTACACTTTTTACTGCAGAGAGAGCCGAGTCAGCCGACATCTCTCCCTGCAGTCCCCGGCTGCCTGGCCCTGATACATAACACACACACATTGCAGAGTGCAGTGGAGAGAACTGAGCCCACCCCCTCCTTTTCCTGTTGTGTGATATTTCCTGTGTGCACAGAGGAGGAGGAAGAGGAGGCTCACCATGCTGCCGAGTCAAAGCTGCTCGTCTGAAAATGCCTGAACAACTGCAAAGTACGTTTTCCAAAGGTGGGGACTGGAGAACAAGCCTACAGTTCACTTTGAGTGATTTGGGGGGAGAGGATATGTTTTAGGGGGCACTTTAGGACTTGTGCTGCAAGGGGGCTTGTATATGAAATCCACCCCCCTTAGCACATATCCTTCACCTTCCCCCCTCAAATCAAAGAGATACTGTCTGCCACAGAGGGGGGTGGCCCTTGGCACCCCACAAGTGATGTGCACAAATGCTCCAGGTGCCCAAACTAATGCCCCCCTTCCAGCCAAGTTAGTGCAGAAAAGTGAAAAACACAGGAACACGTTGTGCGATCTGTGCAATGCACACGTCACCTGGGTGCAATTTCAGCCCAATTATGTCCGCACACTCTCTGACCATCTCCTGTAGCATGTCTGCAGTCTCTGACCATCTCCTGTAGCATGTCTGCAGTCTCTGACCATCTCCTGTAGCATGTCTGCAGTCTCTGACCATCTCCTGTAGCATGTCTGCAGTCTCTGACCCTTGCCTGTAGTACGTTTTGCAGTCTCTGACCCTCGCCTGTAGTATGTTTTGCAGTCTCTGACCTTCTCCTGTACTGTGTCTGCAGTCTCTGACCCTTGCCTGTAGTATGTTTGCAGTCTCTGACCCTCTCCTATAGTATGTTTGCCGTCTCTGACCCTCTCCTATAGTATGTTTGCCGTCTCTGACCCTCACCTATAGTATGTTTGCAGTCTCTGACCCTCTCCTGTAGTATGTTTGCAGTCTCTGACCCTCACCTATAGTATGTTTGCAGTCTCTGACCCTCTCCTATAGTATGTTTGCAGTCTCTGACCCTCTCCTGTAGTATGTTTGCAGTCTCTGACCCTCTCCTGTAGTATGTTTGCAGTCTCTGACCCTCTCCTGTAGTATGTTTGCAGTCTCTGACCCTCTCCTGTAGTATGTTTGCAGTCTCTGACCCTCTCCTGTAGTATGTTTGCAGTCTCTGACCCTCTCCTGTAGTATGTTTGCAGTCTCTGACCCTCTCCTGTAGCATGTTTGCAGTCTCTGACCCTCTCCTGTAGCATGTTTGCAGTCTCTGACCCTCTCCTGTAGCATGTTTGCAGTCTCTGACCATCTCCTGCAGCATGTCTGCAGTCTCTGACCATCTCCTGCAGCATGTCTGCAGTCTCTGACCATCTCCTGCAGCATGTCTGCAGTCTCTGACCATCTCCTGCAGCATGTCTGCAGTCTCTGACCATCTCCTGTACCATGTCTGCAGCCTCTGACCATCTCCTGTAGCATGTCTGCAGTCTCTGACCATCTCCTGTAGCATGTCTGCAGTCTCTGACCATCTCCTGCAGCATGTCTGCAGTCTCTGACCATCTCCTGTAGCATGTCTGCAGTCTCTGACCATCTCCTGTAGCATGTCTGCAGTCTCTGACCATCTCCTGTAGCATGTCTGCAGTCTCTGACCATCTCCTGTAGCATGTCTGCAGTCTCTGACCATCTCCTGTAGCATGTCTGCAGTCTCTGACCATCTCCTGTAGCATGTCTGCAGTCTCTGACCCTTGCCTGTAGTACGTTTTGCAGTCTCTGACCCTCGCCTGTAGTATGTTTTGCAGTCTCTGACCTTCTCCTGTACTGTGTCTGCAGTCTCTGACCCTTGCCTGTAGTATGTTTTGCAGTCTCTGACCCTTGCCTGTAGTATGTTTTGCAGTCTCTGACCCTTGCCTGTAGTATGTTTTGCAGTCTCTGACCCTCGTCTGTAGTACGTTTTGCAGTCTCTGACCTTCTCCTGTACTGTGTCTGCAGTCTCTGACCCTTGCCTGTAGTATGTTTTGCAGTCTCTGACCCTTGCCTGTAGTATGTTTTGCAGTCTCTGACCCTCGCCTGTAGTACATTTTGCAGTCTCTGACCCTCTCCTGTACTGTGTCTGCAGTCTCTGACCCTTACCTGTAGTACATTTTGCAGTCTCTGACCCTCTCCTGTACTATGTCTGCAGTCTCTGACCCTTGCCTGTAGTACGTTTTGCAGTCTCTGATCCTTGCCTGTAGTACGTTTTGCAGTCTCTGACCCTCTCCTGTACTATGTCTGCAGTCTCTGACCCTTGCCTGTAGTACGTTTTGCAGTCTCTGACCCTTGCCTGTAGTACGTTTTGCAGTCTCTGACCCTTGCCTGTAGTACGTTTTGCAGTCTCTGACCCTTGCCTGTAGTACGTTTTGCAGTCTTTCATCCTCTCCTGTAGTATTTCTGCAATAAAGGAGGGCACAAGCATGAATTAATTTATGTACTGCCACTGCTGGTCATGGTCACTGATGAAATAATGTTTTTTGTGCGTGTTTGCAAAATTAAAGTGGGCCGGTCTGGATGAAGTCCAGGGCCAAATCTTTGTCCCAGTCCAACCCTGAACGCACGTGACGATACCTCACATGTGGGGTTTAAACGGCATTTACATATGTGGGCAGGACTTGCATGCGTATTCGCTTCTGCGCGCGAGGGGCGTTTTTAAAAAATAAAAAAAAAATGTAATTACATTTTTATTTTTACACTTTTTAAAAAAAAAAAAAATTGTATCACTTTTATTCCTATTACAAGGAATGTAAACATCCCGTGTAATAGGAATCAGTGTGACAGGTCCTCTTTATGGAGAGATGTGGGGTCAATAAGACCCCACATCTCGCCTCCAGGCTCACAAGCATAAAATCTGTGAAAAAAATTCACTGATCACATGCCGACAGCCGCGATTGCGGGTTTGTTTACTTCCGGGTACCGGGCGTGACATCATAACGCCGCGCCCGGGCCTCCGACGGTCATAGAGATGACTGGTGACCATCTGGTCACCAGTCGTCTCTATGCTTCCCAGGTAGCGCTGGCCGATTCGCTCTCCAGGCATCCGATGGCACGGGAGAGCCCGGAGAAGCACCGGATGGTGGCGGGAGGAAGGGACATCCCCTCCGGCTGCCTATAAGAACGATCAATCGGCGGAACTGCCGCTTTGATCGTTCTTATTGTGCAGAGAATCTGCGGCTGAAGACTGTGATATCTGAATGATGCCTGTAGCTTCAGATATCACCGCACAAAGCAGAGGACGTCCCGCTGGAGGTCATGTCATGCTTTTTTTTTTATTATTACAGGGATGTTTACATTCCTTGTAATAGGAATAAAAGTGGCACTTTTAAAAAACTGTGTAAAAAAATAAAAAAATGTCAACGCACCTTGTCCTGGCGAGCTCGCGTGCAGAAGCGAATGCATACTTGAGCAGCGCCCGCATATGAAAACTTTGTTCAAATCACACATGTGAGGTATCACTGTGATCGTCGGAGCGAGAGCAAGAATTCTAGCACTAGACCTCCTCTGTAACTCAATACATGCAACCTGTAGAATTTTTTAAATGTCGCCTACGGAGATTAAGAGTAAAAGTTTGTCGCCATTCCACAAGCAGGTACAAATTTTGAAGCGTGACATGTTGGGCTTCAATTTACTCAGCATAACATTATCTTTCACAATATAAAAAAAAACTGGGCTAACTTTACTGTTGTCTTATTTTTTTTATTAAAAAAAGTGTATTTTTAAAAAAAAAAGTGCGCTTGTAAGACTGCTACGCAAATACGTGTGACAGAAAGTATTGCAATGACTGCCATTTTATTCTCCAGGGTGTTCGGAAAAAATATATATATATAATGTTTGGGGGTTTCAAGTAATTTTCTAGCAAAAAAATAAAGGCCCAGATTCACGTAGGAAATACGACGGCATATCTCCGAGTCTGAGGCGTCGTATCTTGGCGCCTGATTCAAAGAATCAGATACGCCAGAATTTGTATAAGATACGACCAGCGTAAGTCTCCTACGCCGTCGTATCTTAACTGCATATTTAAGCTGGCCGCTAGGGGCGTGTACGCTGATTTACGCCTAGAAATATGTAAATCAGCTAGATACGCCTATTCACAAACGTACGCCCGGCGCAGTACAGATACGCCGTTTACGTAACGCTTTTTCCGGCGTAAAGTTACCTCTGCTCTATGAGGCGTACCAATGTTATGGACGTCGGAACAGCGTCAAATTTTTTACGTTTTACGTCGTTTGCGAATAGGGCTGGGCGTCGTTTATGTTCACGTCGAAAGCATTGGTTTCTTGCGGGTTAATTTGGAGCATGCGCACTGCGATACTTTCACAGACGGCGCATGCGCCGTTCGTAAAAAGCGTCATTTACGTGGGGTCACAATAAATTTACATAACACACGCCCACATTTGAATTAGGCGGGCTTACGCCAGCCTATTTACGCTACGCCGCTGCAACTTTGCTTTGTGAATACAGCACTTGTCTGTCAAAGTTGCGGAGGCGTAACGTAAATCGGATACGTTACGCCCGCACAAAGATGCGCCCTCCTACATGAATCTGGGACACAGTGGCCCAGATTCAGGCAGTAATTGCGCCTGCGTAACCATAGTTACGCAGCGCAATTGCTGACTTGCGCCGGCGTAACGAGTTCTCCTGATTCAGAGAACTCGTTACGCCGACTGCAGCCTAAAATCTGCGTGGCATAAGGCTCTTATGCCACGCAGATTTTAGGCTGCATTCTTGCGTTGACCGCTAGGGGGCGCTCCCATTGTGGTCAGCGTATAGTATGCAAATTGCATACTTACGCCGATTCACAATGTTGCGCGCCCCCTGCGTACGCAAGTTACGTCGGTTGCGTACGGCATCTTTAGCGTAAGGCTGCCCATGCTAAAAGCAGGGGCAGCCAATGCTAAAGGATACCCGGCGTTCCCGCGTTGCGACGTTCGAATTTTACGTCGTTTGCGTAAGTGAATCGTGAATGGCGCTGGACGCCATTCACGTTCACTTTGAAGCAAATGACGTCCTTGCGACGTCATTTGCCGCAATGCACGTCGGGAAAGTTTCCCGACGGAGCATGCGCTGTACGCTCGGCGCGGGAGCGCGCCTAATTTAAATGATTCCCGCCCCCGGCGGGATCATTTACATTGCGCGCGCTTACGCCGGGCAATTTTGCCGGCGCGCCCTCGCAATTTACGGAGCTACTGCTCCGTGAATCAAGGGCAGCGCAAATTATTTGCGGGGGCGTAGGGCAAAATTGTTGCCCTCTGCCTCCGCAAATAATGCGCAAGTGGTACCTGAATCTGGGCCAGTGTTTTTAACACCAAATCTCGGTCCTCGTCCAGCGTAATGGGGAAACACAGACTAGCAGAGGACCTAAGGGGCGCAAAAAAAGTGCCAAAGGGGCCACAGTTTGGGCACCAAGGACCTATTTTGAAGCCTAAACCCAGGTCAGATTTCTCATCACCTCTCTTTGCAGGCAGTACCGACGAGCCCGGGAGTACGAGGCCAGCGTCAAAGTCAGCCCCAGTAGCTCCCCCGTCACCATGTCCAGCGTCAGGCGGCTCATCAACATCCACAAATCCATTATTCTAATGAGGAAACAAGAGAAGCCCAGCCCGCAGGTCTACTTCATCTACAGCAACTTGGCCATGGCCAGTGAGGACCAGGAGAAACCTCCAGAAGAAAAAGCTCCACCAGTCATCCCCGGAGACGCCAAGTCCAGCGGAGTGATCCTAAACCCTTGTGTGTTCTACGTCTGACGGGTGCAAGTCCGCAAATCAACGTGGAACAAGCCACGTGCTTCTCACCTAGTGGGGGCAATTTTATCAATGTCGAGGGGTAGCCCTGCTTGCCACCATTGGTCTACTAGTATAAGAGTTTACTAAATACTACAACTCAACAACCAGCTAGACTGATTACTCTGAAGAGACCCTGTCACCAGACCACTCATTTCCAGGACAAGCTGAAATTGTACTACAGGGTGAACAATGCCATACTGGGCACTCCTTTCTTCATCCTGTAAACTGACATTGTTTAAGTCCTCCTAACTATATAGTCATTGGCCATTTTA
Organism: Rana temporaria; assembly: GCF_905171775.1. Classification (NCBI taxonomy): domain Eukaryota; kingdom Metazoa; phylum Chordata; class Amphibia; order Anura; family Ranidae; genus Rana; species Rana temporaria. The sequence goes on along the minus strand of NC_053496.1, from coordinate 41,353,431 downwards.
CTAGGTATACCTGTTCCATTGCTTGGTAACACAAATTGCTAATCAGCCAATCACATGGCAGCAACTCAATGCCTTTAGGCATCTAGATGTGGTGAAAACGACTTGCTGAAATTCAAAACGAGCATCAGAATGGGGAAGAAAGGGTATTTACCCACTTCCATACCAGGCACTTACGCACCCTCCCGCCCAAGCCAATTTTCAGCTTTCAGCACTGTCGCACTTTGAATGGCAATGGCGCGGTCATGCAATGTGGCTCCCAAACAAAATTGGCGTCCTTTTTTCCCCACAAATAGAGCTTTCTTTTGGTGGTATTTGATCACCTCTGCGATTTTTTTTTTTTGCGCAACAACTAAAAAAAGACTGAAAGTTTTGAAAAAAAAATTACGTTTTTATTTTTTTCTGTAAATTTTTTTGTAAATAAGTAAGTTTTCTCTTTCAATTACGGGCACTGATATGGCGGCACTGATGGGCACCGATGAGATGGCACTGATGGACATCGATGAGGTAGTACTGATTGGCGGCGCTGGTATGCGGAACTGATGGGCACACATAGGCGGCACTGATGGGCGGCACTGATGGATACTGATAGGTGGGCACTGGGCATGGATGGGCACTGTGGGGTGGCACTGGACACTGGGGTGGCACTGATCTACCCATGTTGCCAGTCAGTGCCCATTTGTGGGCACTGATTGGCATCTTTTTTTTTTTTAAAGCTTTTTTTTTTTCCCAAGACTTTTTTTTCCAAAACTTTTTTTTTTATTTGCCCTTCCCTGGTGGTCCATGTGGCGATCTGAGGGGGGGCTGCGTTGATAAACAATCAGCGCGAATCTCCTCTACTCGCGTCTGTCAGACGCGAGTGAGGAAGAGCCATCAACGGCTCTTCCTGTTTACATTGTGATCAGCCGTGATTGGACACGGCTGATCACGTGGTAAAGAGCCTCCGCCAGAGGCTCTTTACCGAGATCGGAGATGCAGGGTGTCAGACTGACACCCCGCAACACCGATCGCCGCGCAGCGCGCCCGGCATGAAATCCTGCAGGACGTCCATGGACGTCCAGTCAGGATTTCAAAACCACTTCCCGGACGTAAATCGGCTATAGGCCAGGCGGGAAGTTAAGTGACTTTGAATGTGGCATGGTTGTTGGTGCCAGACAGGCTGGTCTGAGTATTTAAAAAAACTGCTGATCTACTGGGATTTTCACACACAACCATCTCTCGGGTTTACAGAGAATGGTCCAAAAAAGAGAAAATGTCCAGTGAGTGGCAGCTGTGTGGAGGAAAATGTCTTGTTGATGTCAGAGGAGAATGGGCAGACTGGTTTGAGATGATAGAAAGGCAACAGGAACTCAAATAACCACTAGTTACATCCAAGGTGTGCAGAATACCATCTCTGAATGCACAACACATCGAACCTTGAAGCAGATGGGCTACAGCAGCAGAAGACCACAACGGGTGCCACTCCTGTCAACTAAGAACAGGAAACTGAGTCTACAATTGGCACATGCTCACCAAATTTGGACAATAGAAGACTGAAAAAAACTTTGCCTGGTCTGATAAATCTCAATTTCAGCTGCGACATTCGGATGGTGAGGTCAGAATTCGACGTAAAAACATGAAAGCATGGATCCATCCCGCCTTGTCAATGGTTCAGGCTGGTTCTGGTGGTGTAATGGTGTGGGGGATGTTCTTGGCACACTTTGGGCCCCTTAGTACCAATTGAGCATCGATTAGACTTGTGACTTAATCCCCCTCTTCCCCCTGGAGACAGCACTAGTTCTTGGCAATTGGCTTATCGCTGTCGCAATCACTGAACCATCAGAAAACACTCCAGCGCTCAATCCAAGGCGCTCCAAAGGGTACATAGGTGTGCAATGCTTCTAAAGGTGCAGCCCTCCGACACAGAGCAGGAAGTCTCCAGCCAACTGTAAAAGCGCAGACACAATAGGGCGCAACTCCTCGCGCATTACCACCATACAATTCATTGAGTCCCCAAAGACAAATGGATACTCGCAAACGATTAAAAGCAGCAAGCATATAACAAATAAACGTCAACCTTGGGCAAGGAGTGCCATCCCTAGACCATCTGACAGGAATTCCAACGCGTTTCGGGAGTCAAGCTCCCTTACTGAAAACTTTGGAAAGCCAACGCATTTCTGAGCTATCGGATAGTCTTAGAATGGGACTCCTTGCCCAAGGTTGAAGTTTGCTATATGCCTGCAGTTTGTAATCGCTTGCGAGTATCCATTTGTCTTTGGTGACTCAATAAACCGCATGGTGGTAATGTACGAGGGGTTGTGTGTGTTTTTACACCGCTGTTAGGTGAGTACAGATAGAGCTTTTACAAGGCTGAAAATCTAAGTTGTGTACATTCTCATTGGAGTACTTTTCTGGCTTCTGACACTCTGCACAAAACGGTCCCCGAGCAGTACGCGGCCCCAGTACACGGTCCCCGAGCAGTACATGGTCCCAGTACAAGGTCCTCGATCAGACCACGGTCCCCAAGCAGTACACTGTCCCAGTACGTGGTCCCAGACCACGGTCCCGGAGCAGTACGTGGCCCCAGTACACGGTCCCCGATCAGACTGCGGTCCCCGAGCAGTACACTGTCCCCGAACAGTACACTGTCCCAGTACGTGGTCCCAGACTACGGTCCCCGAGCAGTCCGTGGCCCCAGTACACTGTCCCCGAGCAGTACACTGTCCCAGTACGTGGTCCCAGACTACTGTCCCCGAGCAGACCACTGTCCCCGAGCAGACCACTGTTCCAGTACGTGGCCCCAGTACACTGTCCCCGAGCAGTACGTGGCCCCAGTACACTGTCCCCGAGCAGTACGTGGCCCCAGTACACTGTCCCCGAGCAGTACGTGGCCCCAGTACACTGTCCCCGAGCAGTACGTGGCCCCAGTACACTGTCCCCGAGCAGTACACTGTCCCCGAGCAGTACGTGGTCCCAGACTACTGTCCCCTAGCAGTACACTGTCCCCGAGCAGTACACTGTCCCCGAGCAGTACGTGGTCCCAGACTACTGTCCCCTAGCAGTACACTGTCCCCGAGCAGTACACTGTCCCCGAGCAGTACATGGTCCCAGACTACTGTCCCCGAGCAGTACACTGTCCCCGAGCAGTACACTGTCCCCGAGCAGTACACTGTCCCCGAGCAGTACATGGTCCCAGACTACTGTCCCCTAGCAGTACACTGTCCCCGAGCAGTACACTGTCCCCGAGCAGTACATGGTCCCAGACTACTGTCCCCGAGCAGTACACTGTCCCCGTACGTGGTCCCAGACTACGGTCCCCGAGCAGTACACGGCCCCAGTACACGGTCCCCGAGCAGTACGCGGCCCCAGTACACGGTCCCCGAGCAGTACGCGGCCCCAGTACACGGTCCCCGAGCAGCACGCGGCCCCAGTACACTGTCCCCGAGCAGCACGCGGCCCCAGTACACTGTCCCCGAGCAGCACGCGGCCCCAGTACACCGCCCCCGAGCAGCACGCGGCCCCAGGACACCGCCCCCGAGCAGCACGCGGCCCCAGGACACCGCCCCCGAGCAGCACGCGGCCCCAGGACACCGCCCCCGAGCAGCACGCGGCCCCAGGACACCGCCCCCGAGCAGCACGCGGCCCCAGGACACCGCCCCCGAGCAGCACGCGGCCCCAGGACACCGGCCCCCGAGCAGCACGCGGCCCCAGGACACCGCCCCCGAGCAGCACGCGGCCCCAGGACACCGCCCCCGAGCAGCACGCGGCCCCAGGACACCGCCCCCCGAGCAGCACGCGGCCCAGGACACAAACCGCCCCCGAGCAGCACACGGTCCCCGAGCAGCACACGGTCCCCGAGCAGCACACGGTCCCCGAGCAGCACACGGTCCCCGAGCAGCACCACGGTCCCCGAGCAGCACGCGGCCCCAGTACACTGTCCCCGAGCAGCACAGAGTATTTCAGATGAGCACACAGCAGTGCGTAGGCTGATCCTCATTACTTACTATTTTATTCATTGCTCAAAAAGTAACTCCCTGTGCACAGCTTCTCCCAAAAACAAGCAATAAAAGAGAACACGGAAATCATTTGCTTTCATTTAATTGTCTGTACTGCGATTCTTCTTTGTATAAATTCCAAATCATCACATAATTCCGGGTTCAATTGTCATCTGCACCTCGCGCTCAGTGAGCCGTTAAAACACGCCATTTAATTTGCCACATAAAAAGACCCGGCTGTAGAGGTCAAACTTGATGCCTTGGCACAGGCAACCCCAGCATGAGCTGTACAAAATGACAATGCTGAAGGTTAAAAAAAAAAAAAAAACACTTTAGAAAAGGGTTAATGGGATTTACAAATGGGCTGCGTTTCCTGTATCAGCCACTGGAGGGCCTCGTGGCGTCCTTGCTTCTCCAGCTCACCACCGACCACCTCCCGGCACTTCTTGTGGTAATCATTCACCCAATCCACCTGGAAAGCAAGGGACGGTGTTAAAAACAATGTATAGTGGGGTGGATTTACTAAAGGCAAATAGTCTGTGTAATTTCTCTAGATCTTAGTAAATGAGGGAAAGCTCTGCTGATTTCTATCATCCAATCATGTGCAAGCAATAATGCTGTTTTTTTTTTTTCCCTTGCATGTAAATGGGTATTCTTTGCCAAGTGAAGCTTTACCTTATTTACTAAGCTCTGGAGCAACTGCCTTTGGTAAATAAACCCCAGTCTCGGGGGTTTGGACATCCTGTTTTCCACCCTGACATTGTGTAGTGGCTAGGGACTTGGATTCGCTATGAGCCCTACAACCTCCCCCTGATATTTGTATTGTACTGTGCTTTTGTATACATGTGACAATGTACCCTGCTTTTTTTTGTCTCAATAAAACATCACTGTTAAAAAAAAAAAAAACCCCAGTCTCTTTCTGTATATGCTTATTCAGGGTTAACAATTAAAATACATATACCAGGTATGCGTTTAGGGAGCCGCACCCATCCCCATGTTATACTAGGACACAACGGCTGTGCCCGTGCAGCCATATGTCCCAATAGAACTGAATGGGACACTGGCATGAGTATGTATGTATGCAACAGATGTGCACCCCTGTGTTAGTAAAAGGGGACCCAGCATGGGAGACGCATGTCTGTGCCCTGTGTGAATGGGGCCTTTACACAACATTCCTCTACCCCCAGACCTAGAGGGCATAATATATATATATATATATATATATATATATATATATATATATATATATATATATATATATATATATATATATATATATATATTTATATATATATTTATATATTTATATATTAACATGAAACTGAGCCAAACCCTTTAAACGGTGTGTTAAAGAAACTCCACAATTCATCTGTCTATCCTTCCACCTCCCTCCATCCTTATATCTGTCTATTCATCTCTCTGCATCAGTTTATCCATCCATCCCTCTATAGGGGAGATTTACTAAAACTGGTGCATACAGAATCTGGTGCAGCTGTGCATGATAGCCAATCAGCTTCTAACTTCAACATGTTCAATTGAGGTTTGACAATAAAACCTGGAAGCCGATTGGTTTCTACTCAAAGATGCACCAGATTCTGTGCGCACTAGTTTTAGCAAATCTCCCCCAATTTGTCCATCATCTTGTCTGTCCCAATATCCATCCACTTTGAAAGTGAAAGAAGCTGCAACACTTTAACATCCATTTACTTATGAGTCTTGTATACAATGAAATGTTTGTCCATGAGTCTTTCCCCCCCTCCTAGCTGCCCCTCAGTCTATCCCCCCTGCCTAGCTGCCCCTCAGTCTATCCCCCCCTGCCTAGCTGTCCCTCAGTCTATCCCCCCCTGCCTAGCTGTCCCTCAGTCTATCCCCCCCTGCCTAGCTGCCCCTCAGTCTATCCCCCGCCCTCCTAGCTGCCCCTCAGTCTATCCCCCCCTCCCTAGCTGCCCCTCAGTCTATCCCCCCTGCCTAGCTGCCCCTCAGTCTATCCCCCCCTGCCTAGCTGTCCCTCAGTCTATCCCCCCCTGCCTAGCTGCCCCTCAGTCTATCCCCCGCCCTCCTAGCTGCCCCTCAGTCTATCCCCCCCCTCCTAGCTGCCCCTCAGTCTATCCCCCCCCCCCTCCTAGCTGCCCCTCAGTCTACCCCCCCCCCCGCCTAGCTGCCCCTCAGTCTATCCCCCCCCCTCCTAGCTGCCCCTCAGCCTATCCCCCCTGCCCCGCCTAGCTGCCCCTCAGCCTATCCCCCCCTCCTAGCTTCCCCTCAGTCTATCCCCCCCTCCTAGCTGCCCCTCAGTCTATCCCCCCCTGCCTAGCTGCCCCCCAGTCTATCCCCCCCGCCTAGCTGTCCCTCAGTCTATCCTCCCCCTCTCAGCTGCCCCTCAGTCTATCCCCCCCCCTCCCAGCTGCCCCTCAGTCTATCCCCCCCCCCTCCCAGCTGCCCCTCAGTCTATCCCCCCCCCTCCCAGCTGCCCCTTAGTCTACTCCCCCCCCCTCCCAGCTGCCCCTCAGTCTACTCCCCCCCCTCCCAGCTGCCCCTCAGTCTACTACCCCCCTCCTAGCTGCCCCTCAGTCTATCCCCCCTGCCTAGCTGCCCCTCAGTCTATCCACCCACCTAGCTGCCCCTCAGTCTATCCACCCACCTAGCTGCCCCTCAGTCTATCCACCCACCTAGCTGCCCCTCAGTCTATCCACCCACCTAGCTGCCCCTCAGTCTATCCACCCACCTAGCTGCCCCTCAGTCTGTCTGTCTTCCTCCCTGCAGCTGCTATGTATAGAAATAAACAGGGGTCTGTTGCCCTTTGAACAGCATCCAATGACATTGGACACTTACCTCTTTCTGTGTCAGCAGGTCGACATTGATCATTTTGCTCTGTACAGGAACCAGTGTAATAGGCTCGAAGGTCAGACTTCCCCGATCTCGGAAGTTGTACTAAAAATGAAAGAAAAAAAGAAAATCACAAAAGAGCCGATTACCATCATTCCTGGCAAATAACTCCGTTTCTATCCAATACAAGAAGAAAAAAAAAAAAAAAAGAGCAAGAAGCAGCTGCAAAAACAGACAGCTACCTTGGGAAGAGCGCTTAACGCTACATTAAAAAAGTAGAAAGTAAATTGTTTTAAGAGTCTTCCACCCAGAGGAGCAACATAATAAGCCTTAAACAGCCAATTCCAGCCGTCCCGGCGTATTCCGGAAGGTTGGAAACTCATTAGTATTTATTTAGTAAGGCTACAGATTCAATCTTATTTTGGGGTAATATATATATATATATATATATACACACCGTATACGAATAGACCTCTCCTGAGAGCCGGCGAACGGTAATGATACAGACTAAACCGCCATGGTCTATAAACCTTCAAGAGTCTGTTTGGGATAGATTGTGCCTCATTAGGCCTTACTGACAAGCAGGAGGATACTGGAAGAGAACAAAGGAACAATACCTCAATGTGGGAATACTCTTCTACCTAATGCTTGACTTAACCCCTCTGTAGACAAAGCTGGTCACACACACATGCAATCTAATTGTAAAATTTGCCGACCACAAGTCAAATTTATTTAAAGCTAAACTGAAAAAAAAAAAAAAAAGTTGGACCCCCTGCTCTGCAAGGGTTAAATGCTCTGTAGGATTAGGGGCATCATATTCCTTGCTCTGGCAGGTTCGCTTTGTGCCGTGTTCTGACCCCCATCATAAAGTTATTGAAGATATCATCAAGTACAACGTAGGACCAACAGCCCTGCATTGTATGTTGAGGAGGGTGACGGCCTGCATACAACGCTGAGCATTGGAGAGAAGAAGAGAACAACGAAGCCTGCCACAGCGAGGAATAAAATATTACATCTTACTCCTCTACCTCTAGATTTAATGAGCATTTAACTCTTGTTGCTTTGTATGCAAGTTAGTATTCTGACAGGACACCATCTGCACGTTGTTCTTGTGCTGGTGCGGGTTTCCCCCTGGAACTCTGGTTTCCTCCCACACTCCAAAGACATGCTGTTAGGCCAATTGGCTCCTTTTTGAATTGTCCCCAGTATATATGTTAGGCTTAAAGGGGTGGTTCACCCTAAAAACTACTTTTTTTTATTACAATGGCCCCCCACATTACAATACGATTAAGGCTCTTATTATTTTTTTGAAGCTGTACATACCTTTGTACAGCATATTCACCCGTTGCGAGTCCCGCGGGAGTGGGCGTTCCTCACATGTCTGATTGACATTTTGACCAAAAACGAGCTCCCCCCCATCGCGTAAGCCGCGTCACGATTGGCGAAAGGAGCCGAACGGCGATGCGCATGCACTGTATAGCGCCGACTCGCCGCTCGGCTCCTTTCACCAACCGTGACGCGGCTTGCGCGACGGGGGGAGCTCGTTTTTGGTCAAAATGTCAATCACAGACATGTGAGGAACGCCCACTCCCGCGGGACTCGCAACGGGTGAATATGCTGTACAAAGGTATGTACAGCTTCAAAAAAATAATAAGAGCCTTAATCGTATTGTAATGTGGGGGGCCATTGTAATAAAAAAAAGTAGTTTTTAGGGTGAACCACCCCTTTAATGCTCGGTTCACATATGAACAGCAGGGGGCCGGTGCGCGCTGGTTCACCGTTTCAGGTCCCATTTCAGCTTGACTTTTGGGCTGAATTTGGACATAAAAGGAACCAAAAGACGCACAGCGTTTTTCTGCAAAATGCACCGGACCAGCTGCAGAGATATGTGAAGCGGCTCTATAGACAGCTGGTCAAAATCTCCTGATATTGCAAATTGAATGCGGAGATCCCCCATCCAATTCGCAATGGTGTGAACCCAGGGTTGTAAAGTCTCAAGGTTTATCAGCTTAATGCATTCTGTGCATGAGGGTAAAAACTGTAGCTGTAGCTGAACCCCGGAGCAAACACACCTTTAACTTACCTGAACCAGTTTGGTTCAGCAAGGAGCACAGTGGCTCCATCCGCTGTCTCTGTCCTCATTAGATAGATTGAAAGCGACAGGAGCCATTGGCTCCCGCGGCTGTCAATCAAATCCAGTGACATGAAAGCAGGAGGCAGGGCCGAGTCATGCTGTCTGTGTCAATGGACGCAGCAGCGGGACTCGTGAGCATGCCGGCACGGGTGCGCCCATGGAAAGCAGCTCTCCGATGGGGCACGCGATAAAGAGGATGGGCCAGGAGCACCGCCGATGCAGCCCAGAAGAGGAGGAGGAGGAGGTCAGGGGGGCAAAACCTTGCTCCTACCACATGGACGGCATCCATGAGACACAGCACAGAAATAGACATGGTAAATCAGTAATAGGGAAAAGATCAGCTGCAGGGAGACCACAGGCAATGCTGGTGACTAGTCCGTTGTCCTCTTTTGGCATAACTTTCACAATACAGGTCCTCTTTATTGATGCAATAATGAATATGGAGCTGCATTCATTTCTGTCTTTTATATCTGTGGAGTTCAGTCTTTACCAGGCTCACCTTGGTTTTAGCAGGGATCACCAGGACTAAATTCTCAATCCTGATCCCAAATGATCCATCTTCATAATAACCCGGCTCTGAAAAATACAAAATTTCATCATGTTAGTGTCTCTGAAATGTTGGTACATTCCTATGTATAAAACGGGTGGATGGGGCCTGCACAGCATGGTTCAAATGTGGGCACAGGGCAGCGGGGCAGAGCATTAACTGAATGAGAAAATGAAAGACCCAGTAGCGGAGTATGGCTCCCAAAATGCATTTCTGTATTTAGATATTTTCAATTATGACTGGAGTGTACCTTTAAAGGATCACTAAAGGATTTTTTTTTTTTTTTTTAGCTAAATAGCTTCCTTTACCTTACTGCAGTACTGGTTTCATGTCCTTATTGTTCGTTTTTGCTATGAAGTAGCTGTAATTCTGCTGTGATCTCCACACTTCCTGGTTGCCCGTTTCCTTTTAACCATGGTACTGGGAGCTTTTCACGATGGTCTAAGCTGTCATTACTGTGTGTCTAAAGCTTAACAGAACCAATCAGATTCATATTAAAAACAAAACACTGCCCTGGATTTGTTTGTTTGTTTTTGTTCTGTGGGTCTCTCTAGTTCACAGGAACATGAAACCAGTTTAAAAGTGAAACTAACCTACAGGCACATAATATGATTGATTTTTATCTATTTGTAATCATTTTTAAAAGGAATCAGTTAACTTTTATGTCTCTATACCCTATAAACAGTCATTTCAGCAAAAAAATGTTTTTCCTTTAGTGACCCTTTAACCACTAGAGCTTTAAGACCAGGCCATTTTTTACTATTCGGCACTGCGCTATTTTAACTGGTAATTTTGTGGTCATGCAACGCTGCACCCAAACTAAATTTGTATCATTTTTTTTTACTCAAATAGAGCTTTCTTTTGGTGGTATTTGATAGCCTCTGGGTTTTTTTTATATTTTTTGCTACATAAACAAAAAAAAACAAAAAATTTAAATTTTATATATATCCATAGCGTCTACAAAACTATGGTATATATATATATATATATATATATATATATATATATATATATATATATATATATATATATACACACACACATATACATACACACACTATATATATATATATATATATATATATATATATATATTAGTATTAGTTCACTTTTCAGGGGGAAAAAAAATGAAGAGGGGAACCAACACCACCCCCCACCGCCCCCCCCCCCATCCCCGCTGTACTTGCCCTAAAGGGATGCTGAGCTGTCAGTGCCCAAGCAGCTGGTCCAGCAATTTTAAATCTCTGCTCTTCTCCCTCATATTTGTTCATCACTTCCAGGACAGACCAGAGTGAATCATTGTGCTGGCTCTGATCAATCAGAATCGCTCTGGTCCATCATGGAAGCGCTGCACAGAGAGGAGGGCTAAAAACAGGGATTTCAGATCCCTGGACTGGCTGCATGGGCACCAACTCGGCATCCCCGGAGTACAGAAGGGAGCCACGACTAAGCCCCGGGGGGGGGGGGGGTGCAAAACGCATTGGGGTCATGGCCTGGTGGAAGCCCAGGATAAGGTTGTCTCTCTTATTACATTAGAACTTCTCTTCCTTCTAGAGACAACAGGAGCTGGAATGAGCTCCATCCCTTACCAGCACTCCTGCAGCGGATGCATCACCCACACTAATCCCCACAGAGATCGAGCCTGAGTGGCACACTAACAAACCGTTATTTACAGAGGGGACTGGTGCGGTGGGGAGGGTGTACGGCGTTAGTATACCTTTTCATTTTTTTGGAAAAGGTGAACATTTTAAATAAGACGATTGTTTTCACCGTTTTCACTTTTTTCATATCCTTTGTTAGAATCTCAATGCTACTGATCTCTTGCATGCATGTCCTATCTAAATGTACTCTACCAATGGCTGAATGACAGGTCTCTGGGGGAGTATCCTGGTGGTGACAACAGTGGACCATGCCCACTTGTGGTCATCATCAGAAGAACCATGTGACAGGATGACAACACAGGAGAACAATTGGTAGACAGGGACCGAGGGTTGTCACCATAATGGGTGCCTATGCTAGATGAGGGAGCGTCCAGAAACAAGGAGAAAGGTTTGCCACATTATAAAACATGATTTGGAGTTAGACGGGGCTCAATACCATCAGAAAGAATCATCCCGGCTTCCAAGGGTTCATCTGCAAACGTTTTGTAGCTGATCCCGCAAGGACCTTCATGGACGTTAAGAAAGGATCCCACGCCGTGACCCGTCCCGTGTAGATAATCCAGTCCGGACTCCCATAACGCTGAGCGAGCGAAGGAGTCCAAAAGATGTCCTGAAAAATGACAGATAAAAAAAAGACGTCACACATTTCCCAAGGGACAGTCGCACCCTTGTGGTCTGATCTGTTGCCATCGTCCTTATGACAAATATGAACAGCAGGACTAGGGCATGGCAATTATTACAAAGGCACATTGGCCCAGCTTGGACCAAAGTAACTAAGTATATAACATACCTGTGGGATCCCTCTGGAAGCTGGATATCACTGTACTAGGCACCACTACTAGAGTGATCTTCACTAGCCTCTGAGACCTGTGCCCATCGGCTGCCCTGCTGCATTAACACAGGAGGTTGCCCGCTCTGCATGGGACATTTCAGAGAACATCTGCATTCTCCCAATAAATGCAAAATGTTCTCTAACTGAATGAGGTTGAGAGTGCGGCCTCCCCACCTCAATCAGAGAATGCTTTTTATGTCATATGAGAAAAAGAAAAGTGTTCTCCAAGTGACGTCTATGCAAAGTGGGGGCAACCTCCTGTGTTCACAATGCAGCAGGGCAGCCAATTGGCACAGGACCCCAGGGGCGGACTGACCATTGAGGCACTCGGGCACTGCCCGAGGGCCCCATGCCACTAGGGGGCCCGATCAGGGTTGCCAGGCTCAGTAAAACCAGGGACAGTATGTAAAAATCTGTGTTTTTTTTACATCTGTCCCCGATATGTCCGAAACCGACATGCTTTTTATGTGAAAATCCAGAGATTTTAGCTGCCCCGCCTCTGCACTACCTCCTGGCATGGTGGCCATCTGTAAGCCCGGGGGCCCCATAATCTTCTATTACCCCGGGGCCCCATGAGTTGGTCAAACATTCCCATAGGCACACTCCTAAACCTTGTGGACAGCCTTTCCAGAAGAGTTGAAGCTGTTATAGCTGCAAAGGGTGGGCCAACTCATAATTGAACCCAATATGTAATGGGATGCCATTAAAGTTCATGTAAAAGCAGGTGTCCCAATACTTTTGACAATAAAGTATATAAAAGAGAGGACCTTCACATGTGTATGGCACCCTCCTCCCTCCATGTGAGCAATAAAAGACATAATGGAGCCTCTGCCCCTTCCTTACTCTATCCACAACAAACTAGCGTTTGGGTACAAGTTGGCCTTTAGCATGTTAAATATATAAATCTAGCAGCGAAAGGAGAACTCTGACATAGGATCTGTTCCCCCCACTTCTCTGATAAGATTTGGTATTGGGATAGAGATACAATGTGTAGGAGAGAATGTGCCACAGGACTAATTAGACTCACTGCATTCCCAGCAATACGCTACAGATCACCAAGTGTAACAATTCTAGTAAAATAAATTAGCCTTATAATAATTGCCAATAAAGCCACCGTTCTGAAGACTGAATCTTCCGCCTACATTTTAAATGAGTTCCTTTAGGAAATATGAGATGGAAGACTTCAATGAATGAATTAAACCTTCGTCTCAGTCACCGATTGTTCACCTGAAGGCAAAATTTGGGTAAGGAACATTGCTAGTACTTTCTAATTTGTATTTCATTCCACGGAGGGTCTTAAAATACACCTTTTAGGGAAAAAAAATATATTAATGCACATATGTTTGCAGGAACAAAACCAGCTGGGAGAATGAGCTTTTCCGAGTTCTAGATCTGAATTTGCACAGAGCAGCCCGGATCCTCCTCTTCTCGGGGTCCCTCCTCTGTGATCTTGGCCCCTCCCTCCTGTTCAGTGCCCCCGCAGCAATCAGCTTGCTATGGGGGCACCTGAGCCGAGCCACATCTCCCTGTGTACATTGAAACACAAAGTCCCACCCCAGCACCACCCCCTCTTTCCCCTCATTGGCTAGCTGACTTTGATTAGCAGCAGCCAAAGGCGCCGCTGCTGTGTCTCAGCCAATCAGGAGGGAGAATCTCGAACGACAGACACTCATTGACATCGCTGGACAGAGAGAAACCTCGGATAAGTATGAGGGGGGGGGGGGGGCTGTTGCACACGGAAAAGCTGTGTGTGTTTTAAAGAGGAGTTACACCCAAAAATGGAACTTCCGCTTTTCGGAACCCTCCCCCCTCCGGTGTCACATTTGCCACCTTTCAGGGGGGAGCAGATACCTTTGTAATGCAGGTATTTGGCTCCCACTTTTGGGCATAGACACCCGAGCCACTCGCGGGTATCTACGCCACTTGTGGAGGAGCTTTTTTTGCTGTCTTCTGGGAGACACACAGGTTCCAGAAGACAGCAGGGAGCGCTCAGCGCGAGTCGCCCATGCGCAGTAGGGAACCAGGAAGCAAAGCCACAAGGCTTCACTTTCCGATTCCCTTACCGAAGATGGCCGGCGACAGCACCCCGAGAGCCGAGTGATAGATCAGCTTTGGGTGCCGACATTGTGGGAGCCCTGGACAGGCAAGTGCCCTTATTTTAAAAGTCAGCAGCTGCAGTATTTGTAGCTGGAGTTAGAAACAATAACTAATTCTTAGTACAGAAGCCCCATATATGCCCCCTCTTCCCGGCTCTGCAGAATAACAGCATGCAAATACATTGAGACAAATGTTACCATAACCCAGACTGAGCCCCTACAGAGAAATACACAACATTTTCCTTTAAGAGAGCATAGTACCTACCTTTTGTCCCATTGGGGAAAACAGCAGAGCTGACAGCTATGTGGCCTTTCAGAACATATGTGAAACATTCCTATAGACAAACGACATAAGAGAACACTGCGATCAGAAGAAAGCAGGGAAATCTACCATGTTTAAAGCGGGGGGGGTTCACCCAAAAAAAATAAATTTTAGAATGACATTCAGCTGAGTTGTCAGAATGACAATCGATTGGTTTTTTTTTTATTTCAGTGCCGTACATACCGTATTTTCACCGTCGCTTCCGGGTATGTAAGCTGCGGGACTGGGCGTTCCTAATTGATTGACATCCTTCCGACCGGTGCATACAGCGCGTCACAAGTTGCCGAAAGAAGCCGGACTGCGAGTCGGCTCTATATGGCTCCTGCGCACCGACGTTCGGCTTCTTTCGGCAACTTGTGACGCGCTGTATGTGCCGGTCGGAAGGATGTCAATTAGGAACGCCCAGTCCCGCAGATTACATACCCAGAAGCGGCGGTGAAAATACGGTATGTACGGCACTGAAATAAAAAAAAACAGCCGATTGTCATTCTGACAACTCGGCTGAATGTCATGTTAAAAAAAAAAAAATTTCGGTGAACCCCCGCTTTAAGTAAAGGAAAGGAACAAGTTGTGTTCCCAATAAGAGTCAAGGAGCACACAGCTGTCAATGAACTGTTGCGCCATCATTGAGAGAGGACGACATCCCTTACCTTCTCGTATTCCGACGGCGTTCCGAAATGCATTGTTCTGGTCACATCTGTCGTACCGTCCCTAATAATCAACAGAGTCAGAGGTGATCAGATTCTCTTTTAAACACACTCAAAATAAGTGTATTTTTATATATATATATATATATATATATATATATATATATATATATATATATATATATATATATATATATATATATATATATATATATATATATATATATATATATATATATATATATATATATATATATATATATATATATATATATATATATATATATATATATATATATATTTATTTATTATTTTTACACACACACACACACACACACACACCCCCTTGGGCAATAGGAGATTATGGGGATCCCGGGCAATAAAAGATTATGGGGCCATATGGTAATGTATATACACACACACACACACACACATATACAGACACACCGTATCCATACACACACTGAGAAGGTCCTGGAGAGGCGGGGCAGCTATAGTCTTGGGATTTTTAGACCAAAAGGATGTCGGTAAGGGACATTTCAGGGAAAGATGTAAAAACAAAAACAAAAAAAACACAGATTTTTACATACTGTTCCTGGTTTTACTGAGGCTGGCAACCCTGATGGGGCCCCCTAGTGGCATGGGGCCCTCAGTCAGTGCCCAAATGGTCAGTCCACCCCTTCTCCTGGCTCTGGGCCCACTTGTGCTCACACCTAAGCCGTGCTGTGTGTTTTCATTGACAAACAGAGCGATTAGCTCCCGCTGCTGCCTCCCCATCCAATGAGGAGAGACAGCGAGTCACTGCTCTTAAGCCCATGGCTGGATCAAGATCAGGCTCCGGTAAGTATTTAGAGGGAGATGCATGGAGAAGGTTTTTACCTTATTCCATAGAATGCATTAACACTTCCGGACCGCCCACTTTATATATTCACGTCATTACTTTGACGTTATATACCGGGGTTATGGCAGCAAATAGCTACCATAACCCAGTATATTTTTACATAGTGGGAGATTCTCTTTCAGATAAAAGTGGTCCTGGCAGTGGATTTGCCACAGGGTCCCTTTCATGGGCGGCGGGAGAGGTGACCCTCCCTTCCTCCCTCTGCTTCCTGGTAGTTTTCCCAGCTTACCGGAGACGTCGGTAGTGGAGAAAACTATCCGACCTTCTGGACAGATGGGCAGGAAGTCGAGTGAAGACAAAATAGCTACCACTCGACTATGCCCTTGGCATAGAGTCAAGTCGTCAAATGTCACTTCAGCCTTAAAGGGGTCAATTTTTTTTTTTTTGTGTAAAAGTAAAATGATATTTTTATATATTTGCTTTTAGGTGTAAATGTGATATCCGAGCTTTCTTTTACTCCAGATCTCACATTAATGAAGACCTGTCATGCTTATTTTTATCACAAGGGATGTTTACATTGGCCCAGATTCAAGAAGCAATTACGCCCGTGTAACCATAGGTTACACGGCGCAATTGCTTACTTGCTCCGGTGTAACGAGTGCTCCTGATTCAGGAACCTCGTTACACCGACTGCAGCCTAAAATCTGCGCGGCATAAGGCACTTATGCCTCGCAGATTTTAGGCTGCATTCTTGTGCTTGCCGCTAGGGGGCGCTCCCATTGTGATCAGCGTGTAGTATGCAAATTGCATACTACCAACTGATTCACAAACTTGCGCGGCCCCCGCGCAAGCCAGGTACGGAGTTTCCGTACGGCAACTTTAGCGCAAGGCTGCCCCTTCTAATAGTAGGGGCAGCCAATGCTAAAGTATAGCCGGACTTCCCGCACCGTGAAATTTGAATTTCACGGCGTTTGCGTAAGTGCTGGACACCATTCACGTTCACTTTGAAGCAAATGACGTCCTTGCGACGTCATTTGCCGCAATGCACGTCGGGAAAGTTTCCCGACAGAGCATGCGCTGTACGCTCGGCGCGGGAGCGCGCCTAATTTAAATGATTCCCGCCCCCGGCGGGATCATTTAACTTGCGCGCGCTTACGCCGGGCAAATTTGCCGGCACGCCCTCGCAGTTCACGGAGCTACTGCTCCGTGAATCGAGGGCAGCGCAAAATATTTGCGGGGGCGCAGGGCAAAATCGTTGCCCTGCTCCCCCGCAAATATCGCGCAAATGTACATGAATCTAGGCCATTACTTGTAATAAATAGGAATGACGGATCAAAAAAATAATTATATATATATTTTTTTATTTTTTTTAAAGGGACAGTGTAAAAAATAAAAAAAGTTAAATAAATAATAAAAAAATATTTTTTTTAAAGTTCCATGTCCCTCCAAGCTCGCACACAGAAGCGAAGGCATACACACTTCGCACCCACATATGTAAACAGTGTTAATATCACACGTGAGGTATCGCCATGAACGTTAGAGTGAGACCAATAATTCTAGCTCAAGACCTCCTCTCTAACACTAAACAGGTAATCTGTAAAGAAAAAATTGCCCAGGGGACAAGTCACCGAGATTTGTGATCCTGCACACAGCGGCTGCCCTGTAGTAGTAAAACAGCTATAGGGCAGTCGCCAAGTGGTTAAGACAAAAAAAAACAACCTGTCTTTATAGAGCCGAGTTTGTACACAGGGGACAGTCATGATAGAGCAGTAAGAGAGTCTTCACCTAATTGTTACCACAAGGTTGGAAGAGCTCAATTGTGTAAAATGTCTTTGTATGGCGCAGCACTAACAAATCCCTTCACTGGAAACACCTAAACTCAATCATTTGCATTGGGGGGGTCTCTGTACTTTTGGCCATATGGGCAGATGTGATGGTCAAGTATCAAATATTTGGCCTTGTAGTGTATTTTTTTTTACGATTCCAACCCCATCAAAGCATCTTACCAGTAGAAACATAAAAACATCCTCTTACTTGTACTGGGCACCAGAGTCCAAGAGGAAAACTTCATTCACACACAATTTTCTGTTTGTCTCAGCATCCGGTCTAAAAGAAAAAAATATATATATAAAATGAGTTAGATATTATTAATATACAGGATTTATATAGCGCCAATAGTCTGCACAGCACTTTACAATACAAAGAGAGACAGTACAAATACAATACAATTTAAGCCATGAGGGTGAGGCGGCACTGCCCATGAAAGCTTACATTTTAAAATTAAGCACTGAGATCAGTGTATACCGTATTTATCTTCCTATAACGCGCCCCCAACCTAGAAGAAAAATTCCTGGAAAAAAATAAAATACTTACAGTTTGGATGCCCCTCGTCGGTGTCTTGCCCAGCGAGACACTCTCTACTTTGCAGATAGAGAAAGGAGCTGTGTGTTAGAGAGCGTCCTGACACTCCTGCTCGCCCCCTCCCCCCTCAAGAGGCTTTCTCCACACCAGGAAGAAAGCCTTGCATTACTGTGTGGAGTTACAGACAGAACAGGAAGTGAGGATTTCTCAGAAGAAATAAGGACATTTAAAAGCACTGAGCTGCGCGCTCCCAGCACAAACATAGAAGTGCATATAAGTAGTCCCGTAGAGAGTTTGACCCACTTTGGTGACTCCGTATATGTACATACACTCAGCAGGAAGGGGTTAACCAAGATAACCCTGCAAATATAAAGAAATCTTTACCCAACAATAAAAAATAAACCAGTGTACAGAACATGATATTATGAAAGGATATTTTCAGTTTCCTTTGGAGTGCAGGTGTGGTGTGCTGAGCTGCACTGGCTTCCCATTTATAAGGCAGCCTTTGCTGAAAACTTAATACAGGTGCTGCCATTGCCAACCTCCCTATGAAAATGCCAGTTGCCCGTCTCCAACACCATCTAAGCTACCGATCCAGAGCAAGGAGAGAAATGGCAGTTTGTATATTTTCAGTACAGATCTCCCGTAAACATCAAGAAATAGAAGCAAAGCAGATCTTACGTGTAATGAATGATTGCCCCGTTCGGTCCTGTACTGGAGATGGTGGGAAAGCTGAGCTCTTTGAAGTCATGTTGTTGGCTGAAACGCAAAAAAAATAAAAAGCAGCGTAACATTCTTCTCTATGCTGTGATAACAATATATACATATTAAATAAAATAAAAAATAAATTGGCAAAATAAAATAAACTCTATAAATGATTTTATTTTCACAGAATATACCAAATGTGTAATAAGTTAGTCCATATAAATCCCTTCTCGCCCAGCCCCCCTTTAACCACTTGACCTTCAGAAGATTTACCCCCCTATCTAGACCAGCCCATTTTTTGCAATACGGCACTGATACTTTAACTCAGGGCTCAACAAATCCCGGTCCCGTTTTTGTTTTTTTTGTGAGCTGGCGCCATCTGGTGGTGAGCCGTTGGTATTACAAGTTACTACCACCAGATGTGAGCTGGCGCCATCTGGTGGTGGCCGTTGGTATTACAAGCTAAGCATTACAAGTTAAACAGCAATTCTAATGTCATTTTTCACAAATTTTCACTGCCATCTTCTTCCCTCTAATTAGAACCCCCAAACATTATATATATTTTTTATTTTAACACCCTAGAGAATAAAATGGCGATCGTTGCAATACTTTCTGTCACGCCGTATTTCCGCAGCGGTCTTACAAGCGCAGTTTTTTGGGAAAAAATTACACTTTTTTTAATTAAAAAATAAGACAACAGTAAAGTTATCCCCATTTTTTTTTTTTTATATTATGAAAGATCATGTTATGCCGAGTAAATTCATACCCAACATGTCACGCTTCAAAATTGCGTCCGCTCGTGGAATGCCGACAAACTTTTACCCTTTAAAATCTCCATAGGCAACGTTTAAAAAAATCTACAGGTTGCATGTTTTGAGTTACAGAGGAGGTCTAGGGCTAGAATTATTGCTCTCGCTCTACCAATCGCGGCGATACCTCACATGTGTGGTTTGAACACCGTTTACATATGCGGGCGCTGCTCACGTATGTGTTCGCTTCTGCGCGCAAGCTCGTCGGGACGGGGTGCGTTTTCTGGCTCCCAACTTTTTTAGCTGGCTCCTAGATTCCAAGCAAATTTGTCAAACCCTGCTTTAACTGACAATTGCACTGTACCCAATTAAAATTTTTGTCATTTTTTCCAACAAACAGAGCTGTCTTTTGGTGGTATTTGATCCTATTGTGATCGTATTTGAGTTTTTATTTTTTGCGCTATAAACAAAAAAAAGACTAACGATTTTGAAAAAGAAAAACTTTTTTTTTACTTTCTGCTTTAAAACACTGACACTTTGTGGGAACCAGTAACACTAAGGCTTCTTTCACACTTGTGAGACTTATCCTGCGACTTGGCATTGCTTTAAGTCACGTCGAAGTCGTGTCAAAGTTGCGCGTTACAAGTGTGAAAGGGGTCCAATACAGTGATCAGTGCTAAAAACACGCACTGTCCATCTCGTCTCCCAATCAGAACGGAGATCTGCCTTGTTTACAGGGGACCGAAGTTCCTCCTGAAGAAATGTAGCTGCGATTATGGGATTTTACCTTCGGAATTCTTCTGCTTTATCCGCAGCTCCTATCTCTGTAATACTGTCACTGTGGATCTGTAACAGAAAACAAACATCATCAATAACACAATGATTTCTCAGAGGAGGGAGGAAGATCACATCCCCACTATTAGTATTCTTACCTCTTTCTCCAGCCAGCAGAACAGCTCACAGAGGGCCACGGCGTCCTTAATCTAAAACACAGACAAGTGATATCCTAATGGCACAAACTAGGCGACAATATCAAGGTTATATGAGAGAGAGAGAGAGAGAGAGAGAGACACACAGTTTTGTTTGCTCTCTCTGACTCTAAAAGGGACTCTGGGCCAGATTCTCATAGAATCGACGTTGGCGTAGTGCAAGCCATTTACACTACACCACCGCAACTTACTGGAGCAAGTGCCGTATTCCCCAAACACTTGCTCCGTAATTTGCGGCGGCGTAGTGTAAATGGCCCAGCGTATGGCCGCGTAATTCAAAGGGTGCGGCTTGTATTCAAATTAAGCGCGCCCCCGCGCCGATTGAACTGCGCATGCGCCGGGCTGAAAAATAGCCCAGTGCGCATGCTCCAGCTCACGACGGAAAACGTCAATGACGCCGACGTGAGCGTCATTGACGTAAAGTCGTATTCAAGAAAGACTTAGATAAACGACGTAACCGACGGAAAAAGCTGGCGCGGACCCGACGCCACACTTCACATGGCATACGGCGGACTGGCGTAAGGTTACCCCTCATATAGCAGGGGTAACCTTACGCTTACGGAAACGACGTAAGCGACGAGTACGCGACGCAAATTCGTTCGGGAATCGGCGTATCAGGCTCATTTGCATAGTCAAATGAGAACTGAACGGAAACGCCACCTAGCGGCCGGCGTTGCATTACATCTAAAATCCGACGGTGTAAGTGACTTACACCTGTCGGTTCTTGGCCGTATCTATGCGAAAATGATTCTAGGAATTGCTCGCATAGATACCGGGGCTCAGAAACAGAGATACGACGGTGTTTCCTGAGATACACCGTCGTAACTCTGAGAATCTGGCCCTCTGTCACTATGTTCCTTCAGCACAAAAGAAAACAATGGTCCAAATATAAAATATAATAGATAAAATATATTTTTAATTTAAATTTATTACAAATTATTTAAATAATTGTAAAATTATGTCAAGGGTCTCCAAACTGCAGCCTGCTACACAATTCCATCTGGCCCGCAGATGATGTGCACCCTAATGTAAGTGGGAACTCTGCTGTGGACTTTGCAGTAAGGAGGCATTCTGATTTGAGGGACTCTGATATGGACTCTGATGGGACACTGATGGGACACTGATGGGACACTGATGGGACACTGATGTAAGGGGACCCCGATTTAAATTGATTGTGTTTTTTTCTTTTTTTAAAAGGAACCTTTACAAACGTATTATACCTACCTCCTCTGTGCAGTTGGTTTTGCACAGAGCAGCCCAGGCCCTCCTTTTCTAAGGTCCCTCTTTTCTGTTCCTGGCCCCCCCCACCTATCATGGCCTCACAGTCAGCAGCTTCCTATGGGGTCACAGCTCCATGTGTCCATTCACAGAGCCCCGACCCGGCTCCACCCCCTTTTTGGAACGTTTCTGTGCATTTACGAATGTTTTATTTATTTTTTCCTGTTTTTTTCACTGTACTGGGTTCTGGTGTGTTTTTGATGCGTTCCAGTGCATTCACAGCATTTTTTTATGCGTTTCACCGCGTTCCAATACAGTCCAGTGCAGGAAAAATGCAGGAGGTTCTACTTATTTTTCTAGAACTGAAAAGCCCTGAAACTGACCACACTGGTATGAACTATGCCATTGGAAACCATATAACCTACTTTCCATGCGCTCGTTATGCAGAAAAACCACGCACGGCATGTGGTGTGAATTGGCCCCAATAGCATTTTTCCTTTCCTCAGTCTGTTGTAAGTAAACCTTGCCATACCAGCTTTCAGGAGTGGATTCCAGCGATCTAGTGCTGCAAGGTGTACCCAACACCGACCATCCCTAGCTTAGTGACATCATCATTCTGTGCAACCTTCTGGAGCCCAAGACAACCCTGCAGCTGGACAGTCAATAGGACATGTCATCCAAGCAGCGATGTGGATAATGGAAGAAGGACACCCCCCCCCCCCCCCCCATTCAGGGAAGAAGACAAAATACTCCTCCAATAGGGAGGTTTCCTTATCCTCCCTGGAGTTGATTTACTAAAACTCTGAGAGTGCAAAATCTAGTGCAGCTCTGCATAGAAACCAATCAGCTTCCAAGTTTTTGCTGTCAAAGCTTTATTGAAGAAGCAGCAGTTAGAAGCCGATTGTAGGGTTGTCCCGATACCACTTTTTTAGGACTGAGTACAAGTACCGATACTTTTTTTTTTATGTACTCGCCGATACCGATACTTTTTTTTAAATGTGTCCCCAAATGCAGCCATGTCCCCCCACAAATGCAGCCATGTCCCCCACAAATGCAGCCATGTCCCCCCCACATATTGCAGCCATGTCCCCCCCACATATTGCAGCCATGTCCCCAAACATATTGCAGCCATGTCCCCAAACATATGCAGCCATGTCCCCAAACATATGCAGCCATGTCCCCCCACATATGCAGCCATGTCCCCAAACATATTGCAGCCATGTCCCCAAACATATTGCAGCCATGTCCCCAAACATATTGCAGCCATGTCCCCAAACATATTGCAGCCATGTCCCCCACATATCCAGCCATGTCCCCCCACATGCAGCCATGTCCCCCGTACCTAAATGATGCCACGTTAATCACCGCGCGGGGAACATTACAGTCAGCTTTCGTTTGAATAAGCTGTTTTCCCTGCCGCGCTGTGTATAGAGACACTCCCCCTTGCTCGCGATTGGACAGATCTGTCCAATCCCGAGCAAGGGGGAGTGTCTATGCGCGGCGGGGAAAACAGCTATTCAAACGAAAGCTGACTCTAATGTTCCCCGCGCGGTGATTAACGCGGCGGCGGCTTTGCGATATAAGGCGGTGGGGGGCAAGTATTCTATTTAGGCATCGGGGGTATTTGCGGGAGTACAAGTACTCCCGCAAATACTCGGTATCGGTCCCGATACTGTTATCGGGACAACCCTAGCCGATTGGCTACCATGCACAGCTACACCAGATTTAGCACTCTCCAGTTTTAGTAAATTAACCTCATTGTGTGTCAAGGTGCAAGATTTGGACTTTTCCTGGTACTTGTTCCTAACATTCATCAAAAAAGACTTACATGGGCTCTCCGCATTCCTCCAATCTCTGCAGAGTTTTTCACAGCCTTTGCCAGACATATCGGCGTGTATTGCGACAGGTACCTTTGAGTCTGAGCATTTCAAACACATGAAACAAATAAACAATTAGAATTAATATACAGAGGTTATACAGTTGGCCATACATATGCCCTTGTAGAATATAGCATGTACCTTGGGAATAGCTTCAGATAGTGCGTAGCTGGCCTTGTCACTAATCCACACCTTCTCCTTGGGGGAGAGCCCAGCGCAGATACCCTGCAGGGCGCTCAGTATTGACCCGTATGGCTCCAGCTGGATCCTGAACTCAGCGGCTGGAGAGGAGTCCAGCTGTAAGTGCGTCCGGACTGCTGGGTCAGCCAGACGCTCGCCGTCAATGAAAAGCCTGTGAAAAAAACAAAGAAAGCACAACACAGAACATGATTAGGCTTTGATGGAAGATTGGTCAAAGCTCAACATATTTAAATGCAAAATAATGCAATTAGGGAAAATTAATTCTCTGATAGGGTACACTATTGGGGGTACAATTCTGGCCAGGAATACAGAGGAAAAAGATTTAGGGGTTCTTTTTCAGATTTCAAAATTAGCAAACTGTGTGAAGTTGTTGGAGTGTATCACCGGAGGGATCCGCTTTATAAATCTTTACTTATCACTAGAGGGGTCATCAACAGGACAAAGAGGGTCCCGATTCCTCTATATACATCTTTATATCTCTATGGGGATCACCAGCAGGAGGAAGGAGGTCCCGATTCCTCCATAAAGATCTCTAATTATCACTAGAGGGATCCTCTTTATAAACCTTTATTATCACTAGAGGGGTCATCAACAGGACAAAGGTGGTCCAGATTACTTTATATCTCTATGGGGATCACCAGCAGAAGGAAGGAGGTCCCGATTCCCCAATAGAGATTTTTATTAGCGATGCACCGAAAATTTCAGCCTCCAAAACATTTTGGCCAAAATAGGTGTTAATCGGCAGAATGCGGATAATAGAAAAGGTGCCGATGATGCCTTGAATTCCTCCAATCACACTAAACATTGGAGATCGACAATTTGTATTTTGACAGTTTCCGCCGGCTCTAAAAATACCCAACCATGAAGAAAAGTACTCCCCCGTTAGTGGGAATGTGGTTGCGCAGGGTGGAGGATATTAAAAAATTAGAAGACTTTGTCCTTACGGCCCAACGTTAAGACGTTATGAGTATTGGACGGCTGATAGACGCGACAGGGTGTCCCCCCCCCACTTGACGACTCTAGTGCAATGCGGAAAATATCTAAGGGGGTCATTGAACAAATGACTGCAAACTTTTGGGTAGATTCACGTAGAAAGGCTTATCTTTAGGACGGCCTAGCCTTTTTAGGCTACACCGCCGTAAATTAGTTAGGCTAGTAGTGATATTCAATCTACTTACCTGCTAATCTACGGCGGCGTAGCCTAAAACGAGCGGGCGTAAGGGCGCCTAATTCAAATTGCTTGGAGGGGGGCGTGTTGTATGGAAATGAGGCTTGACCTCACGTTTTTTGAAGTTTTTTGACACTGCGCATGCGCCGGGCGACTACATTTCCCAGTGCGCATTGCAGCTAAGTACGCCGTACGGGCCTATTGATTTAGACGCGGACGTAAACGACGCAACTCCCGATTCGCGGACGACTTGCGCAAACGACGTAAAAAATTCGAACCTCGCGCCGGGAACGGCGGCCATACTTTAACATTGTTATTCCACCTCATAGGTGGAATAACTTTAGGCCGCCTAAGGCCTTACGGAAACAACGTAATTCGACTGCGGCGGGCTCGCGTACGTTCGGGAATCGGCGTAAAAGCTCATTTACATAATCTATGCCGGCCGCAATGGAAGCGCCACCTAGCGGCCATCCGAAAAATTGCAAGCTAAGATAGAACGGCGCAAGCCGGCCTATCTTAGCTTTTTTTTAAGCGTATCTCTGTTTGAGAATACGCTTAAACAAACGCCGGCGTAGATTCAGAGTTAGGTCGGCTTATCTACTGATAAGCCGGCCTAACTCTTTGTGAATCTACCTATTTAAGTTAAGGGCCTCCTAAGTTGGGTTATCTACTCCAGTCTAAACGTCCAGCTGTGTCTGAGATTTATATGTGTGAACTTTGCCTGTAAGTTTTAATCGTGTGGTAATGTTATTGTATGTACGTTTCTATAAAATAAAATAAAATTATATTTGAAAAAATAAATAAAAAATACCCAACCAATTGTTTGGACAGAGTTTTTCCAGCATGCTTCTTCTATAAAAGTCAATCAAAGGATGTGGCTTTTGTTGAATGAAGCAGGGCCTCCCACAGAGCAAATTTCGTCCGATTCCTGATGAACAGGTGTATGACCACCTTAAAATGTGTCTCCAAGTAAATAATCGATCAAAGCTCAGTCTCACCTGATTGCTTCTGTTCCCACAATGGCATAAGTGAAGAATACCGGGTTATACTCCACATCAGAGCCTCGGAGATTAAACAGCCCTAATCAGAGAGAAGTGAACACATGCTGAAAATCTCAATCATGAGACACACACATCACTAAATATACTAGTTTACCTCTATCAGTGTGTTGGTGTTTTTGTGCTGTGCCGTAAAAATTTCAGCTACTGGAACAGCAGCCATAAACATTCACCAGCACCGATACTTGGACCCCTTTCACACTGGGGGAGTTTTGCAGGCGCTATAGCGTTAAAAATAGCGCCTGAAAACCGCCTAAAACAGCTGCTCCATTCATTCCAGTATGGAAGCACGAGGACTTCCCCAGAGGAGCGGTGCGCTGGCAGGGCGTCAGAAAAAGTCCTGCCAGCAGCTTTTTTGGAGAGCATTAGGAGCGGTGAACTCACTGCTCCTAATGCGCTCCTGCCCATTGAAATCAATGAGCAGCGCCGCCGTACTGACGGCAAAACGCCGCTGTAGCGGTGCATTGCAGGCGGTTTTAACCCTTTTTCGGCTGCTAGAGGGGGGTAAAACCGAAAAGCTCCACGAATCCGATAGTAAAGCGCCGTTAAAATAGCGGTGTTTAACCGCCGGCTTGGCTCGGTCTAAAAGGGATCTGACTTGCTGGATATGCCTGGTCAATCCTGTGCTACATTTGTCCTACAACAGCAGTGTGTGGTCAACTCCATTCCCCCCTAAGCCAGGGGCCTCCAAACTACAAACCAAGGGCCACATCCAACTTGCAGCTAGGGTCAGTAGCGTGCATTGATTGAGGATTAAGGTCATTAAGGCTGCTTACGGTGCCTGCTACTGATGTAGAGGGGACTCTGATGGGGAACCATGTAAGGTGGGGGGGTATGCTCAGATGGGGAACCTGATGCAGGGGGGCTTTTTACCCACAAATATTTGTAAAAAATATGAGGTGACCCTCGTATTGAAAAAAGTTTGGAGACCCCTGGTCTGAGGTTTGACTGCCCATATCCTGCATTGACCAAAGTGGAAGAATCACAAGTAGATTTCTGGAACCTCCAACCAAACCCAGCGTCATCAAATATATTCCTATAACTGCCAGGTCCTCCCCTCACATACGGGGCAATTAGAATACAACAATAAAAACACTATCTCCCCCCCTGTCACTTTCAGACATATTAGTCACGGGCACATCGTATGCCGATTGTCAACTACACACTCAACCTTAGAATAAAAACTCTTAAAAAAAAAAAAAAAAAGAGAACTTATATAAAAAAAAAAAGGGGGGGGGGTGCATAACCTAAAAAAACTCTCCCTACAGCATAGATATTTTTTGGATGACCTTTGAATTTCATTTTATACCGCCTGTACTGAGGTCAGACATCCGCCTCCAACAGCAGAGATGGCACGGCTGGAAGATCTTGTGTGAATTCATAGTGAGATCCACCATATGAGAAAAGGACAAACATCTCTTACATGCAACCTCATCCAGTGCAGTCAGGACGATCCATGAAGTTTTTCTCTCTGCCATCTTGGCCCGAAGTGCCACAATCTTATCCTGCCACGACACACCTGTAATAACAGTGCAAAACTTCTTAGTATGAGGTTGTTTTTTTCCTGTGTGTGAGAGACATCAAGGAGGGCGTTCCAGCATCACCAGCAGGTGTGTTCCAGGATCATCAGATCACAGACAAAACAGAGTTCTATCCAAAGCGGCCCATGCATGGATAGAAATTCAGCCTGTTCAGCAGGAACCGATTAAATTTCAATCCATGTAGGGGCAGCCTACTTATACAGAATTCGATATACCGAATCAGTTTTGTTTTTATAACGCTAAGGACATTTTCTGTAAATACAGGAATAAAAAAAAAACATCACATCAACAGAGTTGTAGCCATTGACTTTAGGGCATATAGAAAATTACACTACATGGGCAATCATCTTAAAAAACACAAAAATAGGATTTTTTGTACTCACCGTAAAATCCATTTTTCTGAGTTCATGGACGGACACAGCACCAATTGACCTTAGGGTATTATCCTCCTTTCTAGGAGATTGACTAGGCAGAAAAACAGCATGTTAAGTATTAAACACTCCACACAGTATAGTACCTCCCAGGGGGCGGTTCCCCCAGGTACATCCCTAATCCTCTGCTCTGCAGCCTCAGTTCGTAAACAAGCAGTACAAACAAAGGAGGGGTGGGTGCTGTGACCGTCCATGAACTCAGAGAAATGGATTTTACGGTGAGTACAAAAATCCTATTTTCTCTTCCGTTCATTGACAGACACAGCAGCAATTGACCTTTGGGACGTCCCCAAGCAGTGTCAAAAAAATCGAGGGGTTTGAAAAACAACACAGCAAACCAAGCTACACCCCAAACAAACCAGAGCTCCTCAACGGAGGAACTTCAACCTTGAACAGCCGCCTGCAAGACCTTGCGGCCGAAGGTGGCATCCGAAAATGCACTTACATCTCCCTTGTAAAACTTTGAGAAGGTGTGGACTGACAATCAGGTCGCTGCTTTACACACCTGTAAAACAGACGCTTGATGGCGGAAAGCCCAAGAGGCCCCAATTGCCCTGGTCAAATGCGCTGTAACCAGGAAGAGGGGGGGGGGCCCCTTTAGGGCATAGGCTTGAAGCACGACCTGCCTGATCCACCTAGAACCAGTCACCGACACGAACAGTGAATCCGACCTCCGAAACGGAGCTGTAGCAGACAGGTACACCCGTAAGGCTCGAACCACGTCCAAAGAATACAACGCACCCTTTTTTGGATTCGCCGGCCGAGGACACAAGGATGGAAGAACAATGAACTCATTAAGGTGAAAGGCCGAAACAACCTTAGGAAGGAACGACAGCTGCGGCCGCAGCACCACCTTATCCCTGCGGATGACCAAATATTGAGCCTTGCAAGACAAGGCCACCAACTCAGACACCCGTCGGACCGATGTAATCGCCACCAGAAAAAACACCTTATGGGAAAGAGTCAATAAAGGGATCTCCCTAATGCCCTCAAATGGAGGCTTTTGAAGCACCGAGAGGACTAAATATAATCCGGAGCAATTAGGATTGTTGGTATCCCCTCGACTTTCACTCTGCGTAGCAGACGAGGAAGAAGCTTCAGAGGAGGAAAGGCGTAGATTAGGCGATAGTGACCCCACGGAGCCACCAACGCATCTGACACGTCTGCCCACGGGTCTCTTGACCTGACCACGAACCGTGACACCTTCCGATTGAGTCGGGATGCTAGAAGATCCACGTCTGGAGTGCCCCATTTCAGACACAGACTCTGAAACACATTCGGGTGTAGCGACCATTCTCCTTGGTCTAGCGTTTGGCGACTTAGGTAGTCCGCCTGCCAGTTCTTTACGCCCGGAATGTAAATGGCCGAAAGAGCCGGAACGTTCTTTTCGGCCCACCGGAGGATGTGGGTGTCTTCCGCCGCTGCAGCCGAGCTCCGTGTGCCCCATTGATGATTGACATACGCCACAGCCGTGGCGTTGTCTGACTGAATCCTGACCGGGCGGCACTGCAGTCTCAGAGACCACTTGGAGAGGCACAGCCTGAACGCCCGGGGTTCCAGGACATTGATTGACAGGCGGGACTCTTCCCGAGTCCAGTGCTCCTGGGCTGACTAACCACCCCAGACTCCCCCCCCCCAGCCGGAGAGCCTGGCATCCGTAGTGACCACCGTCCAATCGCACGGCAGGAACGACTTCCCGGCCCGAAGCACCGGAGATGTCAGCCACCACCCTAGGGAGGACCTGACCAGGGGACTCACCCGGACTTGGTGATCCAGAGACGAAGGGAGCTTGTCCCAACGTGACAGAATTCTTTCTGTAACACACGAGTGTGATATTGAGCATACGGAACCGTCTCGAAGGAGGCTACCATCAGACCCAGAACTCGCATGCAAAAATCGAAGCGACGACCACTTCTGGGTCGCCAAGCGCCTCACCGCAGTTTGCAGTGTCTGTAGTTTCTCCGTGGGAAGAAAAACTCTCGCCACCGAGGAATCCAGGACCAACCCCAGGTATTCCAGACGCTGAGACGGTACCAACGGCGACTTCTGAACATTTAGCAGCCAACCGAATTCCCGGAGGGTCTGGCAGGTGATAGACACATCCACCTCTAACTCTGAACTTGATTGAGAAACTATCTTGTACCCCGAGGAAACTTCGCAAACCCACCGGTCGGAAAGAAGAGACATCCACTGAGCCGCGAATTTGCGAAGCCGGCCCCCCACCTGAAACACGGGCGGGGGCAGACCTTCATGCGGAAGCAGGTTTGTCCACAGGCTTGTTGAGCTTGCGGAACCAGGGAAGCTTCTGCCCTTCAGCAGGCGCCTTAGCGCCCTGGGAACATTTACCTGCCGCACCAGGCGGACAAAAAATACGCTTGGGGGGCGGTAAAGGAGGGCCCCTGCCTACGGCGAGGATCCTTACCTTTACCAGATTGTGGGAGCAGAGTGCTCTTACCTCCCGTGGCATCTTTTATGGCATCATCTAGAGAAGCCCCAAAAAGTCTTTCACCCTTAAAGGGTAAGTCCACCAAGGCCTTCTTAGAAGACTGGTCCGCAGACCAACACTTCAGCCAGACAAGGCGGCGCAACACCACCGCGTAGGCCGAGGCCCTGGAGAGCAAGGGAAGCATATCCAGGGCTGACTCACCGACAAATTTTAGGCCCTGCACTAACTGGTCGGCCAGCGCCACACAGTCCGCAGGGGCTTGATGCTCCTCCAACTCCTGAAGCAACAACTTTGCCCGTTCAGTAAGTGTCTGTGACACTAGAGCCCCGGCCAAAACTCTCACCGCCGACCCCACCACTGTGAACATGGAGCGGGCCACAGCCTCAGCTCTCCTATCTGCGGGGTCCTTGAAAGCGGGAGCCCCTTCCACAAGCAACGTGGTCGCCTCGTTCAGTCTGGACACAGGGGGGTCCACTGACGGAGGAGAGGTCCACTTTTTCAGGAAGTCCTCCTCAAAAGGATAACGGACCGCAAAACATTTTGGAACAGCAAAAACCTTTTGCGGCCGATCCCATTCCTTGAACAAAAACTTTTCCAGATAAGAAACACAAGGAAACACTTTCGCAGTGCGGGCCGGCTTGCGGAACACAAAAAGGGACCGACACCTCTGATGTCTCCGCCGAATCCTCAATTTTCTGAGTATCCCGCACCGCAGTGATAAGAGCTCCCTCTAGCGCCCTATCATGTGCTGACCCTGAAGCAGAGTCATCCTCACTGTCCCCCAGACGGATCCCCAACCTCACGGCTGCCCGCCACCCAGAACGTGGGGAAAGGAGGGAGAGGAAGGGAGAGAGGAAAGCAGGGCGGAACCCAAATCGACCTCCCCAGGAATGCACCAGCCGCACCACTCTGCCAAAGCAAGGGGACTGCTACTTACCCGTACTGCGACCACCAGCTGGGGGTATCCCAGACAGAACCAACGTCTGCGCTGTTACGGCATGGCTGTCGGCCCGGCACACTGTGACACAGACATAGAGCCCGGTCATATGTGTGCCCATAGCTGGAGCAACGGGGCATGTTGTGGACGGCCCAGTGCGTAGCTAAAGACCGGCACACGCTCGATGGCCGAAGTTGGGGGGACTACAAGGATCACAGATCCAGCCTGTCACCCAGTCGGCAGTTGATTGTAGATCACAGGATCCAAAAATGCAGGGAAAAAAAAGGAAAATAGCAAAAAAAAATTCCTGAGCACATGGGCCCAGAGGAGCCATGTCATCTCCTTGGCAAGGCAGAAAAAAACTGAGGCTGCAGAGCAGAGGATGAGGGATGTACCCGGGGAACCGCCCCTGGGAGGTACTATACTGTGTGGAGTGTTTTAACACTTAACATGCTGTTTTTATGCCGAGTCAATCTCCTAGAAAGGAGGATAATACCCCAAGGTCAATTGCTGCTGTGTCCGTCCATGAACGGAAGAGAATTGTATGGTACATAAAAAAAAAATTTAATCACATAGAGATGTCCATTGCAAGGTTCACACATTATTTCATCCAATAATCCACATGTGGGCTCATTGCGTTGAGGGGGGGCAGGAGCAGGAGGCACGGATTAGGCAAGTAAAATACCTTGAAAAGGTATTCATAGCCCTCGAAATTTTCCACAATTTTGTCATGTTACAACCAAAAATGTAAATGTATTTTATGTGATAGATAGACCAACACAAAGTGGCACATAATTGTAAAGTGGAAGGAAAATTATAAATGGTTTTCAATAAATATTTGAAAAGTGTGGTGTGCCCCCGAGTCAATACTTTGTAGAACCACATTTCACTGCAATTACAGCTGCAAGTCTTTTGGGGTATGTGAACTTCCGCCCCAGTCTCAAGTCTTTCGCAGACTCTAACAGGTCTTCTTCTAAGATTGCCCTGTATTTGGCTCCATCCATCTTCCCATCAACTCTGACCAGCTTCCCTGTCTCTGCTGAAGAAAAGCATCTCCACAACATGAGGCTGTCACCACCATGTTTCACGGTGGGGATTGTGTGTTCAGGGTGATGTTCAGTGTCAGTTTTCCGCCACACATAGCGGTTTGCTTTTACGCCAAAAAGTTACATTTTGGTCTCATCTGACCGAAGCACCTCTTCCAAGTGTTTGTTGTGTCCATCACATGGCTTCTCACAATCTGCAAATGGTACATCTTCTGGATTTCTTTCAAACAATGGCTTTCTTCTTGCCACTCTTCCATAAAGGCCAGATTTGTGGAGAGCATGACTAATAGTTGTCCTGTGGACATATTTTCCCACCTGAGCTGTGGATCTCTGCAGCTCCTCCAGAGTTAGCATGGAAATCTTGGCTGCTTCTCCGATTAATGTTCTCCTTGCCCAGCCTATCAGTTTAGGGGGGACAGCCATGTCTTGGTAGGTTTGCAGTTGTGCCATACTCTTTCCATTTTTGGATGATGGATTGAACAGTGCTGTGTGAGCGGTTTAAAGCTTGGGATCTTTTTTTATAACCTAACCCTGCTTTAAACTTTTCCACAACTTAATCCCTGACCTGTCTGGTGTGTTTCTTGGCCTTCATGATGCTGTTCGTTCCCCAAGGTTATCCAACAAACCTCTGAGGGCTTCATAGAACAGCTGTATTTATACCGAGAATGAATTTCACACAGGTGGACTCTATTTACCAATTTGGTGACTTCTGAAAGCAAATGGTTCCACTAGATTTATAGTTGGGGGGTATCAGAGTAAAGGGGGCTGAATACAAATGCATACCACACTTTTTACATATTTGTAAAAAAAGTTCATAATTTTCCTTCCAGTTCACAATTATGTGCCACTTTGTGTTGGTCCATCACAAAAAAATCCCAATAAAATACATTTACGTTTTTGGTTTTAACATGACAAAATGTGGAAAATTTCAGGGGGTACGAATACATCTTCAAGGCACTGTATACCTCTGCTCTCTTCACCCCTAGACAAAAACAAGCAGTCAACCCTTGCACTGCGGGCACAGCCCCACTGCGTGGGGAAGAATGATTTTTCTTGGATATCTTCTATAACTGAAAAGCAAGGCTCTCTATATAAGGAGAGGAGGCGTTTGTAGTCAAAACCAGGAGAGCAGCGATGGTGACAAAGCTGTCCTCCAGAGATGCAGTTTAGTGAGTGAGCGTTGTCACCCCAGAACAGGAAGTGCATTACAGTCAGGATTACAAGGTGAAAATAAAGGAAAAAAGCCTAAAAAGTAATGCAGCCACTACATCCCTTTCCCCACCTCCTCCTTTCTGAAAACTCATTGTGAGCATTATGATATATACTCCCTCCGGGGCTGTGTATAGCAGTGTACAGTGTAAAGACCACTACACCAGCAGGACGGGGCATCATGGACACTATGTGCAGAGAGGTCTAGGAGTGGCAGGGATATTTGGCATTAGCTCACCTTTCCATTTTTCATGAAATAATAAACTTTCCCTTTAAGCTCAGCGGCCTGGCATTGGAATAGCGAAGGCAGCAACACCAACCTGTGTAGTTCAGACCCAATGTTATCAGCGGCCGACACGGCCTTTCTGGGCGGTCTGTCCAGATGGCATCTATGAGGTTTTCTTGCACAGGTATGAGGAGATGTCCGGCGTTCTTCAATGCCATGGACATACTCTTCCACTGGTCTGAAAAAAAAAAAAAAAAAACACACATCAGCAATAATATACCTGCAACATTCCTTTGATTTACTTCCAATAAGCCCCTCCCACATCCCATGTTAAAAAGGACACCCCACTAAGGCTGCATTCACACCTGAGCGTTTTGTCGCCTGAAGCGCGACGCCCCAAAACGCTAGAGGGGAAAAAATACATTATTCTCTATGGAGATGGTTCACATCTCCACTACAAAACGCCTGACGCCGAACGCCTGAAGCTCAAACAAGTTCTGGACCCTTTTTTTTCGCTCGAATTTGGGCGTTTTACATTGGTGACCCTAGACCTGTAAAAAATCGTGGTAAAAAACGTTGTGTTTTGTCGCGGCAAATACCGCTGCATTTTGTCGTGGTAAAGAACGCCACAAAACGCTACGCTCAGGTGTGAATGCAGCCTAAGGATATAAACTATAAGAAATGTAAAAAAAAAATTGCCCCTCGAGGCTTCAACTTAAACACAAGCTTCCATTCTACATATTGTGTTGAACTTAAAGGGGTAGTCTCTCCAAAAGTGATATCTAAGCAACCCATAGATGATGCAATTTTCTTTCCTGCAAAATCACTCAATTTCCCCCCCCCATCAACACAGCCATGGGTGAATCCCTCCCGCAGCACTATTGTGTTCTGCCGGTGGGGAACCTTCCTCGCCAGCAGAACACAATGTTCACTACTAGCGCTTTTAGCCACCAGCAGTGATTGCATCCAAAAAAATACAACATGCTGTTTGTACTGAAGTCAAATCAATGGATTATCCTAGGTACAACCAGCCTGCTCATATATGGATTGAAATTTTGCTGGTCCCTGCTGAACCAGCCAAGACTTGATCCATCAAAGGCCAGCTTTAGTGTCTGAGAGATGAAAAGATAAAAGCACATAAACCTCTTATATTGGTCACAGACTATTTGTGAGTTCCTGGGTCTGTATACCTGCTGTGCCCATTAGGGGTGGGGTTCCCACCATTTCTGTGCTGAGTTCCCAGGTCTGCACATTGGTTGCGCCCAATATGAGGGGTTCCCATCATTCCTGGGCCTGTACACCTTCGGTACCCATTATGAGGGGTTCCCACCATCCCTATGCCAAGTTCCCAGGTCTGTATACCTTCTGTACCCATTATGAGGGGTTCCCACTACCTCGGCACTGGGTTCCCAGGTGTGCGCACCTGCTTTGCCCCATAATGAAAGGTTCCCACTATCCCTGCACTGATTCCCTGGGTCTACACCTCTGCTGTGCCCATTAAAAGGGGTTCCCCCCATTCCTGTGCCGAGTTCCCAGGTCTGCACATCGCCTGTGCCCATTATGAGGGGTGTCCACCATGCCTGCACCGCGTTCCTGGGTCCACATACCTACTGTTCTCTTTATAAGCGATTCCCACCATCTCTGCACCTAATTTCCAAGTCTGTACCCCTGCTGCACCTAATATTGGGGTTCTTACTATTCCTGTGCTGAGTTTCCAGGTATGTACACATTTTATTTAGGTTACCTGCCAGCAAGTCAGTGAATGCCAAGGGGCAAACCAGAAAGCCCCAGTCTGGGAGAGTGCCAAGCCTGCCTCCGGTGAATCAGAGGGTTGGCATCACCAGTAACACTCGACTGCAATAGGAAAACATGTTACCTGTTTGAATAATAAAGGGGTCCACAGCGACCCGCGAGCCTTCAGGAAGCACACCGATTAGCCAGTCCTCCTGTGTGGGCGTGTCCTTTAAACCTGTAAGGAGAAAGAACATGTTGTGCATGTCTAGCCAAAATTTGGTGGGGTTATTATTTTCTTTTTTAGTAGAGTTGGAAATGATGACAACACCAGCATTTCTTGCTTCCCTGGATGCCGGTGGTCACTGGTCAGAGGAGGCCTGTAATAATACTAGTGCAGTAAGGGATGGTGGTCTCAGGTCTGACTGGGAAGGCCTGTAATGCACAGTGCTCTGGATGCTGGTGGTCACTGGTCAGAGGAGGCATGCAATAATACCAGTGCTGTAAGGGATGGTGGTCTCCGGTCTGACTGGGAAGGCCTGTAATGCACAGTGCTCTAGATGCACAAGCCAGTTATCAGCTCTCCTCTCCGCTGTCAGCACAAGGAAACGAGTGCCAACAACCGACTTCTGTTTACATCGTGATCAGCTGTGATTGGACACAGCTGATCACATGGTAAAGAACTGCCGATTGGCTCTTTATTTCAATCTGTGATCAGCATTGTCCTGAGGACATTACAATCAGAGTGCACCGCCAGCTCTGTAAACTGGCCATCCTGTGCTCGAACCGTCATTTGGCTATAGCACGGTTAGGGTGAGGACGCTGCTCCTACATGGGGTACATTCACCCCAGGACCGGGGGTGTCTTTCTGGCAGGAACAATGTGATAAAATAAAGAAAAACAGCCTGACAAAAGTTAAGGGGTAAAAGAGCTGAACTCCAGGCAGATATAAAAGACAAATAATGCAGCTCTGTACTCATTAAATAAATGTTTAGAAATACAAGAATTTACATTTGAGTTGGTTAATAACTTAAAATATAGCAAAGCTTCTAGGGGGAAGCAAACAGAACCATCAGGCGTGCTGCAGTGCACAGAACTTGCTCATAGAAGGAGAGAGCAGAGTGAAAATAATGAGCTCATCAGTGACCTGCGTCTCCTTTTTGCTGTCCAGTAACAAGGTTGGTGGTTGGTTGGGTGAGGAGGGAATTTGTAAGAGAAAGTGAAACTGTAGAAGAGCTAAACCAGGTCCCCCCACTGCCAGACAGGGCAGAGCTGTGTACATGTAAGGATTGGATAGACAGAAATGCAAATCATTTGGCAGGTAAAACAGGACTTTTATATGCATGTTTTCTGTGCATTTAGTGGTTTGCCTGGAGTTCAACTTTAATCTGAGATATAGAAAATCAGGATCCACCTCACCCATCTTCATTAGCGTCCAGTTGCTGTCCATCTGCTGAGCAGCCTGCAGGAAGTAGCGTCCATCCGTCCACATGGCGGCGCTCTGCTCCGTCACTATTGCTGTCCCTGCAAACAAAATGTAAATAATCATAAAAGAATTTAGGTATCCACACACATTTTTTAAAACAAATTTCTTATCCCTCAGTATAATAACTGAGCACAGTAATGCGCCTGCATTTGTGATGGTGGCGGGACCGACCGTGCAGCCGCTCACGTGATCAACAGCCCTTTATACTGCAGGCTTGGGCTGAACTCATCCAACTTTTGTTTGAAGTGTATGGCCAACTTAAGTATGAGCCAGACAAGGCATATCACCCACATCAACGCATGTACTAGAACGCATGATGAGCAAACACCGTTTGTGTTTTCAAAGACATTTTCATTTCAATTCTAAAAAAAAAAAAAAAAAAAAAACACTGTAATGCATGTGACCAAACAAAAAAATAAATAAAAAAAACCTTGACTTGAAGAGTCAGCATTGTTCTGCTGCCAAAGTGGAAGTCTGATTGGAGTTCTAATCACCTTATACAATGTTACCCTCCGCCTGTCAGCGCCCAGGAGACCGGCCAGCCGGAGACTTGATTTAAAATTATTATAAAAAAAAAAAAGCCATTAGTGGAAGCAAGTTACAGAACTTTTTATTGCTCCAGAAGCCACCAGTGCAGAATCTCACTCACTGGTCAGGAAAGCCAAGGAATGACAAAAAAGGGATTTTTATTAACAGCTTACCTGTAAAATCCTTTTCTTGTAGTACATCACGGGACACAGAGCAGCATAGCCATTACATATGGGTTATATAGTGTACCTTCAGGTGATGGACACTGGCACTCTCCGACAGGAAGTTCCCTCCCTATATAACCCCCACCCATAGTGGGAGTACCTCAGTTTTGTAGCAAGCAATATGCATCCCAAAATTCCCCATAAGAGGGGTGGGAGCTCTGTGTCCCGTGATGTACTACAAGAAAAGGATTTTACAGGTAAGCTGTTAATAAAAATCCCTTTTTCTTTATCGTACATCACGGGACACAGAGCAGCATAGCCATTACATATGGGATGTCCCCAAGCAATGCTCCATGAGGGGAGGGAGACAACCAGAAAAAACCAAACAAGAGGTGCCACCGGACAAGAGGAGATTAAACTGCGGCCCGCAGTACCGCCTGCCCAAAGGCTGAATCGGCGTTCCTCCTAACGTCCATTTGATAAAATTTTGCAAATGTGTGGACAGATGACCAGGTTGCTGCCCTGCAGACCTGAGCCATAGGGACCTGGTGATACGCTGCCCAAGAGGCACTTATAGCTCTAGTGGAATGAGCCTTAACCGATAAGGGTGGACTCTTCCCCTTCAGGCCATAGGCCTGAATAATCGTCTGCCTAATCCACTTAGAAATAGTGGCCTTAGACGCTGCCTGGCCCTTCTTGGGCCCTTCCGGCAGAATGAATAAGACGTCCGTCTTACGAATCTGGGCTGTAGCTTCCAAGTAAATCTTTACAGCTCTAACTACATCCAAGGAATGTAGTAACCTCTCTTCCTTAGAAGAAGGCTTTGGAAAAAATGATGGAAGAATCACATCTTGATTAAGGTGAAAATTTGATACCACCTTAGGCAGGAAGGACGGAAGCGGCCGCAAAACGACCCTGTCCTTATGCAATAATAAATAAGGTGCCTTACATGACAAGGCTGCCAACTCCGACACCCTTCTGGCGGATGCCATGGCCACCAGAAACACTAGTTTCCTAGTCAAAAGGACCAACGGAATCACGGACAAGGGCTCAAAGGGCTGCCTTTGCAAGGCCGATAGAACCAAATTTAGATCCCAAGGATACAGGGGAGCTTTAATCGGGGGATTCACCCGAATAACACCTTGTAAAAAGGATTTCATTAAGGAATGGGCAGCCAACGATCTCTGGAAGAAGACCGACAAGGCAGACACCTGCCCCTTAATTGTGCCGACCGCCAAACCTTTTTCCACTCCCAACTGTAAAAACTCCAGGATTCTCCCAATAGTATATTTGCGGGGATCCCATTTCCTGGTTTCACACCAGGTAATATAGGCCTTCCACACCCTATAGTATATCAACCTGGAAACTGGTTTTCTTGCGTTTATAAGGGTAGAAACGACCTGCCCTGAAAGGCCTCTGTTTCTGAGAATCAGGGACTCAGCCGCCAGGCCGTTAAATTTAGGGCCTGTAAGGCAGGGTGGTAGAAAGGCCCTTGTGAGAGGAGGTCCGGACGTAGAGGGAGGACCCAAGGCTCCTCTACGGTCATCCTTTTTATCAAGGAGTACCAAGGTCTTCGGGGCCACGCTGGGGCCACTAGAATCGCTGGCTTGCGTTCCCTTTGAATTCTGTGAAGAAGACGGGGTAGCATCCGTATTGGAGGGAAGGCATAGATTAGCGCAAACTGATGCCAAGGACACACCAAGGCATCTGTCCCGCAGGCCAATGGATCCCTCGTTCGAGAGACAAAGTTTGCTACTTTGGCATTGAATCTGGACGCCATAATGTCCACCTCCGGAGTACCCCACTTCCGGCAAATGACCTGGAACACTTCGGGATGGAGGGACCACTCCCCTGGGGACATCTGTTGGCGGCTGAGGAAGTCCGCTTGCCAATTGTCCACCCCGGGGATAAAGATAGCTGAGATGCAGGGGACATGGGCTTCTGCCCAT
The DNA here is from genome assembly GCF_905171775.1 of Rana temporaria. Classification (NCBI taxonomy): domain Eukaryota; kingdom Metazoa; phylum Chordata; class Amphibia; order Anura; family Ranidae; genus Rana; species Rana temporaria. The sequence goes on along the minus strand of NC_053496.1, from coordinate 41,313,537 downwards.
GAAAAGATCCGATCTACCTCCCTTTGGGCTGCCTGACTCCTGGTGCCACCCTGGTGGTTTATATAAGCTACGGCAGTGGCATTGTCGGATTGTACCCTTACTGGGGAGCCCTGCAGAACCTCCGTCCAGCCCAAAAGAGCCAACCGAGCTGCTCGGATCTCTAAGACATTTATGGGTAGGGCTGATTCTGCCCTTGACCATCTCCCCTGTAGGGTTAAATCGTCTAGGACTGCACCCCAACCTGATAGGCTGGCGTCCGTGGTTACTATCCTCCATGAGGGGGGATTGAACGATCTTCCTTTCAGAAGATTTTTTGTGACTAGCCACCAACACAGGCTCTGCCTTACCGCATAGGGAAGGGAGATGGGAAGATCCAAGGCCTGGAGTCTTTTGTCCCAGGCCGCGAGAATTGCTCTCTGTAGTCTCCGAGAATGGATCTGGGCATAAGGCACTGCCTCGAAGGTGGCCACTAGCTTTCCCAACAGGCGCATGCAGAGGCGTATAGATGGCCTTGTGCTGCTTAGGACTATGTGGATTAACTCCCTTATCGAGTCCACTCTGGACTGGGGCAGGAAGATCCGTTGTTGTCTTGTATCTAAAATCAGACCTAGATACTCCAACCTTCTTGTGGGCTGTAAAGCCGATTTGTCCCGGTTTAGAACCCAACCCAGGGACTCTAGGCAGTTTACTGCTAGCAACACTGCCCGATTTAGACCGGCCGCTGAGTGGTCGACTACCAGAAGATCGTCTAGGTAGGCCATGATCAGAATGCCCTGTTCCCTTAGGATGGCTAATACGGGGGCCAGGATCTTCGTGAAAACCCGAGGGGCCGTGGCTAGTCCGAACGGAAGAGCCACGAACTGATAATGCCGATAGTTTAGGGCAAAACGCAGATACCTGTAATGGCCTGGGAAAATCGGAACGTGCAGGTATGCGTCCTTTATATCGATGGAGGCCAAGAACTCCTTTCCTTGGAGGGCGGCCACCACCGAACGAATGGACTCCATTCGAAAAGACCGGACTCTTAAAAAGCGGTTTAATAACTTTAGGTCCAGAATAGGCCTGACGTCGCCGTTTGGCTTCGGGACAACGAAGAGGTTTGAGTAAAACCCTTGTCCTTGCTCCCCTGCTGGTACTTCCATAATCACTCCTTGAGATAGGAGTCGCTCTAGGGCGGACAGAAGCGATGCCTGCCTCTGAGGGTCGCCTGGAAGTCTTGACATTTGAAAGTGAGGAGGGGGGAACTCCCGAAACTCCAGCTTGTACCCCTGAGTTACTGAGGACAGAACCCATTGGTCGGTAACTTGGGCCCCCCACAACTCCGAGAACAACCGGAGTCTTCCCCCCACTCGAGAGAGTGGGGGCGCCCCTTCACAAGGCTGCCTTAGGGGCAGCCTTAACCGGCTTACGGTTCCACGGTCTCTTGTTCCCTGCAGCTTGCCCCTGGGGCCTGTTTGCAGCTGCGCGTCCAGGAGGCCGTCGATACTGCCTAGAGAATGAGGGCCCTGGAACTGGAGAGGTTGGGCGCTTAAAAGAGGGACCTCGGAACCTTTTCTTAACCGGCAAAAGGGTGCTCTTACCACTAGAGATCTTTTGAATATATTTGTCAAGATCTTCTCCAAACAATCTCTCTCCTTGAAAGGAGAATCCTGTAAGGAGTTTTTTGCAGGGGGTTTCTGCAGACCAGTTCTTTAACCAAAGTAATCTTCTCATGTGGACCAAATACAGGGATAGGCGGGACGCCTGTTGGATTGAATCCTTGATAGCGTCTACCGCGAAACATAAGGCTCTAGGTAGATCGGCTAAGTCCTGAGCCTGTTGAGCCGGGAGGTCCTTTAGGGCCTGCTTGGCCTGGTCTTTTAAAGCCTGGCAGACGCCAATGGCAGCTACAGCTGGCTGGACCACTGCCCCCGCTGTGGAAAAGGATGCCTTTAGTAAGGTCTCAAGCCTTTTATCCACAGGATCTTTGAACATGTGAATATTGTCCACTGGACATGTTAAAGCTTTATTGACACATGATATGGCTGCGTCAACAGTGGGGACAGCCCATTTTTTTGAAAACTCCTCCTCTAAAGGGTACATAACTGCGAACCTTTTAGGAGGCAAAAAAATCCTGTCTGGCTTAACCCAGTCCTGAAATATCAGGTCCTTTAACAAAGGATGGACCGGGAACACCAGGTTGGCTTGGGGCGCTTTTAGGGAGCCCAATGAGGACACAGCGGAGGCCAGAGGCTGAGGCAAAGGCATTTTAAAAGCTGACCGCACCATATCCGTTAAGGACTGAACCCACAATTTTTCTGCGTGAGAAGCTGAAAAAGGTTCTTCTATAGTAGAATCTTCAGAACCCAAATGGTCCAGATGATCCTCAGCCTGGTCTCCTGTATCTTCCAATTCCTCAGTGGAAAGGACATCTTCCTCAGGAGATTCAAACCTGGGAGACGGGGACCTAGCCCGCTTCTTCCCGGATAAAGAGGCCGTAATAAGAGCGGCCATCCTCTTTTCAAATCCACCCAAGGTGGAGGCTAACATCTCTTCCGTGACATAGGAAGGAGTTGGTTGAATAGGGCCCGCCATAGCACCTAGCAACCCCGATGGCTCACCCAGGGCAGCAACCTCCGGATCCTCCGGGGAGGTAGGGGCAGGTGGATTCTGGGAAATATCCTCCGAGCCCGATGGGGAACCCTTCGGCTTTTTAACACCTTTAGCATTTTTAGCGTTCCCTGCACCCTTAGGAGCCATAATAACAAATCTGAGATACTCCGCTAATATACAACTAACTGTAATAGCTGGAGAAAAACACACATTTAAATAAATGAGGAAAAAAATTTAGGCTAGGGTAATGTTAGACAGAAACTAAACTTCCCAAAACCTAACAAGAGAAAGCAGTATTGAGCCCCAAGGGCTTAATCATATCCTAATATTGCTTCCCTTAATGCTGGGCTAAGAGAGTACCAAATACTAAGTACTCTGACTGCTACTTAGTACACCGGCTTTATAGAAAAAATATGAGCTTAAACAGCTCTTTAGCAAGGTGTGTACAAAAAAACGGCCACTAGGTGTCACTGTGTCAGCATAACATAGGCAAACCTATCCTGCTCAGCTCAGCATCGCTGCTCCGTGTCCCTTCACAGCCTTCAGCAAACTGACAGGCTAAATAGAGTTTTTCCCTCTGATGTACAGAGGGGAGGGAACTCCCTGGGCGTCCCCCGCCCCTCCACGCAGCGTCGGCGCCTATAACAGTGCGCGCGCACGCGCGCGCGCGCGCGCGCTCCCGACGCCGCTCTCAGGAAGCAGGAAGCAGAATCCATGTGGGGAGAGGAGCCCGGGAGCTGCTGGAGACACACAGACATCAGGAAGTAAGTAATTTAAACCTGACATGCTCCCTTTTACATTTCATGGAGAAAACACCTTGTAGCAGCAGCAGCAGTCTATTAGCCCAGCCAGAGGAACAGTATACCTGGGTGTTTGAGCCATCCAGTCATGCAGACTTTGTGGTTTCTCTTTTAGCCCATGCACAGAGGCATAAAAAAGGCTTTTCCCCAGAGTCCCCTGTGGGGAGCCCACTGACAAACCAAGTTCCGTAGGCCCCCTGCTTACCTTTCCACGCCGCAGGGTATTGCTCATGCAAGAGGCCCAATCTTCCCCCTTCACCGTGGGTATGGTCATAGACCTTCAGGGACCGGGGTCCAAGTCAGGAACACCACACACCTGGACCTATACAGCACTACTGGCAGCAGGTATTCATAGGTTAAAAAACCCAGTCCTGGAACCCAGAGTCCAGCCCTCCAAGGAGAGGCATTATAGGCAAAACCCCATCCACGAATTGGGGCCCGGGTACCGTCCACTTTGGCTATGAAGCACCTTGGACGGATCCGGTCGGCTGGCCCTGGTCCCAAGGACAAACTGCAGGCACAACCTTCAACGTGCACCAACACCTAAGACACTGGCGAAAAAACTGAGGTACTCCCACTATGGGTGGGGGTTATATAGGGAGGGAACTTCCTGTCGGAGAGTGCCAGTGTCCATCACCTGAAGGTACACTATATAACCCATATGTAATGGCTATGCTGCTCTGTGTCCCATGATGTACGATAAAGAAAAAAGGACGGTTGTCACCCGAACAAGGTGAAGATCTTTCCCATCACTTTTAGTCCTTGTAAAATATGAAAAATCCCCACAGCAGGGATAGAGCAATGAAAACCTGACAGAGAATCTAACCATCATTCTTTTCCTTTCTAAAAAGGAAAAGAATGATGACCCCAACTTTATTCAAATGTTTAGATCTGTGTCTACCACACTGACACGAATGACGGGACACGATCCCCTCCCACCGACACCAATGACGGGACACGATCCCCTCCCACCGACACCAATGACGGGACACGATCCCCTCCCACCGACACCAATGACGGGACACGATCCCCTCCCACCGACACCAATGACGGGACACGATCCCCTCCCACCGACACCAATGACGGGACACGATCCCCTCCCACCGACACCAATGACGGGACACGATCCCCTCCCACCGACACCAATGACGGGACACGATCCCCTCCCACCGACACCAATGACGGGACACGATCCCCTCCCACCGACACCAATGACGGGACACGATCCCCTCCCACCGACACCAATGACGGGACACGATCCCCTCCCACCGACACCAATGACGGGACACGATCCCCTCCCACCGACACCAATGACGGGACACGATCCCCTCCCACCGACACCAATGACGGGACACGATCCCCTCCCACCGACACCAATGACGGGACAGGATCCCCTCCCACCGACACCAATGACGGGACACAATCCCCTCCCACTGACACCAATGACGGGACACAATCCCCTCCCACTGACACCAATGACGGGACACAATCCCCTCCCACTGACACCAATGACGGGACACAATCCCCTCCCACTGACACCAATGACGGGACACAATCCCCTCCCACTGACACCAATGACGGGACACAATCCCCTCCCACTGACACCAATGACGGGAAACAATCCCCTCCCACTGACGGGACACAATCCCCTCCCACTGACACCAATGACGGGACACGATCCCCTCCCACTGACACCAATGACGGGACACGATCCCCTCCCACTGACACCAATGACAGGACACGATCCCCCTCCCACTGACAGGACACGATCCCCCTTCCACTGACACCAACAACAGGACACAATCCCCTCCCACTGACACCAATGATGGGACACGATCCTCTCCCACTGACGGGACACGATCCCCTCCCACTGACACCAATGACGGGACACGATCCCCTCCCACTGACGGGACACTATCCCCTCCCACTGACACCAATGACGGGACACGATCCCCTCCCACTGACACCAATGACGGGACAAGATCCCCTCCCACTGACACCAATGACAGGACACGATCCTCTCCCACTGACACCAATGATGGGACACGATCCCTCCCACTGACAGACGACGGGACACTATTCCTCTCACTGACACCAACGACGGGACACTATTCCTCACACTGACACCAATGACGGGACACAATCCCTCCCACTGACACCAACGATGGGACACTATTCCTCCCACTGACACCAATGATGGGGGAATTTTCCTCCACCTACTGTCCACAGGCTCTATGTAATTTTTTTACTCCCACCGACCACCAAGCCTGAGGTATCGTTTACTCTCATTAGAATTATTTTTTATTGATTAGAAAGTTTGGACACCCTCAGTCTTCAGAGATCTCAGCTGGTCTAATAATATATACTTCAATATAAACTGCAAAGAACACACTGGTCCTTGTATGACTCCACAAGCTCATTAAGGTGTCAGCCGCACAGAGACACCGAGGTTTGTCAATGCGGCGCCACATTCTGCTGCTTGTACCAAAACTCGGACAAGCATAGAAAAACAGATTCCGGGGGTAGATTTATTATAGCGCGGGATAATGGGGCCTACGCCATAAATTCTAAAGTCCAATAATAGCCGGCTACAAAACGTGAAGGCAGATATAAAACCTCCACAAATAACTGTTTACTAGACCCCCAAAGTGATGTGTTCCTGTTCCCCTCGGCGGGGGATCCCGCTATAAATTCCAAAGTATATATCCCTAATTAAAGGGCGACCAGACAATGAAACGCCCAACACTCTAAGCTTCTTTTTTCTTTTTTTTTTTTAACTACTTTCGCCCCCTTCCTGCCCAGGCCAATTTTTAGCTTTCAGCGCTGCGCTGTCACACTTTGAATGACAATTGCGCGGTCATCCAACACTGTACCCAAACTAACTTTTTATTATTTTCCCTCCTCACACATAGAGCTTTCTTTTGGTGGTATTTAATCACCACTGGATTTTTTTTTTTTTTTTTGCTAAACCAAATTAAAAAAAAAAAAATTTGAAAAGAAAAAAATGTTTTTCTTAGTTTCTGTTATACAATTTTGCAAATAGGTAATTTAACAGAAACTAAGAAATACTATATATTTTTTTTTATATATATTTTTTTTTTCTCTCATTTGTTTAGCTAAAAATAAAAACCCAGGGCCAGATCCACATAGCGAGTACGCCAGGGTATCTACTGATACACCGGCGTACTTTCAAATTACCCGCGTCGTATCTTTAGTTTGAATCCTCAAACCAAGATACGACGGCTTCTCGGTTCGATCCGACAGGCGTACGGCTTCGTACGCCTTCGGATCGTAGGTGCAATACTTCGGCGCCCGCTGGGTGGAGTTCGCGTCGTTTTCCGCGTCGGGTATGCAAATTAGCTTTTTCCGACGATCCACGAACGTACGCGCGGCCGTCGCATTCTCTTACGTCGTCTCTAGTCGGCTTTTTCCGGCGTATAGTTAAAGCTGCTATTTTGCGGCGTATAGATAGACTTGCCATGTTAAAGTATGGCCGTCGTTCCCGCGTCCAATTTTTTTTTTTTTTTGCGCAAGTCGTCCATGAATAGGAATGGACATAAGTCACGTCTAAGTTAAAAAAAATGCGCAAAGCACGGCGGGAAATTTCAAAACGGAGCATGCGCAGTTCAATCGGCGCGTGGACGCGCTTCATTTAAATGAATCACGCCCCCTACCCGCCGATTTGAATTCCGCCGCCAGAAATACACTACGCCGCCGTAACTTACGGCGCGAAATCTTCCTGGATTTGACTTAAAGCCAGGTAAGATGCGGCGGCGTAGCGTATCTCTGATACGCTGCGCCTATCCAATTATATGTGGATCTGGCACCCAGTGGTTAAATAACATTAAAAGAAAACATGAAAAGAAAAAGAAAAATGTTTTTTATTTTTTTTATATATAAAAATGTCCATTTGGGTACAGTTTTGCCAGACCGCATAATTGTCAATGTACGACAGCACTGGAAGCTGAAAATAGGCCTGGGCAGGAAGGGGGTATATGTACCAGGTAGGCAAATGGTTAAACATTACTACACCTCCTCCCCATCCCCTGACTGACAATATTGGAGGTGTTTTACTGGCCAGATCACTAGGTGAAAACAGAGGGGGAAGAAAATTAATGCATTTTTTGGTTTTGGGTTTAAAGGACTTGTTAATTCAGAAGTTTTTATTTCATCTTAATGCATTCTATGCATCAAGACAAAGAACCTGTGTGCAGCAGCCCCCTCAAACTTACCAGAGCCCCATCTCTGTCCAGCGGTGTCCACAAGTGTCTTAGCCATCCGAGATTCTCCCTCTTGATTGGCTGAGACACAGCAGGGGCACCATTGGCATCCGCTGCTGTCAATAAAAGTCAGCTAGCTAATCAGAGGAGAGAGGAGGCAGGGCTGGTTCGGGGCTCTGTGTCTGAATGGACACAGGGAGCTGTGACTCGAGTGCCCCCATAGCAAGCTGCTTGCTGCGGGGGCACTCGACAGAAGGGAGGGGCCAGGAACACAGAAAAGGGAGGGACTCGAGAAGAATAAAAATCTGGGCTGCTCTGAAAATCCACTGCACAGAGCAGGTAAGTATAACATGTTTGTTATTTTTGTAGGTAAAAAACAAGACTTAGGGCTAGATTCAGCATTGATTTACACCGGCAGATCTATAGATACGCCGCGTAAATTCAAAGCTGCGCCAGGGTATCTTCTTTCTGTATTCAGAAAGCAAGATACGCCAACATTAGCCTAAGATGCGACTGGCGTAAGTCTCTTACACCGTCGTATCTTAGGGTGCATATTTACGCTGGCCGCTAGGTGGCGCTTCCGTCTTAGAATATGCAAATGACCTAGATACGACGATTCATAAATTTACGTACGCCTGGCGCTATTTTTTTACGTCGTTTACGTTAGGCTTTTTCGGCGTAAGGTTGCTCCTGCTATTATGAGGCGTACGCGATGTTAAGTATGGACGTCGTTGCCACGTCGAATTTTGAATTTTTTACGTTGTTTGCGCAAGTCGTTCGCGAATAGGGCTGGACGTAATTTACGTTCACGTCGAAACCAAAGACGTCCTTGCGGCGTACTTTGGAGCAATGCACACTGGGAAATTCCACGGACGGCGCATGCGCCGTTCGGGAAAAACGTCAATCACGTCAAGTCACCAAGAATTAACATAAAACACGCCCCCTCATCCTCATTTGAATTACGCGCGCTTACACCGGCCCCATTTACGCTACGCCGCCGTAACTTAGAAGGCAAGTGCTTTGTGAATACAGCACCTGCCTCTCTAACTTACGGCGGCGTAGCATAAATACGATACGCTGCGCCGCCCTAACAATGCGCGCCCCTACCTGAATCTAGCCCTTAATCACTTTTGTACCGCTTTAATACCCCAGCACATTGTGTTGTGGGATGAAACTAACACCCAAAATAAAGCCCACACAGACAGGAGAACATACAAACTCCATGCACATAGAGACTTGGTGGGAACTGAAGCCACATCCATGCACAAGTGAAGAGCTTTCATCTAAAATAACCAACCAAATAATGCAGCACCTGATCTGACATAAGAATAAACTGAATTATAGTCACATTCCGGGAAAAAACATCCAGCACCATGCTTACCGGCGGAACCGTTGAATCCGGATATAAATTCCCGTCTGCAGTCACATGGGGCGATGTACTCACTCTGCAAACCGATGACAACACACAATTACATGAGGATCCACACTGCATTGTATATACTGCACACATGGAGGACACGTTCACAACTCACAATTAGGATATTCGTTAAAAATGGAGCACAGATTCACTTTAACCACTTAAGGACCGGACCAATATGCTGCTAAATGACCCAAGGGGTTTTTACAATTCGGCACTGCGTCGCTTTAACAGACAATTGCGCGGTCGTGCGACGTGGCTCCCCAACAAAATTGGCGTCCTTTTTTCCCCACAAAAAGAGCTTTCTTTTGGTGGTATTTGATCACCACTGCGGTTTTTATTTTTTGCGCTAATAAACAAAAATAGAGCGACAATTTTGAAAAAAAATGCAATATTTTTTACTTTTTGCTATAATAAATATCCCCCAAAAACATATATAAAATGTTTTTTTTCCTCAGTTTAGGCCGATACGTATTCTTCTACCTATTTTTGGTAAAAAAAAAAAAATCGCAATAAGCGTCTATCGATTGGTTTGCGCAAAATTTATAGAGTTTACAAAATAGGGGATAGTTTTATTTTTATTTTTTTTTATTACTACTAATGGCGGCGATCAGCGATTTTTTTCGTGACTGCGACATTATGGCGGACACTTCGGACAATTTTGACACATTTTTGGGACCATCGTCATTTTCACAGCAAAAAATGCATTTACATTGCATTGTCTATTGTGAAAATGACAGTTGCAGTTTGGGAGTTAACCACAGGGGGCGCTGTAGGAGTTAGGAGTAGGAGTTAGGGTTCACCTAGTGTGTGTTTACAACTGTAGGGGGGTGTGGCTGTAGGTCTGACGTCATCGATCGAGTCTCCCTATATAAGGGATCACTCGATCGATGCAGCCGCCACAGTGACGCACGGGGAAGCCGTGTTTACATACGGCTCTCCCCGTGCTTCAGCTCCGGGGAGCGATCGCGACGGAGCGGCTATTAACGAATAGCCGCGCTGTGGTCCCGGATCGCTCCCCGCAGGAATCCGACCGCTGCATGTAGCGGGGGGGTCCTGATCGGACCCCCGACCCACGTCTAGGCAGGGACATACATGTACGCCAATGTGCCTGTCCGTGCCATTCTGTGGACGTATATCTACATGCGGCGGTCGGGAAGTGGTTAAAGCAGGGGTGTCCAACTCAATTTCATCCTGGGCCGCATCAGCATTATGATTGCCCTAAAAAGGGCCGGCTGTATCTGTAAGATTATATGTCCAGCGCATCCCCTCCCCTTCCTTTAGATGTCAAGAGCCACCCCACCATCAGAAGTTGAGTCCCCCACTCTCCCTTACATCACACTGCACCCCCCCTTTCCTTATGCTGCTGCTGGGAAGAAGCTGGATGCATTGTTTGACAAGTTAAAAACCTGCATTTTTTTTTTTTTTGCAAGATTATTACTTAGAACCCCCAAACAGTATCTATATTATTTTTAGCAGAGACCCTAGAGAATAAAATGGCGGTTGCTGCAAACTTTTATGTCGCACTGTATTTGCGCAGCGGTCTTTCAAACGCAATATTTTGGAGAAAATACACTTCAATGAATTTACAAAAAAAAATCTAAAAACACGAAAGTTAGACCAATTTTTTGGTATAATGTAAAAGATAATGTTACGCTGCGAGAATCGTGATCTTTACTCCAAGCAAAAAAATGTGGATTCTCATTTTATCCAGAATCCTGCAGCTGTAATACAAGGATGGACGTGCTCTCCTGTACCCGAGGATGTGCGGTGACCAGCATAACGCCACAGCCTGTCATTGATTTATACAGAAACACAGGCCCGTCACCCCGGGGTGCAGAGAGGCTCATTTTTCATGAGTGTTTGATGTGAATGAGCCCAAAAAAAAACCTGCTCCATAAGTCAGGCTTGACAACACCTAAGGGAGGTGACATTGAAGTGACAATACCTGGTGTGCGTCCCCAGAGGGAACAATGTACGCCTGGATGGGTTCCGCCACGCTGCGGGAGGACCGCATGGTCTGCCTCAGTTGCCGCAGCAGCTCTGTAGTTATCTTTGGTGCCATTCTTAATGCCTAGAAAAGAAATAAATGAGAAGTAGATGAACTTTCTACCATTTATGCTACGGGGCGCATTTAACCCTCGTTAGCAGGCGAGAAAGGGTTAAAAACGAAGCGGTGCATTGCGGGCGGTATAGCCGCGCTGTTCCATTGATTTCACTGGGGAGGAGCAGTATACACACTGCTCCAAAGATGCGGCTAGCAGGACTTTTTTTACCGTCCTGCTAGCGTACCGCTCCACCGTGAAAGCCCCTCCGATCCGCTGGATCGCCAGCCGTCTGTTTTGAGCGGATCTTATCGGGTCAGATGGCATCCGCCTGCCCATACAAGTCAATGGGTGGCCCACTCAGATCCACCTGAAAAACGGACAGGCAGATCTATTGTGTGAAAGGGGCCTAAAGGTACTCTCGACCTCTCTACATTATGCTGTATATTATATACTCCCGACCTCCATACATTGTGCAGTATATTTTATACTCCCGTTCTCTATACATTGTGCTGTATACTACAAACTTCTGACTACCCTTCTCTGTCTTAAAGCAGCCCTGAACATGAACACCCCCTCACATATGGTGCAGACATTTCATAGGTTACAATATAACACCCCCCTATGCAGTGAGGTGGTCCCCCCTCCTCCACCCCATACAGTACAGTGGTGTGCCCCAGTTATCGTATAACACAAATCCCCCTATTAGAGTTCAGTGGTCTCCCCCACTTATCACCCCCCCATAGTATACAGTGGTGTGTCCCGGACCGGTTGTTACCATACAGTGCAGTCAGCGTCCCTGGGTATTCGCGTGCTGTGCTCGGCAGCCTGTCCAGCGATCAGTGCCGGGGCCGCGGAGGGTGCCGGGAAATGTAGTCTTCTCTCCTCCTCTCTACACCGCGTGAGAAGGAGCAGAGCGAGCTCAGGGAACTACAACCCCGGCATCCTCCGCGGCCAGCCCGGACTGTCAGCACCTTGTCATGTGACGGCAGGGAAGTCAGCTGAGTCTTCCCAGTCATAGATGATAGAGTAGTGTACAACCTACTTACCGTCATCTACTGTGTACACCTACCTCTGTGATTATAAAAAGTGCCTACCATTATAATAACACCATGTACACCTACCTCTGTGATTATACAAAGTGCCTATCTCTATAATAATAAGATCAACCTACCTCTAGTAGTATTGTGTATCTAGCAATTTGGAAATACCATATACCTACCTCTATATTAATGCTGTGTACCTACCTCTAATACTACAATGTACCTACATCTATAATTCAATCTACCTACCTCTGTATTAAATATACCTAGCTCTATAATACTACAGCATACCTACCTCTATAATAACACCATGTACCTTCCACTATGATAATTATATGTACCTAACCCTATAATTCCATCTACCTACCTCTACGATAATACCATTGTAGCGCCTGGTTACTTTGAAGTACCGGTGCTATTTATAGGGAGATCAGGGTGTAGTTAGACTCTGAACCAAATTGGTATGCCTAAAACAGGGTCTCTGTCTCGGCTTGGCTGTGCTGTGGGCTCATTCTGTTGTGCTGGGGTGTTCTTCCCACCCCTTTGCAGTAGGTGGCAGCAGTGGAGTCAAGGTTTGGGTGCTCTTCCCCAGCAGCCAATCAGGAGGGTGTAGCCTCGCTGTGCATGCCGGGGAGGGGTATTTATTAGGCAGACACCATTGGTTCTGGGTCTTCTTCAGTCAGTGTGGCACCCACCTTTAGGGTGGCCACATCATGGCGCCCTGGTGTTATGGCCTACCTGGCTGGGGTGTGCGTGCCACGCGGTGTTCCTGGTTCCGGGGCCATGTTGGCCGGAACATCTGAGCAACGACGGGGACCCAGTGACCCGCCTGTCAGTCGGTACCTGGGCGACATTAAGATCCAGGCGTAATTCACCCAAGGAGGATTACCTCCGTAACTGCAATCAGAGAGGGCCCGTGGCAGAGGCGTCTCCCTGAAGTCCATTCAGGAGGGTCTGTGGCAGAGACTTTATCCTACAATTGTTCGAGTGATACTCCGGCTGCCAGGTCAGTGAGAGGGGCCTGTCCGGGTACACTAAACCCGCTCCGGCAGGAGTGGTACGGAAAGTTTTTACATATAAGAACAGGACTGTTCCAAATACTACTATGGGGGGGTTAGTGTTAGAGGCATGGGGGATGAGTGTTGGGATACAGGGAGGGTTAGTTTTAGGGGTATAGTGAGGGTTAGTGTTAGGATAGCAGGGGGGGTTAGTGTTGGGGTACAGGGAGGGTTAGTGTTGAGGTACAGGGAGAGTTGGTGTTAGGAATACATGAAGACTTGGTGTTAGGGTACAGGGAGGGCTAGTGTTAAGGGTACAGGGAGGGTTAGTGTTGGGGTACAGGGAGGGTTAGTGTTGGGGTACAGGGAGGGTTAGTGTTGGGGTACAGGGAGAGTTAGTGTTAGGGATACAGGGAGGGTTAGTGTTAGGGATACAGGGAGGGTTGGTGTTAGGGATACAGGGAGGGTTAGTGTTAGGATTGCAGGGGGTTAGTGTTGGGGTACAGGGAGGGTTGGTGTTAGGGATACAGCAAGACGTGTTGTTGGGGTACAGGGAGGGTTGTTGTCGGTGTACAGGGAGGGTTACTGTTAAGGGTACAGGGAGGGTTAGGTGTTGGGATACAGGGAGGATTAATGTTAGGGGCATAGGGAGGGTTTGTGTTAGAATTACAGGAAAGGTCAGTGTTGGGGTTACAAGGAGGGATAGTGTTATGGGTATAGGGAGGCATAGTTTTAGGATTTCAGGGGGGATTAGTGTTAAAATAACAGGGGGCGGGGTTAGTGTTGGGGTACAGAGAGGGTTGGTGTTAGAGATACAGGAAGATTTGGTGTTGAAATACAGAGAGGGTAAGTGTTAGGGGTACAGGGAGTGTTAGTGTTAGGATTACAGGTGGGTTAGTGTAGGGGTACAGGGGGTTGGTGTTAGGGGCATAGGGAGGGTTGTTATTAGGATTACAGGGGGGTTAGTGTTGGGGTACAGCAAGGATTGGTGTTAGGGATACAGGAAGGTCAGTGTTGGAGTACAGGGAGGATTAGTGTTGGGGTACAGGAAAAGTCAGTGTTGGGGTACAGGGAGGATTAGTGTTGGGTTACTGGAAAGGTCAGTGTTGGGGTACAGGGAGGATTAGTGTTAGGGGTACAGGGGGGTTAGTGTTGGGGTACAGGGAGGATTAGTGTTGGGGTACAGGAAAGGTTAGTGCTGGGGTACAGGGAGGATTTGGGGTGCAGGGAGGATTAGTGTTGGGGTACAGGAAAGGTTAGTGCTTGGGTACAGGGAGGATTAGTGTTGGGGTACAGGAAAGGTCAGTGTCGGGGTACAGGAAAGGTCAGTGTCGGGGTACAGGGAGGATTAGTGTTGGGGTACAGGAAAGGTCAGTGCTGGGGTACAGGGAGGATTAGTGTTGGGGTACAGGAAAGGTCAGTGTTGGGGTACAGGGAGGATTAGTGTTGGGGTACAGGAAAGGTCAGTGTTGGGGTACAGGGAGGATTAGTGTTGGGGTACAGGAAAGGTCAGTGTTGGGGTACAGGGAGGATTAGTGTTGGAGTACAGGAAAGGTCAGTGTTGGGGTACAGGGAGGATTAATGTTAGGGGTACAGGGGGTCAGTGTTGGGGTACAGGGAGGATTAGTGTTGGGGTACAGGAAAGGTCAGTGTTGGGGTACATGGAGGATTAATGTTAGGGGTACAGGGGGTTAGTGTTGGGGTACAGGGAGGATTAATGTTAGGGGTCCAGGGAGGGATAGTTTGGGGATTACAGGGGAGTTAGTGTTAGGGTCTGGCCATGTCACACAAAATCTATTCTTCTTACCTGACTGAGGGGTCTCGTAGCTTTGCTACCTCAGTGTTCAGCTGCTTGGAGAGAAGAAATTTGCACTTTAATCCTTCGTAGCAGAAATATCTGTTGTCGGATAGTTGTCGGTGAACCTTGATCCAGAGTCTCATTACTCTCCTCTGTAGGCAAGTCTCATTACAGCTCTGAGCCTGTCTGCCGTGTGCAACACCAACACACAAGTTACAATGAAAGGAAAGTACAGTGAAGGTTCAATGACTGCACACTTGTTATTATAACATTTGTCTGTTCATACCGTGTCTTTGTTGTAATACCCATGTCGGGAAAGGTGTGTTGAGTTGCCATTCAGAATGCATGGCACCGCGTTGAATCAATG
This sequence comes from Rana temporaria, assembly GCF_905171775.1. Lineage (NCBI taxonomy): Eukaryota > Metazoa > Chordata > Amphibia > Anura > Ranidae > Rana > Rana temporaria. The sequence continues at coordinate 41,298,257 of NC_053496.1, read as the reverse complement.
TGATTAATGTGTGTTGACACGTGAGTTGTGGTAAAACGCGTGGTAACGCACACATTACCACAATAACCTCATTCACTTGCTATTTTCATACATGTGTTTCATAGATAGACTTCAGGATTCTTCCTCCTCTGGATACTCCTATATAAAAGTCCAACTCTGGGCATTAGCTGGGCCCTAAAAAAGATCCCCACTTTGGGCAATTTCTCCAGGTCCTAAAGAGCCTTTAAGAGAAGATGCACTGCTCATAGATTTTGGAGGGTGAGGTTGCAAGTAAAAATCCAGTTCAAGTCAGACAGAGATAAGAGTTGCTGTGATTTCTCTCTTTCAATCCTGCTGAGACAGGCCCTCTTTCCCTTCCTTACAAGTGGTGGGAGTGCTCTCTAGTACAGTCTGTGCAATGCATCCACGGGGATACTGGATTATTCCCAAATAAAGAGGAGTTAAGGCAACCCTACTGGGGCAGAACCAGGAAAGAAGAAAGGCCAGTGGCCAAGAGGCCTCTTATCACAGTAGGTGTTTCTACATAGATTAGCGAAAGGGCCATCCCTTGCAAGCTAGTGCAGCAGCAAGTGGAGATCCAGATCCCCTTCCATGTAGAATTGCGCAGAGTTTGGTGGCAGCAACAGTTTCTGATCATCCCTCTTCTCCTGGGCAGCAAAGCATCAGATTACTCCAGAAAACTCTGGCCACTGTTCTCCCTCCACTGCAACCTTGTGATGCTCTCTCTGCTTTCTTCTCTGTAGCCTCCACACTACAGCTCTCCTTGCTCTGTTGCATCAGCCAATCACTGTTATCCAGACCCAGCCAAGATGGCTGCCCCATGCACTGGAGACGCTCCATAGATGAGCATTGCAAAGTGGTCTCCTTAGAGATGGCTGCTGAACTTCTGCATTAATGAATATTCAGTTCAACCCTGTCCACACTGCAGACGCATAATACAGCAGCAACAAAGGATAATGACGTCCCACGGCAGTTATCCCCAAAATATTTGCTGGTTTGAAGTGGGTGAATGTATATTTGAAAAAAATGAAATTAATAAATAAAAATATATATATATATTTTTTTTTAGTTTAACCTTTAAAAATAATGTGCAAGCCCTCAGCTATTTGTATTTCAGCCTATAGGGTTTTCAAGAAGTGAAGTGCTTTGAGAGGGTGTTCCCTTGGCCCCCTAACTAGACCAATGTAATAAAAAAATAAAAAAACACACCATACTGTTTAAAAGAGTCTAATTTTAACTAATATTTACCTTCCAGGTTCAGATTCAGAATACGTTATTAATCCCAAAGGGATGTCCAGTGATATCCAAAGAAATCCTGCAGCGTCCACTACATGGGAGCATAGCCCCCCTTTCTGAGCACTGAGGAGTTGGGGGATGGAGGATGCAGTGATGCCATTGCCCATATTTAGGCTAAGTTCAAGGGTAAATAAGGAGGCTTTCTAGGACCAGCCCTGCCAGTGCCAAAACCTGACCGCGTCTGTGACTGATCTTTCACCACTGATGACAAAAACGGATGTAGCATTTACTGAAAGGGGTCAAAAATTAGAACATAGGCTTTGTTCCTTTAAAAGAGTCACTGGTTTAAACTGAACAAAACTTTTTTGTGAGTTTTGGACAGAGTGGGGAAAGGTCAGAATTTCTGTGTTTATTGTTACACAGGCAATTAAATTATCCTTTGAAAATCCTGTGAATGGTAGTTATTGAATTTAGCCACTAGAGGGCATCACTTAGTAATAAATGGCGGAGTTGTGATGTAACAGCATTCTGCAAAAACTTGAATTGGAGTCGCACAAAAAAGCTAAATCACTGGTGTCAAATATTGAATCAAATTTATGTTCTGTGTATTGTAGCGTATGGCAGGGTTTAGGGTCATTCTGTGGATAGGCTGGTGTCAGGGTGACATTTTAATTAACCACGTCAAGACCGGACACTTTCATTCCATTCTTGCCCAATTATTTTTAAAAAGATTTCCTATATAAGTGAAAACGCATAAAAAAAAATGATTTCTTTTTTTCTTATTTCTGCTATAAAAGTTTATAAATGATAATCTTTCTTCATAAATTTAGGCCAACATGTGTTATGCTAAATTTTTTGGTAAAGATAACCCAAATCCGTGTATATTATTTAGTTTGTGTGAAAGTTATATAGTCCACAAACGATGGTATATACATGTAAAGTATTGGGACGCCTACCATACACACATGTGAACTTTAATGGCATCCCAGTCTCAGTCTGTAGGGTCACGTCACCTGCCACCAGATGCGGTTTGTCACTTGCCACGTCACCTGCTGCCAGATGCATATTGTCACTTGACACGTCACCTGCCACCAGATGCGGATTGTCACTTGCCACGTCACCTGCCGCCAGATGCATATTGTCACTTGACACGTCACCTGCCACCAGATGCGGATTGTCACTTGCCACGTCACCTGCTGCCAGATGCATATTGTCACTTGACACGTCACCTGCCACCAGATGCGGTTTGTCACTTGCCACGTCACCTGCTGCCAGATGCATATTGTCACTTGACACGTCACCTGCCACCAGATGCGGATTGTCACTTGCCACGTCACCTGCCGCCAGATGCATATTGTCACTTGACACGTCACCTGCCACCAGATGCGGATTGTCACTTGCCACGTCACCTGCCACCAGATACGGATTGTCACTTGCCACGTCACCTGCCACACATTGAGGATTGTCACTTGCCACGTCACCTGCCACCAGATACGGATTGTCACTTGCCACGTCACCTGCCACACATTGAGGATTGTCACTTGCCATGTCACCTGTCACACATTGCGGTTTGTTACTTGCCACATCACCTGCCACACATTGCAGGTTGTCACTTGCCACGTCACTTGCCACACCTTTCGGATTGTAACTTGCCTGTTAAGCTGATGTTTTGCTTGTCTCTTGCTTCTTTGTCCCAGAGTCAGGGAGCAGATATATAATGTAATCTCTCTCCTGCCTACGCTGCCTGCACAGTGAGGGCGGAAGTTACTGCAGGGTTGCGGGGGCGGTGATAGATGATGTCATCTCTCTGCTCCCCTGCCCACCGGCTCGCTGATTGGCCAGCCGCCCACTCACACCTAGCCTGCTATCACTCGCCAACACACTGAGCCACACACCCGACCGTCCACAAACCGAGCAGCCCGGTCCGCCCGCTGAGCCGCCCGCTCTCTCAACCCGCCCGGCCCGCAACAAATTTTGCTGGGGTCGCTGGTCAGGTGGGGCCCCCCAGGCAAGTGGGGCCCCCGGGCAACTGGCCAGTGGGCCCAATGCGAAAAGACGGCCCTGCGTGCAATACTGAACCCAAATAAAATGTATGTCATTGTTTTCCAAAATCCTCATAAGCATATACTATGGGATATATTTATGAATTTTTTAATACTAGTAATAGAGGCAATCAATGACTTAAAGCGGGACTGCCATATTGCAGTGGACTATCGGACACTAACTGACACTTTTTGAAAACCAGTGACACTAGTACAGTGATCAGTGTTAAAAATATGCACTGTCACTGTACTAATGACACTTGTCGGGAAGAGGTTAAACATCTTGGGCGATCAAAGGATTAACTGTGTGCCTAGCCAGTGTTTTTGTGTACACAGTGTGGTGCTTTGACTAGATGAAAAAGTCCGATCCTAGTGTATGCTTTGCAGACATCCCCCCCCCCCCTCTGTCAGAACTGAGATCAGGGCTGGACTGGGACAAAAATTTGTCCCTGGACTTCATCCAGACTGGCCCACTTTGACAGGTCTCTCCCATGGTGGCCGGACAACTCCCGCAACCCCCCCCCCCCCCGGCCACCCGAACCCCCTCTCCCCTTTCACTAGCCATTCTACTTTATTAGATACTGGTACTCTTATGGGCAGTACCAGTGGGGTAGCTAGACATTATTTCACCCGGGGCAAAGAATCAGTTTGGTGCCCCCCCTTATGGGACAAGATTAGGCAGAAGTGAGAAACTCCCAGGCCATAGCTGTTGAGTCAGCTATCTGTCCCCTCCCCCATGCTTCTCTGTTCCCCCCAGGTAAGCACTGCAGGAAGGGAGAGACAGAGGAGCGGAGGGGGGCAGCGGTCCGCTGTCACTGAAGCCGGCCCACTGAGCCATCGGCCCACCGGGAAACTCCCTGTAGTCCCAATGGCCAGTCCATCCCTGACTGAGATATGCCTTATTTTTCATAGGCAGATCTCAATTCTCTGTATTTTACTGGTAAAAGGCAGATGCCGGAGAACATCGAGTCCCCGGGACCCGCAGATCAGCTTGTGCTGTGAATCATCAAAGCAAAAGAGCCCCCTGCAGGCTGAATTGCAGAATCACATATATATATATATATACATGTGATTCTGCCCACCACTGCCGCCCTGTAGCAGTAAAGTATTATAGGGCAGTCAGCAAGTTAGTATTTGTCACCTATCAGATCTGCTTATCAATAACACCCACAGGTTACAATCTTTCCTTTACTGTGATATCTCATCTGTGAAATATTTGTTCCTCAGTTTGGTGTTCATCCCGGATGGCTGTGCAGATGTCCTTCCACCTCTATCACAGGGGTCACGGTTTTCCAAACCCCAGCCATCCAAAAGCCGCGTTTCCATCCCCTCGCTGTGCGCTGTGAGTGATCGCTAGCCTCCCGTCCAAACCAAACACTGAAGATATCATATACTTTTTTCCGATTTATTTTGGAAGAGGCGGATGTAGCCGAACACACACATCCATCTCCATCCAAACAGGAAGAGCGCCGACCACTTTTCATTTTCCACTGGGAGACGAGAGCTCCGGGTTCCCACGGGCCCCCAGCGATGGGGGGGCCACACATCAGGATAATTCCACTTCAAGGCTTCCTTGTGGATTATGAACTCAGAGCTGTATACAGTAAAGAGCGTTAATGGCACTTCCAAGGACTTGACCCTAGGATGAAGGTTTTCATCTGTCCTCGGTCAATAAAATGCTTCTGGTCAGGAGGATAGGAAGCTTGTGTTTATGTAGCATAGTGTTACCTTATGGTTTGTTTTTTTGTACTGTATTTCTTATTTATACCAGCGAACGTATTCCGCGCTGCTCCAGTCACTAAGGATCCATGCCAAAGATTGGATACCATGGCTGAGACTTATAAAGACGCAAACTCACCAAAGAATGAAGCTTTTTTTTTAAATAAAATACAAAAAAAAAAATTTTGCAGACACTGGCCCAGATTCACGTAGGAGATACGACGGCGTATCTCCAGATACGCCGTCGTATCTCCAGATACGCCGTCGTATCTCTGAGTCTCAGGCGTCGTATCCTGGCGCCTGATTCAAAGAATCAGATACGCCAGAATTTGTATAAGATACAACCAGCGTAAGTCTCCTACCCCGTCGTATCTTAACTGCATATTTACGCTGGCCGCTAGGGGCGTGTACGCTGATTTAAGCCTAGAAGTATGTAAATCAGCTAGATACGCCGATTCACGAACGTACGCCCGGCCGTCGCAGTCCAGATACGCTGTTTACGTAAGGCTTTTTCCGGCTTAAAGTTACCCCTGCTCTATGAGGCGTAGATGAGGCGTACCAATGTTAGGTATGGACGTCGGAACAGCGTCAAATTTTTCACGTTTTACGTCATTTGCGTAAGTCGTTCGCGAATAGGGCTGTGCGTCATTTACGTTCACGTCGAAAGCATTGGCTTTTTGCGGGTTAATTTGGAGCATGCGCACTGGGATACTTTCACGGACGGCGCATGCGCCGTTCGTAAAAAGCGTCATTTACGCAGGGTCACATTAAATTTACGTGGGGTCAATTTACATAACACACGCCCACATCTTCCACATTTGAATTAGGCGGGCTTACGCCGGCCTATTTACGCTACGCCGCAACTTTGCTATGAGAATACAGCACTTGCCTGTCAAAGTTGCGGAGGCGTAATGTAAATAGGATACGTTACGCCCGCACAAAGATGCGCTCTCCTACTTGAATCTGGGCCAAAATTGGCACATTTACCCCCTTTCTGCCCAGGCCAATTTTCAGTTTATAGCGCTGTCACAATTTAAATGACAATTGTGCTGTCATGCAACACTGTACATTTTTAATCATTTTCTTCACACAAATAGAGCTTTATTTTGGTGGTATTTAATCACATCTGGGCCTTTTTATTTTTTGCACCAAAAAAAACGAAGAAATACCAAATATTTTTAAAAAAACCTTTTCCTTTGTTTCTGTTAGAAGATTTTGTAAGTATGTTTTCTCCTTCACTGATGGGCACTGATTAAACAGCACGGATGAGGAGACACTAATATACAGCACTGATGAGATGGTACTGATATGCAGCACTGATGAGCACTGATAGGCAGCAATGATAGGTGGCACTGATTTGACGGGACTGATGGACAGCACTGATGGACACTAAAAGGCAGCACTGATGGGCACTGATTGGCATCACTGATGGGTACTCATAGGTGGCACTGATGGGCACTGTTGGGGCTGCACTGATAATCAGGGCATTGATTATCAGTGCAGGTCTCCACTTTGAGGAAATGCGGCTGATTGGTTCTTTTTTTCTCACACTGTCAGTGTGAGGTGAGGAGAGACGATAACCGGCATTTCCTTGTTTACATGTGATCAGCTGTGATTTGACACAGCTGATCACATGGGTAAAGAGCTCTTTACCGAGATTGGGGATGCACCATGACAGTTTGGGTTTGGAATCAGGTGTCCGGGTTTCAGACTGCCTGAAACCCAGACACATTATTCAGACTGGACTTTGGCTTTCCAGCAGGGTTGTTGGCTGCAGTTGTCTACACTGAGAGTGTCTGTTACATTCTTTCACACTGCCCAAAGCCAGCACTAACAACCCCCCCACAGACGGAAGAGGAGAGAGGGCTCGATCTGCACCCCTTGCTCCCGCCCCTACCGTCCCATGTTTGCCCGTACTTCAATCCCCAGCCCTGTGCCTCAGAAAAGGCCAGAAATTTGAAGCCCAACAGCCTGAGATATATCTGGATGAAAGATGCTGACAGCACAAGGGGTGAGTGAGCTCACCATCCATCCCAGTCTGTGACTGAAGTCTCCCCCTTTCTCTCTCCTGCCTCTGAGTGAGTACACTAAGGTAAAACAGGGTTCTCAGAGCACCCCTTACATCAGAGTTCCCCTATAATGCAAGGGGAAAAAACATCAGCGTTCTCAGTTTCCCCCTTAAATCAGGGTTTCCAGAGCACCCCTTATGTCAGAGTTATCTCTTACACCAGAGTCTGCAGAGTCCCCCCTTACAGTGAAAGGGAACTCTGCGAGTTCAGATGTAAAAGGGGAACTGTGTGTACTCTGATGTAAAGGGGGACTCTTGTTATTAAATTCATATGATTAAAAATGTTATTTAACGCCTTAAGCATCGCCTCACGTCAATATACGTCAGCAGAATGGCACGGCTGGGCACAATCACGTACAGGTACGTTGCCCTTTAAGTGCCCAGCCTTGGGTCGCGAACTCGCGACTCGGTCCTGTGCTCCGTGACCGCTCCGGCAGACCAGATCGCCGCTGGTGTTCCCCAATCGGGTCACAGAGCTGAAGAACGGGGAGAGGTAAGTGTAAACAAACTTCTCCCCGTGCTTCCTGTCATAAGGAACGACGATTAGTGAAGTCACACGCCAAGCCACGCCCCCACACAGTAAGAACCACACACTAGGGCACACTTAACCCTTAACAGCGCCCCCTAGAGGCTAACCCCTTCACTGCCAGTGTCATTTTCACAGTAACAGTGCATTTTTATAGCACTGATTGCTGTAAAAATGACAATGGTCCCAAAATAGTGTCAAAAGTGTCCGATGTGTCCGCCATAATGTCGCAGGCACGATAAAAAACGCTGATCGCCGCCATTACTAGTAAAAAAAATCTTAATAAAAATGCCAGAAAACGTTCCCCTATTTTGTAGACACTATTAGCCAGATTCAGATAGATTTTGGCGGGAGTATCTCAGATAAACTACGCCGCCGTAAGTCAGAGCAGCAGGTCCTGTATTCACAAAGAAGTTGTGCTCTAACTTACGGCGGCGTAGTGTAACTGGGCCGGCGTAAACCCGCCTAATTCAAATGTGTAAGATGTGGGCGTGTTGTATGTAAATTCATTGTGACCCCACGTAAATGACGTATTTTACTAACGGACGTAAGTTACGTTCACGTCAAAACCAATGAGTCTTTGCGGCGTAATTTGGAGCATGCGCACTGGCATACGTCCACGGACGGCGCATGCTCCAAATTACGCCGCAAAGACTCATTGGTTTCCACGTGAACGTAACTTACGTCCGTTAGTAAAATACGTCATTTACGTGGGGTCACAATGAATTTACATACAACTTAGGTCCAGCCCCATTCACGGACGACTTATGCAAACAACGTAAAACGTGAAAAATTCGACGCGGTCCCGATGTCCATACTTAACATTGGCTGCGCCATCTTTTTGGTGGTTTATCTTTACGCCTGAAAACGCCTTACGTAAACGGCGTATCTCGCTGATTTACATATTCTAGGCGTAAATCAGCGTACTCGCCCTTAGCGGCCAGCGTAAATAGGCAGCTAAGATACGACGGCGTAGGAGGTGGTATCTTAGCAACATTTAAGCGTATCTCAGTTTGAGCAAACGCTTAATGTTACGACGGCGTGGATTCAGAGTTACGACGGCGTATCTACTGATACGCCGTCGTAACTGTACCTGAATCCGGCTATATAACTTTTGCACAAACCAATCAATAAATGCTTATTGTGATTTTTTTTTTTACGAAAAATATGTAGAAGAATACGTATCGGCCTAAACTGAGGGAAAAAAACACTTTTTGGGGATATTTATTATAGCAAAAAGTAAAAAATATTGAATTATTTTCAAAATTGTCCCTCTATTTTTGTTTATAGCGCAAAAAATAAAAACCGCAGAGGTGAACAAATACCACCAAAAGAAAGCTCTATTTGTGGGGAAAAAAGGACGCCAATTTTGTTTGGGAGACACGTCGCACGACCGCGCAATTGTCAGTTAAAGCGAAGCAGTGCCGAATCGCAAAAAGTGGCCTGGTCCTTTAGCTGTGCGGGTTTGACTTGAAGAAAATGTGGCAACTCTAAGCACGCCGCCAAACGCAAGCGCGGTGAGAGTGGGACGAAATCGTCTTAGAACAAGAGACTTAAAAACGCATCCAATCACACGTCAAAGTGCCTCAGGACATGTCGCTAAGCTTAGTACTACGGCAGGCCCTTCAATTTTATTTGTTTTAAATCAGCCCCTTGGGGGATTAATAAAAGCTTTATTCAGTCCCTTCGGTGACCTGGATTTACTGCTCTTCCAAAAAAAATGTTCAAATCCTGCTCCCATTATTTACCATAGACGACAACGCGATATGAAAGACGCATGAGATATTAAGGGATTAGCGGAAGAGCCAGCACCAGACTGTGTCCTCAGACGAGCTTTCTCAAATGGATTTATACCTCTAAATTTAGGCCGTTGGAAGACGTTAAAAATAAAATCGTAGTACTACGCGACGGGTGACCAAAATTACACTGTGTCTGCCACCTCTCCCGCTGGGTGCCTGCCAATATTTAAAGGCAACCCGTCATCAACCAAAAAATTGCAGGCAGAAGAATGAAGAAATCAAGTGCATACTCGCAGTGTTCCTTTCCATATATTCATTTTCATTCCCTTGCAATGTGCCTTTCATCTTGTGAGAAGATTCAAACAGTCCAGGAAGAGTTAATTCCCTGACACACCTCAGCACTCTCATCTTCTGGGAGTGTCTACTTGCTGTCTGTGCTGGCCCAGCTCCTCTACTGCTCCCCTCGCCACCCTATATAACCTTTTATGTAGCTGCCAGGGAAAGAATGAAGAGGAATACTATAAAATAGTGGTTCTCAACCACCGGGTCATGGCCCAATGCCAGGCTCTTCTCCTTGGCTTCCAGTCACCTGCAGATCCCCTAACCTCCAACAATGCCTCCCAGCTCCCTTAGTGTTCCCCAACCTCCCATAGTGGTCCACCAGGTCCCTCAACCTCACTCAGTGCCCCCCAAGTACCCTGACAGCCCTCAGCCTCAACAATGCCTCCCAACCTCCTAAAGGGCCTCTCAGGACCGTACAATTCTCTTATAGCTTGCTGCACAGCCTCCAACCCCCCATAGCCCCCCTAACCGCCTACCGTATCTTATAGTGCCCCTCAGTCCCTGCAGTGCACCTCAGTATACTACTGTGCCCCTGTTGTATAATGGCAGTCTTACATAGTTGTATACAGTATGTGGTTAGTGGTGAAGGGCCTTCTTATATAGTTGTATAGGTGGTTAGCAGAGAGAGGCCTTCCTGTATTGGTGGTTAATGGAGGAAGGCCTGGTCAGTTTAGAAGGGGCTTCTTATGTAGGTGTATAGGAGGTCAGAGGAGAGGAGCCTTCTTATATACGTAGTTGTATAAGTGGTGAGTGGAGAAGGGTCTTCTTGTATAGATGGTCAATGGAGAAGAGCCTTCTTATATCTGTGTATAGGTGGTCAATGGAGAAGGGTCTTCTTATATATGTGTATAGGTGGTCAATGGAGAAGAGCCTTCTTATATATGTGTATAGGTGGTCAATGGAAAAGGGTCTTCTTATATCTGTGTATAGGTGGTCAATGGAAAAGGGTCTTCTTATATATGTGTATAGGTGGTCAATGGAGAAGGGTCTTCTTATATATGTGTATAGGCAGTCAATGAAGAAGGGTCTTCTTATATATGTGTATAGGTGGTCAATGGAAAGGGGTCTTCTTATATATGTGTATAGGTGGTCAATGGAAAAGGGTCTTCTTATATCTGTGTATAGGTGGTCAATGGAAAAGGGTCTTCTTATATATGTGTATAGGCAGTCAATGGAAAAGGGTCTTCTTATATATGTGTATAGGTGGTCAATGGAAAAGGGTCTTCTTATATATGTGTATAGGTGGTCAATTGAGAAGGCATTTTCTGAAGGAGAGTTCAGGTACACGTCTAAGCATAAGTTGAGGGATTTTCCCTAATTTCCTGTTAGGACAGGAAGTGGTGGGGAAATCTCTCCAATGGGGACACGGACAAAAATATAGTATAGTATGGTTAGGGAGGATTAAAACTTCCAACTTTTTTAACTGCTGTCTGTGCCTTCCAGTTTCATACATCCATACATGCCAAGTGTACCAGATTTGCCAGTACAGTGCCACATCTTTGCCCTCTGTTCTGTCAAAAGCTGTGTCCGGGACCAAGTCCCAGGATCACTGCATGAACCTTATTGGAGATACAACAACACATGGGCTGTAATGCAAAAAGTCATTATTGCAAAGACTGGGTCCACAAGTGGACATATATTTTGAGGTGGGGCTTATAAAATGGGCGTGATTTTGGCACACCCTTCCAGAAAATGGTTGGATAACATATGGCTGGGGGGCGGGGTTGACAGTGTCCCAAGACTATAATGTTGGTAAATATGCGGCCTTGGTGACAACTGCTCTTCCCGTTCCTTGTACAGGTGTCACAGGTACAGGGAGTTGGGAAAAATCTCCCTAAGTGATCACAGCTTGAAATTATTCTCCACCCATTCCAAAAAAAATTTTAGCTGGAGTTATGCCGCGTGCACACGATCGGAAATTCCGACAAGAAAAGTTCAATGTGAGCTTTTGGTCGGAAATTCCGACCATGTGTAGGCTCCATCTGACTTGTTCTGTCGGAATTTCCCACAGCAAAAATTTGAGAGCTGGTTCTCAATTCCGATCGTCTGTATGCAATTCCGATGCGCAAAGAACCACGCATGCTCGGAATCAATTGGAGGCATGCTCGGAATCATTAAACTTAATTTTTGTAGTGTCTTACGTCACCGCGTTCTTGACGTTCGGACTTTGGTGTGACTGTGTGTATGCAACACAAGTTTGAGCCAACATTCCGTCGGAAAAAAATCTACGGTTTTCTTGTTGGAATTTCCGATCGCGTGTACGCGGCATTAGGCTTTCAGCAGCAGCAGTCTTGGTTCTTTCTTAGTGCATGCTTCCCTTAAAGCAGACATTTAAGTTGGTCAGAATTGAGTTCCTGGGAACATCAGAGCGAACTGCCTGCTGTCTCTCCCCATCCATTATAATAGCGCACAGCCCCCCCTCCCCACCCACTCCTGCTGACACATTTTTCCACTTTTTTTCTGCAGATTCATCTCTCCCCAGTGGCTGTGACTCTTTCTTTCCACTGACAGACAAAAAGTCTCTGCGTACCCAAATCGTCATTTTATCCCAGACAGGATCTCAGTGCTTTCCCCCTATTAAACCGCAGGAGGCCGCGGGCTTGGTATAACCGCTGAGCAAGATGAAGCTGAAGAACTAAGAAATAAGGAAACTGATGAGCTTTAATACATAGGAGAACTTTTTGGCCCAGATTCACAAAGCACTTACGCCGACGTATAACAAGTTACGCCGACATAAGTGCAAATGTGCGCCGTCGTATCTGTGCGCCAGAGCCACAAACAGATATGCGCCTAAAACCAGGCTAAACCCCGCTGACGTAGCTTGCTTACGCCGGCGTAGGGTGGGCGTACATTTAGGCTGGACGCATGGTGCCGCTCCCATTGATTAGCCATTCAAACATGCAAATGAGGGAAATATGGCGATTCACGAACGTACGTGCGCCCGGCGCATGCTACGTGAGATGCGCGTAAGTTGTACGTCCGGCGTAAAGTTATTCCCCATAAAGGAGGTGCAACCCAGCAGCAGACATGCAAAGATCTGCACCAGGGAACACAAGCCGGCGTATTTTACATTGGACGTGTGTCTGGCTGGGCGTAGGTTACGTACACGCCGTGATATCAACAAAAATCTCTCCTGAAATTCAGAAATACATGGCAAAACACGCGTTTTTAGTGCGCTTTGTCACACGTTCCAGAAACGCCAAGTGTGCATGGAGCCCAAGAGATAAAAAGGTAACAAATAAGAGAAGGTTTAACCTCTTGGCGCCGAGAGTATGCAAATATGCCACCCACCGAGAGGCCACATATTTGCATACTCTCGGCGCCGTACTCTCGGTTCCCTAAAAGTAAACACACCCGTGCTGAGAGGGTGCGCCCTGCGCACACCTGGCACGGGTACCAGCACATAACGGAAAGCTCCCAATCGCGACTTGCATTTTGGGAGCTTTTCAATCATGTGACCGCCAATCATGGCGGTCAGATGATCACAAACCTGCCACTCCTTCCGGCAAAAACCCCTTAAAGGGCCGGGAGGCGCCGGTGTTAAATACACTATGGGGCATATTTATAAGGCAATAAATCTGATATTCACCAAACATTCACTGCAGGTAAATCTTCCTGGTGCATGTTTTTTTTTTTAATGTTGGTAATTATTTCCCCACCAGTGATTGTTGGATGAAAATGAAATATCCCTTTAATTGCATGCAGTGTATAGACCTTAAAGTGGAGGTTCACCCAAAAAATCAAATTAGATTGCGCCTAATTACGGGAAGCAGAATCGGGTGTTTTGATTAAAATCAATGCAGTACTTACCTTTTTTGAGATAGATGTTCTCCCGCCGCTTCCGTGTATGGGCTGCGGGACTGGGCGTTCCTATTTGATTAACAGCCTTCCGACCGTCGCATACAGCGCGTCACGAGTTGCCGAAAGTAGCCGAACGTCGGTGCGCAGGCGCCATATAGCGTCGCACCGACGTTCGGCAACTCGTGACGCGCTGTATGCGACCGTCGGAAGGCTGTCAATCAAATAGGAACGCCCAGTCCCGAAGACCATACCCGGAAGTGGCGGGAGAACATCTTTCTCAAAAAAGGTAAGTACTGCATTGATTTTAATCAAAACACCCGATTGTGCCTCCAGTGATTAGCCTCAATCTAATGTTAAAAAAAAAATTTCGGGTGAACTCCCGCTTTAAGTCAGTATTTTTAGATAAAGCTTCCGTCCGTATTTCAGAGACGGGTCCATTTGAGTGAAATCTTTCCATAGCCAGGCGAAGAAGCGTGTGTGGAAGCCAATTGTCTGATGAGTTCAGGGACAAGCTTTAGTTCCGATCGGTTGCCACAGTGACGAGGGACCCAGATGAAGGATGCAGAATTAAAAAAAGAAAAGAAAAGGAGAGCTGAGTTTCGCTCTGGCTGCTCGCCGTGACTCAGATCAGCCGCATCTGACGGCGTGTCCTACATTCCTGACTTTCTACTGCAAATCACCGAGATTATCTCTCCTTCCTCAGACAAAGACGATCTTCGCTATAATCGATTCCGTTTATTATTAAGCATTTTAGGCAATGCTAACAATTAGCCTGACTTGGAATTTCTGCAGGTGTGCACTAGAGGATGGCCATTTAACCAGCTCCAGTCTGGGCCTTTTCTGGCAATTTCTTTGCTAGAAAATTACTTAGAACCTCCAAACATATATATATATATAGGCCCGGATTCAGAAACAATTTACGTTGGCGTATCTATTGATACGCCGCGTAAATTCTAGCATGCGCCGGCGTATCTTCTTTCTGTATTCAGAAAGCAAGATACGCCGACATTTGGCTAAGATACGACTGACGTAAATCTCTTACGCAGTCGTATCTTAGTTGCATATTTATTCTGGCGCTTCCGGAGATATACGCAGAGAATATGCAAATTAGGTAGATACGCCGATTCAGAAACGTACGTCCGCCCGGCACATTTTCTTACGTCATTTACGTAAGGCTTTTTCCGGCGTAAACTTACCCCTGCTCTATGAGGCGTAGCCAATGTTAAGTATGGACTTCAGGACAGCGGCAAATTTTCCGTCGTTTATGTCATTTGCGTAAAACATTCGCGAATAGGGCTTTGTGTAAGTTACGTTCACGTCGAAAGCATTGACTATTTGCGACGTGATTTGGAGCATGCGCACTGGGATACGTCCATGAACGGCGCATGCGCCGTTCGTAAAGAGCGTCAATTACGTGGGGTCATGATAGATTAACATACAACACGCCCACTACCAGCCAAATTTGAATTAGGCGGGCTTACGCCGACACATTTACACGACGCCGCCGTAACGTAGGGCGCAAGTTCTTTCTGAATACGGAACTTGCGCCCTAAGTTACGGCGGCGTAGTGTATCTCAGATACGCTACGCCCGCCTACAACTTAGACTATTCTATCTGAATCCGGGCCATATATTTTAAAGCAGAGGGCCTAGAGAATAAATTGGTGTGCTTTGCAATTTTTTATGTCACACAGTATTTGCGCAGCGGTTTTTCAAAAGCAATTTTTTGGGGGAAAAAAACTTTTTTTTTATTCAAATGCAAAAAAACACAACACAATACAGTGAGGGAAAAAAGTATTTGACCCCCTGCTGATTTTGTATGTTTGCCCACCGACAAAGAAATGATCAGTCTATAATTTAGACAGAATAACAACAAAAATGTAAAAACAAAAATTATGAATTGATTTGCATTTTAATGAGAGAAATAAGTATCTGACCCCTTTATAAAATATGACTTGGTACTTGGTGGCAAAACCCTTGTTGGCAATCACAGAGGTCAGACGTTTCTTGAAGGATTGACCACATGGCTTGCTCACATCTCAGGAGGGATTTTTGTTGACTATAAAAAAATTTTGATCGATCAAAATCATTTTGATCGATTAAAATTCTTTTGATTAGTACTCACCTCTCCGCCGGCTTCTGGGCCTTCAGGGAGTTCCGTCAGGGATCCAGTAACGTCACGGACACCGGCGGGGCTTGCCGTGTCCATCTGAAGGGCTCTTTTGCTGTGCCTTCATATCTGCATGCCGGCGGGACCTCACTATCTGCCACACGCAAGGGCTGTTACACTTCCCTCTATCACCCTGGGATTCTACAGCCATCCACTGGGAGTTGTGATAGTTCCCTTCATGGGACATCTACATTCCGACGGACTGATGTTAACCTCTCCTCATCTGGATTCAGCAGTGGTATCGTTGTACACATTTTTATACCAGTATCATACTTAGCTACATGTTTTTATGACTGCTTTTGGTACCGTTTGGTATTACTCGCACCATTTTTACAGTTTATGTAGCTACATCGATTTTATCTCCAGTGCAATATTTATTTGGTTACCTACCTAAAGACTATAAAAGTTTTAATGCTATTCCCATCGAGCGCTGCCTTTGTGTGTTTTTTGTATCCTGCTATCCATTTTTCCAGTGGTTGGTAGCTGCACTGGGAATCAGCCTGCAAGGAGATCAGCTAAAAGTAGTTAGATCTGTATGTGCGTTATAATTAATCTGAATTAGTCGATTTAAAAAAAAACGATTAATCGAACAGAAAAATTTTGATCAGTAACAGACCTAATATATATATATATATATATATATATATATATATATATATATTTATATATTTATATTTCGTGTCATTTTTAGGCCCTGATAAAGTGGGTGGATTACAGCCCCTGAAATGCGATTGTTTTTTTTTTTTATATATATATTCTTTATTTAATAAAAATAATGTAATATTTAAAATTTGAACATGCAGATAATATCAATATTATTATTATTATTATTATTATTATTAAACAGGATTTATATAGCGCCAACAGTTTGCACAGCGCTTTACAATGTAGAGAGACACTACACCAACAGTACAATTCAATACAAGAGGGTTAGAGAAACAAAAACAAATCTAAAAGAACATTAATGAATAAATGGTCAGGAAAAATAATAGAACAATGTGGTTGAATCTCCCCGGTTCAAAATGAACGCATAGATTAGATGTGGTCGTAATAAAAGTAAGGGGAAGTAACAGTAAAAAAATAAATAAATGCGTTAGACTTTATATACAATTCGGAATAAACTTATTTTTGGAGTCGGATCTAATGTTGTCTCACTTTTTTTCAGTTGTTGATTTACTATCTCCATCACAGGCCAAGGTGATTGTGAGAATTCTTCGCCATGCATAAGCCGCCAGACTAATATTCCCCATAGTCCCAGCACCATCATAAGATCAGGCGACAATACCAATGTAAAAACTATCATTCAATGAAACCTCAGCATTCCAGTGCCAGGTGTAAGAAGAAGGAGATTTGCAAATACAATGATGCAATCTCGGAAAGTCTAGAAGTGAATCTGAGTTTTTAGGGTGGAGTTCTCCTTTAAGGGATGATGATATATTTATAGAATTGGGTTTGTATATTTCCTTTGCAGTTTCCATGGTGAGCACGTTCAATGATTTGCAGCTGTACCGGGAGGTGGGGGGGAATGAGCGCAGCCAAGATAAATACAACTTCACGTGTAAACAGTACGAAATTAACAGAAATTACACGTCAGGCTCACTAGTTATTACGCTTCAAAGGCTGGCCGCCAGCTGCGCACACATAGCGACCACCGCCAGCATTGAAGGGAGCCGCTGAGATCACTAAATACAATTAATTTTTTTTTGTCTTCTGTCCTTGTGGTGGGAAAGCAGCTAGTAGGAAATATGGGTTTCTAGCACCCTTGCAAATGATGTGCAAGTTCCCACCCCTTACTGCCGCCTACATCACCCATAGTGTTAGGGGATAGGGGTTGAAAGGTTAGGTTTAGGGGGTTAGGGTTACATTGGGGTTGGGGTAAGGTTTGGCTCAGGGTAAGGGTTAGTGTTAGAGGGTTAGAGGGTTAGGGAGTTAAAGTTATATTAGGGTTAGGATCAGATTTAGGGTTAGTGTCTAAGATTTAGGGTTAGGGGGTAAGGGTTTGTTTAGAATTTAAAGGTTTAGGAGGTAGGGTTATGCTACAGTACAGTTAGAATTAGGCTAAGGGTTAGGGTTAGGGTTAGAGAATTGGGGAGAAAGTTATAGTCAGGGAGTTAGGGTTACCTTAGGGTTGGGTCAGATTAGAGGATGTAGCACCCTGGAGTTTAGGCAGGGGAGCTCCTCACAAATTTACTTGCCAGAAATAACTATCCTGGTTGATTGTTGGAGATCTATTGATTCCTCCCTAAGTTTGGCCTTGTTGCACTTTTCTCTTCTACCACTAGGTGGCCGGGGACCTGGTGGTACTAGATACGAGAAGGGCAATGCTAGGTTAGGTTATGGGTATATGGGGTATCTCAGCCAATGGGCAGGGGTTTTCTTGAATCCCTTGGCCTGCTGGGAGAGCCTATATATTTGGGTGGAGTCAGCTGATCTGTGTTCTCTGCCACCTGGACGGCTGTCTGGGTGGACGTGTGCTGTATTGCCCGGGCTGCTAGGCCAGAGCTTGGGCCTATCCCGGGCATATCTGGCTGCTAGGCTGTCTGAGGACCTATCCAGAAGCAAGAGAGCAGTGCAGGGTTGGGATTGCAGCTTGCAGTCCAACCAGAAGTAGAGTCGTGGTCAGAAGTAGAAAGGAAGCTGTCGCCACTAAAGCACCAACCACCTAATTACAGTGGGACCACAGTGCGTAACTAAAGAAAGTACCGGAGCAGTATTCTCACCAATCGGGGACCGTGAAAAATCGGGAAACTTCAGTGGGTATCAAGCCAGGGACCCAGCCAGCAGGGATGGACTGGCCAACAGGACTACCGGGAGATTCCCGGTGGGTCGATGGCTCAGTGGGCCAGTCGGAGGTCCGCGGCGATCTACCCGTCAATCGCCAACAGCTGGCGCCTGACGGGTAGATCGAGATTTAGCGAGCATGCAGAGTAGCGCAGGAAGCGTATGTAATATGTTCTCTCTCCTGTCACGGCACTCACGCTGCTTTCCGGCGGCCCCTCCTCTCTTCTTGTCCATCCCCATTTGCTTGTGACATCATCTGGGATGGACGAGAAAAGAGGAGGGGCCACCGGGGGAGCCGAGTCAGTTCGGTGACAGGAGAGAGAACATATTACACACGCTTCCTGCGCTACTCTGCATGCTGGCTGGTAAAGGAGGTTTAGGGGTTTAGGGTTATGGTGGTCTTAGAATCAGGATTAAGGTTAGTGTTAGAGGATTGGGGGGTAAGGGTTGGGTTAGAGGTTTAGGAGGTTAGGGTACAGTTAGAATTGGATTTAAGGTTAAGGTTAGAACGTTTATGGGTATAATTAGGGGGTAAGGGTCAGGATTATGGGTTTAGGATTACATTGGGGTTGGGTTAGGGTCAAGATTATGGTTAGTGTTAGTAGTTTAGGTTATGTAAGGGTTAGGATTAGCATTTGGGTTAGTGTTAGAGGATTAGGGGTTTAGGGTTACCTTGGGGTTAGGATCAGAATTTATATTAGTGTTAGGGGGTAAGGGTTGGATTAGGATTAGAGATTTAGGGGGTTAGGGTTATGTTAGGGTACAATTAAAATTAGGGTCAGGATTGGTCCCACTGACACCAATGATGGGCACTATCCCTCCCACTGACACCAATGACGGGCACTATCCCTCCCACTGACACCAATGACAGGCACTATCCCTCCCACTGACACCAATGATGGGCACTATCCCTCCCACTGAAACCAATGATGGGCACTATCCCTCCCACTGACACCAATGATGGGCACTATCCCTCCCACTGACACCAATGACAGGCACTATCCCTCCCACTGACACCAATGATGGGCACTATGCCTCCCACTGACACCAATGATGGGCACTATGCCTCCCACTGACACCAATGATGGGTACTATGCCTCCCACTGACACCAATGATGGGCACTATTCCTCCCACTGACACCAATGATGGGCACTATTCCTCCCACTGACACCAATGATTGGCACTATTCCTCCCACTGACACCAATGATGGCACACTATCCCTCCCACTGACACCAATGATGGGCACTATGCCTCCCACTGACACCAATTATGGGCACTATCCCTCCCACTGACACCAATGATGAGACATTATTTTTCTAATACCATGAATAGGACATTGTTCGCTCCTTCTGATGCCGGGGCATTTTCTCTTCTCACTGTCCACAGTCCGACCCCTCTAAAGTCTGAAGGAAAGTAAACTGACCCTTTGGTTAGAAAGTTTGGAGACCCCTGGGTTTGAGTATAACATTTTATCATTTTCAAAGAGAAGAGTGAACAGAATTCTCTCTTGGCTGGGCTGCCTTCCAGGCTCTTTGGCTTAAAGTGGATGTAAAGCCCCACATTTTTTTTTAGATGTCACAATGTAGAGAATAAGATTTCCTATCATCTGTGCCCAGTCTTGCCACAGAGAGTTAATCCATCGCTGAGTAATCCTCTTTTTATTGTTCAGTGAAATAAAACAGACTTCCCTATAAAGACCAAAGTCCTTGCTTGAGTGACAGGTTATTTACATATCTCGTGCACTAGCTTGCAGACATGCACAGCTTCTTGTCTATGTATATTCTGATGGCTGTTCACACCGAACTGTGGACCATCCCATATTTTGAAAACATTTAATCAAAACGCAGGAAAGACAGCCAATCCTGCGAGAGCTGGTGGGGAGAGGAGAGGAGGAGAGGGGAGGGGGGTGTGAATTGTGCAGTTACAGAAGCTGTGCATGTCTGCAAGCTAGTGCACGAGATATGCAAATAACCTGTCACTCAAGCAGGCACTTTGGTATTTATCTGGAAGTCTGTTTTATTTCACTGAACAATAAAAGAGGATTGCTCAGCGCTGGATTAACTCTGTGTGGCAAGACTGGGCACAGATGATAGGAAATCTTATTCTCTACATTGTGACATCACTGGGTTTACATCCACTTAAAGTTTTTCGGTCACTAGCTAAGAGTTAAAATACGGCAGTGAGCAGGTGCGATCCAGCTTTGGGAATAAATCGTTAATCAATGGTAATAACAAACATAATATAAATACAGTGATCATTACACGTCTTTCTGATAGGAGAAAGAGTCAATGGAAGTGAGTCCAGCCAATTGGAAGATTTCACCACTTCAATATTCTGACAAATATTCATCAGGGAAACAGAAAATAAAGAAACTGACAGAGGTTGTCCCCTTACCATATACTTCATCCAAAACTAATAGAAAAAATGGCCCAGATTCTCGTAGATCGGCGTAAAACTGCGGCGGTGTAACGTATGTCATTTACGTTACGCCGCCGCAAATTTTACAGGCAAGTGCTTTATTCACAAAGCACTTGCCTGTAAAGTTGCGGCGGCGTAGAGTAAATCACCCGGCGCAAGCCCGCCTAATTCAAATTAGGCGGGTATGGGGGCGTATAGCATTTAAATTAAGCGCGTTCCCGCGCCGAAACGTAATGCGCATGCGCCGTCCCTAAAATTTCCCGACGTGCATTGCGCTAAATGACGTCGCAAGGACGTCATTGGTTTCGACGTGAACGTAAATGGCGTCCAGCCCCATTCACGGACGACTTACGCAAACAACGTAAATTTTAAAATTTCGACGCGGGAACGACGGCCATACTTAACATTGGTTGCCCCTCATATAGCAGGGGCAACTTTTACGCGTCGCAAATCTAACGTAAACGTCGTAACTTCACTGCGTCGACCGCGCGTACGTTCGGGAATTCGCGTATTTTGCTAATTTGCATACTCGACGGGGAAAACGACGGAGGCGACACCTAGCGGCAAAAAAAAAATTGCATTTAAGATCCGACAGAGTAAGAGCCTTACGCCTGTCGGATCTAATGGATATCTATGCGTAACTGATTCTAAGAATCAGTCGCATAGATACGACGGCCCAGATTAGGACTTACGATGGCGTACATCGCGTTGCGCCGTCGTAAGCCCTTTGAGAATCTGGGCCAATGTTTCTTTGGCTACCCTTCAGCACACCTTGTTCTTCCACGTTTCCCCAGCAGGGGGGGATACTGGGTCACCCATATATCACATATCCGCTGTCACCTGACTGCACATAGGACTCTTCAATGTCACATTACTGCACATTAGAATTCTGCAGAGTTTTATGAGCTGCACTGCCTGGTGCTTCCAGCGCTCCGAGTGCGTTTATTGGCTCTTATTTGAGTAAATTCTGTTTCATGAGCCGACCTTGAGAATTCCTTAGAACCAAATCAAACTGAACAGAGCTAGCTAGAGGTGAGTCCACCAATGACAAGCAGGAGTCCGGGAATAGAACAATGCTTGCTGTAAAGGGAATTTTCCATGAGAACACTTTGGGGTTGTTTACTGGAAAGTAATGCCGCGTACACACGATCATTTTTCGGCATGAAAAAAACATTGGGGTAGATTCAGGTAAAGGCGCGCACTGATACGGCGGCGCAGCGTATCGTCTTTACGCTACGCCGCCGTAAATTACAGGAGCAAGCGATGTATTCACGAAGCACTTGCTCCGTAAGTTGCGGCGGCGTAGCGTAAAAGGGGCCGGCGTAAGCGCGCGTAATTCGAATGATCCGGTAGGGGGCGTGGATCATTTAAATTAGGTGCGTTCCCGCGCCGAATGTACTGCGCATGCGCCGTCCCTAAAATTTCCCGACGTGCATTGCGGTAAATGACGTTGCAAGGACATCATTGGTTTCGACGTGAACGTAAATGGCGTCCAGTGCCATTCACGGACGACTTACGCAAACGACGTAAAATTTTCAAATCACGACGCGGGAACGACGTCCATACTTAACATTGGCTGCACCTCCTAATAGCAGGAGCAACCTTACGCCTAAAAAGCCTTAAAACGACGTAAAAAACAAACGCCGTGCGCACGTACGTTCGTGAATCGGCGTATCTAAGAAATTAGCATATTCTACTCCGACAACAACGGAAGCGCCCCTAGCGGCCAAAGTTATATTGCACACAATTCTACGCCGCCGCAATCAAGTTACGTTGGTGGAGGAAGCCTATTTTTTCAGCGTAATTGCCTTTGTGAATCGGCGTAACGCTACGCGGGCGCGGAATTCAAATTGCGGCGGCGTATCTGGAGATACGCCGCCGCAAAAGGTACCTGAATCTACCCCACTGTTTTTAAAAAATGTCATTTAAAATGATCATGTGTGGGCTTCACATTTACGATATACGTCGGCAGAGCGGCACGGCTGGGCATAACCACGTACAGGTACGTTGCCTTTAAGAGCCCAGCCGTGGGTCGCTGAAAAACGGGGAGAGGTGAGTGTAAACAAACCTTTCCCCGTTCTTCCTAGTGGCAGCGGCAGTGATCGTCTGTTCCCTGTCATAGGGAATGACGATCAGTGACGTGTCACACTAGGCCACGCCCCCCTACAGTAAGAATCACACACTAGGGCACACTTAACCCCTACAGCGCCACCTAGTGGTTAACCCTTTCACTGCCAGTGTCATTTTCACAGTAATCAGTGCATTTGTATAGCACTGATCGCTGTAAAAATGACAATGGTCCCAAAAATGTGTCAAAAGTGTCCGATGTGCCCGCCATAATGTCGCAGTTACGATAAAAATCGCTGATCGCCACCATTACTAGTAAAAACAAATATTAATAAAAATGCCATAAAACTATCCCCTATTTTGTATAACTTTTGCGTAAACTGATCAATATACGCTTATTGCGATTTTTTCTTTACCAAAAATATGTCGAAGAATACGTATCGGCCTAAACTGAGGAAAAACATTTTTTATCTATATTTTTGGGGGATGTTTATTATAGCAAAAAGTTAAAAATAGAGATTTATTTTCAAAATTGTCGCTCTATTTTTGTTTATAGCGCAAAAAATAAAAACCGCAGAGGTGATCAAATACCACCAAAAGAAAGCTCTATTTGTGGGAGAAAAAGACGCCAATTTTGTTTGGGAGCCACGTCGCATGGCTGTGCAATTGTCAGTTAAAGCGACGCAGTGCCGAATCGCAAAAAGTGGGCTGGTACTTTAGCTACAAAATGGTCCGGGGCTGAAGTGGTTAACAGACACACCTTCATGAAATTCATTATTATTATTTAGGTACTTATATAACGCCGTCAATTTACATATACAATGTACATTCACATCACATAAGTCCCGTCCCTCAAGGAGCTTAGAATCTAAGGTCCCTAACTCGCATTCATATACTAGGGCCAGTTTAGGCAGAAGCCAATTAACCTACCAGCATGTCTTTGGAGTGTTGGAGGAAACTGGAGTACCCGGAGGAAACCCACGCAGGCACAGGGAGAACATGCAATCTCCAGGCAGGTACAGTAGTGTCGTGGTCGGGATTCGAACCGGCAACCCTTTTTACTGCTAGGCGAGAGTGCTACTCACTACACCACTGTGTTGATTTTTTTTATTAGATATGTTTAATAGCAGAAATGTAATAATGTTATTTTTTATTTAAAAATGTGTGGTCTATTTTTGGTCAAACTAAAAAAACCTAGTGGTAATCAAATACCATTAAAAGAAAGCTCTACTTGTGGGAAATAAATAATATGGGGCAGATCCACAGAGCAAGTACGCCGGCGTATCTACTCATACGCCGGCATACTTTCAAATTTCCCGCGTCGTATCTTTAGTTTGAATCCTCAAATCAAGATACGACGGCATCTGGGTTAGATCCGACAGGCGTACGCCTTCGGATCTTAGATGCAATACTTCGGCACCCGCTGGGTGAAATTCGCGTCGTTTTCTGCGTCGGGTATGCAAATTAGCGATTTACGACGATCCACGAACGTACGCGCGGCCGTCTCATTTTCTAACGTCGTCTGTAGTCGGCTTTTTCCGGCGTATAGTTAAAGCTGGTATTTTGCGGCGTATAGATAGACTTGACATGTTAAGTATGGCCGTCGTTCTGGCGTCGAAATTTGAAATTTTTATTTTTTTTGCGTAAGTCGTCCGTGAATAGGGATGGACGTAACTCACGTCTAAGTTAAAAAAATGACGTCCTTTAGCGCAATGCACGGCGGGAAATTTCGGGACGACGCATTCGCAGTTCATTCGGCGTGGGGACGCGCTTCATTTAAATGAATCACGCCCCCTAATCGCCGATTTGATTTCCGCCACCAGAAATAAACTACGGCGCAAAATCGTTGAGGATTCGAAATTCCGCCAGGTAAGGTACGGCGGCGTAGCGCATCTCTGATACGCTGCGCGGATGTAATTCTCTCTGGATCTGGCCCTATCAATTTAATTTTGGTACAGTGTTGCATGACTGTTCAATTACCAGTTAAAGTAGCGCAGCGCTGAATAGCTAAAGTGGCCTGGTCATGAAGGGGGTAAAACTTTCCGGAGGTCAAGTGGTTAAATAAATAAAATTGTTTATATAGATTGGGGATCGTTCAACTTCCAGGAAGAAAATGGTCGGTGGCCCCATACATAGCTACGCCCACTGCGCATGTCTTCTATCTTATAGAGAGCCACAGACAAACGCAGAAAACACGGATCCCGTCAGCTGTGTGGATCTCAATGGCGGTCATAATGGATGGATGTGGGAGGGGCCACCATTGGGTTGAATTACACTTTGCGCAATAGCTTGTTGTATCCACAACACAAAGAAGCCATGATGTCACAGACAGGCTTTTGTTTCTGCTATAGGGCCAGACAAGAGACTGAGAACTAAATCCCCCGGCGAGAGAAAGCTGCGATTTCATTCTTCTAGAGAAGATTGTGAGGGGATTAGTCTCAGGAGATTACAGAGCGTCTCCAGGCAGACTTTTCTGTTTAGTTTCAGATGGAGTGGTGAGGGGTTAGAACCCCCGTCTGGTTTTTAGGGCTCATTCACACCAGCGGTGTTGCCCAGTGCAGTCCCAATGCAAGAACAAGGTTTTATGTCCTACGACTTCAGTTCAAAGGGTTAATGCATTGCGAACGCTTGCTTTTTTCCCCCTTTTTTTTTTCCTATATATTTTGCACGCTGCAGCGCGTTGCAATTCATGCAACACAAAAATGCATCGGGCCAGATTCATGTACAAACCTGGCGGCGTAACGTATCCCATTTCCGTTACACCACCGCAAGTTTTCAGCGCAAGTGCTTGATTCACAAAACACTTGCCTGTAAACTTGCGACGGCGTAGCGTAAAGCCATCCGGCGCAAGCCTGCCTAATTCAAATGGGGCGTGTATCATTAAAATTAGGTGCGTTCCCGCGCCGAAAGTACTGCGCATGCTCCGTTTTGAAATTTCCCGCCGTGCTTTGCGCGAAATGACGTCGCACCGACAGAATTTTTTGAACGGCGACGTGCGTTACGTCCTTTCCTATTCCCGGACGACTTACGCAAAAAAAAAAAAATATTCAAATTCGACGCGGTAACGACGGCCATACTTTACCATGGCTAGTCTAAATATAAGCTATTGAAATAGCACTTGCAACTTTACGACGGGAAAAGCCGACTAGCGACGACGTAAGAGAATGCGACGACCGCGCGTACCTTCGTGGATCGCCGTAAACAGCTAATTAGCACACCCGACGCGGAAAACGACGCAAACTCCACCCAGCGGGCGCCGAAGTATTGCATCCTAAGATCCGAAGGCGTACGAAGCCGTACGCCTGTCGGATCTTAGCCAAATGCCGTCGTATCTTTGTTTGAGAATTCAAAATAAAGATACGACGCGGCAAATTTGAAAGTACGCCGGAGTATCAGCAGATACTCCGGCGTACTTTTTTCTGTGAATCTGGCCCATCACGTCTTATTTATTTTGTGCTGTAAAAAAAAAAAAGAAACCTGTTACACTTTTGCACAAAAATAAAATAAAAAAAGGAATAAAGCGAGTACTGCAATGCATTCACAACAAATTGCATTGTGTATTAATTGCACCCCAGCGATTTGTAGCTTGATGCTCGGTTCACACTCGTGCGATACGGGAAACCTGCGAATCCACTGCGGGTTCCTACATCGCACCCGACTCGCACACTGCCATAAGCGAACTGCCAGGCGTGTCAATACAATGTTAATGACATCCCTATTTCAGCTCGCATATCGCACTGCGAACTGTCAGTTCGGACATGAATCGGATCGCATGGTGTGAACATGATTCTGGTGCGGACCAAAAAAAGGGTCCTGTGTGCAGAGGCGGCTCTCTAATTAGGCGGTCGCCTAAGGCCTCGCACTCACAGGGGCCTCATGGCCGCCTAATTTGCCTGTGATAAATACTAATGTCGGGCGCCATCGAATCTCTCTATCACCCGTCTCTCTTTCTCTCCTCCCCCCCTTCCCCCCCCTCTTGCATTGGCTAAATATGTCTGATGGGTGAGGAGGGTGCCCTGGAAGTGGCGCTGATCACCTGTGTGATAGATCCGTGCATTATCTGCAGCCATTTTTCTTGCTTGAATTATTTTTCCCATTATGGGCGTGAGTGGGGACTCATGTCTAAGTTTTGCCTAAGGCTCCATTCACACCTAGGCGTTTTGTCGCCTGTAGTGCGACGCTATTGCAGCCTGAAATACGCTGGAGGGGTGATTTAACATTGTCGGCTATGGAGATGGTTCACATCTCCACGCCGAAACACCGTACGCCTGAAGCTCAAAACAAGTCCCTGACCCTTTTTTTCAGGCGGCTTCGGCGTTCGGCCATAGCCGACAATGTGTAAATCACCCCTCCAGCGAAAACCACGGTTAAAAAACGTCGCGGCAAATCGCGGGACAAAACGCCGCAATTTGTCGCGGCACATTGCGGTGAAATACATCGCGTTCAGGTGTGAATGCAGCCTAAGGCCTCACAAAGCCTAGAGCCGCCTCTGCCTGTGTGAGTTTGGTCCGAATGCGATGCGATATCACCCGTACTACCTGTATGGCTGAAATAGCATCGCGCGGACATCACATGCGATTTGCAGTGCGGTGCGAATCACATGCGAACTCGCAGAGCGCAGAAGTGTGAAGCGGCACTGAAGCCAAAACTTCAAAAATCAACTATTCTCTATGGCGTTGGTTCACATCTCCAATACAAGTGGTCTGAAACCAAATGCCTGAAGCTCAAAAAAGTTTTGTAGGTTTTTTTTTTTGTAGCTCGAAATGGGCAGTTTGGTGTGTTTTTTAAAGCATTTTTTTTGTTCTATGAAAATGTATGGAAACGCGTGATTCTTGCGTTTTTGAGTGTTTCAGCACGTTTTGTCGTGCGTTTCGGAGCATTTGTCTGCTCAAATGGAATCATTTACCGCTTGCCGACTGCCTCACGCACATTTATGTTGGCAGAATGGCACAGGCAGGCAAAGCAACGTTTATATACGTTGCTTTGAGTCCTGCCCCCCTCGCGGGCGCCCGCAGCAGTCTTGGGTCACGGAATGGCAGAACAGGGGGATGCCTTTGTAAAAAAGGCATCTCCCTGTTCTGCCTAGTGACACAACACTGATCGTCTGTTCCCTGTCATCAGGAGAAGCGATCAGTGACGTGTCACAGTAAGCCACGCCCCCTAACAGTTAGAATCACTCCTTAGGACACACTTAATCCCTTCCCCGCCCCCTAGTGGTTAACCCCTTCACTGCCAGTCACATTTATACATTAATCAGTGCATTTTTATAGCACTGATCGCTGTATAAATGTGAATGGTCCCAAAATAGCATCAAAAGTGTCCGATGTGTCTGCCATAATGTCGCAGTCTCAACAAAAAAAATATCGCAGGTTGCCGCCATAACAAATATAAAAAATGTATAATAATAAAAATGCCATAAAACTTCCCCCTATTTTGTAGACGCTATAACTTTTGTGCAAAACAATCAATAAACGCTTATTGCAATTTTTTTTACCAAAAATATGTAGAAGAATACGTATCGGCCTAAACTGAGGAAAAATTATTTTTTTTTATAAAAAAAAAATGGGATATTTATTATAGCAAAAAGTACAAAATATTGCTTTTTTTTTTCAAAATTGTCGCTTTATTTTTGTTTATAGCGGGGAAAAAAAAAATACCACCAAAAGAAAGCTCTATTTTTGGGGGAAAAGGGATGTAAATGTTGTTTCGGAGCCACGTCGCATGACCGCGCAATTAAAGCGACGCAGTGCCGAATCGCAAAAAGTGGCCCGGTCATTTGGCAGCCAAATGGTCTGGGGCTGAAGTGGTTAAAAAAAAAAAATTAATAACTAAATAGCGCAATAAAAATATGTGAATAAATATATACATAATAACTATCATTAATAAATAATAAAATAACCCTAACCCCTAATATTAACCCCTAAACCTAAAATTAACCCCTAATCCCAACCCCCTAACCTAACAAAATATGTAAATAAATAATAAAAATCAATAAAATAAAAATACCCCTATCCTCAACCCCAAAGCATAATATTAACCCCTAATATTAACCCCTAAACCTAAAAGTAACCCCTAATCCCAACCTAACAAAATACATAAATAATAAAAATCAATAAAATAAAATAACCCTATCCTCAACCCCTAACCATAATATTAACCCCTAATAATAACTCCTAACTCTAATAACCCCTAATCCTAACCCCTAACTCCTAACCAAATAAAATACTTAAATAAATAATAATAACAAATAAGTAAAACATTTATAATAAAACAAATAAATTAACCCTAACCCCAATATTAACCCCTAATAATTACCCCTAACCCAATGCCTAACCTAAAAAAAAATAACAATAAGTCAATAAATAATACATGAAATAAAATAAATTAACCCCTAACCATAACCTTTAACCCTTAGCCCCTTACAAAAAAAAAAGTTAGAAAAATGTATAAATAAATAAATAATAATAAATAAATAATAAAAACAAGTGGATGACAAGCTGAAAAACAGCAACACATGATATTTTTCGTTATTGGCTAATAAAAATGGCAAAACCCCAAAACGCTTTAGAAGCGCTGAATAAAAACGCCTGCAAAAAATGCCTGAAAAAAAAATGCTTGCTCAGGTGTGAATGCACCTATTTATTGGCTGTGTTGTGTGAAAGGGCCTTTATTGCTGTGTCCCTGCTGGGAAGAATCGCCCTCTCTATGGTGACCACTGAAAATGGGTAAAAATCCCAAATTTTACGGCCATCACCAGAACATGAGATGATTTGAAATTCAGTGTCTAATGCCGCGTAGACACGATCGGAAATTCCGACAGCAAAAGTCCGATGTGAGCTTCTGAATGGAAATTCAGACCGTGTGTAGGTTCCATCGGACTTTTGCTGTCGGAATTTCCGCCAATAAAAGATTGAGAGCTGGTTCTCAAATTTTTAGATGAAAAAAAATTCCTATCGAAAAATTCGATCGTCTGTAGCAATTCCGACGTGCAAAATTCCAACGCATGCTCGGAAGCATTGAACTTCATTTTCCCGGCTCGTCTTAGTGCACCGCGTTCTTGACGGTCAATAGTTCAGAGAACCTTTGTGTGACCGTGTGTATGCAAGCCAAGCTTGAGCGGAATTCCGTCGGAAAAACCATCCAAGGTTTTAGTCCTTTTTGCACTACAGTCCATTTAACATGGTTTCCTATGGAACACGTTCTGTAGTGCAAATCTGCAAAATGCAAAAAGCACAAAAAATGCCTAGGTGTGGATCAGGTAGAGGGGGAGTACTGTGATCTCTGTGAGAGGTATTAATACCTGGAAGTATCACACTGAGCATGCATCTACTTTCCATGAGAAATATTTCTGACTCTAATGCCGCGTACACACCATCACTTTATGTGATGAAAAAAAATGACGTTTTTAAAAACGTCACTTTAATTGACCGTGTGTGGGGGAAAACGTTGTTTTATGTGTCGTTTTTCAAAACTTCAACTTTTACTTCACAGAAATTGACCGTGTGTAGCAAAAAATGTCGTTTAAAACGAAGTTTTTTCACCCACGCATGCCCAGAAGCTACTTATGAAGCGAGCTTCAATGGAAAAACGTGGTGGAACGTAACCTCGCTTTGCTAGAACATTGTGAGAAAAACGATGGTGTGTAGGCAACTTCGTCTTTGAAAATTGAAGTTTCAAAAACTTCATTTTTTACTTCACAGAAAATGTCTTTTTTTTTCATCACATAAAGTGATGGTGTGTACGGGGCATTAGGGCTAGATTCACATAGCCCCCCTAACTTTGCGGCGGCTTAGTGTATCGTGTTTACACTACGCCGCCGTAAGTTAGCGAGGCAAGTACATGATTCACATAGTACTTGCCTGCTAAGTTACGGCGGCGTAGCCTAAAGCGGGCGGGCGTAAGGGCGCCTAATTCAAAATAGGCTGAGGGGGCGTGTTTAATATTAATTTAGTTTGACCTGACGTGATTGACGTTTTTTTGGAACGGCGCATGCGCTGTCCGCCTACATATCCCAGTGTGCATTGCGGCAACGTACGCCGCACGGGCCTATTGGTTTCGACGTGGACGTAAATGACGTAAATCCCTATTCACGGACGACTTACGCAAACGACGTAAAATATTCGAATTTCGACGCGGGAACGATGGCCATAATTAACATTACTATTCCAGCTATTTGATGGAATAACTTTAGGCCTGATAATGCGTTACGTAAACGGCGTATCTGTACAGCGTCGGCCAGGCGTACGTTCGTGAATAGGCGTATCTACTGATTTACATATTCTACGCCGACCGCAATGGAAGCGCCACCTAGCGGTCAGTCTAAATATTGCACCCTAAGATAGGACGGCGCAAGCCGTCGTATCTTAGATAGGTTTAAGTGTATCTCTGTTTGAGAATACACTTAAACTTAGGACAGCGCAAATTAAGAGTTAGGTCGGCGTATCTACTGATACGCGGGCCTAACTCTTACTGAATCTGGCCCTAGGTCTGTGAGGATCGTTGTATAGAAGCAGCACAAGGGCCGGCGATGAGGTGTTAGAAAGAACCTGCGAGGACCATCTGAAATCTTACAGACTCTGCAGTCAGTCACGGAGCCGGGCTCAGCCGTGTAATCTCCATGGCGCTGACATCATGCTTTCACTGATGATGTCATCGTCCCAGGGGATTCCCGGGATCGGCTGGTTGCTGGCAGGTTGACATCTGTTTACCTTCAGACAAGTGTAATGACCAATATAATTACATTGTATCTCCCCCCGGGGGAACGCGCCGTTCAGGGAGGATTACAATGTATTCTGCAGGATGTGATTACCGCTCTAATGTTTCATTTTTCATCGCCATGGGGAACATAACCATAGGAAAGTAAACCGTAAAACGCAGTGCGCTGGGGAAAACTTCAGGGGGAAAAAAACGCCCCTGAAAAAGGCCCTAAGCAATAAAATGCCGATTGTTGCAATTTTTTTATGCCACGGGTATTTGCGCAGCGCTTTTGAAAACACAATTTTTGGGGGGAAGAAATACACTTTAATGATTTAATGAATTCAATAAAAATACTAAAAAACACAATAAATACTCTACTTTTTTAAATTTTTATGTGAAAGATGATGTTACGCCAAGTAATTAGATACCTAGCATGTCCCACTTTAACCGCTTCAATACCCGCCCATTGTCAAATGATCTCCACAGATGGGATCTCCCATTCTGGGTGGACGTCATATGACGTCCTGGGCTTTCTGGCCGCCTAGGGCAACTCGGCAACTCGTGACGCGCTGTATGCGACGGTCGGAAGCCTGTCAATCAATTAGGAACGCCCAGTCCCGCAGAAGACATACCCGGAAGCGGCGGTGAAAATACGGTATGTACGGGGTTAACATGAAAAAAAAAACAGCCGATTGTCATTAGGACAACTCGGCTGAATGTAATGTTAAAAAAATCTTTTTGGGTGAACCCCCACTTTAATTAAAAAAAAAAAAACAGTTATACTTACCTCCTTTGTGCAAGGGTTTGTAGCCCCGATCCTCCTCTTCTAGGTTCCCCAGCAGTGCTCCTGGCCCCAAGTGCACACTCGGAAACCCGCATTCCATGGGGGCACTAGTGCAGGAGCACTCTCGAGTCCTGCTGCTGCGTCCATTGACACAGACAGCATGAGTCAGCCCCACCCCAGCTCCCATGTCACTGGATCTGATTGACAGCAGCGGGAGCCAATGTGCTCATCCCCGTGGCTGGAACGATCGGAGAGGGAGAAGAGCTGGAGAGGGGAGAAGAAATCGGAAGAGACCCCGGAGCTGCCTTAATTAAATACTTTAAAAACCTGTGTACAGTGCTTATTTTTGACACTTTTTTTTTAGGTGAATGGGTAGGGGTACAATGTACCCCATACTCATTCACATAGGGTATGGGACCGGGATCTGGGGGCCCCCTTCTTAAAGGGGGCTTCCAGATTCCGATAAGCTCCCGCCCACAGACCCCGACGACCACTGGCCAGGGTTGTCGGGAAGAGGCCCTTGTCCTCATCAACATGCAGAAAAGGTGTTTTGGGGGTGGGGGTCGCATGGTCCCTCTGCCCCAAAGCACTCACCCCCTCCCATGTTGAGGGCATGTGCCCTGGTACTGTCCAGGGGGGGGGGGGGCGCTCGCTTATCCCCCCCCATCCTGACCTGCCGGGCTGTGTGCTCGGATAAGGGTTTGGTATGGATTATGGGGGGGATCCCACGCCTTTTTTTGGGCTGGGGGTTCACCTTAAAATCTATTCCAGACCGTCTTTTTTTTTAATTTTTGGCAGGGGTTCCCCTTCATCCTCAGCACACAAGTCGCACCGCAAGTCGGATCATTATGATCCGACTTTTGGTGCCACTTCTACGGTATTCAAATCAATGGACTCCCATAGGGAACCAGGCAGAGAAACGCGGCTAAATGATAGCCCGGCTAAACGCGCATTGACGCCAATGCAAAACGCTGATAAAATCGCGTTTTTAAAGCAGCTTTTACCCGCCAGCAATCCAACGTCCAGAATGACTTCTTTGAGCGTCCTGTGTGTATGGAACCTTATAGAGGAAATCCAATGAATGAAAGGGGCGGGACAGTCAGGCTGGGACTGACCACTCTGGGTACCGCCCACATGTGATTCTGAGCCTTCATTGAGGAAATCGAATGAATGAAAGGGGCGGGCCAGGGACAATCAGACTGGGGAGGCAGCTTTTAGTGCACATTGTGAGAAGCTCACAGTGTGGAGTGAAATCAGAATAAGCCATTTCTGCTTTAACTAAAACATGTAAAGGGCCAGTACACAAGAAGCAATCAGATACACACATAAAAAACATAAAACACAAATACCTAGAACACTAAAAAAAATAAAAGGACTCCCCTCCCCCCACCCTTATATTATTTTAAGTCTATAGAGTAGAACTGGTTGTGAAGTGGGTCACGTTCGGTCACACAAGAAGCGAGCGGAGGGAATTCCCGTGTACATGCACACTATTTATATTGTTCCATTCTCATGTTTTTACAGTAAAAGGTAACGGGTGAAAAGTTCAGGAATGTGTCGCTCAGGAGCGGTGGGGCCTCGGAGCGAACGATCTGTTGTTCTTGTCTCATCATGCCTTTCCGAAAATGTCATTGAGGTCCCGCGGAGGACAATTTTTTTTTTTACATTGGAAACAATCACATTGCGCCATCTGTAAACATTATTACACACGTACAGAAAGTGCACGTGACTTAAATATGAATAATGGAGCGCAGGAATGCGTTCTGCTGCAGATTCGCTCCAATCCAGCCCTTAGTTCACTTTTTCTGTTTATTTGTTTTTTGTTTTTGATTTTTTTTGAAAAGGTGAACTTACAATAAATAGAAAATACCACATTTGGCCTTTAGATGGCACTACGTATTACAGGAAATTCCTATAATACTTATCCCCATCTAGTGGCCAAATGCTGTATTTTCGGTTTTAAATCAAATATTCCCATTCAAACAACGAAGGATATAACCTATTCACATACATTTTTTGACTGATTTCCACTTGCCATCAGCTTTGTGAATTCTTTATAAATCTATCTCAAAGTTGAGGGAAAGGGCTCTTGGGAGGTGTAGTTCTGGGGGTATTCCTACTCCTACATCCATAGACACTAATAGCCAGATTCACGTAGGCGGGCGCAACGTTAAGCAGGCGTAGCGTATGGCATATACGCTACTCCGCCGTAAGTTAGAGAGGCAATTACTGTATTCACAAAGCACTTGCCTCCTAAGTTACGGCGGCATAGTGTAAATGGGCCGGCCTAAGCGCGCCTAATTCAAATGTGGAACAGGGGGGCGTGTTTTATGTAAATGACTGGTGACCCGACGTGCGCCGTCCATGGACATATGCCATTGTGCATTGCTCCAAAGTACGCCGTTTCGACGTGAACGTAAATTACGTCAAGCCCGATTTGCGTATGACTTACGCAAACGACGTAAAAAAATAGGCCTGTTCCGACGTCCATACTTTGCATGGGATGCACCACCTAGGGAGCAGCTTTATCTTTACGCCAGTGTATCTCTAACGTAAACGGCGTAACTAATTGCGACGGGCGCACGTATGTTCGTGAATCTAGTCATTTGCATATTCTACGCCGAACTCAACGGAAGCGCCACCTAGCGGCCAGCGTAAATATGCACCCTAAGATACGACGGCGTAGGAGACTTACGCCGCTCGTATCTTAGCCTAATTTAAGCGTATCTGGTTTACAGAATACGCTTAAATTTACGACGGCGTAGATTCAGAGTTACGATGGCAAATCTACTGATACGCCGGCGTAAACCTATCTGAATCTAGCTATAAGCTCCCAGCAGCTACCCCTGCAAAACTTTTACATATCTGGAGATGATTTCACAATAATAATAATAATTATTATTTTTTATTTTGTTATTATTATTATTATTATTATTATTATTAACAAAATAATAATAAAAAATAATAACAGAAATAACAATATTATTATTAATAATAATAATAAATAATTAAAAAAATATAATAAAAGCTACAGAAACAAGGTACCGGTAAGAAAAATACTGAAGCTGGAGATGCTGTAAGGCTCTGTCCACATATACCTTTTTTTTTTACTTGCGCATTTATCACGCGTTTTTTATGCGACGCGCATTGGACAGCCTATAGACTTCAATGGGCTGCCCTATGCACGACAAATGCGGCAAAGTAGCTGATTGGCATGTTAGTTTGCTTGCTTGTAATGTGTTTGTTGGACTTTCTTTCACGTGGCAAACTGTGCATTTGCTTTCCATGTATGGGGTGGCATTAACAATTATTGCCACTGCAAGCGCAACACGCATTTTTTGCGCCTTCCAGGAGCACACGCGGAAATGCGTGCTTTTGTACATGTCCCCGAAATGCGTAGATGTGAATGGAACTTAAAGGAGGTTTGTGGTTTCATTTGGGTCTTGCTTATACCATCCCTTTCATCTAATTTCAGGTTTGGAAGGTGTTCTGGGGTCGATCGGATTCGCCTGTAGCCGCTCTTCGCTTTCCCTGTGACAATCCTTGGCTCGGGGACCAGCGGCCCGGCTCAGAACAATGGCGACTTCAGAGGACAAGGTGACCTCAGCGCTCCTCCTGGCACCGGCTCCCTGAGCTCCTGCCAATGTCTTCTGCTGGAAAACAAAACTCAGAAACTCAGAAACGAGTCCCTTTCGGGTTTGTATTTCATTTTCCATTACCCTGCTGAACGGAGAATTTTGGAATCATGCCTAATGTCTCCATCGACTTGTGATGTGACACGGATCACCTGACGAGGCAAAAAAATCACCCCCGTCCCCGTCTTCTCGTTCCGACTTTCTAATTAGTCCTACCAAGATCTATCATCTGCTCAATTCCGGGCTCTGCTCCGCAGCACTCCCGTCACTTTGCAGCCATCTCTAATTGCAGTCTGTTCAATGCAGCCCACGCTATCGAATGGCAGCTTGCAGCAGCCTGGAGGATGTAGAGTGAGAAATAGAAAGGACTGGGCCACTGGAGCTCTCATTGAAAAGACACAAGATTTGTAGTTTTGTTCAGCCAATATTTATAACCTACTCTTGCTTTAAACTTCTCCACAACTTTATCCCTGACTTGTCTGGTGTGTTCCTTGGCCTTCATGATGCTGTTTGGTCACTGGGGTTCTCTAACAAACCTCCGGGGGCTTCACAGAACAGCTGTATTTATACTGAGATTAAATTACACACATGTGGACTCTATTTACTAATTAGGTGACTTCTATAGTTTAGTTAGGGGGTATCAGAGTAAAGTGGGCTGAATACAAATGCACACCACACTTCAGATCAGGGATGGACTGGCCATAGGGACTACAGGGAGTTTCCCGGTGGGCCGATGGCTCAGTGGGCTGTTTTTTAAAACAGAGATGCTGCTTGAAGGACTTTTTTTTAACGCCCTGGCAGCGCCGCAGTGTGAAAGCACTCAGGCTTTCACACTGGGACTGCAGCAGAAGCATTTTTTCAGTCGCTTTACAGGCGCTATTTTTAGCCCAAAAGGGCCTAAAAAACGCCTCAGTGTAAAAAGGGGTCCTACACTCACCCCCTGTCTTTTACACTCACTCTCTTTTTCTTACACCCACCCCCTCTCACCCCCTTTCCCTCAACCCTCCCTCTCTCTCTCACCCTCTCATGATATAAAATAATGGATGTAGGGGCCTTTTGGTGGGCGTGATTTTTCGCGGGGGTGGGGGCAGCATTTTATTGAATTAAAGTGGGCCGGTCTGGATGAAGTCCAGGGCCAAATTTTTGTCCCAGTCCAGCCCTGCTTCAGATATTTATTTGTAAACATTTTGAAAACCATTTATCATTTTCCTTCCACTTCACAATTAGGTGCCACTTTGTGTTGGTCTATCACATAAAATCCCAATAAAATACATTTACGTTTTTTGTTGTAACATCACAAAATGTGGAAAATTTCAAGGGGTATGAATACTTTTTCAAGGCACTGTACCTGTGTGCACGAGGCATGAATGTGAGCAAGATCCGGGGGCTGGGACAACGGTGGTATTTCTAGAAGTGGCCAGTAGGAGGCGCCACTCTGTGACCTCTGTGGCCCGGATTCAGAAAGCAGTTACGACGGCGTATCTCCAGATACGCCGTCGTAACTCTGAGTGCGGGCCGTCGCATCTCAGGCGTCTGATTCATAGAATCAGATACGCCTCAATGTTGCCTAGATACGAGCGGCGTAAGTCTCCTTTGCCGTCGTATCTTAGGGTGCAATATTTACGCTGAACGCTAGGGGCGCTTCCCTAGACTTCCGCGTCGAATATGCAAATTAGGGAGATACACCGATTCAGAAACGTACGTCCGCCCGGCGCATTTTTTTTACGTAGTTTACTTTAGTTTTTTTCCGGCGTAAAGTTACCCCTGCTATATGAGGCGTATCCTATGTTAAGTATGGACGTCGTTCCCGTGTCGAATTTTGAAAATTTTACGTCGTTTGCGTAAGTCGTTCGCGAATAGGGCTGTAGGTAAGTTACGTTCACGTCTAAAGCATTGACGATTTGCGGCGTAATTTCGAGCATGCGCACTGGGATTCTTTCACGGTGCATGCGCCGTTAGTAAAAAACGTCAAATACGTGGGGTCACAATTCATTTGCATAAAACACGCCCACATCATCCACATTTGAATTAGGCGGGCTTACGCCGGACCACATACGTTACGCCGCCGTAACTTAGGGCGCAAGTTCTTTCTGAATACGGAACTTGCGCCCTAATTTACGGCGGCGTAACGTATTTGAGATACGCTACGCCCGCCGATAGATACACCAATGTATCTGAATCCGGGCCTGTGTGTTTACCCAGACAGGAGGCAGCCAAGGTGACAAGTTCAACCCTCATCAGGGAGCAATATGGACTGTTTGCTCTCTGTTATCAGCAATAGCGCGCCCAGCCGATCTGAGCATATAAAGGTGTGATTGGTGACCCCAGGACACCGTACTATTAGGGTGTAGCCGGCAAAGCTGTCCGCCTTTGCAGCGGGTGGAAATAACGCATATTTATCAAACACATCTGGGCTCTGGGAGTCTCCCCTCTTCTCCGCTATGCAGCTGGAGGAAAAAAAGCGATCTTTGCAGCTTCCAGATGTTTCACAGCGTAATAAAGTCAGCCAGGGCTGCTATTAGACAGCATGGGGCCCCGTACCTGACAGGGCCCCCCTCCCCCCTCTGAAAAACATCAAATAATATTTTCGCTAAAATGCCACGAGCATGATGCTATGCTTCGCAGTCATGGCCGAAATTATACCCCCATCAATACAGACTCATTCAATTGAATAAACATTGTTCTGCCCCTCTAGCACTAAGTTAAAGGAGGTGCCTCTTTATCGCCGCAACTTACGGCGCAAGTTTCGTATTCAGAAAGAACTTGCGCCCTAAGTTACGGCAGCGTAGTGTAAATGTGTCGGCGTAAGCCCGCCTAATTCAAATGTGGATGATGTGGGCGTGTTTTATTTAAATGACTTGTGACCCCACGTAATTGATGTTTCTTAGGAACGGCGCATGCGCCGTCCGTGAACGTTTCCAAGTGCGCATGCTCCAAATTACGCCGCAAACTGTCAATGCTTTCGACGTGAACGTAACTTACGTACAGCCCTATTCGCAAACGACTTACGCAAACGACGTAAAATACAACGCTGTTCGTACGTTTCCGACGTCCATAGCTAACATGACTTACCCCTGCTTTATGAGGGGTAACTTTATGCCGGAAAAAGCCTTACGTAAACGTCGGGCGGACGTACGTTTGTGAATCGGCGTATCTACCTAATTTGCATATTCCTTGCGTAAATCTACGGAAGCGCCACCTAGCGTCCAGCGTAAATATGCAACTAAGATACGACGGCGTAAGAGACTTACGCCGGTCGGATCTTAGGGAAATCTATGCGTAACTGATTCTAAGAATCAGGCGCATTGATACGACCACGCACACTCAGAGTTACGACGGCGTATCCGGAGATACGCCGTCGTAACTCATATCTGAATCCGCGTCATAATTCACTTACATCGGCGCATATTTATGCCGCCGTAGCGTATCTTCTTTACGCTACGCCGACGCAGCGCAGAGAGGCAAGCCCCGAATTCACAAAGCACTTGCCACCAAAACTGCGCTGGGTTTCTCAGGCGTAAGTCGTCGCAAGTGGAAGTGGGCGTGAGCCATGCAAATGAGGTGTGACCCCATGCAAATGATGGGCCGAGCGCTATAAAGATACGAATAACAAACGGCGCATGCGCCGTCCCGTGGATGCAACCCAGTGCGCGTGCTCAGAATCACGTCGGAACTACTCCCTAAGATACGACGGATCACTGCTTACGGCGTTAACGTAACCTACGCCCAGTCATATTCACATACAACGTAAACGACATAAGATACGACGGCTTGTGTTCCCTGGTCCATACCTTTGCATGGGTTGCGCCTCCTCTATGGGGAATAACTTTACGCCGGACGTACGACTTACGCAAACCGCGTATATTATGCGCCGGGCGCAAGTACGTTCATGAATCGGCGTATCTCCCTCATTTCCATATTTGAATAGGAAGTCAATGGGAGCGCCACTTACGTCCAGCGTAAATATGCGCCCACGATACACCGGCGTAGGAAAGTTACGTCGGCGTATCTTGGTTTCAGAGTCCGGCGCATAGATACGACGGCGCATATTTACACTTACGCGGCGTATCTCTTACACGTACGTCGGCATAAGTGCTTTGTGAATCCGGGCCAATGTATGTAAAAATAATAATAAATGTAAATAAATAAAATAAGGACTTATATAATTAAGAACATGTATATATATTTCTTTAATTTTAACTGAACTGTTGGGGGCATTTGATGAAAAATCAGAAGTCTAAATAGACCCCCAATGTCTCACATTTCCAACAAAGAGAGAGACTGAGGACAGAGATTCCCCAATTCCTTTCTCTGCAGCCTCAGCTGCACTGGAGAGTAAATGAATGGGAAGTGCTCCGTGCTGAGAAGCTTCCTGTTCATTCACAAACTGAAGCATAGTAAACACCGTTTACCAATAGCCGGTGGAGGGGGATCTGGAGTCACAGGGGTCATGAGGAGACACTGGATTCTCAGGGTGCTCTAGCGTCACAGGGGTCATGGGGTGGCACAGGATACTCGGGGTTCTCTGGAGTCACAGGGGTCATGGGGTGGCACAGGATACTCAGGGTTCTCTGGAGTCACAGAGGTCATGGGGTGGCACAGGATACTCAGGGTTCTCTGGAGTCACAGAGGTCATGGGGTGGCACAAGATACTCAGGGTTCTCTGAGGTCACAGGGGTCATGGGGTGGCACAGGATACTCAGGGTTCTCTGGAGTCACAGAGGTCATGGGATGACACAGAATACTCAGGGTTCTCTGGAGCCACAGGGGTCATGGGGAGACACTGGATTCTCAGGGTGCTCTGGAGTCACAGAGGTCATGGGGTGGCACAGGATACTCAGGGTTCTCTGGAGTCACAGAGGTCATGG
The DNA here is from genome assembly GCF_905171775.1 of Rana temporaria. Taxonomy (NCBI): domain Eukaryota; kingdom Metazoa; phylum Chordata; class Amphibia; order Anura; family Ranidae; genus Rana; species Rana temporaria. The sequence continues at coordinate 41,257,363 of NC_053496.1, read as the reverse complement.
GATGGCACAGAATACTCAGGGTTCTCTGGAGTCACAGGGGTCATGGGGAGACACTGGATTCTCAGGGTGCTCTAGAGTCACAGGGGTCATGGGGTGGCACAGGATACTCAGGGTGCTCTGGAGTCACAGAGGTCATGGGGTGGCACAGGATACTCAGGGTGCTCTGGAGTCACAGAGGTGATGGGGTGGCACAGGATACTCAGGGTGCTCTGGAGTCACAGAGGTCATGGGGTGGCACAGGATACTCAGGGTGCTCTGGAGTCACAGAGGTCATGGGGTGGCACAGGATACTCAGGGTTCTCTGGAGTCACAGAGGTCATGGGGTGGCACAGGATACTCAGGGTTCTCTGGAGTCACAGACTTCATGGGGTGGCACAGGATACTCAGGGTTCTCTGGAGTCACAGGGGTCATGGGGAGACACAGGATTCTCAGGGTGCTCTAGAGTCACAGGGGTCATGGGGTGGCACAGGATACTCAGGGTTCTCTGGAGTCACAGGGGTCATGGGGTGGCACAGGATACTCAGGGTTCTCTGGAGTCACAGAGGTCATGGGATGGCACAGGATACTCAGGGTTCTCTGGAGTCACAGGGGTCATGGGGTGGCACAGGATACTCAGAGTTCTCTGGAGTCACAGGGGTCATGGGGTGGCACAGGATACTCAGGGTTCTCTGGAGTCACAGAGGTTATGGGATGGCACATGATACTCAGGGTTCTCTGGAGTCACAGGGGTCATGGGGTGGCACAGGATACTCAGGGTTCTCTGGAGTCACAGGGGTCATGGGGTGGCACAGGATACTCAGGGTTCTCTGGAGTCACAGGGGTCATGGGGTGGCACAGGATACTCAGGGTTCTCTGGAGTCACAGAGTTCATGGGGTGGCACAGGATACTCAGGGTTCTCTGGAGTCACAGAGGTGATGGGGTGGCACAGGATTCTCAGGGTGCTCTGGAGTCACAGAGGTCATGGGGTGGCACAGGATACTCAGGGTTCTCTGGAGTCACAGAGGTTATGGGATGGCACAGGATACTCAGGGTTCTCTGGAGTCACAGGGGTCATGGGGTGGCACAGGATACTCAGGGTTCTCTGGAGTCACAGGGGTCATGGGGTGGCACAGGATACTCAGGGTTCTCTGGACTCACAGGGGTCATGGGGTGGCACAGGATTCTCAGGGTTCTCTGGAGTCACAGAGGTCCATGGATGGCACAGGATACTCTGGGTTCTCTGGAGTCACAGAGTTCATGGGGTGGCACAGGATACTCAGGGTTCTCTGGAGTCACAGAGGTGATGGGGTGGCACAGGATTCTCAGGGTGCTCTGGAGTCACAGAGGTCATGGGGTGGCACAGGATACTCAGGGTGCTCTGGAGTCACAGAGGTCATGGGGTGGCACAGGATACTCAGGGTGCTCTGGAGTCACAGAGGTCATGGGGTGGCACAGGATACTCAGGGTGCTCTGGAGTCACAGAGGTCATGGGGTGGCACAGGATACTCAGGGTGCTCTGGAGTCATAGAGGTCATGGGGTGGCACAGGATTCTCAGGGTGCTCTGGAGTCACAGAGGTCATGGGGTGGCACAGGATACTCAGGGTGCTCTGGAGTCACAGAGGTCATGGGGTGGCACAGGATACTCAGGGTGCTCTGGAGTCACAGAGGTGATGGGGTGGCACAGGATACTCAGGGTGCTCTGGAGTCACAGAGGTGATGGGGTGGCACAGGATACTCAGGGTGTACTGGAGTCACAGAGGTGATGGGGTGGCACAGGATACTCAGGGTTCTCTGGAGTCACAGAGGTGATGGGGTGGCAGAGGATACTCAGGGTGCTCTGGAGTCACAGAGGTCATGGGGTGGCACAGGATGCTGAGAGTGCTGCAAGCAATAAAAACCTGCCAGGGTACCCAACCCCTCCACACTCCATACAAAACCTAAGAAAAGGTTTTGGCTCTTGATGCACTTTAAACAACACAAACAAAATCTTCTCTGCGGTTACGTCATGCGAATCGCGTCCAGCCAATGCGCAAAACAAAAACAAAGTCTGACTAATGACACAGGTAATGGGCGGGACGGAGCATGTGGTTGCGATTTAGGACGAGCCCCTCCCACCTCTGCTTGTCTTGCACTTTCCAGGGTCACCGGCGGGTCAGGAATTGTTTTTGCTCTTAAGAGGAGCGGCCTGAAAAAAAAAAAATTCTCGCTCCATCCGTTATCTGCAATACCGGCGCGGAGTGGCGACAGCTCTGTGGAAATATCCGGAGTTGTCAGAGTTTTCTCATGAAAGGCGCTGCGCCTTAAAGTGGACCTGTCAGTGCTAAATACATCCGATTCACAAAGGCAGTTACGCTGAAAAAATAGGCTTCCTCCACCGACGTAACTTGATTGCGGCGGCGTAGAATTGTGTGCAACATAACTTTGGCCGCTAGGGGCGCTTCCGTTGTTGTCGGCGTAGAATATGCAAATTTCTTAGATACGCCGATTCACAAACGTACGTGCGTTCGTTTTTTACGTCGTTTGCGTTAAGGCTTTTTCGGCGTAAGGCTGCTCCTGCTATTAGGAGGCGCAGCCAATGTTAAGTATGGACGTCGTTCCCGCGTCGCCATTTGAAAATTTTACGTCGTTTGCGTAAGTCGTCCGTGAATGGCGCTGGACGCCATTTACGTTCACTTCGAAACCAATGACGTCCTTGCGACGTCATTTACCGCAATGCACGTCGGGAAATTTTAGGGACGGCGTATGCGGCGGCGTAGCGTAAAAGGGGCCGGCGTAAGCACGCGTAATTCAAATGATCCGGTAGGGGGCGTGGATCATTTAAATTAGGCGCGGGAACGCGCCTAATTTAAATGATCCACGCCTCCTACCGGATCATTTGAATTACGTATCGGTATGCGGGAACGCCCCCGGCGCCATTTTTAAATCGAAAATAAGATCCGACAGTGTAACACATTGTAACACTGTCGGATTTATGGCCCCATACTCACGACCAAACATGTTTGCTGAAACTGGCCCGCGGACCAGTTTCAGCATACATGTTTGGTCGTGTGTAGTTACGAGCGTACAGAATTTCACCGTACATTTGCCCGCCGGGCCGTTTTTCAGCAGACATTTATTTCCAAACTTGTTTTAAAACCGTCCGCTCAAATCCTGTCCGAACGTACATGTTTGGTGGTGAGTACACAAAACCAACGTACAAAAACCCCGCGCATGCTCAGACTAAATGAGGCCACGGGAGCGCTCGTTCAGGTAAAACTCACGTTTCTTTGGGATATGGCACATTCGTCAATAGAAAGATTAATTCTAGCAATAGAACACTGAAGCAAAACACACAATAACCAATGCTTGATGCCGTCGTTTTATTCATTATTCTCTTGCTATAACTAATCAGTTATTTAGCTCATGTTATTTCAACTGAGTTGTTCCATACTGAAAAGTGACATTTGTTAGCTGTGATGTAGTAAGATTTTTGCAAACTTTTATTGGCCCGACGTATCATATTTTTAGTGGTCCTCCACATTTCAAATTTTTTGCTTTTAATGTTTAATGGTTATCTTTCCCACTTTCTTTAGGTGTTTATAGTTATGTCACCATTTAGAATATTTTAATAGGAAATAGTTTTGATTTAGCTTTTGTTTGTATATTTAACATGATTTTTTTGAAGGTTGTTTAAATTGTCTACCATGTTGGCACACCAAATGACCCCCCCCCCCCCACATGAGTTAGTGAATAGTTTAGATTAAACATTTTATTTGTTTGTAATGTTTGATGCCTAAAATAATACCCACAGTATTACAAACAATAGGCACGTTTTTCAAATCAACAAAAAGGCTTTTATTTGAGCAAATTATAAAAAGGATCAAAAACAGAATGGCAGCACTTGAACAGCTAGCAACATACATGCAAACTTGCATTTCAAACATGGTGAAGGATAAACTAGCCAACCTCAGGAAGCACACAAAATAAAATCTGAAGCAGCAGCACATAACCAAAGGAACCCAAGCTGTGGTAGTCCAAACAAGATGCCATTTGTGGGGGATCAAATGGAAGGCAGGGCATCAACGTCTCCTCTTCCTTGCAACCTTCCTTCCAGGCTGCCTTCCAGCGGGTCTTCCCTGGGCCCTTGCAGGTGGGGATGATGTGGCAGCAGGAGTATGATGTTCAGCAAGCCGGGCCGGGTCACATAGCCCAGTGTCTGGGGTCAGCAGCTCCCTCTGCATCCACCAAAGGGCCTGGTTGATGATGCCCTTGGCCAATTGCCTCTGCTCCTCCGTGCCTTTATTGAGGTCATGTGCCACGGAGGCACTGTAGGCCTCAGTGGGGTTGAGGGGGGCCCTCATGATGGCACTCGCCTCCTGAATCATTTTCAGGCTGGCTTCCTCCACTGCCCCCAATTTCTTCTTACGGCCTGGTGGCCTAATATAAAGGGGAGGAGCCTGGCTGGTGGTGCTTGTCCTGGGGAGCTGCTGAACGCCACTGGGCCCGGCCTCCTCCTGGCTGCCACTGACCCCTTCGTCCTGGCTGACAGTGAGGAGAGGATCTGCCACCTCCTGGCTGGTCTCTTCTTCCTGTGTAAAAAAAATGGACATGTTGTAATATATTTAGGAATATACTCACTCACATTTTCATGCTTGAATCTTATTTTTTGCCTTGAATTTAAACTTGAAAACAGACTCACCCTCTGACCCCTGCAGTTGTCATCCCTGACACCTATTTGTTTGCCCACGATTTTAGATTTTTACTTCCCAGCTTGTATTTTATTAACCAATATCAAGTCAAGAATCAAACAATAATTAAGATTATTACATAACTAGTTATGAAACTACTATACCTCATCATCGTAGAGGCGCAGATCTGCCTCTCTGTCAGCCAGGCCCTCTTCATCTGACTCTGCAGGGCTGTGGTGATCTGGGGAAGTCCCGCTGGGAGGTAGCGTGGAGGAAAGGTTGGGATTCAGACTTGACATTGATGCCCTGCCTTCCAGTTGATCCCGCAAAAATGACATCTGGTTGTAATACCACAGCTTGGGTTCCTTTGGTGGTCTTGCTGCTGCTCCAGATCTTAGCTGCTTTTGTTGAGCTTTGTACGCTCTCCTATATGTGCCCCTGAGGTTGGCAAGTTTATCCTTCACCATGTTGGCACTGCATTCTGGCACCCATGTCCTCATGTATGCTGCTAGCTGTTCAAGTGCTGCCGCTCGTACGTCCTTGTTATGATAATGGTCCTGCTTTGAATCCCACAGGATGGGCATTTCCCTGAATTTATCCAGCAAATGCTGGATAATGTCTTGGCTCTGCAGGAGATCCATTGGGAAATTAGGATTTACTCTTTTTTTTTCTAGATTGAAAAAATAAAAAGAAACCAAAAACACAATTAAAAAAAGCCTCAGCATTTACATTGATAGAATATGTTGTTTAAAAAGTAGTACCTATATAGAAATACAAACACAGTGTCTCTTGTTTAGAAAATGCTGGCCAGCTCTGCCCCATTGGTTGGTTTTAGATAACATTTTTTTTATACATGCCGCCCCTTTGGTTACATTGCAGGAAATAATATAAATCTACAACCATACACAATTATTACAAATGACAGCATTCATCAAGCCACTATTGCATGTGTAGATATCCTGCCCCTCAGCATTGATTACATGAAAGAAACTTCCTAATGACCTCTGTCCAACCAACACAGAACAATACTTGGCCTGATCTGAATACACCCTACATAATTGATAATGAGTCACAGCATTTTTGATCTCTCTATTTTGTGATGTCTACAAAAGCATTTGGGTATGAAAATCACATTCTGGTATCCAAGAGACATAATAGCTTAATAAAACTGTGCAACCAACAGACCAAACCCCCATCCCATTGCTCTACATTTTAGAGCCCGCTGCTGATCCCATGTTTAAATTTCTTACCTGCCTCTCTCACAATCCTCGTTTCTTCCGCTCGCTGAATTAACACGTAACCTACGTAATCACGTCAAGCGCCTTTTATACACTCCGCGTATGTATGAAACGCCGCCCTCGTCACCTTTGCCATGCCCCTAATCAATTGAAAAAGTAAATATGGCGTTAACTGTGTAGGTTCTGGAATCGCGCGAATATTCTCCGCGTAACGTACGTCAATACGTTGTTGGCATTCGCGACACTCCGCATATGCAATAATCCCCGCCCTCATCTCCGCCCCTGACGGGACGTTTCCACGCCCCTAATCTCTGTGGGAAGGAAAGATGGCGATGTCACACGAGCGGGCACGGAGCTCTCATGGCGCAAGTGAAGGGACAGAGGCTGGACCGTCCCGATCCAGGCCTAAAAGATATAAAGCCACTAATATGGCGTTCGAAGAAATGGTGGAGTTGGTTTACATCATGAGGAGGAAGGATTATGATGGTGAATGTGGGCCCTACAAAACACCGAACCGTAGGAAGTCACACATAATGGACAAGGTGGCAAGGAGAATGAGGAGAATGTTTGGTGTCACCAGGTCAAAGGAGCAACTACGGAAGCGTTGGTCCGATTTAAAATTGAGGGAGCCACATCACATGAAGAAGATACTCAAAATTCTGCGTAAAAGTAAGTCCATATTATTTAAGGGGGGGGGGAATGTCTGCAATAATGTGTTGACATGTATTTTTTAACATCTGCCTCCTTGGCCTGCTTGTACTTTTGAACACGTGTAGATACTGTATTGTGTTTATGTCAAATAACAACCTTAAACAAATTTTGTGAAATAGTAAACACGCGTAATATGACATTGTTTAGCAAAAATGTGACGTTACTCCAGGAACAACACACCTGGACATGGCTGACTGGCCCCAAACTTGGTTTTCCAACATTGTTGACTAGCAAAATCACAGAAATTAAATTGAGTGAATGTGACAGGCAAACAAGATTCATTCTCCAAAATGCAAATAAAGCTGATGTTTTAACATCTTGAAATGCAAAGCACCTGTGTCTCAAAAATCTAAGTATATTTATTTGGAGGGTCGACGAGAATTAATGTTTTGGGGTGACATCCATTTGTGTCACTTCTTTGCAAAAAAAGGGGCAGGATCAGAGCTTGGCCTAGAACTACGCCAAAAATGGAGGATTGCTGAAAGAATAAACAACCAAAAATCATCATAAATGTATCGTCTATGCAATGTGTGCGATTTATGATATCCAATATCTGTGTGCTGATGAGTATACCTTTTGTTTTTTATTATTTCTTATAGGGGAAAGAAGACGCCAGCAATTGGAGGAGGCAGAGAGGGCCAGACACCCGGAAAATCAAACACCTCCACATGTTGAGCAGGAGGAGGCTGGGGAAGGAAGAGAGGAGGATGTGGAAGGAGAAGAGGATGTGGAAGGAGAAGAGGATGTGGAAGGAGAAGAGGATGTGGAAGGAGAAGAGGAAGGAAGAAAGGAGGAAGGAAGAGAGGAGGAAGAAGTTATTTTGGACTTAGAATTTATATCAGATGAAGGGCAAGTGGCGGAAGAACAATTTGGCGAATTGCAAGAAGGTGGATTGATGGATGAAGGAGGAGTCGAAGATGATGGGGAGGTGGTGGAAGAAGGAGGAGTGATAGAAGATGATGGGGAGGTGGTGGAAGAAGGAGGAGTGATAGAAGATGAAGAAATTGGGGATGTGGAAATTATCAGGCCATCAGGTCAGTGTCACCCCTATATTAATAGGGCCAAACATATGCAGATAGGCTGGAAATTATTTACATATTTTGAATGCCAATTTGTTTCTTTTTAGGGGATCAAGATGGAGTAGCACATTTTTCACGTGCAAGTGCTTCTATCATTATACAGCAACTAATGGAGTGCAGCACGGAAATGGACATTATGCAGGAAAGGATGCTAGTCATGGAGCAGAATGTGCGAAATGTCATTTCAGAGTGTAGCACGGAAATGGAGAACATGCGACAAAGGATGCTAGTCATCAACCAAAATTACAAAAATATCATGGACATGATGGGCCGTGTCAAAGACTGAACCACAGAAGCCCATCCCCCGCCCATCCCCCGCCCACAAAACCCTTTTTAATTTTTGTACTTTATAATACGCCAAAATTTCTAAATGCACACACAGTGTGCCAATATGTGCTAGCTGCCATCACAGACTATCTATTGTCTGTGCTTTGTGGGTACAAACCCCTCCTCGATCCTCAAGTAGTTGAGAGGAAGGGTTTGCTCCCACAAAACACAGACATTGATCACCCATGATGTCAGATAGCACATGTGGCCATTTGTCTGTTTAACCAATGACATTTGGCGAGTTTGCACTGAATGTGTGCATTTAGAAATTTTGGCGTGTTCCAGTGTGAAAGCACACCATCCATATGACTGACTGCTGTTATTTTTTTTAATTTTTGTTTGGTGTTGATCTTTTTTGGTTTGTAAATGTTTCCAGTTTCAGATCACAAAACGAACAATAAATCTCACCTAAAGAAAGAAGTTAACTAATTTTGGTAAAAAATTCAAAAATTTTTGTGTTGTGTTAAAATCTTGTTGAAAAAATTAGACACAAACAAATGACAAGCCCAAAAATTCTTGCGTATAGTTTCAGTGAAATTATTCTTACATTGTGTTTCGATCATTATTATTGATAATCACTGTCAATAAAGACAAAAAAATAAATAATTAAAAGCCAATATTTTGTCTCAAGAATTTGCAGGAAATGTTTTCTGCCTAAAAATACACATTTCTTGTTAAAAAATGAATAAAATAAAAAAAAAAATATGAGACATCAAAAGCAGAAAAATGAGTGGCTTCTTATTTCTAGACTGAATACCCAGTTTGTAGATGAGTGAATAATGTGCAAATGTGGTTAGTTAATACATCTGAGTAAGTAAATTTGGCACTAGAAGTGCACGATTTTTGGAGATAACCTGGAAGACAGAAAAATAGAGAAAAAGCAGTAATGACAAACAACTGTATAAAGTCCAATGGTCTAATTATTTATTAGTTGTGAGAATATTCCTTTCTTTGGGGGCCGAATTAGAAAGAAATATGATCTGGCATAGCAATGGCCCCCCGACCCATGAAGTACTCAACATATTTGTCGCGTACCTCACGAGCAGATTGGGGGGCCAAGCCAGCGCGACCAGTGTCCAGGCCAGGAATGTTCTCTGAGGGTAGTCCTGCCTCAGAGCCCATGGAGGCTAGGTACGTCTGGGAGTGCCTGCGTAGAAAATTGTGCAAAATGCAGCAGGCAAATATAATGGTGTTCAATTTATATTCCGCCAAATGTATCGATGTCAGGAACAGGCGGAACCGGTTGCTGAGGATCCCAAAGGCATTCTCGACTACCCTCCGAGCCCTGGACAACCGAAAATTAAACACACTCCTCTCTAAGGTGAGGGTCCTCTGGGGAAAAGGCCGCATTAGGTGAGGTCCAAGGCCGAAAGCCTCGTCCGCTAGGAACACAAACGGAAGTCCTTCCACATTATCTTCATCTGGTGGCAATGCCAGACCACCAGTTTGGAGACGATCATAGAAATCAGTCCGTGCGAACACTCCCCCATCTGACATCCGGCCGTTCTTCCCCACGTCCACATATAGAAACTCATACTGTGCCGACACCACCGCCATCAACACGATACTATGATAACCCTTGTAATTATAATAGTAGGACCCCGAGTGGGGTGGGGGCACAATGCGGACGTGTTTCCCATCTATTGCTCCACCGCAGTTAGGAAAATCCCACCGCTCGGCAAATTGGGAAGCCACAGACTGCCATTCCTGTGGTGTGGAGGGTAGCTGTGGGGACAAACAAAAAAAGAGATTTAGTACTTTGGCACATAAACATTGCAAACATAATCCTACAAGCATCCTTGTGCAACTTTACATTTTTAAAATAGCATTTGCAAATTATGAAGGGAGAATTTCGGGGCACAAATATATAGGCCCACTTAATTAATAAGAGACTCCACAGCCCTCTGATGGGGACAAAAACACTTTGAAGGGGGGGTGGGGGGTGTTAAAACTGTTTTTAGAAAAAAATAAAAAAAAGTGGCATGGTGGGGGTTGGCCCGAAGATAGCATGCTGGACAGGTTAATATTGGGTAAGATCAAAATATGCAGGTAGGCCAAAATAAAAAGAACATGTAAAAGCTGATATCAACATGCATAGTGAGAAAAGGGAACGTTAGTTAAACACACAGCATATCTGGGAAATAAAATAAAAAGTTAGTTTGCCACATTATTAAAGACACATTGTGAGGTTAAAATGAGGAAACTTACCTTCATATACTCCTCGTGCATAACTTTAATGATGGCAGCACACGTGTCCGGTATGATGACCCCAAGCGCCTGCGGAGAGATGCCTGTCGAGAACTTGAGGTCCTGCAGGCTCCTCCCAGTCGCCAGGTACCGCAACGTGGCAATAAGCCTCTGCTCGGCCGTGATGGCTTGGCGCATCACAGTGTCCTGCCTCGTGATATAGGGGGACAGAAGATCCAGCAGACTGTTGAATACGGGGTCCGTCATGCGGAGAAAATTCCTATAGTCATTAGGATTATTCTCCTGGAGTTCCCTAAGCAGAGGCATATGTGAGAACTGGTCACGCTGGCGCAACCAATTCTTGGTCCAGAAACGCCTCCGCCCCCTGTTTCTGGCCAAAGTACTGGAATAATGAACATATCCAGCAGCCATCCCATAAACAGCACCAACTCGCGAAAATTGACGCTGCTGCTCCATCATGGCTTCAAACCGGCCGGCTGGTCAGTCAAGAACACACTCCAACAGAAAGCACAATCAAATCCAGCGGTACCTGCAAAGAACGCACGACACACAGATACGAACGCACAGTACGAATCTGCTAAGCAGAACGAACTGCACGCCTGTACCCGAATGCCAACTACGTACCCACAAGCACACGCACTGAACGAGAAAATACTACCTGCTAAAGCCTGGAGACCGAGAAGCGCGAATCAGCTCTAACCAAACCTTCACTAACACGAGCAAAGCCGTAACTAGCAAAAGCGGAACAGAGGGCGTCGCCATTGACTTTGGCCTTTCCCTTTATAGTGACGTCAAACGTGGATTACGTGCACGCGTTCAGGTCCGCAGGGAAATATCGTCCGCTGGTGTGTACAAGCCAGCGGGCCAAATGAAAAAACAGCCTTGTACGCCGGAAACAGCCCGTCGGACATTTCGAACGGACATGTTTGCTCGTGAGTACTCGGCCTTAGACCTATCTATGCGTATCTGATTCTGTGAATCAGGCGCATAGATAGGACCAGTTTACGTCAGAGATACGATGGTGTATCTGTAGATACACCGTCGTATCTCTTTGTGAATCTGGCCCATTATATATATATATATTAGGGTTGTCCAGATACCGATACTAGTATCGGTATCGGGACCGATACCGAGTATTTGCGGGAGTACTCGTACTCGCGCAAATGCTCCCGATACCTAAATAGAATACTTTTTTTGTATTTATCAACATGTTCTATGAAAATTCTTTGAGTTTTTTACTACTGCGTGACAAGCAAATAAAACATTTTTATTCATTTTTACTCATTTTTATTCTTTTATAATGTCTTGAGTTAGAGTTCTTCATAATTCTAAAGAAAATATCCTTAGTCTGTATTGTGGTTTGAAAACTGTCATATGACATTTAAAAAAAGTATCGGTATTCGGTATCGGCGACTACATGAAAAAAAGTATCGGTACTTGTACTCGGTCCTAAAAAAGTGGTATCGGGACAACCCTAATATATATATATATATATATACACACACACATATATACAGTGGAACCTTATATAACAAGCATAATCCGTTCCAGGAGAACACTCGTAATACAAAGCACTCCTACCTTTTCAGAATGAACAGAGTCGGTGATCACTGACTCTGTCCATTCATATACCTGTGTTTACAATGCTTCAGTTTATGAATGGAGAGAAGCTTCTCTCCATTCATTTCAGCTGAGGCTGCAGAGAAAGGGACTGGGGAATCTGTGTCCTTAGTCCCTTTCTCTGTCTTAAAGGGGAGATCTCAGAGGTCTGTTAAGACCCTTGATATCTCTCCAAAGACCCCAAACAGGGCTGATTAAAAAAAAAAAAAAATTGCAATAAATATATATTTTTTAAAAACACACTGACAATCCACCCCCCCCCCCTAAAAAAAGAAATATCTGTAAAAAAAATAAAAAATAATGACATTACAAAAAATAAGTGTCGGTATTCGGTATCGGCGAGTACTTGAAAAAAGTATCGGTCTCAAAAAAGTGGCATCGGGACAACCCTAGTTTCAACCTAATCATCACTTAGTTTATATATATATATAATTTTTATTATTATTATTTCATACATATTTGTTCATTACACATGCAGACAAAACTTGCTGCTTAATAGAATTGCACAGGGCCTGTCCTCTTTGAGTCTAAATAGGTTTATCTGAGCAGTCATTCAGCAGGGATGTTGATCACATTTACTAATATACAATTGGCCACTAGAGGGATTAGATTTCCACTTCTGTATATGAAAAACAATATTCCTCGTTCTGACCACCAAGCATATAAAAAAGTTACATTAAAAACAACTTCCAGGTAAGCCTTCCAATAATAAGAGGCAATGAGCGTTTACTACACCAACATATAACTTCCCTTCATGTGGCCCTGGGGACCCCGTGCCCCTCTGTATATAGAGGCCTGTACAGTAGTGCGCCCTGTAATGTCAACACGCCGGGTGTCAGTGAGTGTATCCGTTTCTCCTATAAGCGCCTAAATAAACACTCTTTGGAACTCTATAAAAACGACGCTTTGCTCATGGTGAAGAGACATGGTGCCCCCCCGGGGGGGGCGGAGGGGTTGGGACAGGAATTTGCATTTTATTTTTTCAGCAGGGCAATGTTTGAACGAAGCCAAATCTGCGTTTGTTCAGCTGCCGGGAGCTGGAGGTGCGTTGGATGGTGCGCGCCACCAAAGTCCCCTCGGGTTATAAAGTCATTAGGCAGCTGCCACCTGCCACTAATGGTTGTTGGAGAAAGGTGGAGGGATTGATGGGAGTTTGATGCGCCGACGCAACGTATTTAGGGGACATTAACCAGCAGTTGACATTTGTGCCGCCTCGTTAGCAGCCATTGAAGGCCGAGACTGGTATTGATTAGAGGTAAAGTGGGCGTATCATCAGACGTATGTTACGTGGGATGTGTCAGTGTAACACTTCCAGGTATTTATCACCTCTCACAGAGATCACAGTACTTTTTTATCATTTTTTCCCCACAAATGGAGCTTTCTTTTGGTTGTATTTGATCACCTCTGCGGTTTTTTAATTTGTTGCTAAACAGATTAACCACTTAAGCCCCGGACCAAAATGCAGCTAAAGGCCCAGGCCAGGTTTTGCGATTCGGCACTGCGACGATTTAACAGACAATTGCGCGGTCGTGCGACGTGGCTCTCAAACAAAATTGACGTCCTTTTTTTCCCACAAATAGAGCTTTCTTTTGGTGGTATTTGATCACCTCTGCGGTTTTTATTTTTTGCGCTATAAACAAAAATAGACCGACAATTTTTAAAAAAAATGCAATATTTTTTACTTTTTGCTATAATAAATATCCCCCAAAAATATATAAAAAAAAAAATGTCCTCAGTTTAGGCCGATACGTATTCTTCTACATATTTTGGGTAAAAAAAAAAATCGCAATAAGCGTTTATCGGTTGGTTTGCGCAAAATTTATAGCGTTTACAAAATAGGGAATAGTTTTATTGCATTTTTATAAAAAAAAAAGTTTTTACTACTAATGGCGGCGATCAGCGATTTTTTTCGTGACTGCAACATTATGGCGGACACTTCGGACAATTTTGACACATTTTTGGGACTATTGTCATTTGAAATGCATTGTTTACTGTGAAAATGACAATTGCAGTTTGGGAGTTAACCACAAGGGGGCGCTGATGGGGTTATGTGTGACCTCATGTCTGTTTCTAACTGTAGGGGGGTGTGGCTGTAGGTGTGACATCATCGATTGTGATTCCCTATATAAAGGGAACACACGATCGACCACGGCGCCACAGTGAAGAACGCGGAAGCTCTGTTTACACACAGCTCTCCCCGTTTTTCAGCTCCGGGGACCGATCGCGGGACTCCACCCCGGCCGTGGTCGCGGAGCTTCGGACTGCGCCCGCGACCCCACGGCTGGGCTTAAAGGGCAACGTACATATACGTTTGAGGGGGTCAGCCGTGCCATTCTGCCGATGTAAATCGGTGTGAAGGGGTCCTTAAGTGGTTAAGGCTTGGTTGGTTCACACTGTCGCAACTTGGGAGACCCCGAATCACATGACATGTGAAATCCTATGTTAGTCAATGAGCGCTGTCCTAATTAGCACTACTGAAGTCACTTTGACTTTATAAATGTTTCCTGTACTATTTCAAGGTGACGTCTATCCGACTTGTGCCCATAGACTTCAATGGACGTCGCCTCCAAGTCAGATCCTCTTCTATATTGATGTGCTTTGGATCCAACATTACATTCTTTGCAAAGCGGATTCAAAGTCTCTTCAAGGTCACATCAAGCTGCTATCAAATCACCAGGAAGTCGCCTGCAAAGTCGCATCGTAAGTTGCGCGGGTCACGGCAGTGTGAACTGAGCCTAAAATGTACACAATTGTATCAGGAGGGTTTAGCACTTTCAGTGTGGCAGCTGGAGATTTAGGCTTTGCTCACAACGTGCGCATTTCCAGGCGTTCCCATGCATCGCATGTAGGACACGCCATTCATTTCAATGGGCTACCGAACACACAAGAAACACTTAAAAGAAATCTTTTACCCTTTTGAGAAATCGCCTGGCACCATGCGTTTTGCCACACGTGAAAATGTGTGCCTTCACAGATGCGTGGGGGTGCCATTAAGGATTATGACACCACCAAATGTCTGCAAAAGGGCAGCGCTTGTCTCCGTGTGGCAGGAAAATTAGCGATTTTGCGCACAAATGTGAAAGTAGCCTTAGCACATATGTGTCTTTCTTTTTTCTTTTTTTTTTTTCATTTTATGTGGTGCAGAATGTTTCATATGATTGGTAAAGTTACAATGTTGCAGTCTGATCAATGGAGGTGAGGAGACTGGGGAAATGCTTCCTCCTGCCGGTGACTTGTCATTAAGGTTCCCCTATAGCAGTGTTTCTCAATTCCAGTCCTCAGCAGGTCAGGTTTTCAGGATTTCCATTATTTTGCACAGGTGATTTGATCAGTTTCACTGCCTTAGTAATCACCACAGCCTTTTCATCTGAGGGAAATCCTGAAAACCTGACCTGTTGGGGGGGCCTGAGGACTGGAATTGAGAAACACTGCCCTATAGAGATGGTTCCTGTAAGGACTGCGCAGGCGCAATCCTTGCCGACGGAAATCTCCGAACCTCGGCCGGCATTCAGGCTCATTCCTTAACATCCCTGTGGATTGGAGGATGTTAAAAAAAGAGCCAGGAGGCCGAGCGAGCGGAGCGAGCCGTCCGAGCGAAGCAAGGATGTGAGGCCGACTGGCCACTTTCCTCAAATTCCACGTCGCGCTGGATGCCGGCCGAGGTTCCGAGTTTTCCGTCGGCAAGGATTGCGCCTGCGCAGTGCTTACAGGCAGGCCCGTCGCTACAGGACAGGCAAAACAAACAATTGCTTGGGGCCCCGAGCTGGCCTGGGGCCCCCAACTTCCCCTTCCCAGGCTGTAGTGTGGTGGAGCTCCTCTTCCTTCCTCCTGGAGTCCAGTCAGTCCGGCCGGGTACCACGCGTGGTACAAGAGATTCAATTTCCTGTTTCCGGCCGGACTGACAGGAAGTGCACACTGAGTGCTCACAGGAAACTGAATCTCCTGTACTGCGCGGTACCCGGCCAGGCCCGGGTACTATCTGATAGGGGACTGGGGACCCATAATGATGTAACACCGGACTGACAGGAGGAAGAGGAGCTCCGCCATGCTACAGCGGCTTCCTACAGGGAAGAAGGGGAGGTGAGAATAGAAAAACATAGAGACCAGGGAGGGGGGGGGGGAATAACATGGGTGTAAAAAATTAGTGTAGCGCTAACATAGGCTTTGCATGCAGGGGGAGGGCTGTTGCTTGGGGGCCCCCATTTTGCTTGGGACCCCCAAATTCCTTCAAACGGCCCTGCTTACAGGAACCATCTCGATAGCCGGAACCATATCGTCAGATCACCTGCAGCACACTGATGACATCATGGGGTTGATTTACTAAAACTGGAGAGTGTAAACTCTGGTGCAGCTCTGCATAGAAACCAATCGGCTTCTAGATTTTTTGTCAAAGCTTATTGAACAAGCTGAAGTTAGAAGCTGATTGGCTACCATGCACAGCTTCACCAGATTTCGCACTCTCCAGTTTTAGTAAATGAACCCCCTATGTAAATCCTGATGCCTGTGCATTTCCTAGCAGTTCACTTGGATTTTCTATAACCAAAGACTGTGCCAACTCTGAGCTGGCATCTCATTCCAGGGAGTAGACGGTGACCCTGGATGATGCCAGAACAAAGATGGTGCTGTATTTATGGAGA
Source organism: Rana temporaria (assembly GCF_905171775.1). Taxonomy (NCBI): domain Eukaryota; kingdom Metazoa; phylum Chordata; class Amphibia; order Anura; family Ranidae; genus Rana; species Rana temporaria. Next base: position 41,240,894 of record NC_053496.1, on the reverse strand, counting down.
GAAAAGCAGATGACGGCATTGTCAGGGGAAGTACTGTGATCTCTGTGAGAGGTGATAAATACCTGGAAGTGTCCCACTGACACGTTACTTAGTATGCATGTACATACGTATCATCCTGTGCCGGTGACACCTTTTTAACTGAAGAGGAGAAAAGTCTCCAACAGGGAAACAGACAACAATAAATAGCTGACAGGGGTTCTAGTCTAGCCCCCTACTTACCCACTTCAGCTCTGGAAGGTTTTACACCTTAATGACCAGGCATAGGTGTGCGCAGCCTATTGCATTAGGGTGCGCACCCCAAACCTCAAACACATATGCATGCCTGTATGTATACAGTTTAAAGGTGGGGTTGCCATTGAGACCCCTGAAGCTGCACCATTGGCACATGGGGTAATTAGGGTGTGCCCAAGCACATTTGGCACACCCTGTGCGCACGCCTATGTAACCAGGGCATTTTTTGCTATTCAGCACTGCGCTACTTTAACTAGTAATTGCGCAGTCATGCAACGCTGTACCCAAATTAAATTTACATAATTTTTTTCGCACAAATAGAGCTTTCTCTTGGTGGTATTAGATCACTTCTATTTTTTTTTGCAATGCAAACAAAAAAGACTTACCTTATTTATCGCGGTATAACGCGCTCCCGCGTATACCGCGCACCCCTAAAGTTGCCCCGAATCCTGTGGAAAAAAGTTTTTTTTGTACTTACAGTTTTGGTGTCTTGCGCGGCGTCCATCGGAGGCCTCGTCGGGTCCGGCGTCCGTCTGCGGCTTCGGGTGTCCTCTTCGTCGGGTACGGGTCCTTCTGCGGCTTCCGGGGGTCCTCTTCGTCGGGTCCGGCGTCCTTCTGCGGCGTCCTCGCGTCCTCACCGCTTGTTTCCCGCGCCGAGTTTGAATACTGCTCCGACATATACCGAGCGCAGTACACTCGTGTATCGTCGGGCAGATTCGGCAACTCTCACGCTGACGTCCTGTACGCTCAGGGCGTCAGCGCGAGAGGCGCCGAGAATGCCCGAAGATTCACGAGTGTACTGCGCTCGGTATATGCCGGCGCAGTATTCAAACTCGTGGCGGGAAAGTGGGTATCGGCATATACCGCGCACCCACGATTTTGCCCTGATTTTCAGGGCAAAATAGTGCGCAGTATACGCCGATAAATACGGTATTTAAAAAAATAAAAAATAAACAATATTTTTTACTTTCTGCTATAAAACATATCAAATAAAATAAAAATAAAAAATAAAATTTCTTTGTACATTTTGGCCAAAATGTATTCTCCTACATGTCTTTGGTAAAAACAAAATCTCAATAAGTGAATATTGATTGGTCTACAAACTGTGGTATATACAGTTTACTGGAATTTTTATTTTTGTATGCTACTAATGGCGGCGATCAGCGACTTATAATGGGACTGTGATAGTGCGTCAGGCAATCTAAAACTAACTGAGGCTGGGGGAGGGACTGACTAACTGCTACTGACATCACCAGTGACACTAATACAGTGATCAGTGCTAATACTATACACTGTCACTGTACTAATGACACTGGCTGGGAAGGGGTTAACACCAGGGGCAATTAAGAGATTAAATGTGTGCCTACCAATGTGTAATGTGTGCTGCTTTGTACTACAGATCTCTTTGTTTCTTATCTCTGCTTTGCAGAGAAATGTTCCCTATGTACAGAGCTCTGTGTTGATTGTCAATACAGGGCTCTGGGCTGTGATTGCACACAGACGATCAGTAGGTCCCGGCCATGAATCATTGGCTGGGGCTTGCTGTTAGACTCTCGCTGTATACAATCACAGCGGGTGTTGGCAGGTTGGCAGGGGGCGCGCATGCATATGAGTTCGACTCGAACATTGGCTGTTTGCCCGTTCGGCGAACAGTGAACAATTTGGGGTGTTCGCGGGAAATTCGAAAATCCGCGGAACACCCTTTGAAAGTCTATGGGAGAAATCTAAAGTGCTAATTTTAAAGGTTAATATGCAAGTTATTGTCATAAAAAGTGTTTGGGGACCCGGGTCCTGCCCCAGGGGACATGTATCAATGCAAAAAAAAAAAGTTTTAAAAACTGATGTTTTTTCGGGAGCAGTGAATTTAATAATGCTTAAAGTGAAACAATAAAAGTGAAATATTCCTTTAAATTTTGTACCTAGGGGGGGGGGGTATACAGTATGCCTGTAAATTAGCACTTGTTTCCCGTGCTTAGAACTGTCTCTGCACAAAATGTCATTTCTGAAGGAAAAAAAGTCATTTAAAACTACTTGCGCTATTCATGAATTGTCGGGTCCCCGGCAATACAGAGAAAAGTAATTGAAAAAAATTACAGGGGCCCCCCCCCCCCCCCAGTCCATTACCAGGCCATTTTTTTCAATGACTTTTATCTGTATTGCCGGGACCCGACAATTCATGAATAGCGCGAGTAGTTTTAAATTACTTATTTTCCTTCAAAAATGAAATTTTATGCAGGGAACCAAAATTAAAAAAAAAAAAAAAATGTGTGGGGCTCCCCCCAAATTCCATATCAGGCCCTTCAGGTCTGGTATGGATATTAAGGCGAACACCGCGTAATTTAAAAATAAATAAATAACGTGGGGTTCCCCAAAAAATCCATACCAGACCCTCTGGGTCTGATATGGATCTTAAGGGGAACTCGGCACCAAAATAAAAAAAACTGGCGTGGGGTTCCCCCAAAAATTCACACCAGACCCTTTATCCGAGCACGCAACCTGGCAGCCCGCAGGAAAATAGGTGGGGACGAGAGAGCGCCCCCCCCTGAACCGTACCAGGCCACATGCCCTCAACATGGGGAAGATGTCCCCATGTTGATGGGGACAAGGGCCTCATCCCCACAACCCTTGCCTGGTTGTTGTGGGGGTCTGCGGGCGGGGGGGGCTTATCGGAATCTATAAGCCCCCTTTGACGTACGGGGGTTTCCGGCGGCTTCCCCGTGGTGTCACAGTTGACCCCGCCCCCTTATCAGTGATAGCTCATCAGTGCCGCCTCATCAGTGCCTGTCAGTGAAGGGGAAAACAACATTTTATGACAGAAACTAAGAAAAAACGTTTTTTTTAATCAAAAGATTTGGGTCTTTTAGTTTGTTTAGCAAAAAATAAAAAACCCAAATACCACCAAAAGGAAGCTCTATTTGTGGGAAGTAAATGATAAAACGTTAGTTTGGGTACAGTGTTGCATGACCGCGCAATTGTCATTCAAAGTACGAGAGCGCTGAAAACTAAAAACTGTCCTGGGCAGGAAGGGGGCGAAAGTGGCCAGCATTGAAGTGGTTAAGGTAATATCTTTCTCATTAGCAATAAGTAATCATTCTTTATATAGTACATCATCACCCTGACCGCACTGACCGGTTTATGGAAGACAATGACTAGTCGGCGTTGTTTACCTTCCTGCAGACTGCACTGCACACCTGACTGATGATTACAAACACATTTGCGGTTTTGATTTCAGGGGCAGAAGGGTTAATACAGTCATTGGTTTGTATGGGGAAGGAGTGGCCCCGCCGCCCCGGGTTCCCATTGAATTCTCTATTCATTAACCAACCATGAGAATTCGCTGCCAAAAACGCAGATTTGTGACCCGGGGCTCCTCCCCGCTGTGCTCTTTAAACGCTTTTGAAAGCCAAAAGTATTTTATTTTTTTATTTTAGATCAAGTTTGAAATTAAGTAAAAAGTGTTAATAAACTTAAAAATGTAATATATTGCAGCTCACCAATCATTAGATGTGATGGCTGCATTTGTTTTCTTTTTTTTTAGGCTTTTCCCCCCTCTGTTTTCACCTGGTGATCTGGCCAGCAACACACCACCTGTTGTTCTTTTGAAAAACAACAGACTTGCTGGCTGGATCACCAGATAAAAATAGAAAGCCTAAGGCCTGGTTCACACCTATGCATTTTTAAGGCCTGAAATGCACAGATGTGAACTAGATCCAAAAGAAACCACGTTAACCACTTCCCGCCCGGTCAATAGACAATTGACGTCCGGGAAGTGGTTGTGAAATCCTGACTGGACGTCTATTGACGTCCTGCAGGATTACATGCCAACGCGCGCCTGTGGGGGGCGCGCAGCGCGGCGATCGGTGATGCGGGGTGTCAGTCTGACACCCTGCATCTCGGATCTCGGTAAAGAGCCTCCGGCGGAGGCTCTTTGCCACGTGATCAGCGGTGTCCAAACACGGCTGATCACGATGTAAACAGGAAGAGCCGTTGATGCCTCTTCCTCACTGGCGTCTGACAGATGCGAGTAGAGGAGAGCCGATCGGCGGCTCTCCTGACAGGGGGGGTTCGCGCTGATTGTTTATCAGCGCATCCCCCCCCTCGGATGCCAACCAGGGAAGCCCACACTGGACCACCAGGGAAGGGGGCAGTGAAAAAAAAGATGCCAATCAATGCCCACAAATGGGAAATGACTGGCAACATAGGCACTGGGATAAACAAGTGATGCCCAGTAATGCCCTCAGTGCCACCCCTCAGTGTCCATCAGTGCCACCTCTCAGTGCCCATCCATGCCCAGTTCCCACCTATCAGTGCCCATCTGTGCCACCCATAAGTGCTCATCAGTGCCACCCAAAAGTGCTGCCCATGAGTGCCCATCACTGTCACCTGTGAGTGCCCAGTGCCGCCTATGAGTGCCCATCAGTGCCGCCTATGAGTGCCCATCAGTGCCGCCTATGAGTGCCCATCAGTGCCGCATACCAGCGCCGCCTATCAGTGCCCATCAGTGCCGCCTATCAGTGCCCATCAGTGCCGCCTCACTGGTGCCCATCAGTGCCACCTCATCGGTGCTCATCAGTGCCGCCATATCAGTGCCCGTAATCGAAAAAGTAAACGTACTTATTTACAAAAAAAATAACAGAAAAAAATAAAAACGTTATTTTTTTCAAAATTTGGGGTATTTTTTTATTTTTTGCGCAAAAAATAAAAATTGCAGAGGTGATCAAATACCACCAAAAGAAAGCTCTATTCGTGGAAATAAAATGATAAATAAATAGTTTGGGGACAGTGTAGCACGATCGTGCAATTGTCATTCAAAGTGCGACAGCGCTGAAAGCTGGCTTGGGCAGGAAGGTGCGTAAGTGCCCGGTATGGAAGTGGTTAAATAGACAGTAGTGTGTTTCTGCAAAACTGAAAACGCACTAAAAAATGCACAGGTGTGAACCGGGCCTTAGTGCGTTTTTAGTTTTGCAGAAGCACACTACAGTCCGCTTAACATGGTTTCCTATGGATGTAGTTCACATCTGTGCATTTTATGGAAAGGGCCAGGGACTTTTTCCTGATTTTTGGTTCCATAGGCTTCAATGGATCAAAAGCGTGCATTGAAAAACGCAAAATGTACCTGGAATATGCAAACTGAAACCTGCATAGGTGTGAAGAACCAGGCCTAAAAAAGAAAACTAATGCAGCCACCACATCTAAATATTGGTAAGCTTTAATATAAAAAAAAGTTTGCTTTTGGGTATACTGGTAACCACTTTCGGTGGTTATACAGGGATGATGCATCATCCTGGTATGAATTTTTATTTATTTACTTTTTTTATTTATTTTTTATACTGGTATCATTTTTTAGAACCGGCGGTCCGCTCTCTTGTAAAAGGAATCCTGGCGGCTAACTTGTCGCTGGATTGCTTTGAAAAGCAGCAGGATGGGACATCCCCCACCCTCCACCCTCCGTGGCTTTCTCAAGCTCTCCCATCCCACTGAGTGACCAGCCAGGGCATTCACCGGCTGGTCGGAGAGCCAAACAAAGCCCGGATCGGCTCTTGGCTATGGTAACTCGGATCGGCTCTCGGCTATTGTTACCCGGAAGTGATGACCTGACATGTCAACAGCACCAGAGGAGGATGTGGGGTCTTATAGACCCCAGATCTCTCTGTAAAGTGTGCCTGTTACATGCCTATAGCTGTCACAAGGTTTACATTATTTGCAACAGTAATAAAAGTGATAAAAAAAACAAAAATTTAAAGCAACCGTAAAAGACAGTGGGGTAGATTCAGGTACAGCTGCGCGCTCCTTACGGAGGCGCAGTGTACCCTTTTTACCCTGCGCCTACGCAAATTATTTGCGCTACGCTTCATTCATGAAGCAGTAGCCACGTAATTTGCGTGGGCGCTCCTCAAAAATGCCCTGTGTAAGGGCGCCTAATGTAAATGATCCCGTAGGGGGCGGGAATCATTTAAATTAGGCGCGTTCCCACGCCGAGCGTAGAGCGCATGCTCCGTCGGGAAACTTTCCCGACGTGCATTGCGGTAAATGACGTCGCAAGGACGTCATTTGCTTCAAAGTGAACGTGAATGGCGTCCAGCGCCATTCACGATTCACTTAGCATTGGCTGCCCCTGCTTTTAGCATGTGCAGCCTTACGCGAAACCCGACGTACGCAAACAACGTAAACTGCGTACGCAGGGCTCGCGTAACGTTGTGAATCGGCGTTAGTATGCAATTTGCATACTATACGGTGACCACAACGGGAACGCCACCTAGCGGCCTGCGTAAGAATGCAGCCTAAGATATGAGGGCATAAGAGCCTTATGCCACGCATATCTTAGGCTGCAGTCGGCGCAACGAGCTCTCTGAATCAGGAGAAGTCGTTACGCCGGCGCAAGTAAGCAATTGCGCTGCGTAACTATGGTTACGCAGACGCAATTGCTTCTTGAATCTGGGCCAGTAAAAAAAAAAAAAACACAAATAAAAAAAAGTAGGAAAAAGGAAATAATAATAATAATAATTAAAAAAAAATAATGTTAAAGTGCCCCTGCCCCCCCCCCCGTACTAGCGCGCAAAGGCGAACAAATGCGTCGGTCACGCACGCATGCAAACAGCGATCACCCCACACGTGTGAGGTATCACCGCGAACGTCAGATCATGGGCAGTAATTCTAGCACCAGACATCTGTAAATCTAAAGTGGTAACCAGCAAAGGCTTTTAAAGCATCACCTATGGATAGTAAACTTTACGTAGTTTGTCTCCAAAGAAGTGTTGTCAACCTTTCCTGAATGCTTCCCTGCTGGACTAAAGAACCTCCGTCCCATCCCACCAGGGCCAGATTAAGAACATCATGGGCCTGGTGCTGAGGATTTTGGTGGGGCCTTTTAGGCTGCATTCACACCTCGGCGTCAAGTAACGCCACGTACGCAGCGTATTTTGCCGCGAATAGTGTAACTTTTTTTTTACAAATCCTTCCTATTGCTTTGTATGGCCGAACGCCAATGCCACCTGAAAAAAAGGGTCCGGGACTTTTTTTCATGCCACAGGTGTACGGCGTCTATGAGATGTGAACCATCTCATAGACAGCAATGGGAATTCTCCCCTCCAGCGGCACGAGCGGCCGGCGTCGGGCGTTTTGTCGCGGAGGTGTGAATGGGGTGTAATAAATAATAAATAAATGCGTGGGAATGACATGAACGCAGCCCAGCCAAGGCAAGTGACCAAAGGAACAGAACCCAGAAGGAAGACCGGGTGAAGATGGAAGTGCCCGGGCCCCGCCTGATTCATCGCAGCACTGGAGGGCTCAGTCTGAAAATTTAAGTGTACCCTAATGTGCTAATATGCTGTGCATACTTGTACATTGTGGCATAACCTACCCCAGGGCCACTAAAAAGTAGTAATGTCAGGAAAGTTTACTACCACTTTATTATCACAGGATCCCAGGAGCCTCTCATGGGGCCCCCTACTGACCCGGTGGACGGTGGCCCTTGGGCAGTGCCTAAGTGCACAGTTGCCAACATTTAAAAAATATTTTCAGGGCCACTTTTTTATATAAGTGCTATATTTAGAGTAGCTGAGATCCCCGATGTTCCTCTATACATCATAGTAGTAATCACAAAATTAAATGAGTACTAATAATGAGGCAGAACAAATATGAGAACTGATATTTCCTTTAGTTGAACTAACAAAAGTGTGTCCATTCTAGAGCTGGTAACATTGAGGATATTCAGTATAATTTTAAAGAACTGTTTTTGTGGGTAAGCGACATAGGGGAGGAGTATGGACGGTATATAAGTGGGAAGTATGTGCAGGTGAGGGAGAGGAATGTGGAGGGTCTAACAGTGGGCACTATGTACAGGAGAGGAGTACAAAGGGTACGGAAAAAAGCACTATGTACAGGAGAGGAGTGTGAAGGGTATGACAATGGGCAGTATGTACAGGAAGAGTGAGGGGGTATGACAGAGGGTAGTACGTACCAGAGAGAAGTGTGGAGGGTATGATGGGGCAGTATGTACAGGAGAGGAGTGTGGAGGGTATGACAGTGGGCAGTATGTACAGGAGAGGAATGTAGACGGTATGATAGTGGGCTCTATGTATAGGAGAGGAGTGTGGAGGGTATGACAGTGAACACTATGTATAGGAGAGGAGTGTGGAGGGTATGACAGTGGGCACTATGTATAGGAGAGGAGTGTGGAGGGTATGACAGTGAGCAGTATGTACAGGAGAGGAGTGTGGAGGGTGCGACAGTGGGCACTAAGTACAGGAGAGAAGTGTATGACAGCAGGCACTATGTACAGGAGAGGAGTGTGAAGGGTATGACAGTGGGCGCTATGTATAGGAGAGGAGTGTGGAGGGTATGACAGTGGGCACTATGTACAGGAGAGGAATGTGTAGGGTATGACAGTGGGTACTATGTATAGGAGAGAAGTGTGGAGAGTATGACAGTGGGCACTATGTACAGGAGAGGAGTGTGGAGAGTATGACAGTGAGCACTATGTACAGGAGTGGAAGGATATTTAGGGACTAAGTAGTGGTTAAGCGGGTCATACATGGATTGAAATTACGCCAATTATGCAGAGACCAGCCATAGTCAATCTATGTATGGGCTAGCTGGTTTTACACAAGTCAATCTATTAATCAACTTGAGTACAACCAGCCTGTTTTTTTTTTCTTAAAACAATCAGTGCTGCCAGCTAAAGTTAGCAACACTGATCATTGTACGCACTGGCAGAACACAATAACACTGCAGGAGTGATTCCCCCATCCACAGGTCAGCAGGTGAGAGGGTGTGTGGGGACAGGCTGGGGAGAGATACTAGTCAGTGGCTGGGTAGGCACTGGTAGTATCAGAGCCAGGTACACACAGGTTACATACGCCACGATCGTTAGAGCGAGAACAATAATTCTAGTACTAGACCTCCTCTGTAACTCTAAACATGTAACCTAAAAAAATGTAAAGCATCGCTTAGGATACCAAAAAAAATTGTGCTAACCTAACTAACTAACTGTTTTTTTAATGAATGAAACATTTTTTTCCAAAAAAACATGTTTGAAAAATTGCTGCGCAAATACCGTGCTAGAGCTGCACAATTAATCGTTAAAAAAATCGTGATCTCGATTCAACCCCCCTGACGATCTCCAATGTAGAGTTTGCTGATTCTTTCATATAACAAGTGGAGAGACTTTCAGCTGTCAAAAGAAAATATCTGGGCAGTCTGCCAAGTTTTTAACAGGAAACATTGTAACTGACACTTCCTTCTTAGATCAAAGGGATAAACTTCTGTGTGTAAAGAACAAATCTGGGCAGTCTGCGAAGTTTGTAAACAAAATGAAACATTGTAACTAACTAACATTGTAACTAAATTTAACCACTTAAAGTCCAACACTTGTTTCTTAAGTTAGAAAGCAATATTATTTGCTAGAAAATTACTTGGAACTGCCAAACATTATATATATTTTAGCAGAGACTCTAGGGAATACAATGGCTATTGCTGCAATATGTTATGTCACACTGCATTTTCCCACTTCAATGAATAATAAAAACCATAAAAACAAAACAGTGAAGTTAGCCCATTTTTTTTTTGTTTGTTTTAATGTGAAAGCTGATGTTACGCCGCAACAATCGTGAGAGAATCGTGATCTATCTTCAAAGCAAAAAAATTGCAATTCTCATTTTAGCCAGAATCGTGCAGCTCTGTACCCTGCAACATAAAAAGTGCAAAGACCACCATAGAGTAATTTTCTAGCAAAAAACAAATGATGATTTTTACATGTAGTAGAGAAGTGTCAGAATTGGCCTGGGTGGTAAGGGGTTAATTACCACAAGTAATATACAAATAATTATTATAAGCACTGTGATCCTATCAGTCTGCTGCAGTGTGTCAGCTTGTATTTATATTGGCCGCTCTGAATGTAGCTTCTGACAGTCTGTGCAAGCAGGCCCGTATCTCCGGAACCATAAATGATAGCCGTCCCATATTTTAACCAGTTGTGGGGTAGCTCTTCCCATGCCTACCCCCAAATGTAGGGTTTCTGTGACCTCTGGTCATCGAGCTACAACCCCCCAAAGTCGATCTTAGAAAAAAAAATTCTTAAAAAAAAAAAAAAATTTTTTTTTTTTTGGGCAAATGGGCCTATCTTGAGAAAGGGGCCTGGAGCTGCAGCTCCATCAGCCCCATTGTTAATCCGGCCCTGCATCCCACACACACCTTATGATAATATAGTGGGGGCGAAACACGTCAGGGTGTGGCAGGAGGCCACATACACACACCGTGATTATATCGGGTTGGTTTTCTCCGGCGTCTCTTCCTTGGTGGACCTCTCCGCTGGCACAGTGTGACCGGCGATTCCTGGTTTGGAATTACATTTTTGATTGACACATAATATCACTCTGGAGGAGGAAGACACAACTGCCCGGGGAATGCTGTAATGGTAACCGGATAGGTGTAGGTGTAATAACAGTATACATTAAAAGTGATCATGATGTACCAGCAGTATCTTTCAGGCCTCGTTCACACAGACGTACCGATCCTTACACCTGTTGGAAGGGGTCATCTTCACTCACACAGGACGCACCTGTGTTCTATGCAGAGCCATGCAGGCATATCATTGACAGGCAGCTGGCTGCACGGACCTGCATGAATCTCCTGGAATGTAATCCATGTGCGTCTGATGAACAGATCAGGGCTGTGTTGTGATCCATGCATCGGACCAGCATGGATGTGGCAGGTGTCATCAGGTGGAGAAGACGGAGACCAGCCGTCCCCTACCTCCAAAAAACATGGAAGCAACGCGTACAATGTCCCTTCCAGTTTCAGGTGTCACTTTCCCTGTCCATTGTGGCCGGGGAAGAAGCTAATAGAGCCCAATCTGCACTCCATTAGCTTCATTGGAGCACAGATGAGACATTTTTTTTTTGCCAAACCCAAGCAGGTACTGAGACTGGAACACTCCCCCGTCGTTCCTGGGGATAGATCAAATGAATGCTGAGCTTTTTTCTGGCAGGAGATAAATTATCTGAAATCATAACATCAGCACCAATCAGATCTCCTCTCCTAATATCTTCCTGGAAAGGTTCATGATTTCATAAGCCGCCAACAATAAAATTCCTGTTTTGTTGCATGTGAGATTAATTCTCTGCCAAGGACATGAGAAGACAGATATAGGAATGCATCAGGTCTGCCACCTGCACCTTCCATACAGGCAGCATGTACGAGGCAGCATGTAGTACTCTACAGAGGTCAGAGTCCCTGCATCCCCCATCACCCCTCCATCAGTATGCCTGCACATCCCCCCCCCATCAGGGTCTCTGCACCCCTCCATCATTGTCCCTGCACCCCCACCCCACATCAGAGTCCCTGCATCCCCCATCACCCCTCCATCAGTATGCCTGCACATCCCCCCCCCCCCATCAGGGTCTCTGAATCCCTCCATCATTGTCCTTGCACCCCCACCCCCCATCAGAGTCCCTGCATCCCTCATCACCCCTCCATCAGTATGCCTGCACATCCCCCCCCCCATCAGGGTCTCCGCACCCCTCTATCGGTGTCCCTGCACCCCCCACCCCCCATCAGAGTCCCTGCACCCCCCATCACCCCTCCATCAGTATGCCTGTACATCCCCCCCATCAGGGTCTCCGCATCCCTCCATCATTGTCCCTGCACCCCCACCCCACATCAGAGTCCCTGCATCCCCCATCACCCCTCCATCAGTATGCCTGCACATCCCCCCCCCCCATCAGGGTCTCCGCATCCCTCTATCGGTGTCCCTGCACCCCCACCCCCCATCAGAGTTCCTGCATCCCTCCATTACTGTCCCTGCATTGCTCCAACAGTGTCCCTGCAACCCTCATCACTGTCCCTGCAATGCTCCAACGTTGTCCCTGCAACCCTCATCACTGTCCCTGCAATGCTCCAACGTTGTCCCTGCAACCCTCATCACTGTCCCTGCACTCCTCTATCAGTGTCCCTGCACCCCTCCATCAGTGTCCCTGCATTGCTCTATCAGTGTCCCTGCAACCCTCATTACTGTCCCTACATTGCTCCATCGGTGTCCCTGCACCCCTCTGTCACTGTTCTTGCACCCCTCCATCAGTGTCCCTGCATTTCTCCATCAGTGTCCCTGCAACCCTCCATCAGTGTCCCTGTAACCCTCCATCAGTGTCCCTGCACCTTCCCATTAGTGTCCCTGCACCTCTTCATCAGTGTCCCTGCACCCCTCCATCAATGTCCCTGCACTGCCCCAATGTCCCTGCACACCCCCATCAGTGTCCCTGTAACCCTCCATAAGTGTCCCTGTAACCCTCCCCATTAGTGTCCCTGCACCTCCCCATTAGTGTCCCTGCACCTCTTCATCAGTGTCCCTGCACTGCCCCCAATGTCCCTGCACACCTCCATTAGTTTCCCTGCATCTCTTCATCAGTGTTCCTGTGCCCTCCATCACTGTCCCTGCAACCCTCCATCACTGTCCCTGCACCCCTCCATCACTGTCCCTGCACCCCTCCATCACTGTCCCTGCACCCCTCCATCACTGTACCATCAGTGTCCCTGTACCCCTCCATCAGTGTCTCTGCACCCTCTAGCACTGTCCCTGCACCCCTCCATCACTTTCCCTGCACCCCTCCATCACTGTCCCTGCATCCCCCATTCTCCCAGTGCCTCTACACCCTTTCGTCAGCGTCTTTGCACTGCCATCAGTATCCCCACACCCCTCCATTAGTGCCCCTGCACCCCTCCTTTAGTGTCCCCCCCCCACACCCTTTACCTATGGGCTGAACTAAAAAATCTATCAAGTTTCCCCATCCACACAAATGGTGTAAATAGACCCCCTGCAGGGATTTGGTACTCTGACAGCTGAGAGTGCTGTGTGGTCACTCCACCCAAATGTGATAATACGTTCTAGACGGAGCTCTGTACCTGTCCTCCTGGGAGTGTCAGGTGTTCTCACCCATGTATAGTAGGGGTGTTCCTGCCTCGCCCCCCCCATTACCTTCTCCATAATAAAATGATATATATATATAATGTGCATATCTGGAAACTCAGTGCAAGGATGGTGGGAATCCATCATACTGTGGAGAGCCAGTAACTCCGCCCCTGAGAGATTATGGGAGGGTTCGACTCTCCAGCATTCACCAAACAATGAAGTATCAGTTGGAGAGACCCTTTAGGTAAATGCAATGTCTACTCATATGTCTGTCCGGAGTCCTCAGGCCTGTGTAAGCTCCTGATCATCATCTCTTCCAGGTCAGTCGATATGGAGATCAGAGACAGCCAGGCAACCAGCATTTTCAGAAGGAGGTCAGCAGTGCAGGTTTCCCCCACAGTGCCAGTCATACATGGTTATGCAGTGAAGGGTTGATGGATGCATCCCTTCCAACATTTTTAGATGGGAATGAGGGACACCTACTAGCAAATGTATGTAGGCATAGGACACGCCTTCTGCCACACCCCCTTAAAGGAGAATTAACCAAAAAAAAGGACTTTTTTTTACCACTACTATTCCTTTATATTGGAGTTTGGAAAGTACAAATGCAGCAATTTAGAAATTGGATGAAAAGTTTAGCACTGGGAAACACTTTTTGATAGATAAGTAGTGGATTTTTTATACAACTACCGTATTTATCAGCGTATACCGCGCACTTTTTTGCCCTGAAAATCAGGGCAAAATCGTGGGTGCGCGGTATACGCTGATACCCGCTTTCCCGCGCCGAGTTTGAATACTGCGCCGACATACACCGAGCGCAGTACACTCGTGTATTGTCGGGCAGTCTCGGCTCCTCTCGCGCTGACGTCCTGGACGTACAGGACATCAGTGCGAGAGTAGCCGAGCATTGCCGACAATACACGAGTGTACTGCGCTCGGTGTATGTCGGCGCAGTATTCAAACTCGGCGCGAGAAACGAGCGGGGAGGACGCGAGGACGCCGCAGAAGGACGCCGGACCCGACAAAGAGGACACCCGAAGCTGCAGACGGACGCCGGACCCGACGAAGAGGACACCCGAAGCCGCAGACGGACGCCGGACCCGACAAAGAGGACACCCGAAGCCGCAGAAGGACGCCGGACCCAACAAAGAGGACACCCCAAGCCGCAGACGGACGCCGGACCCGACGAGGCCACCGATGGACGCCGCGCAAGACACCAAAACTGTAAGTACAAAAAAAAATATTCCACAGGATTCGGGGAAACTTTAGGGGTGCACGGTATACGCGGGAGCGCGCTATACCGCGATAAATACGGTATATAGATCAGACCAAAATGAGAGACAAATGAGTAGCTCCCAAAATCAGGGACATTTGGGAGCAATGTGGATGGAATGGTCGGCAGGTGACAGGTGTCCCCTGAGGAGGTTTCTGTTCACACCGAGATCTCTAAACCGTATCCCCATTAAAGCAACAATCCTCCTCTTCATAGTTCCTTCCTATCAATTCAGAAACAGACAAAGGTACAGCCAACCCGCCGCCATACATTATGGCAGCCCCATAACTAAATCCCATTGTAGTACTACACAGGTGCTGTGCTTTGCTGCTCGTCCTCCTCATTATAGATGTCTATGGGTCAGCTGACTCACTAAAAACAATGCATTCCATGTGCGGCACTGAAAAACAATGCACTCCACCTGTGGTTGATATCTTATTTCAGCAGGAAGTTAGAATGATTGTATTGGTTAAAGCAGTATTACACCCACAAAGAAAACATTTATCATATTGTAGCTTTACAATTCTTAGATGTGATGGCTGCATTCGTTTTGTTTTTTTATGCTTATCTTTTTTCTATTTTCATCTGGTCATCCAGCCAGTAAGTCTGTTGTTTAAAAAAATAAATGATGAGCTCTCTGGACCCACAGAACCCTGCATCTCTGGACCCCTTTACATTACACAGCCCCCTGCATCTCTGGACCCCTTTACATTACACAGCCCCCTGCATCTCTGGACCCCTTTACATTACACAGCCCCCTGCACCTCTGGACCTCTTTACATTACACAGCACCCTGCACCCCTTTACATTACACAGCACCCTGCACCTCTGGACCCCTTTACATTACACAGCCCCCTGCATCTCTGGACCCCTTTACATTACACAGCCCCCTGCATCTCTGGACCCCTTTACATTACACAGCCCCCTGCACCCCTTTACATTACACAGCCCCCTGGACCCCTTTACATTACACAGCACCCTGCACCTCTGGACCCCTTTACATTACACAGCACCCTGCACCTCTGGACCCCTTTACATTACACAGCACCCTGCACCTCTGGACCCCTTTACATTACACAGCCCCCTGCACCTCTGGACCCCTTTACATTACACAGCCCCCTGCACCTCTGGACCCCTTTACATTACACAGCACCCTGCACCCCTTTACATTACACAGCACCCTGCACCTCTGGACCCCTTTACATTACACAGCCCCCTGCACCTCTGGACCCCTTTACATTACACAGCCCCTTGCACCTCTGGACCCCTTTACATTACACAGCCCCCTGCACCCCTTTACATTACACAGCACCCTGCATCACTGGACCCCTTTACATTACACAGAACCCTGCACCTCTGGACTCTTTACATTACAAAGCCCCCTGCACCTCTGGACCCCTTTACATTACAAAGCCCCCTGCACCTCTGGACCCCTTTATATTACACAGCACCCTGCACCTCTGGACCCCTTTACATTACACAGCCCCCTGCACCTCTGGACCCCTTTACATTACACAGCCCCCTGTACCTCTGGACCCCTTTACATTACAAAGCCCCCTGCACCTCTGGACCCCTTTACATTACACAGCCCCCTGCATCTCTGGACCCCTTTACATTACACAGCCCCCTGCATCTCTGGACCCCTTTACATTACACAGCCCCCTGCATCTCTGGACCCCTTTACATTACACAGCCCCCTGCATCTCTGGACCCCTTTACATTACACAGAACCCTGCAGCTCCGAACCCCCTGCATGTTACACAGACCCCCCTTCAGTGTATCCACCCCTTCAATGCAGACCCCCATTCAGTGCAGACCCCCCTTCAGAGTAGCCCCCCCTTCAGTGTCCCCTCCCCCTGTTCAGTGTAGCCCCCCTTGTTCAGTGTAGCCCCCTCTTTCAGTGCAGCCCCCCCGTGCAATGCAGATCCCCTCGTTCAGTGTAGCCCCCCCCCCGTTCAGTGTAGCCCCCCTCATTCAATGCAGCCCCCCCTTCAGTGTAGCCCCCCCATTCAGTGCAGCCCCCCCCTTCAATACCTCAGATCAGCGCGGCGGCACATGCACAGCAGGTCCTCTCCCCCTGTTTAGACATAAACAGAGAGGAGGGGGAGGCATCTTCCGGGATCGCACAGACAGGCAGCCCGTGGCAGCAAGAGGGGATGGTAGGTGCAGCGGTGTCACCCTGAACCCCCCCCCCCAAACACCCCCTCGCCACTGTAGCTAGCTCGCCTCTCCCTGCCTGTGCCAGTGTGCCACTGCCTAAACCTGCGGGTGTAATACAATCGAGGAGGGGAGTGCCGGTCTGACACCCCCCAGTGTGTGGTACCCGGGGGCTGCTCGCCCCCCCTTAGTACGCCTCTGGATGGCCGCATGGCGCCCCTGTTGCCCATGGCTCCCTGTGCAGCCGCACAGCTCGCACACCCCAGCTCACATATCTGATCTCCCCCAGTACACAGAACATGGAAATGCAATTATTTTAGTAAAGTTTTATAAACTTTTCTCATCAGCAGTACATGGCAGTCCTGTGACTTCTATGAGTGTCTGGGTAAAGCTTGTAGGAGTTTTCAGTCTTCTCTGGTTGTCCTATGAGGCTGCAGGACCCCTGACCCTCTGTCTGCGGTTAAAAGTTTATATTTCTAAAAATAATTTGTGTACTGTGGGAGATCAGATATAATTAATGCAGGCTCCTGGGTTCAGTAACACTTTATGTGACCATGGGCCCCCTCCTGTACACACCAGGAATGGGGTCACCCTTAGTAAAGGGTTAATCATTATCTCCTGACAAGGCGGGGTAAATCGTCGCCTCAGTAGAAGGGAAGGGGTTAACTATACGGGATCGGTAGAAGGCAGTGGGCGGGGTCAGGGCGACCTATGTTTGCCGATAGTGGTTCTGGGAGTTGTAGTTCAAGCGACTCCGTTCGGTGATTCGACGGCGCTTTGGCCAATGTCTACCTCGCCCTCCCGGGGGTGTGGCGTTAGGAGGGGGCGGGGCAGGTTAGTCTGGAGAGCGGGGAGGAGAGATCGGAGCAGTGTGCGGGAGATCGGGGAGCCGGAGCTGGATGATCGGTGAGTGCAGCGCGGAGAGGGAGAGCGGGGCTGGAGAATTTTGGGGTGTCAATGGACGATACTGGGATGGCAGTGTATGTTGGACGGTGATGAAGGGTGCTGGGGTGGCAGTGTACAGTACTGGGGTGGCAGTGTACAGTGATGGAGGGTGCTGGGGTGGCAGTGTATAGTGATGGAGGGTGCTGGGGTGCATTGTACGGTGCTGAAGGGTGCTGGGGTGGCAGTGTACAGTGATGGAGGGTGTTGGGGTGGCAGTGTATAGTGATGGAGGGTGCTGGGGTGGCAGTGTACGGTGCTGGGGTGGCAGTGGAGGGTGTTTGGGTGGCAGTGTATAGTGATGGAGGGTGCTGGGGTGGCAGTGTACGGTGATGTAGGGTGGCAGTGTACGGTGATGGAGGGTGATGGGGTTGCAGTGGAGGGTGCTGGGTGGCAGTGTATGGTGATGGAGGGTGCTGGGGTGGCAGTGTATGGTGATGGAGGGTGCTGGGGTGGCATTGTACGGTGATGGGGTGGCATTGTACGGTCATTGGGTGGCATTGTACGGTGCTGGGGTGGCAGTGTACGGTGCTGGGGTGGCAGTGTACGGTGCTGGGGTGGCAGTGTACGGTGATGGAGGGTGCTGGGGTGGCAGTGTACGGTGATGGAGGGTGCTGGGGTGGCAGTGTACGGTGATGGGGTCGCAGTGGAGGGTGATGGACTGTGCTGGGGTGGCAGTGTACAGTGATGGGCAGTGTAGGGTGATGGGGTGGCAGTGTACAGTGATTGACAGTGATGGGGTGGCAGTGTAGGGTGCTGGGGTGGCAGTGTATGGTGATGGAGGGTCATGGGGTGGTGTTGGGGTGGCAGTGTACGGTGTTGGGGTGGCAGTGTACGGTGATGGAGGGTCATGGGGTGGTGTTGGGGTGGCAGTGTACGGTGTTGGGGTGGTAGTGGAGGGTGATGAAGGGTACTGGGGTGGTGTTGGGGTGGCAGTGTACGGTGATGGAGGGTCATGGGGGGGTGGCAGTGTACGGTGTTGGGGTGGCAGCGGAGGGTGATGAAGGGTACTGGGGTGGCTGGCATTGTGCAGGTATTGTGGTAGAAGCTGGGTCAGGCTGTGGGTGAGGACGGGGTTGGTGCAGTGCTGTGACGGATGGAATGCTGCAGTGCCCGGTACGCAGTGTGTCGGTGAGATCTCTCTCTGTATTATGCAGGCTGGGCTCTCCGGGAACTGCAGTGCTGTGATCCTCGGGTGGAGGACTGTTGCTGGCTCTGCTGTGATCCCCTCAGTGCAGCATTATTTTAGTTGTACCTGACATTGCGGAGAATGCAGCGGTACGAATGAGACTTGGTGCTGCCAGATCTTATCTCAGTCAGCTGGGCACTGGCAGCACTAAAAACTGGAGAGTGATTTTGACATGTCTGCCCTGGCATCCAGGTTCAGCAATTTTTTTGTGGGGGGTGCAGTGACGGGCAATCGGAAGCCTTCTTTCATATTAGATTGTGCTCGTGTGTGTGTGTGTGTGTGTGTGTGTCTCTCGTGGTGGGATTTGTGTTCTGGAGGGTGGGTGTGGGCTGTTTTCTTTCTGGCTCGTAGTCATCTTTTGATAACATCTGATTGGTCAGCGAATATTCCATAAGCTTTTTGTCGCACTATTATTTAACATGGTGTCAATTTGACCTCTGAAGGGTCCTGTCCTTTGCCCCCTGAAGAGAAAAGTAACATGTAAAATTTTAATGGCGGCCTTACCAGCAGCACATACTCACCTTGAATATGCTACGCTGGCCAATGGGAGCCAAGAAAAATATGTGATTATGGGGTAGCGTGTGATCCCCACCCTTCCTCCCACATGATGGCCACTTGCAGCTCGGCACACATCAATGTTGGGGGGGCTGCTTTGAAAGAGCTGCGCCTTGGAATTTGCGCAGAGCCCCCCCCCTTCTCTCCCGGTGTTGGGTGGTGAAGGGGAAATGAGACTGTGCAGGTAAGTGGGCTCCTGTACATGCCAACCTGCTATTTTGCCACTTTATACCAAAGAGCACCTGTTGAATCACAAATATTCCTCTTGGCAGCAAACCAGTTGAGTCGGAATACTTTTTTTTTTTTGTTACCTTGAGGGCACTCCTTTTTTATTTTTGGGAGCGGCCCATCCATACATGGGGGAGCCTGTGGGGTGTGTTGAGGAGGGCCTTTGACAGCACTTTGTTGGGGGTGCAGATCACAATGTTGGGGGTCCAGCCTTGGTCAGGACTACAGAAGACAAAGATTTGAGGGTGTTTATTTCTGATGATTATACAATGAGTATAGGGTGGCCTGGCATTAAGGGGGGTGAATAGAATTCTGAGGGGCATTACTAGAGGGATCATCAGAAGGAGGAAGAGGTCCTGATTGCTCTCTATAGATCTTTAGTTATCACTAGAGGGATCATGAGAAGGAGGAAGAGGTCCTGGTTTAACTATATTGACCTTTTTTATGTTTTTAACCCAAAGGACCACTTAAAAATAAATTTTTCAGGAAAATCCCGTTAATGACCTATTCTTAGGTGGTCAGTGGGAAGATCAGGGGTGGTCAAAATGCCACAGTTAGAAATATGAGATAATTTGTGCCAAGTAATGCATGTCCAGGAAGTTTGCAGGCGCCATCAAATGGAAGGTCCATCAGCCAAGGCTCAAGGAACCCCAAGCAACTTTTTGAGGACTCTTGGTTGCTTATCGTTGCTCATTAAATACAATTTTCAGGAATATCCCATTAAAGACCTGTTCATCGGTGGTCAGTGGAACCATCGGGGTGGTCAGAGTGCCACACTTACAAAAAAATATATAATTTTTGCCAAGCTGCAGATTCTGCTTCGTAATACAAGTCCTGGAAGTTTGCAGGCACCATCAAATCTAAGGTCCTCAAGCAAGTTCTTGAGGACTCTTGGTTGATTATGGTTGCTCTATAGCAGTGGTCTCCAAACTGTGTCCGGGGACCGTATGAGGCCCTTTGCTTGGTTTATTCTGGCTATTTGGGGCATTATTGGCCCCCCCCCCCACTGTCAGCAATGGTGGGGCGCGATTCTTCCCACGGACGCCAGTGGTGGGGCGCGATTCTTCCCACGGACGCCAATGGTGGGGCGCGATTCTTCCCACGGACACCAGGACATGTTCTGCTCCCACTGGCCACAGTCTTATCACTAGAGGGGTCACAAGCTGGAGGAAGGAGGTCCTGATTCTTCCTTTATAGATTTGTTATGGTCACTGGAGGGATCACCTGCAGGAGGATGGAGGTCCTGATTCTTATATATAGATTTATGGTCACTGAAGGGATCACCTGCAGGAGGAAGAAGGTCCTGATGCCCCTATATCGATTTTTAGACCTCATTTAGGATATTGTGTCCAGTAGGGTTGTCCCGATACCGAGTACTTGCATTCGCGCAAATGCTTCACCGATACTTTTTTTTTTTTTTTTTTTTTACCCAAGAGGGGGCGGAGAGGGGAGCAGAGCAGTCCTCGGGTATGTCACTAATGAAGGAGAGCTGCTGCCGCCGTCTAGTCCCCAAAGAGAAAGCCAAGCCCCTCCCCCGCCGCCTAGTTGATCAGTGCGGGGAACATAACGGCTTTCATTTGAATAGCTGTGCGTTCCCCGCCGCGTGTCGTCATATATAGCCCCTCCCCCTTGTCCGAGCACTTTGATAGATCACCCATCCCAGGATTGGACAGGTGATCTGTCTATCAAAGTGCCCGGACAAGGGGGAGGGGCTATATAGGACGACGCGCGGCGGGGAACACACAGCTATTCAAATGAAAGCTGTTATGTTCCCCGCGCTGATCAACTAGACATCGGGGGGGGGGGGCTTAGCTTTCTCTTTGGGGACACATGGCTGCATTTGGGGACACATGGCTGCATTTGGGGGACACATGGACACATTTAAAAAAAAGTATTGATAATTGGTATCGGCAAGTACATGGGGGGAAAAAAGTATCGGTATTCGGTATCGGCAAGTACATGAAAAAAAGTATCGGTACTTGTACTCGGTCTCAAAAAAGTGGTATCGGGACAACCCTAGTGTCCAGTTCTGGAGATCTCTCCTACCAAAGATATATAGATGCGCAACAAAAATGGATTTTATCCCTCAGACATTTTACTATCAGGAGAACCTCCGGCAACATACTATGTATGTTTTTTGTATACACAAAGGGGGTGAGTAGGGCTTATGAGGGCTGTATATTCCATGTGAAGCTAAGATTGAGAACACAGGGACCTGACCTGAGACCAGGAGGAAGTTCCAAACACGTTCCATATATTTCCAGAGACCCCTGATATTTACTCGCTTGGAGGCGCCCCTTTTGTGCAGTGATCGTATTGCTGTCTGCTGTGATATACAATTCATTTGACCCCATAGGGGTGAGAGTTATACGGCCAAATGCCTTGACTTGTATTGTGTTTGCCGGGATTACCTTCAACAAGGACTGTCAGTCCTAGGAATCCGATGCTGTGGGGTGTTGGTGGTTTTCTATTACTGTATATACCCAAATATAAGCCGAGGCACCTAATTTTACCACAAAAAACTGGGAAAACGTAATGACTCGAGTATAAGCCTAGGGTGTCCATCTGCATGCCTCACTGTGCCCATGCCTCAGACGTTTAACATGGGAGTCTATGGAAGGGGTGCCCGGCTTTGAGAAAGGTCCCCCAGACAACAAACTTTGCACACTTGTAGAGTAGAAATGGGGCTACATGTGTACCAAGTTCTGGGTCCAGGGGACCTACGACTGGCCGGTACCGGGTTCCCAAAATCACCAGAGAAATGACCATTTAACATTGGCGTCTATGGAAGGGGTGCCCAGCTTTGAAAAATGGGTGCTCCCCAGTCGTAGGTCCCCCAGACAACAAACTTTGCACACTTGTAGAGGAAGAGCGGGGCTAGAAGTATGCCAAGTGGGGATCTACGCCTGGCCGGTACCGGGTCCCCAAAATCCAGGAGATCAGGCGCAAAAAGGTGACTCGAGTATAAGCCGAGGGGGGGCATTTTCAGCTGAAAAACTCGGCTTATAATGGAGTATATACGGCTTTGTAGTACTTTGCATTTTCAATATGAAGCTCAGATCAAGAACACAGGGGCGTGTCCTCAGACTAGCAGGAGGAAAGTTCAAAACTCACCTCAGAAAGTGTTAATTTATTGAAAAAGTAGTTGATGCTTGGAACAGACTCTCAGCAGAGGCTAAAGCCTGGTACAGACTATCGGATTTTCCACAGACAAAGTGTAGGACTTTTGTCTGAAGGGCGTGTGCCGCGAACTTGTATTGCATACAAACTGCCAAGAATTGTCGTCCAACAAACAGGAAACCACATGCTTTTTCAGCTCTTTAGCGCCACCATTTGGGCAACTTCTGCTATTGTTGTGTTATTGTTGGCATTGCTTCTGAGCATGCGTGTTTGTACTTTTGGATTTTTATTCCCCCCCCCCCCCCCGACGGACTTGTGTACACATGATTGGAAAATCCGACAAGACACAATTGTTGACGGAAAATTTAAAAGCATGCTATCCGACATTTTTTGTTGGAAATTCCGACATTTGTTGTCGGAAAATCCGACAACAATTGTCCGATGGAGCATACAAACGGTCGGATTATCCGACAACCCCCTGCCATCACGCTTTTCCCGTCCGGAAAATCGGATCGTGTGTATGGGCCTTTAGTTTACACAGGCAGCAGACCTTACTGCCCCTCTGAAAAGAGATCGGCAGCAGATTGCTTTTCAGTGTTATTTGACAGGCTGGAAAAGAGACGCTTCCGCTTCCACCACTTGTTTTCCTGCAGATGCAATGGACCGCTCTGTCTTTTTCTGCTGTCGCTCTTTATCAGCTCGCTGGGTATTTTGCGGCGCAGTTTTTGTTGCCTTTTTGGTGAGCTGAGATTTCGCCGCGTTCACGATGACGGCTTATTATGATACTGTCAGTTCCTGGCCAGCGGTGGGGGAACGGGTCTTCTCAGGAAGGGTGGAGTGCACTGTCTTCCCAGACTGTCATAAACGCTTTTTTCTGCTACCTTCCTGTGTGCGAGACGTAAAACGTTTTCGCTTCAACCTTTCCCTGTTCCCAGGGCTGAGGAGCTGGGGCTTCATTTAAAACCACTTCAATATTGGCACTTTTACCCCCTTTCTGCCCAGGCCAATTTTCAGCTTTCAGCGCTCACACTTTGAATAACACTTGAGCGGTCATGCTACCCTGTACCCTCGTGACCTTTTTTTTTTTTTTTTTTTTTTTTTAATCATCATCTTCCCACAAATAGAGATTTCTTTTGATGGTATTTATCAGTGTATAACACGCACCCTAACTTTAAGAGGGAAGTTTCAGGGAAAAAACTTTCCACAGCTCCCTGCTTATAACACGCAGGCACAGTTTACGCTCTATTTTCAGGGCAAAAAAGTGTGTGTTATACGCCAATAAATACAGTAATCACTGCTGTGTGTGCATGTGTTTTTATTTTTTTGAACAAATAAAGACTGAAAATTTTGAAGTGGGGACGTTTTTTTTTTCACCTCAGAACTAGTAGAAAATTGCTTCATAGCTTTGTTTATTATGTGTATAGATATAAAGGGCCTTTTCTGGCCCCGTTAGCGGGCATCCACTCGCCGGCTGTCGGCACGTCCCTCGCTTTGTCACTGCCGCATCACCAGCCCGCCCATTAAAGTGGATGGGACTGTCGGTGAGTGAACAGCGGGTCAGAGGAGGAGCTTCTGCAGGACAGAGATGACCGCTGCTGTTTAAAAATTATGATTTAAATCAAATCCACTTTGTCTTCAGTCTGCTGCAGGCAGGAGGAAGCATTTTCGCAGTCTCCGCTCCGTCAACAGTCTGACTGCAGCACTGTAACTTTTCATTTGGATGATGCCTGAACAAAGATGGTGCTGTCTTTCTACAGAGAAAAGCGAATATCTGGGGAAGTATTGTGATCTGTGAGAGTAATGAATACCTGAAAGTGTTACCCTGACACATTTAGAATTTGTATACCGACATCGTGTATAAATCTGACAGGTCCACTTTAAGCTGTTTAATGCAGTTCATGAAGCCTGTGAGGAAGCGGAGCGTTTCTCCTCAGAGGTTTGCAGCGGTGCTGGTGTGGCAAGGATGGACGGCGACCCTCCCAGGCTGATGTCATCTTATTTTTTTGGATCTGTCAGGAGGCGTTCGGGAGGATTCCAATGGCGAGGAAGTGTTTTTCATTTAGTGCTATACCCCCTGAGAGGCCGCCGTGACCGCGCTGAGATTCCAGCTTGCTGAGCTGATTGCAAAGGAACGCCACATCGAGAAATGACTTGGACCCCTTTCACACTGGGGCGTTGGCGGTAAAGCGCCGCTAGATTTTAGCAGCGCTTTACCACTGTTTTGGGCTACTATCACATTGAGGCGTCGGTGGTAAAGCGCTGCTTTTTTTTAGCGGCGCTTACCCATCATTTTTGCAGCGCTATTCACCCGCTTGTGGGGAGCTTTTAACCCCCTGCTAGCGGCTGAATAAGGGTTAAAACCACCTGCAAA
Source organism: Rana temporaria (assembly GCF_905171775.1). NCBI lineage: Eukaryota > Metazoa > Chordata > Amphibia > Anura > Ranidae > Rana > Rana temporaria. The sequence continues at coordinate 41,215,924 of NC_053496.1, read as the reverse complement.
GCGCTAACTGCAGCGGTGGTTCGGCGGCACTGCCCATTGATTTCAATGGGCAGGGGTGCTTTAGGAGGGGTGTACACACCAGTGCCTCAAAGACTTTTTATACTGTCCTGCCAGCGCACTGCTCCAGTGTAAAAGCACTCAGGGTGAGAGGAGAGGCGCTTTCAGGGCGATGTGCAGGCACTATTTTAAAGTAGCCTTTGACACTGGCAGTGCCCGAAAAAACGCTGGTTAAGTGCCGCTAAAACTAACGGCACTTAACCGGGGTTTTTTTCGAGCGCAAGCGGGGTGCTTTTAACCCCCCCCCTAGTGGCCGAATAAATGGTTAAAAGCGCTGCTGCCAAGGCGCTTCTGATTGATTTCAATGGGCAGGGGTGCTTTAGGAGCGCAAAGAAGCTGCTTGCAGGACTTTGACGCCCTGCCAGCGCTCGGGCTTTCACATTGGGATTTCAGATGAGGCTTCTTTCAGGCGCTTTACAGCTGCTATTTTTAGCGCTGTAGGCAGGGGCGGTGTATACAGCGCTCCCAAACCGCCGCTTGCAGGGCTTATTCTAACATCCCGCAAGCGCACCGCCTTGGTGTGAAAGCGCTCAGACTTGTCATGTCGGATCGCCCCGATGTGGGCAGAGATAGGGATGACATTAAAGTCATGTACTATATGTGTGAAGACAGGCGTCCCAATACTTTTGGTAATATAGTGTATCTGTAAAGCAGTGAATGTCACTTTCACCACAAGTGAATCAAATGGGGCCCTTTAAATCGGGCGCAGCAGGGAGATTCACTCGCAGTAAATATTTGGTGAATGTCCCATTTTTATAAATCTCATTCTGTTGGGAAATTTGATGCAACAAGTGCCCCGATCTCCCCCCACCCCCGTCCTCTGGCAGCCAGCCGGCGGTCATGCTGGGCTCTTCTTTTCAAGTTAACAAGGGTGAGACTTTGATGTGTGTCCCGGGCTCGCCAGTTTCCACGCTCCTGCTACGCGGTGTCACATTTTTGTCCTGAAATGTATTGAAATCATAAAGTGGGCGCACCACGGCGTGTTCCTAGTGACTTTAAAAAACAAATCCATTTTAGGGTTTGATGTGGCCTGTCACTCGGATGTCTTCATTGCTGCTACTTCTAATTCCCCCCCCCCCCCCCCCCCCCCCCCCCCAAAGCCTCAGACAGCATTCTTCTTCAGGGACTCCTATTCCTGGCTTCCAGCGGGGGTGGGGGATGGGGGTGTTTTTTTTTGCATTGGATCTGCAAGTGTTAATCGGGACTTAAGATGGGGGAGGGGGGAAGCTGTTCACATGTTAAAGAGCTTTTGATCTCAGGTGATTGATTACAAGGGATATTGGTGCTGACCTTCTGGAAAATGCTGATTTCCTGGCTGTTATAGGCTTTGCTTTGTGCACTGGTCCAGACCATTTGGTGGAGGGGGGGGGGGGGGGTTATGGTGTGGGGTTGTTTTTCTGGTGTTGGCCCCTTAGTTCCAGTGAAGGGAACTCTTAAGGCGTCAGCATACCAAGACATTTGGAACAATTTCAAGCTCCCAACTTTGTGGGAACAGTTTGAAAATGGTCCCAACATGACTGCGCACCAGTGCACAAAGCAAGGTCCATAAAGACATGGATGAGCGAGTTTGGGGTGGAGGAACTTGACTGGCCTGCACAGAGTCCTGACGTCAAACCCGGTAGAACACCTTTTGGGATGAATGGAGTGGAGACTGCGATCCAGGCCTTCTCGTCCAACATCAGTGCCTGACCTCACAAATGCGCTTCTGGAAGAATGGTCAAACATTCCCATAGACACACTCCTAAATCTTGAGGACAGCTTCCCAGAGGGTTGAAGCTGTTTTAGCTGCAAAGGGCGGGCCAACTCAATATTGAACCCTACAGACTAAGGCTGGGATGCCATTAAAGTTTGTGTGTAAAGGCAGGCGTCCCAATACTTTTGGTAATGTGTATGTTTCCTCTCTTGATTTCTTAGGTCAGTAGAGACTTTGCCATTGCTTTACTTGGAGTGGTGTGATGGGGGAGGGGGTGGCTGGTCTCTGTTGGGCCCCCCATGGCTAACCAGTCCTATTGTGTGGTGCAGCAGGGGGCTGTAGGCTGATAAAAAAAAGTGTGTAGATGAGATCTTACACTGGATAGGTCATGGGTGGCCATACACGGGAGACTGCAGCTCGTGCATAATAAAAATCGTGCCGATTTCCCCCATGTCGGCCACATGTTGGTGATTACACGTCGTGCCGGTTCCCCCATATCGGCTACATGTTGGTGATTACACGTCGTGCCGGTTCCCCCATATCGGCTACATGTTGGTGATTACACGTCGTGCCGGTTCCCCCATATCGGCCACATGTTGGTGATTACACGTCGTGCCGATTCCCCCATATCGGCTACATGTTGGTGATTACACGTCGTGCCGGTTCCCCCATATCGGCCACATGTTGGTGATTACACGTCGTGCCGGTTCCCCCATATCGGCTACATGTTGGTGATTACACGTCGTGCCGGTTCCCCCATATCGGCCACATGTTGGTGATTACACGTCGTGCCGGTTCCCCCATATCGGCTACATGTTGGTGATTACACGTCGTGCCGGTTCCCCCATATCGGCCACATGTTGGTGATTACACGTCGTGCCGGTTCCCCCATATCGGCTACATGTTGGTGATTACACGTCGTGCCGGTTCCCCCATATCGGCCACATGTTGGTGATTACACGTCGTGCCGGTTCCCCCATATCGGCCACATGTTGGTGATTACACGTCGTGCCGGTTCCCCCATATCGGCTACATGTTGGTGATTACACGTCGTGCCGGTTCCCCCATATCGGCCACATGTTGGTGATTACACGTCGTGCCGGTTCCCCCATATCGGCCACATGTTGGTGATTACACGTCGTGCCGGTTCCCCCATATCGGCCACATGTTGGTGATTACACGTCGTGCCGGTTCCCCCATATCGGCTACATGTTGGTGATTACACGTCGTGCCGGTTCCCCCATATCGGCCACATGTTGGTGATTACACGTCGTGCCGGTTCCCCCATATCGGCCACATGTTGGTGATTACACGTCGTGCCGGTTCCCCCATATCGGCTACATGTTGGTGGGTACACGTCGTGCCGATTCCCCCATATCGGCTACATGTTGGTGATTACACGTCGTGCCGGTTCCCCCATATCGGCTACATGTTGGTGGTTACACGTCGTGCCGATTCCCCCATATCGGCTACATGTTGGTGATTACACGTCGTGCCGATTCCCCCATATCGGCTACATGTTGGTGATTACACGTCGTGCCGATTCCCCCATATCGGCTACATGTTGGTGATTACACGTCGTGCCGATTCCCCCATATCGGCTACATGTTGGTGATTACACGTCGTGCCGATTCCCCCATATCGGCTACATGTTGGTGATTACACGTCGTGCCGGTTCCCCCATATCGGCTACATGTTTGTGGTTGCACGTTGTGCCGGTTCCCCTTCCCCCCCGTAACGGCTACATGTTGGTGATTACACATCACGCCCCTCTGCCATACCAGCTGTAAGTCTGTGATTATGTGACTTGCCAATCTCCTGTACCATACTCTTGCCATGCCACCTGCAGGTTGGTGATAAGTGGGGGAAGGGGTCTAGCTCTGCCTACGGGGGAGGGAAAGTCCAGCTATGGTCAAATAGTCGGCTCTCCTCCCGCTGGGAATTCTGACGTTTTTCCCCAGATTTCGGGATTCTTCTGAAATTTTGTAAAAAGATTCTTGTGTTTAAATCCAGCTGGATGACTGTAGGAGGGAAATAGTTTGTATTCCAGGCGTGACTTTTTCCGTGATTAACCTTTCCCCCCCCCTTTTTTTTTTTTTTTTCTTTCTCCTCTTCTTCGTATTTGGCATCAGAGCTCATACAAGAGCAGAGCAAGGAAAGCTGAGTTGTTAAAACGGAGTTTAAGGGGGAAATCCACCAATGGGGACAACTAAGAGAGCCGCCTTGCATGCGACAAACCTAGCCCGTGTAGCTTTTTGCTGCATTGAGTATTGCATGTTTTCATGCATTTGTTTTTATTGATACATATTTGGGGTACAAATATTCATGCAGCAGTAAAAGTTAAATGGCAAGTTGCATTTAGCAAGCGTTACCACCGCTGAATCTGACCCATGCCACTCTGAGGTCACGCCGCAATTGTCCTGCAACTGTGAGAATTGAAGCATGGTGGTGCGGCATTTACGGGGTTCATTCAGGAGTTGAGGCGACATAGGAGACGGGCGGGGATATGCTATCAGATCTCTCTAAATTATTGCTTTTCGGATGTGACTATGCCCTTTAAACTGTGGTCTCCAAACTGCAGACCCGGGGCTGGATATGGCCCTTTGCTTGCCTTTTATCAGGCCCTTGGGGCATCATTCCTCTCACTGACACCAATGATGGGTCTTAATTCCTGTCATTCATATCCACAATAGGGCACTATTCCTTTCCCTGACATGAGTGACGGGGCACTATAGCTTTCCCACCACTGGCATGAGTGACGGGGCACTATACCTCTCCCACGAGTGACGGGGCACTATACCTCTCCCACGAGTGACGGGGCACTATACCTCTCCCACGAGTGACGGGGCACTATACCTCTCCCACGAGTGACGGGGCACTATACCTCTCCCACGAGTGACGGGGCACTATACCTCTCCCACGAGTGACGGGGCACTATACCTCTCCCACGAGTGACGGGGCACTATACCTCTCCCACGAGTGACGGGGCACTATACCTCTCCCACCACTGGCACGAGTGACGGGGCACTATACCTCTCCCACCACTGGCACCAATGTTGGTGGGGAGGGGGGTGAGGCAACTGATCCTTCCCATTATACTACCAATGGAGCAAATACCCCCCCCCCTCCTTAATAATATTAGTGATGGGGGCATTTTCTACTCTCGATGGCCCCCTTGAACTCTGAAGGACAGTAAACTGGCACTTTCTGTAAAAAGGTTGGAGACCCCTGCCTTTGACCATTGCATTGCAAGGTACATGAGTTGCCATTCATTTTTTATGGCACTCCTAACACCATAGTATATTGCATTTAAGATATTACTGACGCATTTTGTTGCATTGGCAGCTCATTGCTTTTATTGGGTGGCTAAAAGGTATGTGCAGCATAACGCACATTAACATACCAAAAACAATGTAATTGGCCCTAAAGGTCGTTCGCACAATCTCATTACATTACTGCAATGCACATTACAACGGGCTGGTGTGATGCTGTTCCTTTCGTTTTGAACGGCACCCCATTTACCTGCCGGCCGATGTGCGTTACGCAATCATGCACTTAGTTCAATGCACTGCCAAACAATGGTGTGTGAACAATTGCAGCATTCCCAAGGATTCTTCCTTTTTTATTGCAGTTCAATGACTCTGGAATGCTGGAACTTGTAGTTCTGCTGCGATCGCTACGCCGCTTGCCCATGCGTGACGCAGCAAAAAGAACCAGCTGACCCTCCATAATGAAATTGCTGCGCTAATTGAACCCAGCCCCCGCTCTAATACGATTAGGTACTTTCAGTAGCTCGTCAGTGTAATAAACATAATGAGTTATGATTGGTCCAATTTTCGTCCTTCTATATCAGGCACAATCCCGCGTCTGTCCGACCGCTCATTATCGCAATTATTTTAATCTTAAATGTATTTTTTTGGCGGGCGGAGGGGCATTATATTTTTTTTAATTTTTTGGTAATCCATCCTCCAATCCTGTCCATGCATTGATCGCTTTGCAATGTAAAGTTCGCTTGGGCGCGTCTGTCAACAGGGCGGGCCAGCTCAGAAAACCGTATCCCGCCGCAATTATCCCAAATCTGTCCGTCATTAAAGTCTTTTCCTCCTAACGAGCCGCGTTCCTGTAATTGCTCTGTTTGATCTTCGGCTTTTTTTGGCAGGAATTCCCCTCTAGCAAATCACAGAGATTATGTCATTCCGCGCACGTCGTGTCACCGCCGCCTCGCAGTGGCCTCCGGCATACGTTTTCCAGCGTGGTCCTTGCGCAGTGGCCTTACATCAAGGTAGCCCATGCATAGATTGGTAACGCACAGAACCCCCCCAGAAAAAACACGCATTGCGTTAGAATGCGTTATGGTGGATGTAACGGTGTGTTCCCTTTTTGTAGTGTGTGTGTGTGTGTGTGTGTGTGTGTGTGTGTGTGTGTGTGTGTGTGTGTTTTTTTATTAAAAAAAAATAAAAATGAGTGTTACAAGTGACCGTTCATTTGGTTCTATTGACTAAAGCACAGTGAATTTATTTGCGCACATATATGAGCGTACAATGCTTGTTGCCAGTTGCTCCCCAGTTTTTGATGCATTCTTTTGGGCAAAAATATGCTGCAGCTGTGGCTCCCGGGTGCCAAAGCATTACATTGTATTTTTACATTGCATGCCCATGTACTGCTTTGTGGCCATGTGCAAGAGACCAAACGTGCGTTGTGGTGAGATGGAAGAAAAGTAGTGCATATGCATGTTATTGCGTTGCCATATGTTGAGCCGCTGAAAAAAACGCATTTCCTTGGGCAGGTGTGTTGGGGTGCCATAGACTTTGAATGCAATGTAAGGCACCTAGCGTTTGCTGCTAAAACACGTGCGCTTAACATGTCTGAGTGTGCGTGTTGCTATGTTGTGAATCGGCCCTTGTATGTTCTTTTTCTAGGTTTGGATAGAGTTGGGGGGGGGGGGGGGATTGGAACCCCAGTCAGGATTTTACTCAACCCCCCCCCCCCCCTTCTGGGATTGTGGATTCCAATGAAGGATTGTCCGTTTTTGTAGACGTGACCTGCCATGTATAATGAGGTCCGTCCCGGTGTGGAGGAATGGGATGCCTGGGATGTCGGTCACAGATGAAATCACACGGGATGTATTTTTGTCGGCGCACAGATGGGAGAATTTGGGTAATTTTGTCCTTGCCAAGATTAGCTGCTGTCATTGGCTGACACGGTCCTGTCATCTTCACTGACACACTCTGGACAGATGACACCCTGGAGGACGGTGACACAGGTTCACTAACATCCCACCCATTCTACTGAAAGTACGACATTGGAATGTCCTCAGAGCCGGCTTTACCCCAAAAATCCTAAGACTACTCGGGGTACTTCAGGGGATGGGCGAGACGGGGGCACCACTGCCCTCTGGACCGCAATAAGCCGATCCCAATTCTGAATAGTTGTACCCTCTTGTATCAGTGGGGGAAAAGGAGCTTTCACTTTTCTGCTGACCATTCACATTACAATCTATGGCCCGGATTCAGAAACAATAGTAGGCGGGCGTAGCGTATCTGAGATACACACCGCCGCCGTAACTTAGGGCGCAAGTTCCGTATTCAGAAAGAACTTGCGCCCTACAGTACAGCGGCGTAGTGTAAATGTGTCGGTGTAAGCCCGCCTAATTCAAATTTGGCTGGTAGTGGGCATGTTATATGTTAATCTATCATGACCCCACGTAATTGACCTTCTTTACGAACGGCGCATGCGCCGTTCATGGACGTATCCCAGTGAGCATGCTCCAAATCGCGTCGCAAATAGTCAATGCTTTCGGCGTGAAAGTCACTTACGCAAAGCCCTATTCGCGAACGTTTTGCGCAAACGACGGAAAATCCTACGCTGTCCCGACGTCCATACTTACGCCTCATAGAGCAGGGGTAACTTTACGCCGGTCCGACGCCTTATGTTAACAACGCATATAGATACGCCGGGCGCAACTACGTTCGTGAATCGGTGTATCTGCCTAACTTGCATATTCTACGCATAAATCTACAGAAGCGCCACCTAGCGGCCAGCGTAAATATGCAACTAAGATACGACGGCGTAAGACTTGCGTCAGTCGTATCTTAGCCAAATTTCGGTGTATCTTGCTTTTGGAATACAGAAAGAAGATACGCCGGCGCATGCTAGAATTTACGCGGCGTATCAATAGATACGCCAACGTAAATTGTTTCTGAATCCGGGCCTATATGTCTCCTTTTTTCCTTTTACCCCCCCCTTATACATTTGTCTTTTCTTCTTCTCCCCTCCTTTCTCTTCTTCACCCCATATCTTCTTTGCTCCCCACACACATCTCTTCTTCCTCTCCATTTTGTTTTTCCCCTCCACACCGCTATTCCCTTTTTCTCTGCCTCCCATTCTCTTACCCCTTCCCCATTGTTATAAGTTTGTATTCTCCTTTTCCTGGCCCTCTCTCGGCTCTGTGTAGGGATGGGGCGTCTGTTATCAGGATCCCACCCTTCCCCGTGAGAGAATCCAGATGAAGTATGAGGAATTGGCGCCGAGGTGTTTTGGGATCCTCTTGGCTATCCAGTCATTAGATAATAAACTTCTCTGAGCCGATAAGACTCAGCCGTGACGTCTGACAGATAAGGCGGCGTTGGCGAGTGCGTTCTGAAGTGTTCTTCAATCTCCTGTGATGAGAAATATGTCCAGGAACTCGGGTTATTCTCTATGTAATGGAGGTTTAATAAGAACCAGCCATGTCTCCCCACACACGCACAAATGGTGACCCCACGTTAATTGCTATATCTATATTATAACATTGTCATCTCTGGCTAAAAGCTTTCAGCCTCTGCCCCCTCAACCTTTTCGGGCTGCCTTTTTGGCCTCTGCCCCCTCAACCTTTTCGGGCTGCCTTTTTGGCCTCTGCCCCCTCAACCTTTTCGGGCTGCCTTTTCGGCCTCTGCCCCCTCAACCTTTTTGGCCTCTGCCCCATCAACCTTTCCGGGCTGCCTTTTTGGCCTCTGCCCCCTCAACCTTTTTGGGCTGCCTTTTCGGCCTCTGCCCCCTCAACCTTTTTGGCCTCTGCCCCCTCAACCTTTCCAGGCTGCCTTTTTGGCCTCTGCCCCCCTCAACCTTTTCGGGCTGCCTTTTTGGCCTCTGCCCCCTCAACCTTTCCAGGCTGCCTTTTTGGCCTCTGCCCCCCTCAACCTTTTCGGGCTGCCTTTTTGGCCTCTGCCCCCTCAACCTTTTTGGCCTCTGCCCCCTCAACCTTTTTGGGCTGCCTTATCGGCCTCTGCCCCCTCAACCTTTTGGGTCTACCTTTTTGGCCTTGGCACCCTCAACCTTTCGGGCTGCCTTTCGTTAATAAAAGTGGGGCTAAGAAGGGCAGTCTTAACGAAATACATGCAATAAGCCACGTTCAATGCAACGTACTGGAGTGAACCGGCCTTTAGAGAGAATCTTTCCAACAAGGACACGGACCACAATCTCACCAGAGGTGCTGACCCTTCCCTATGCTACCTGAAACCTAAATGAAAAGTTTGGCTTTAGATTTTAAATAAAAATGTTTGGCAGGAGCTCCCTTGTACCCCAAGCATGTTGTAGTATTAAGGAGTGTGTGTTTTATTTTTTTATTTTTTTTGAGCCATAAAAATGTTTTCTCCTGTTCTGGAGTTTGGGGACATTGGAGTGAGGTGATGTATATACCCAATGAGGAACAAATTGCCCCAATTGTTGTGGGAGGCAGGCGAGGTGGCGACACTCACATGGGATGCGCTTTACTGCATTTATGTGCCGAGTATAGCTTCACCGTCACGTTTACAGCTCAGCTAATGCGTGGTAACGATTCTACGCCCACGGCAGCTGGTGAGAGTCGCTTAAAGTACATCTTAACTCTGAATTAAAGATATTTTGTTTTCTGAAGCACTGTGTAGCATAAAAGATCGCCTTATCTGCTCAGTGCCCCTCTCGTCCCTGGTGCAAGCGGTGGGCTAGCTCTTGGCAGGAGCTATACAAATTATCAAAATGCCCTGATGGGTGGTTATCAGTAGAGAAGAGTGGACCTTCCCACTGTATTTGCATATAGGCCATCCTATGCTGGCCATACACTATACAGAAAATCGGTCGTTCAGACAGTTCGTTCGTTTTTCAAACAGTTATTGGCCACAAAATTGTTGGGTGTTTTTTGAGCCAAAAAAACGAAGGACAAGTTTGGAAATTTTCTGCCGAACGATAAATTGAAAGGTTAATGTGTTTCCTGTCTGAACTTTCTACACTAGGTATATGTAAAAAAAAAAAAAACTTTTTTTATTTATGTCCACTAAACGATTTATCGGTCATTACAGGATGGCACTATCGTTTTTGCGCTCACGGCCAAATGTTCGTTCTGATGATTTTTCGAAAAGTGTATGGCCAGCATTAGATGCCTATATTCGACGCTGAGCTTTCATGATTGAAAGAACTGAAATCCAATGAAAGGGCAGGCCGTGGACAGTTGGGCTGGGGAGGCAAGGGGTAGATCGGACGCCAACGATGGGGGCCCGCTTCCTCCCCAGGGACGCCAACGATGAGGGGGGGGGCCCGCTTCCTCCCCCCCAGGGACGCCAACAATGGGGGGGCCCCGCTTCCTCCCCCCGGGGACGCCAATGATGGGGGGGGGGGCCCCGCTTCCTCCCCCCCGGGGACGCCAACGAGGGGGGGGGGGGTCCCCGCTTCCTCCCCCCCGGGGACGCCAACGATGGGGGGGGCCCCGCTTCCTCCCCCCCGGGGACGCCAACGATGGAGGGGCCGCGCTTCCTCCCCCCGGGGACGCCAACGATGGGGGGGCCGCGCTTCCTCCCCCCGGGGACGCCAACGATGGGGGGGGCCGCGCTTCCTCCCCCCGGGGACGCCAACGATGGGGGGGGGCCGCGCTTCCTCCCCCCCCGGGGACGCCAACGATGGGGGGGGCCCCCGCTTCCTCCCCCCCGGGGACGCCAACGATGGGGGGGCCCCGCTTCCTCCCCCCCGGGGACACCAAGGATGGGGGGGGGGGCCCCGCTTCCTCCCCCGGGGACGCCAACGGGGGGGGGGGGGGCCCCGCTCCCCCCCCCCCCCCCAGGGACGCCCTTTTTTACCCCCAATGGTCAGTCTGGCCCCACTAAATTCTGAAGGACAGTAAGCTGGCCCTTTTGTTTAATAACGGACCCCTGAGCTAGATGATGGACGTCCTCCAGCCAGGAAATGAGGTGGAATCTATATGACTTGCTGCAGCTTCTAATGCACATTGTGAGAAGCTCAGTGTGCAGTGAAATCGCAATAAGCCGTTTTCAGTCCAGGAGCTGATTTTTGGATCCCTCTCCGGCCCTCAGCCTGTTTATTTGGCGCCTCCTCGGATCTGCCGCGTCTTTGGGCCTGTTTTCTGTTTCCTGCTTAGCAATCGCAAAATACAAATAATTCATCCAGTGATTACATCAGGGCAAGCTCTGTGTTGGTAAACAGAAACCACAAGAACGCTCGCTGCGTCCTTCCTTGAAAAACAAATGAGGGCGATTTAAAGGGACCTGTCATAATGGTAAACCATCTGTGTGAGAAGCTATGGATGGAAGCTGCAGTTCTGATATTTGGGCTACTGTAGGGTCCTAAAAAGTGAGGACAATTAGTTTGTCCCTTGTACATTATCTGGAAGGACACATGCTCAGTATATAAGGGAGATTTTCATTCTTGTACCCCTAAATGTAGTAGAGCTAAACCCGAAAATGAGATTCAATCATGCGGATTTCAGATCAAAGCCGGAAACGTGTTCATAACCAAGATTTCTGGTGTCATGTGACCATTGTAAAATGCAGCAACGTGTCTCAATGTGGAAATAAGTTACACCATAGACGTGCACATAAGGTACAAGGATGTTAACAAATATGTTTTGTGCTCTAAACGGAAAAAACAAAAATGTCTTTGGGGGGGGGGGAGAATTTTTTTTTTTTCCCCCACCTCCTACAAAAAAAGTAAATATTTTTACATACATTTTGGCCAAAATGTATTCTGCTACATGTCTTTCATTAAAAAAACTCCAAAGGAGGACACTAGGGCCCAGATTCTCGTAGATGGGCGTAAAACTGCGGCGGCGTAACGTATGTCATTTACGTTAGGCCGCCGCAAGTTTTACAGGCAAGTGCCTTATTCACAAAGAACTTGCCTGTAAAGTTGCGGCGGCGTAGCGTAAATCCCCCGGCGCAAGCCCGCCTAATTCAAATGATCCGAGTAGGGGGCGTAGAGCATTTAAATTAGGCGCGTTCCCGCGCCGAACGTACTGCGCATGAGCCGTCCCTAAAATTTCCCGACGTGCATTGCGTTAAATGACGTCGCAAGGACGTCATTGGTATCGACGTGAACGTAAATGGCGTCCAGCCCCATTCACGGACGACTTACGCAAACGTCGTAGATTTTTAAATTTCAACGCGGGAACGACGGCCATACGTAACATTGGTTGCCCCTCATATAGCAGGGGCAACTTTACGCGTCGCAAATCTAACGTAAACGTCGTAACTTCACTGCGTCGACCGCGCGTACGTTCAGGATTTCGCGTATTTTGCATACTCGACGGGGAAAACGATGGAGGCGATACCTAGCGGCAAATAAAAAAATTGCATTTAAGATCCGACAGCGTAAGAGCCTTACGCCTGTCGGATCTAATGCATATCTATGCGTAACTGATTCTAAGAATCGGCCGCATAGATACGACGACCCAGATTAGGACTTACGACGGCGTACATTGCGTTGCGCCTTCGTAAGCCCTTTGAGAATCTGGGCCAAGATGGCTATACCTGCCTGGTTCCTGTCAATGGAGGATACTAGGTAACCATAGGCATCTGCGATTTTAAAAATAAAAATCTGTTGGCTTGCCTGAAAGTTATATCATCTACAAACTATGGTGTATAGATGGAGGGTGTGTGGGGTGTTTATTTTATTTTTATTTTTCCATTCTACTGACGGTGATTAGCAGCTTATAAATGGGCCTGCAGTAGTGCGGCGAGCAATCTGACACAAACTGATGCAGGGGGGAAACTGATTCACTACCAGTGACACTAATACTGTGATCGGTGATATTCATTGTCGCTGTACTAATGACACTGGCTGGGAAGGGGGTTAACGTCTTGTGCGCTCAAGGGGTTGAATGTGTGCCTAAAAGCAATATGTATGTTGATTTTCTTTTTTTTTTCCACTTAAGATCTTTTTTTGTTTCTTTATCTCTGCTTTGCAGAGATAAAGAAACAGAGATTGTTCCCTGTGTACAAAGCTTTGTGTTTGTTTGAGTCAACACAGGGCTCAGAGCTGTGATCTGACACAGCCCATCAGCAGGTTCTGGTCATGAATCATTGGCTGGGACCTGCTGAGATCCTGCTGTGTACAATCACAGTGGGTGTCGGCAGGAAGGGGCATGCATGCGTGCACCCTAAACCCAGAAACGGCAGCATTGGCTGGTGGGCAGTCTACAAGTGGGTATAGATACAGTACATATACCCAATACCCAGAAGCAGACAACAACCTATGGGTATGTCGCTTTGCCTGTTTGCATCCTAGCAACAGAGGATGCTAGGGGGTATTAGCTGCCTGTGTGCCAACAACTGAGAAGACTAAAGAGAAAAGGTGGCCCTGGTCCTAGCAATGAAGGACGCTGGCTTGCAATGCCTGCATTCTGGCAACAGAGGGCACTATCTGATAATGGCTGTCTGTGTCCTAGCAACAGAAAGTCTAGGTGGCAATGCCTATCTGCATCCTAGCAACTGAGAATGCTGGGCAGCCATAGCTTTCTGCTTACTAGCAATGGCAGCAGAGAATACTAGGTGACCATAGGCACCTGCGTTTAAACAATAAAGAAGCTGTCTACTTCCCAGCAAAAGAATGTTAGGTGATCACAGCTGTCTCCTTCCTAGCAACAGAGGAAACTACATGACCATAGCTGCCTACATCTTAGCAACGGATGATGCTAGGCAGCAATGCCTGCATCCTAGCAATGGAGGACACTAGGCAGAGCTGTCTGGGTTCTAGCAGTGGAGGGTGATAGGGGGGCATGGCTGCCTGCATCCTAGTAACTGAAAATGTTGACCATTACCACCCTTTGCTTTGAAGCAGAGGATGCTAGGTAGCAGTGCCTGCATCCTAGCAACAGAACACTAGGCTGCCCCTTGCCCCTAAAGGCTGCTGGGCAGCAATGCCTGCCTGCATTCTAGCAATGGAGGACACTAGGGTGACCATAACTTCGAGTCCTTGCAACAGTGGATGCTATGTCATCATAGTCACCTGCGTCTTAACAGGATACTAGGCAGCCATAGACGCCTGCACCCCAACAACCAATACGCTGCATTAACGCTGAGAGATCTAAAACAAAATTTTGTGTGCCTACATTCCGGATTAAGTGGGCACAATTCTGTAGGACTTATTGATCTGTTGGGATATTTTAGCGGGAAGAAACTGGTGGACCTTTCCCCCACCCACAGACTAGAGGTGAGCCTACAAACTCCATGCAGACAGCGAGCCCCATTGAAGCCAGGCTGACCACTATTCCCCAGTGCCGTCCTGATTGTTGAAGTCCCATTCATTGCAATATTGCGTGTCCAATCGCCGTCTCGTCTGCAGCCGTTTTATCCTTTGTGTCCTCACACCTGTTATCTGCGTGTGTGGCTGTTTGCCGACGAGGAGCGTCTAACAACCTTATCAGTGTCCCCTGTGTGTGCTCTGAATGTAACGTGTTTGTTTTGGGATTGAGGACGTTGTGTACATAAGACAGTTCAATAGTCCGGCCTACCGGGCCAGTTGTAGCTACGGAACCCGATGACAGCCGCCGTGTTGGTAATGGAGCTGCCCGGTGATCTGCTGGAACTTCACATGGTGATGAAAGACGCAACATCTGCTGTTGTGTGTGTGTGTGTGGTGTGTTTTTTTTTTTTTTTTTTAGATCTTGCAGGTTTTTTCTGCATGCCCGATGCCTGACTACCGCCCCCCCATGTATTTTACAACCTGGATTTAGCTACTCAATGTTGGAAATGTGGTAGGTGACCAGTCTGAAGACATGTACAGATTCCAAAAAGAGACCCCCCAATGGGGTCACAGGACTTTAATGGATGTGAGGTAGACTCGTTCATGGGACTTGGGCTTCGCTGCAGTGGCAGGTTTGTTACCCACCCCACCTGGAAGTTTAAGCTGTCGTGGGCAGTGTGGCTGTGGTCCCGTCTGCTCCCCGTTGGGTGGTCCATTGTTAATATAACTGTGGATGGCTGAGGGTCAATTAAGACACACACACACACACACACACACACACACACACACACTCGCGCACACACTTCCTGAAGAAGTAGAAGTGCTCTGCGAAACGTGTTTGAACCCAATGCGTTAAGGAAATGTGTAAAATTTACAGTTTAAAGCAGAGCTTAGAGCGGAACTTCCGCTCATCGGAACCCCCCCCCCCTCTTGTGTCACATTTGACACCTTTTCAGGGGGAGGGGGGGGGGTGCAAATACCTATCAAAGACAGGTATTTGCACCCACCTGCGGGTAGTGCGTCGCTTTCCACCCCCGACCGTTGTGTTCTGGGAAACACTCGGCTCCCAGAACACAGCGGGGACCAGTGAGGACGCGCTGCGCGACTCACACATGCGCCGTAGGGAATCGGGCAGTGAAGCCGGAGCGCTTCACTTCCCGATTCCCTCACCGAGGTTGGCGGTGGGGGCAGCAGATAGACGAGCGATCGCTCGTCTTCTGCTGCGGACGTCGCTGGACTCCAGGACAGGTAAGTGTCCGAATATTAGAAGTCAGCAGCTGCAGTATTTGTAGCTGGTGGCAGGGCCGTCTTAATAGCATCTTGGGCCCCTGGGCAGAGT
Organism: Rana temporaria; assembly: GCF_905171775.1. NCBI lineage: Eukaryota > Metazoa > Chordata > Amphibia > Anura > Ranidae > Rana > Rana temporaria. The sequence continues at coordinate 41,200,349 of NC_053496.1, read as the reverse complement.
AATGCTCTGGGGCCCCTACAATGATGACAGTGCAGGTAAACAGACATCAAGTAGGTAGGGGGCAGACTGCCTCCCCATTGCATCTATCACTCTCAGTGCCATCATGGGGACCCCAATTTCATGGGGCCAGTGTGTGCTCAAGGACTAGCTGCTTTGGGGAAAGTGCAGGGCCCCCATGCAGCTGGGGCCCCTGGGCAGTGCCCTCTATTTGAGACAACCCTGGCTGCTGGCTTTTAATTTTATTTTTTTTACAGCAGAGCTCCGCTTTAACCTTAAAATATGGATCTGTGTTAAGCTGCTGATGTAGCTTTACGCCTGTATATTATATTCATGTTTTTAAGAGTGGTATGGCTTTGACAACCCATGAATGGATTTTTTAACGTAGACAAATCTTTATTGTACATATAACAAGAATTGTATGTGACAATCTCACATCCTTTAGGCTCCATTCACACCTAGGCGTTTTTACGCCTGTAGCGCGACGCGCACAAACGCCAGAGGGACGAAAAGTAATGAAAGGCAATGGGGATGGTTCACATCTGAACGCCTAAATGCCTGTAGCTCAAAGTTCCGGACCCTTTTTTGTCGCTCCTAGCGCGCGATATGCGCGTATTTGAGCGTTTTTTTTTTACATTGAAGTCAATGTAAAACGCCTGATACGCGCGTAAACACGCGCTTGTACAAGCGTTTTGACGCCTGTGTTGCTGAAATCCCAGGAAGAGGAATAAAAAATTCCTAGGAGAGCAACAAGTGATGTCAGGGATGATCATTTTTCTTATTGGCTCATATGGAAAAAGACAAAGTACAAAAACGTTGAACGCCACTGTGCGAAAACGCGCAACAAAAACGTCGGTAAAAATCGCCTGTAAAAACGCCTGTACGCCATACGCCTAGGTGTGAATGGAGCCTAAAGGTCCTGACATCCTATTGGGGTGTCTCTTCTTGTAATCTGTACTTGTGTATGTGATCAGTTGTCCCTTGAACTGGTAATTTAAAGATGTGGGGCCCTCTAAATTGGTGTGTGTGTATTTCTATTTTACACTGGGTTGTTTTACAGGGTGTGATGGTTTACATGTACTTTTAATATAGGAATATTTTTTTATATTTTTTATTTTCTGTGTGCGGAAATGTAACCACCTAATATTTTCACACGGATGTCACTTTTTACGGGCTGAGAAGTAGATGGATTCCATCCAGTGTTTTGTTTTAATAAACATTCGCTCAGAAACATTTCCTGTAAAATCATCACGCTTTCCTGTTGAGATAACTGCATAGACCCAACCAGCAAGTCGTGGAATTGATTAGGGGGGGTGTGTGTTTATTTTTTTTCTTCTCCCTTCCCTTTCTTCTCTCCGGTGTATTCCTTGTAAAATCTCATAATCTTAAAGTGGAGGTTCACCCAAAAACTCAATTTTTAACCTTCGATTGAGGCTCATTTTGGGCAGCAGAATCGGGTGTTTTTTTTAAAATTGAAGCAGTACTTACCGTTTTAAAGAGCGATGTTCTCCGCCGCTTCCAGGTATGAGCTGCAGGACTGGGCGTTCCTATTTGATTGACAGGCTTCCGACGGTCGCATACAGCGCGTCACGATTTTCCGAAAGTAGCCGAACGTCAGTGCGCAGGCGCCGTATAGAGCCGCACCGACGTTCGCCTTCTTTCGGCTACTCGTGGCGCGATGTATGCGACCGTCGGAAGCCTGTCGGAAGCCTGTCAATCAAATAGGAACGCCCAGTCCCGAAGACCATACCCGGAAGCGGCGGAGAAGATTGCTCTCTAAAACGGTAAGTACAGCTTAGTTTTAAAAAAAAAACACCCGATTATGTTTTTTGCCTTGGTGTAAAAAAAAAAAAAAAAAAATGTAAAAGTTAAAGTAACCTTTTTAGAAAATAAAAAAACGAACCTTTACAACCCCTTTTAAAGCCTCATTACGGGACCGTATTTATAAACTTTTTTTAATTTAGGTTTTATATAGTGCTGGCAACAAGATCCTATATAAAATCCTGTCTGTACACGTGTAAAGCTTGTGCTGATGTTTACATGCATCGAACATACCTGACCCAATTGGCAGCTGCTGTTTATCAGGGCTGACTTGTAAACAACAATATGTAGCTATTGGCGCCAGCGCTGCTTATGCATTATTGATATTTACTTATTGGCCCTGAGTGAGTCAATTATGTGGCGGCATCACATAAGATCCTTGGCTAATTCTGAAGGACTGGTGTAAATGATACAGAAATTACAGCCCCGGGCGCAGCTTTGTTCTATGTTTTTAACGCCGCTGAAAGCAGCGCCAGTTTACTCAACTGTGTGGCCAAACCTATAGACTTCCATACTGCCGCTGCTCTCTACAGATGTGTACAAAGCTGGAACCTGTACACCAGGGCCACAGATAGGGGGGGGGGGGGGTTAGAACTGGCCCCTCCTGTATTGGGCCCCATCAGTTCAGCACTGGGGTCAGGAGGCAGAGAGAGGAGAGGACTATTTATATACTGTTAAGGGGGCTGGGAAAAGAGATGGGGGATTTTTACTAATATTCTAGAACAGGGATATGCAATTAGCGGACCTCCAGCTGTTGCAGAACTACAAGTCCCATGAGGCATAGCAAGACTCTGACAGCCACAAGCATGACACCCAGAGGCAGAGGCATGATGGGACTTGTAGTTTTGCAACAGCTAGAGGTCCGCTAATTGCATATCCCTGCTCTAGAACCTAGAGTGGAGGGTGGGCAGCTGGCAGGCAGGCGTAATGGGGCCCCTTGATTTCTAATGGCGGCCCTGCTGTACAGGGGTAGGAGGTTTATGCGTTCTAATTTCTGTGGTCACAGGGTGGCGCTGTTTTCTGGCTCCCGAGAACTATACCTCCCCAACAAGTCGGGCAGACCATGTTGCGGGACAGGTGGCTGGGAGGCTTTTTATTGGTCGGCGACGGGGGAGAAGAAAACTCTGAACCATAGAGGAGGAGGGGATAGCCAGTCGCAGACCGCTTACTGTAGATTTACTGCTACGGTGCGGCCGATGTGCACAAAATTCATGTATGTATGTCCTAGGTAACGTTGTTTCTCTACAATCTGCACTGCCAATGTAGAAATCCACGAACTGTGATCCGGTGCTCTAGCCAGGGCGTTCAGGCCCCATAAATACTATACTTGAATCAAAAAGGGCTGGCAACTTGTATGCTCTTGAATAAAAGTCCTTAATTAGTTACATGGGTACACGGGCACAGGCTATATACTGACACGTTTCGGCAAAGCTTTGATGAAGGTTTCTTGGCCAAAATGCTTCAGCGTATAGCCTGTACCCAAGAAGCCTTCATCAAAGCTTTGCCGAAACGCGTCAGCGTATAGCCTGTGCCCGTGTACCCATGTAACTACCGTATTTATTGGGTTGTAGGGCGCTCCCGCGTATAGCGCGCACCCCTAAAATTGCCCTAAATTCCTGTGAATTTTTTTTTTTTGTACTTGGTTTTGGTGTCCTGGGCGGCGTCCTCCCCGCTCGTTTCCCGCCCCAAATTTGAATACTGCGCCGACATATACAGAGCGCAGTACACTCGTGTATGGGCAGGCTCGGCTACTCTCGCGCTGACGTCCTGTACGTCAGCGCGAGAGGAGCCGAGACTGGCCAACTATACACGAGTGTACTGCGCTCGGTATATGTCGGCGCAGTATTCAAACTCAGCACGGGAAAGCGGGTATCGGCGTATATCGCGCACCCACGATTTTGCCCTGATTTTCAGGGCAAAAAAGTGTGCGGTATACGCCGATAAATACGGTAATTAAGGACTTTTATTCAAGAGCATCCGAGTTGCCAGCCCTTTTTGATTCAAGTATAGTATTTATGGGGCCTTAACGCCCTGGCTAGCGCACCGGATTACAGTTCGCGGATTTCTATCTTGGCAGTGGAGATAGGGTAACATTTGATTTATGTATGTATGTATGTATATTTCTGGTAGAGCGCATGCATGCGCTCCGGCCCGGCTGTGATTCATCACAGCACATGCCGATCACTGGGTCCCAGTTCAGTGACAGGGGGGTCTCGTTGGTGGTTCATTCCCTGCTAAGCTTGTAGGGGGTACCTGGATCACAAGACTGGACAGAATTGCAGTTCAGGTGAATAATTTTTGTCAGTTGCCCATTTGCCAGGAGTGAATTTTTATTATTTTCACCAGCGTGGAGCCTTCCAAAAACCGACGAGTTAATCGCAGCTTGCCTGAAGAGCTTACGGTTTCCTGTAAGCGATCCCGCAAAGCTGAGAAAACCCGAGATTGAAACCAGTTCAGCTGGTTTTCCGCTCAGATGAGTTTTTCCCCATCTGCTCGAAAGTCTTGAAACAGGTTTTCCTTCTTCGCAGGCCAGCGGTGTGCAATGTGAGAACGCGCCAGAGCAAACAATAATAGGGGGTGTGACACCCCCTCTTTTGAGATCTCATCGGCCCGGAAAGCAAGTGGTTAAAGGGGCGGAGGGGCGCCGGTCGTTCTGTAATGCCATTCTCTGTATTGGTAAGCAAGGTCAAGTTTCCAGCTTAAACAAATGAAAGCCAGATGTTGGGTTGGGCTGGTGAGCGGAGACCTCCAGACTCCGATGGTGGCTTGAAAGCTTTTCAGGACCGCTTCCCGGTTTACTAGAGAGGTCACGCTCATAACCCAAATGGACGCCCTGAGACGTTTTCAGCACTGCTCTGTGCTGCAGGCGTTCAGTACAGATTTGTCTTGGAGCCAGGTTAGTGTTGGTGGAGAAAATTTTAAACTTTGTGCATGCCAGCAATGCTGAGTAGTCAGCGGTGTAAAATCAGCAGCTGTGGGGGTCTTCTGCTTACATCCATGGCTCTTTTAGGAGAAGACCACCCAAGGTCTGAGAATTTGGTGCATTGTCTCACGCATTTACTTTAGATGTTGGTGTCCCTGCATTTTTCCCCCTTTTTTTTTTTTTTTTGTATGTCCCAACAATGAACTTCTTCTCTTATTTGCTCCCTGCTGGTCTGGTAAATATACCATTGAAAGCGCTTTGTTCCATTGGATCAGTGGAAGGCATACCTGTTGATCCTACTGGAAATCCAGGGAGCTGATGTCCTTGACTCTCCTGCCTCTGCTGCAGTACTACTAGGTAGCATTGGTCTCTGGCCACTCTGTGGGCTACCAGTTCTCCTTCCCTATATGTGAGGAGGTGGGCTCTCTGTAGTCTGAACACACTATCCTGTCTTGGGGGGACAGCGATGCTCCATAGACTTAGTTATTGTACCATGAGCTTTGTCACTCTAGGACCAACGTTGTTGTTGGAAGAATTTGAAAGTTGGGCATGGGATGGGCTGGACATAGTGGGGATCGTAGGGTGGCAACGCTGCTCTGTAGACTACATATAGTACAGCAAGCATGTTCACCCTAGAACTGGAAATGTTACTGGAAGAATTTCTTGGATGGTTGGGCATAGTGGAGTGGGGAACTTGGGATGGACCTGGTGGGGGGCCAGAAAGTGGGGTGACAATGCTGCTCTGTATCTTTTGATATAGTAGAGAAGGTGTTGCCACCCTAGGACCAGAAATGTGTTACTAGAAGAAAGGTTGAGCATGGTAGAGAGGGGGAACATGTGTTGTAGGATTGGGTTGGGCATGGAGGGAGCTGGTCCCTTTCTATACGTACTCATGGCATCCTCCAGCAGTCCCTTGGAGTGCCTCTTATGCCACGTACACACAATCAGAATTTCTGACAACAAAACCGTGATTTTTTTCCGACTGAATTTCCATCAAACTTGGCTTGCATACACACGGTCACACACGTTGTCTGAAATTACGACCATCAAGAACGTTGCATGTATAACACTACGACGAGCCGAGAAAAATTAAGTTCAATGCTTCCGAATATGCGTCGACTTGATTCTGAGCATGCGTGTTTTTTTGTACGTCGTAATTGCATACAGACGATCGGAATTTCCGACAAGAACTTTTCTTGTTGGAAAAATTGAGAACCAGCTCTAAATTTTGTTGTCGGAAATTCCGACAAAGTCAGATGGAGCCTACACACTGTAGGAATTTCCAACCAAAAGCTCACATCGAACTTTTCTTGTCGGAATTTCCGATTTGTGTGTACTCAGCAGTCCTAAGAATGAATAGGGCCTCAGCATGAACTCACTGTGAGCATTCTTGCACATCAGCAGGCAGGTTCTTATTCATTGTTGGCACTGTGGATAAGCAATATGGGCCAACGACCAAGCTGCAATGCTTGCCTCAAGTAAAGGAAAGTGAGATAATTGCTATGGCTGTGCTGTCTGGCAGTGGTGCCTGGACTGGAAGAACTGAATGCAGGTTGTCTCCTTCTGCTGTCATTCTTATGGCTTTTCCATCGATGTTGAGTTCATAACGTCTATCTCTGAATGGCCTACATAAGCGAGCTGAGATTTGATTCTGGAGGCGCTGTCTGGGGGATGAGCAGATGTTGTCTTTGGGTTCATCATGGAAACATCTACAGGCTAATGGTCACTTATTCCCCTAATGGAATTATTGAAGTTCCTGGGTTTTATTCTTGGACTCACTTAGCATTCTTCTCACGGACAAAGTTCCCGACCTATGTGCAGCACTTGGCTATTATGGATATTGCTTGTTCAAGGTTACGACTCAAGGTCTTCAGCCACTTTAGGCATTTATCAGATGCTAAAAATCTCTGTTCTCTACTGCTAATTCATAAGATTCTGGCCTTGCTGGTAATACAATTACATTTATTGGTTGGAATTTTGCATTGCTTTTATTACTGTTATGTTTTTTGGCTCGAGCAAGTAGAGAACAGGTGGGTATCCAATTTTTGAAAGTCTCTGCTACTTAGCAAGGTATGGCGATATCTGCCTAGTCGAACCTTGGCACCAGGGAATCTCCTCCTTGGCCAGAGCAAGGAAGATTAGTTTAACTCTGCCTTTCTCTGGAAGAACCCTAGAGTTCATAGAGAAGCCTTGGTGTAAACTAGAAGTAGAGAGAAGAAGAAAGGGACCGTAGGAAAGGTTAGTGAGGGTGCGAGTAAGGCCCCGTACACACGACCGAGTTTCTCGGCAGAATTCAGCCAGAAACTCGATCGGAGCTGGATTCTACCGAGAAACTCGGTCGTGTGTACACTTTTCAGCGAGGAAGCCGACGAGGAACTCGTCGGGCCAAATAGAGAACATGTTCTCTATTTCCTCGTTGTTCAATGAGGAAAGTCGGCGGCTTCAACACTGAACTCGACGTGTTTGGCACGTCGAGTTCCTCGGACGGGTGTACAGGGCCTAAGGGATAGGGAGGCCAATGGGTGGGGTGGGGAATGGAGCTGGCCCATCATAGTTACCACCGTTTGAAGTACCATCAATATTAAATGGTCCATAGTGAGCCAATGAAGTCTCCAGGGAAGCAATGTGATATCATCCATTAAGTCCACATTTTTGAGTTTGACTTTATTGTGAAGAATGGCCACCAGTGTTAACGCGCGTGACTGAGTTTCAGACCACGACCTTTAGCCAGAGTATGCTTGGCCATCATGAAAGGAAGAAGCCTGAATTGTGTTCGTGGTGCTGCCAGTTGGTTGGCGGATTAAGAAGATCTCCATTTGGGTTTTCGGGAATGCTGTCCAAATCGTTTGATTCTGAGGTAGATGCGTGTTGGTGTACCCTATGCTCTGCAACCCCTAAACAAAGATCCTAGATGCCCTGTATGAATTGTGTTGGTTTACAGCATGGGTCTCCAAGCTTTATAGACCAAGGGCCGGTTAAATGTCCTTCAGACTTTAGTGAGGCTGGACTGTGGCCATTGGAAATGTAAATTCTCTTGGCGACAGTGGGAGTAAATAAAGCACCTTTGGGTTCTGTAAGAGGAATAGTGATCCATCATTGGTATTAATGGGAGGAATCCCATCATTGTTTAGCAATGGTGCCCCACTGTTGGTGCCAGTGGGGGGGGGGGGGAGTGCCCTGGGCTGCAGTTTGAAGACCACTAGTTTATAGGATGCCATGTACCATCCAATTAGTAGTTTGTATTTTTTGTGCCTCTAAATGACCAATTCGGCAAACCATGTTCAGATGTGTCCCAGATTTCGGACCATTGGTGTGGCTCTAGCTGCCCAGATCTTTGGAAATACAAGATGGAGGAGGTGTTAAACGTTGCACTCTAGGAGAGGGTCGTAAAAACGTGACTTTTGGTCAAAGGATTGTGGAGACCTGGGTCCTCCAAGGCGAGGGATAGGAGAGTTTGAGTTTTTTTTTTGTTGTCCTGCACCTTCTAAAAGATCAAATCCTGAAACTCATTTGAAGATCCGATAAAACAACCCCATTGGAGCCCCCATTCCAACCAGAGCAATTTTATTGCATGTTATTTGAAGAGCGACAATCCTGAGATTCCCTTTGTATTTACTGGTGCCCATTTTACACATGCATACCATTTTGTCCATTTTCCATCTGGAAAAAATGGATGATCATCTATTATCATCTGTTTCCGTCAAAATCCAACCCCAAAAAAATATAATAAAAAAATTAAATAAGGGGGGGGGCCCCCTTATATTTTTTTTTTTTTTTTTTAACGGATAAAGAAAACGATCCGACAAGTGGGTCCGTCTTTGCATGAAAAAGGACAGAATAAAATGCCAAAAATACGACCACAGACTAAGTTCAGTTTCTTTAATAATCCAAATCGAACATATATATTTCTTATTATTTTTATATAAAAAAAAATGTGTATGAAATAAAATATATATATTTATTTTTTATTAAAACTTTTTTTGTATGTTCCATTTGGATTATTAAAGAAACTGAACTTGGTCTGTGGTCGTATTTTTGGCATTTTATTCTCTCCAGCGAACAGTGAAATTATGGTTTTTGGGTGGACTGACCCTTTAGGGACACATAACGAAGGGCTCTTCTACGCTCAGCGAAGCATGTTTGTTTACAGAGCGGAGGCCCCCCGCAGTTTTTGCGTCTGTAGTGGGCACTTCACTCGGTGAGCGCCTGTTTGTTTACCGATGTCTGTAAAGAGCGCACAGCTGGGGCCTCTTGGAGAGGCTTGTGTTTACCCTCCAGGCTAGCGAAGCCCGCGTTCCCAGCCGAGATCAGAGAGCGGGCAGGGACCCTCGAAGAAGGTCAGCGATCTGCGCTTCCCCTGGCAGGAAGTCTCTTCAATGCTTCATTTCATGTCTTCACTCGAGGACAGCGGTTTGTTACATGATCAGGGTGAGAGCGACATTTTCATCCAATTCCAGAAAAATCTCAGCGTTCCAGAAAAGCGGATTTATTTTGCGAAAAAACAAATGCCCTGCCTTGGATCTAAAGCAGAACTGTATAAGGTGTGGCGTACAGATATGTATTGGTTTTACTTTACAGGCTTGTGACCAAGCCAATTCCCTGACCTCACTTTTCTGAGCTGCAATGAAAAGAGAGGGCTTGGTCACAGACCCGCCCCCAAAAAAATCTAATTGGACAGTGACGGAGCAGCAGCACAATAAAGTGATCATCCTTCTGCTCTCCCTTTCTTTGAGTAGGTTTCCTTGTGTAAAGTTGGCTGTACATGAGTGGATATTCAAAGGATATTTGACCAGTGATAACTGACAACTGTTGCATTGTATAACATTCAGGTACGATTTTCAGGCAACTTCTAAGGGTTAACATTGAAGTCTGTGGCCCTCAAGTTGCATGAAAGTCGGCCCAAAGTAGTGCAGGAACTTGAAGTCACACATGTACAGTATGAATGGTTATCATTGGCAACACATGAGACTATTCTCTTCCTCTCCCTCATGAATGTCTGCTAGTACAGAATCGAACAAACGTTCTAATTTTGGGCTGAAATTCTACTAGTGTATGGCCAGCTATAAGACCTCGCATGTTCAGGCTCCTAGTCTGAGGCCCGATTTCCCCAGTTTTCTACACGTTCTTTGTGCCTAAATCTATGCATGGCCACACTCGGTAATAGGTAGCCAATTCGTCACCTATAACCCCCCCACAATACTCTTTGGTCGACTCTATGACCTTGGAGGACTGGAGCAATGTTGAATGCTGAAAATATCATTTTGGAGTCTTTTTTACCTCATAGCTCTCCACAGGGCTTTTTTTCAGGGGGAACTTGGGGGAACTCGGTTCCACCACCTCTGGCTCAGACCCTTTGGTGCCAGCTCACTACAGTCACTTGTAAACACAGAAACCGGACTTCTGTGTTTACAAGTGACAGCTCTGCACTCTGTATGTAACCCCCCTGAACTCTACACTCTGTATGTAGTGCAATCCTGGTATTTAATGCCCCTTTAAGACCCTTCTACTGTTTGTGAAATCTGAACGGGATCGTGGTTGAGTTCCTGCACCTATGTTCTGAGAAAAAAAGCTCTGCCTCTCCATAAAGTGGACCTGTAATCCTTTTACGAGGGATCAAAATAATTTAAAGGGACCGTGTAAAAGTAAAAATAAGAAAAAACCTAAGGTGCCTTATCCCTCTGTGCTTGCACGCAGAAGCGAACACATATGTAAGTTGCGTACGCATATATGTTTACACCACATGAGGTATCGGCGTGAACGTTGGCGGGAGAAGAATCTACTGCTGGACCTCCTCTAATGCCGCGTACACACGGTCGTTTTCTGCGATGTAAAAAAACGACGTTTTTAAAACGACACTTTTCAAAAACGATGTTGCCTACACACCATCGTTTTTTCACAGTGCTCTAGCAAAGCGAGGTTATGTTCACCACGTTTTTCCATTGAAGCTCGCTTCATAACTAGCTTCTGGGCATGCGCGGGTGTAAAAACGTCGTTTGAAACGTCGTTTTTGCTACACACGGTCAATTTCTGTGAAGTAAACGACGTTTTGAAAAACGACACATAAAATTGAAGCATGCTTCAATTTTTTTTGGTCGTTTTTCAGAAGACATAAAACGTCGTTTTCTCCCACACACGATCAATTAAATTGACGTTTTTAAAAACGTCGTTTTTTTACATCGCAGAAAACGACCGTGTGTACGCAGCATAACTCTAAACTGGTAACCTGTAAAGGCGTCACCTATGGAGATTTATTGGGTACCGTAGTTTGCCGTAGCCATTCCACGAGTGACATGTTCGGTATCTATTTACCATATTTATTGGGCTATACGCGCGTATAGCGCGCACCCCTAAAGTTGCCCCGAAATTCCTGTAAAAGAAATGTTATAAGATTGTATTACTTACAGTTTTGGTGTCTTGCCCAGCATCCATCGTCCGGTCCGGCGTCCGTCTGCGGCCTCAGTGGTGTCCTCCCGGCTTCTCCAGCGCACACCTAAAGTCGAGTCCCCGCTTCCCGCGCTCAGTTCGAAACGCCTCCGCCGACATATACCGAGTGCAGTACATTCGGCAAGGCTCGGCTTCGCTCGTGCTCACGCTCTGTGACGTTTATGCGTGAGCACGAGCGAAGCCGAGCCTTGCCGAATGTACCCGAGTGTACTGCACTCGGTATATGTCGGCGCTCCATTCAAACTGAGCGCGGCTATCGGCGTATATCGCGCACCCACGATTTTCCCCTTATTTTAAGGGGAAAAAAGTGCGCCATATACGCCGATAAATACGGTACTCGGCGTAACATTCTTTTACATTTTACAAAAGTTTGTGTGCGCGTGTTTTTTTTTTTTTTTTTTCAAAACATGACGTTTAAAAATTGCAATGATTGGCATTTTATTCCCTAGGGTCTCTGCTAAAAAAAAATTATAATGTTTGAGGGTTTTAAGTAATCTTCTAGCCAAACATATATGCATTCAAACAAGTGCTTGAAAAAGCCTGTTTGGCAAAGGCGAGTGAATCAAGGCTAATGCTTCCTCCTGCCTGCAGCAGACTGATGACATCATTTTAGTGCACCATGGAAACAAACGCTGGCAGGATCAGCGGGTATTATTATTCTTTGTCTGGGGGGGGGGGGGGGAGAAAACTAAGGCAGCCGCCCCTTGTAAGTAGTGGCAAATGGCAATATAGTACATTTTTGGGTTCATGTCCTTTTCCCAATTGGACTTTTCCTTCTTCTCATTGGCTGTGGTGAATGCTGTCCTTGTAGGCTATGAACTTGGAGGAAGCTCGGTGCGATGGAGCCGCGCAGCGTGAGAATCTGTGACCTTCTGACTTTCGCTCTTCCCATCCTTTGTGGAATTTTTAAAGGGAGCGCGATGAGCGAGGCGGCTGCGTCGGTGCCAGCTGGAACGGTCAGAATTGCCACTTTGTTGGAACGATCCTTATTTTATTTTTTTCCCTTCCCCTCTAATGCGCACCTGGCTTCCCCTCCCGAGTGTTTCCTGACGTGAGCTGGAGGACCCCCGACACTTCCACATCGACTTCCTGCAGCCGTCCGCTCCGACCAGCGAGCCAAGTCATAAACAATGACTCCGCACAGTGCTTTCTTCTTCCATAGTAATTACAGGGGGGAGACCGCGCATGCTGCTGTCATTGCATCCCTTTGAAGAATATTTTTGTATACAGATAGGACTTGTCAGAACTCTGCAAATCATCTGATGAAGGTCATTGGAAATGTATTTGTAACACATATCTAGTTTATTGCATATGAAAGTCGCTATGTAGTGCGCTATCTGCATGGAGTTTGCATGTTCTCCCTGTGCTTGTGTGCCTTTCCTTCAATACTCTGGTTCCTTTTTATACTCAGACATGCTGACCGGGGTATATGGCTTCCTCTCGGTACAGTGGCTGAATGGTTGGCACTTCTGCCTTGCAGCACTGGTCAATGGTTATTAATCCCATTGGGACGCTATCTGCATGGAGTTTGTATGATCCTCCTGTGCCGGCATGTGGCTACTCTGGATTCCTCCAACACTCCAAAGACAAGCTGGTAGGGTAATTGGCTTTCATGTTAGTGGTTAGCACTTGGGGCATTGGTTCAAATCATGGTCAGGACACTATCTGCTTGGAGTTTGCATGGCCTCTCTGTGCTTGCATGGAATTCCTCCTGGGGACTCCTGTTCCCTATCACATTCAGACAGGCTGGTAGGTTAATTGGCTTCCTCGTGGCACAGTGGCCTATTTACTAGTCCTTCTGCCTTGCAGCATTGGGGTCATTGGTTAAAATCCATTTAGGACACTATCTGCATGGAGTTTGCATGTTCTCCCTGTGCCTGTATGGGTTTCCTCCCACACTCCATAGACAGGCTGGTAGGGTGATTGGCTTCCGCTTGGCACAGTGGCTTTGTTGGCAGCGCTTCTGCCTTGCAGCACTGGGTTCCTCGGTTCAAGTCCAGGTCGGGACATTAGCTACATGGAGGTTGTATGTTCTAACTCAGCATACATGGATTTTTTCTGGGTTCTCCAGTCTCCTCTAGGGTTGTCCCGATACCACTTTTTTAGGACCGAGTACAAGTACCGATACTTTTTTTCAAGTAGTCGCCGATACCGAATACCGATACTTTTTTTAATTGTGTCCCCAAATGCAGCCATGTCCCCCCCCATATGCAGCCATGTCCCCCACATATGCAGCCATGTCCCTCTAGCCATGTCCCTCACATATGCAGCCATGTCCCCCACATATGCAGCCATGTCCCTCTAGCCATGTCCCTCACATATGCAGCCATGTCCCTCTAGCCATGTCCCTCACATATGCAGCCATGTCCCTCTAGCCATATCCCTCACATATGCAGCCATGTCCCTCTAGCCATGTCCCTCACATATGCAGCCATGTCCCTCACATATGCAGCCATGTCCCTCTAGCCATGTCCCTCACATATGCAGCCATGTCCCTCTAGCCATGTCCCTCACATATGCAGCCATGTCCCTCTAGCCATGTCCCTCACATATGCAGCCATGTCCCTCTAGCCATGTCCCTCTAGCCATGTCCCTCTAGCCATGTCCCTCACATATGCAGCCATGTCCCTCTAGCCATGTCCCTCTAGCCATGTCCCTCACATATGCAGCCATGTCCCTCTAGCCATGTCCCTCACATATGCAGCCATGTCCCTCTAGCCATGTCCCTCACATATGCAGCCATGTCCCTCACATATGCAGCAATGTCCCTCTAGCCATGTCCCTCGATGCGGCGGGGGGGGGGGGAGGGGGGGGAAAGTATTCTATTTAGGTATCGGGGGTATTTGCGCGAGTACGAGTACTCCTGCAAATACTCGGTATCGGTCCCGATACCGATACTGGTATCGGTATCTGGACAACCCTAGTCTCCTCCCACGCCCTAAAGACCTGCTTATAGGGTGATTAGCCTCCACTTGACACAGTGGCTAGCACTGGGGTCACCCACTCCAAATCCTGGTTGGGACACAATCTGCATGGAGTTTGCATGTTCTCCTTGTGTGCGTTTCCTCCAATACTTTTTTCTCCTTTTGTGCATTTCCAGTACTTTGGTTCTTTTAACACTCATACATGCTGGTAGGGTATATGGCTTCCTCTTGGCACTGGGGGTCATCCACTCAAATCCTGGTCTTGACACATTCTGCATGGAGTTTGCATGCCCTTGTGTGCGTTTCCTCCAATACTTTTTTTCTCCTTTTGTGCATTTCCAGTACTTTGGTTCTTTTTACACTCATACATGCTGGTAGGGTATATGGTTTCCTCTTGGCACAGTGGCTTAGTGGTTGGCACTTTTGATTTGCAGCCCTGGGAGTCCCCGGTTCAAACCAGGATCAGGACACTAGCTACATGGAGTTTGCATGGTCTCCCTTTGCTTGTATGGGTTTCCTGAGTGTGGTATTTTTCTATTCTTCTCGAACTTGGAAGACAGGCTGGTAGGGTAACTGGCTTCCTCTTGGCACAGTAGCATAGTTGTAAGCACTTCTGCTTTGCAGCACTGGGGGTCCCCGGGTTCATATCCAAGTCAGGACACTCGCTGCATGGAGTCTGCATGTTCTCCCTGTGCCTGCATGGGTTTCCTCTGGTTTGGTTTATGAAGTATCCTGGCTTTGCCGTAGGTCTCCAGAACGCGGGTGTGAGTGTAATTGCAGGGCGTGCGTCTTTTAGATGTGAAATCTGCGTCCGGAGGCGCCGGGTATAATTGTTGCGGTGATTACTGTTTATGAATCACGGATCGCCTAGAGGAACATCATCACGGCTCGGTAATTCTGACGGCTCAGCAGGTTTTGGTGAACTTCAGGTGGCTGCAATTAATTCCGCTCGGCATTTTTCGAAATTGATTTGGCGCAAAACCAATTGTCATTATATATAAAACAGAAACCGCGTTGAAGAACCCCCCCCGGTGAGTAGGGCTTTCTATTAAAACAATGCGGGAAATTCTGAAAGGTGGCGGCTCCGTGAAATCTACTTGGCGTTCTCAAACTTCTAACGGTCACATACTTGTGGCAGAATTTCAAGTAATACATTGAATTTGTGGCCCCTCCATGTAGCAGTCGGAGGAGGAAGGTAGAAGGGGGGGGGGGGAGCGCACGCAATGTAAAGTCTACACACCCCTGGTAAAATGTCAGGTTACTGTGATGTAAAAAATGAGAGACGAATCATTTCGGAACTTTTTTACCCCGTCTGGGCCATTCCAAAACATTCATCTTCTGGCGAAGGCATTCCTATGCTTCGGGTCGTTGTTATGCTGAAAGGTGAAGTTCCTCTTCATGTTGAGCCTTCTAGCAGAAGCCTGAAGGTTTTGTGCCAATATTGATAGGTATTCCCCTACCTTGACTAAGGCCCCAGCTGAAGAAAAAACGCCCCCAAAGCTTGATGCTGCCACCACCATGCTTCACAGTGGGTATGGTGTTCTTTTGGTGGTGTGTTTTTGTGCCAAACATATATCTTTTGGCATTATGGCCAAAAAGTTCAACCTTGGTTTCATAACAACACATTTTCCTACATGCTTTTGGGAGACTTCAGGTGTGTTTTTCAAAATTTAGCCGGGGGGTTGGATGGTTTTCTCCATAAGAAAAGGCTTCAGTATTGCCACTCTACCCCATAGCCCAGACATAAGAAGAATATGGGAGATTGTTACAGGTACCACTAGCGGAAGCTTGACGGTTTTGTGCCAATATTGACTGGTATTTGGAACTGTTCATAATTTCCTCTACCTTGACTAAGGCCCCTGTTTCAGCTGAAGAACAGCCCCAAAGCATGATGCTGCACCACCATGCTTCACAGTTGGGTATGATCTTTTTGAGATGTGCAGTATTTTTGCACCAAACATATATATTTTTTGGGGGGGGAATTATGGCTAAAAAGTATAACCTTTGTTTAATCCGACCATAGCACATTTTACCACATGCTTTCGGGAGACTTGGAGGTGTATTTTTGCAAAAATTTAGCCAGGCTTGGTTGTTTTTCTTAAGAACATAGCCTAGACTTGTGAATACAGGAGATTGTCGCATGTACCACACAACCAGTACTTGCCAGCTATTCCTGCAGCTCCTTTAATGTTGATGTAGGCCTCTTAGCAGCCTCCCTGACCAGTTTTCTTCTCGTCTTTTTCATACATTTTGGTGGCATGTCCAGTTCTTGGTAATGTCACCATTGTGCCAGATTTTCTCCACTTGATGATGACTGTCTTCACTGTGTTCCATGATATATCTAATGCTTTGGAAATTCTTTGATACCCTTCTCCTGACTGATGCCCTCCTTCTCCTGACTGATGCCCTCCTTCTCCTGACTGATGCCCTCCTTCTCCTGACTGATGCCCTCCTTCTCCTGACTGATGCCCTCCTTCTCCTGACTGATGCCCTCCTTCTCCTGACTGATGCCCTCCTTCTCCTGACTGATGCCCTCCTTCTCCTGACTGATGCCCTCCTTCTCCTGACTGATGCCCTCCTTCTCCTGACTGATGCCCTCCTTCTCCTGACTGATGCCCTCCTTCTCCTGACTGATGCCCTCCTTCTCCTGACTGATGCCCTCCTTCTCCTGACTGATGCCTTTTTACCAATGAGATCCTCTGATGCTTTGGAAGATCTCTGCGGACCATGGCTTTTGCTGTAGGATGCGACTAAGAAAATGTCAGGAAAGACCTACTAGAACAGCTGAGCTTTTTTTAGGGTTAATCGGAGGCACTTTTTTTTTTTTTACAGTAAAAGAATCAGAGGCACTTTAAATGATAGCAGGTGTGTACCGACTACTTTTTAACATGCATTTGAATGTGATTGCTGGAGAGCCCTGTCACACTGCATCTCATAATAGTTCCCATATGAAATGCTTACCTTGAAACAAAGCAGTTCCAGCGGCGCCCGCACACACCGCTGAGACGGCTGACCTTTTACCTAGAGTTTTCTTCCAGGTTTGCGGTCTCCGGTGCTGTGATTGGTCGGAGCAGCAATGGCGTCACTTGCGCGCATGCGTGCGGGAGCCGCTGTTCACAGCACTGAGCTCGCAAGGAACAGTGCCCGTTCCGTCAGAACGCATGTGCCAGTGATGTCATTGGCTGGGTGTAATGTAGATATCTCCTAAACTGTACATGTTTAGAAAATATTTTCACCACCTATTGCTATATAATCTTTCTGTGTATAATAATGTAGTCATTTTAATTAAAATGTAAAAAAAAAGTGTCTACATTTTTGCTCTCCTCCAGGCCAATGTATCAGATTGCTGTGAGGAGAATTTTAGTCGCCTCGATTTTATTGGGTAATCCAGATTGGCATTTCATCTTGCTATGATCTTTTACTAGCCGCAGTCTCCAGTGATTTTCCTATACGCTCCGAGGATTAAGGTTTTTCTATCTTTAGTAAAAAAAATTCTCTTTTTTTGGAGGTCGGTATCGGCCCGGCTCATGGGTCACGGGATCCTTTTGTCGCGCTTTCCCAGTTGAACCGTGCATCGGATTCCTGGGATGAGTTGCCAGTTTAGTCCTGGCAGGGGTCGGGTGTGAATTCCAGGCGTCTGAGCGGCAGATAAGTGTGTAACGTGATCAGGAGCTCTGAACTTTGAATGGTCTCTGCCATTTATAACTGTCCCGAATCCCCTTCCCCCCCCTTCTACAGTCACTAACTTGTGGGCTTGGTGCTGCCATTGATGGCCTTCAAAATTTGGCAGTTTGCATGTATGCTGTGTCTACAGAGCTCCATGTGTCTACAGAGCTCCTTGTGTCTACAGAGCTCCTTGTGTCTACAGAGCTCCTTCTTCGCAGATAAAGTTGCGCGATTGGGCTTCTTAATGCAGCAAAAGTTGGCGTGTAGTGCAAGGTGCACTGGGGTGAAATTGAGTGGCACTGCAGCAACCCCAGTTAGCTAAATACATTCCAGGTGAATAAGGTGTGCAAAGGCTTACAGTTTAAAAATAATTTTTTAGCAGCCACAGCTTATGTAGAAAAGCCCATTCCCTGCCAGCACGCTGAACAGAAGGACCCCTTTTTTTTTTTTTTTATTGCTTCAAGTAGTTGTACCGGGGTGATATGCAGCTGCAGGCATCACCCGGTCCCATTCTTTAGAGCGGATGGTCGGCTTTCTTGTAACAACCGATGTGGCTAAGCAGCTTTTCTGCCGTTATCACAAGCCCCGGTCACCCATCCTGAGGAGAGGCCCGAGCGACCAGCCGGCACATCTGCCTGCTGGCCAGAGACCTGAGCGTAGCCAACTTGCTTTGTTCGGATCTAGTAACCCGGAAGCAATGTAATCACATTACTTCGAGAATACTGGCATCCTAAAGGCGCCAGCTTAAAAAAAAAAAAAAGTATTCAAAAACGCTGATCTTGGCGTTTTGCATATTAAGTGCAGACGAGGGGTTTGGGGGCTTATAGGCCCGGATCCCTCCATAAAGAGTACCTGTCACTGCCTATTAGGACCAGTTCACCCCAGATTCAGTTCCATGTGCTTTTTTTTTTTTTTTTTTTTTTTTTCTGCACAAAATGCATGCACAGTGTTTTTTCCATGTATTCCAATGGCTCTAGTTCACACCATGCAGTCAGTTTATGTACCGGAATCTGCATGGTGTGAACTAGAGCCATTGGAAACGCACTGCATGCATTTTTTAGTGCAGGAAAAATGCACACAGAACTGTACGGAACTGCGTCTGGTGTGAACTGTCACAAGGGATGTTTACATTTCTTGTGACAGCAATAAAAGTGAAAAAAATAAGTTAAAGTACATTGTAAAAAAACGTTCTGGTTCACACTGGGTACGATTTGGAACGATGTGAGATGCGATTTGACATGTCAAATCGCATCTCAAATCGGTGGCAATTGTCGGCAATGGCACTGTCCTAATCAGTGCGACGCCGCATCTGCGATTTCAAAAAGTAGTTCCTGTACTACTTTTTGCGTTTTCGGGCCGCGATTTACATTAAATTGCGGCCGAAATCGCGGCAAAATCGCAGCCGCGAAATCGCGGTAAAATCGCGCATTTTACCGCGAATTTGAATTCGCAGCAGTGTGAACCTAGGCTAAATCTTCAGATTATCGGCACCTAAGATCAGCCCTAAAGGCAACCGAAAAATCTGTATCGACCATGAAAAAAACGATATCGGTTGACCTCCGAAAAAAAAACAAAAAAAAATGCCTGAATTGAGATGAAAAAAAAGAGGGGGGAAAAGTGCACCAGAATGCACATGTTCTGAAGATAAAAAAGAGGGGAGAAAATGCACAGGAAAGCAACAAAAACATGCTGGAATGTATTTAAAACGATGCAGAAACGCATCAGTAATGCAGAAATTGTGCTGTGAATTGGCCCTAAACCTGTCTAGTGACTGATGGAGCCCGCCTTTTTTTTTTTTTTTTTTTTTTTTTTATATAATTTTTTTCACAAGCGCTAATGCGTTCCACAGCCCTCCCTGAAAATGGATTTTGCTTCCAGCAGTCGGTTTTTATTTTCCCCGGAGATCTGGCTGTCTAGTGGTGATCTATAATAAAAACACTCCGCAGGCCTCCGCTGAGACCGGCCTCAGCACCAGAAAATCTATTGAAAGGAAACTCCGACCTTTTCCTCCTCCGGTATTTCCACAAGGAGATATTTTTTATTTCAGAAGAGTCCAATGCAGATCCATTGTGATTGCGTGTTTTTTTATGGTCACGCTTCGCACGCGGGGCGGAACATTCATTTCGTTGGGCTG